>NC_072799.1:78588286-79201616 GCF_028583425.1 Eublepharis macularius
ACATTAGTTGGTAGGATATTTAAGAGCATATTTTTCGGATTTAATCCAAGTCTAGGTTTAAGGATCTTTTGCATCTCTTCATGTAATTTTATCCAATATCTTCGTGTTTTCTTGCAGGTCCACCATATATGATAAAATGTTGCATCCATACTCTGACATTTCCAACAATGTCCACTGTAACCCTTACTGATTCTCGCAATGTCTTTGGGAGTAGTGTACCATCTAAAAAACATTTTATACCAATTTTCTCTCACTAACTGACAGTGTGTAAATTTTATGTCCTTAGTCCATAAATTTTCCCATAAGTCCATTGAGATAGTTTCTTCAAAGTTATGCATCCATTTTATCGTACACGTTTTTACTTGTTCTGTTTCTGTCTGGTATTGCAATAATATTTTATAGATCTTTCCCAAGACATGCCTCAGATCTCCAGATATTAATAGTTCATATAACAATTTTTCTCTCAGCCTGCCATGTTCTTTAAGGCTTTGTTCCTTTAATCTTGATACTATCTGGTAATATATCAGCCATGAAAGATTTTTGCCTTGAGCTTGAATTTCTTCCCAAGTTTTTATATTTCCTTCTTTATCCATCATTGATTCATAACTGAGTTGATCAGTACTATTTCTCATGGCTACATCATAGTAGGCATTAATTGGTGACATCAATTGGGAAGTTGGTGGACTCAGTCTGTTTCTACATGGGAACCATATTTTAAGCAGTCCATCTCTTGTAATATGGATCCCATCCTGTTTGTGAATGGATTTCCATGATTTCTTTGTCCATAAATAATTATGAATGCCTTCTTTGGCGTCCACTGTCTCCAATTTGATTCTTCTACTCTTTTTTTTGAGAGATTTACTACTTGGATGGATCAGGGGAATGCTGTGGACATAGTTTATCTTGAATTCAGTAAGGTTTTTGATAAGGTTCTACATGATATTCTTGTTAACAAGTTGGTAAAATGTGGTTTGGATCCTACAACTGTTAGGTGGATTTGTAACTGGTTGACAGATCACATTTAAAGAGTGCTTGTAAATGGTTCCTCATCCTTTAGGAGAGGAGTGACAAGTGGAGTACGTCAAGGATTGATCCTGGGCCCTGTGTTGTTCAACATGACTTGGATGAAGGAATAGATGGGATACTCATCGAATTTGCAGATGATACTATATTAGAAGGCGTTTTGCCCCCCCCCCCCCCAATTTGGAATGAAGAGACAGACACAAGGCTTGGGTATAAATTTGGGCCATTTATTGACCAACATTAAACTTAATAACGGTAAGGGTATAAGTAGCGGTACAGGTCGAGACAAGGGGTTAATTGGACCTACTCCTCAACCTGCTTGGGCATGCACCCCCTGCCCCAGGTGCGAGCCATCCATGTGAATGGCTGTAACCCGGCTGGCGTAGAATTCTGGAGAATGAACTTCCTTCTTGCTCTAAAGTGCTTCACAAAAAGTTGAAGGATCTGCTAATTTGCTTGGCAGGTTTGTGTGGTCAAGGAAGGTCTTCGTGATTCTGGGGCCCCGGGCAAAAGTTTGGGATGGGGTTCCAGAATCACTGACACCCCATCACACACACCCCAATTGGGGCCAAGCAAAGAGATGCTCACGCTCTATTTGAAATGAGCAGGAGCCATGGCTGACCATAGAAGCCAGCTGCCCAAGCCCCAGATCGGGCACATCCAAGCAGCAGCAGGAAGCTATTATTTATCTCCCTCCTTGAAGGGTGTAGGGCAGTGGGCATCTCTCCCCCACCAAAATTTGGGGCCTGGGGGCAGCTGCAATTGTTGCCCATTGGCTCACCACCCCAGTACATGGTGCAGTCAGCAAACTACTGTGTTCTGCCCATAGATGTAGACTTACATTGGCTCTGGTCATCATGAGAACAGCATTGCACTCTTGGGAGTGTGCAGTGGGCCTGTTCTCAAATTCCTTTAGTATTGACTAGGGTTACCAGTTCCCCTCTGGGGGCAGGGAATCCCCCGCTCCCACTCTCCACCCCCTGTCACTGCTTACCTGGCTGGCAGGGGTAAAAGGCAGGGGGATGTGCTTCCTCCTGGGACACTCCCAGACAGTGCAGTGCACTCCCGCTGTCAGCAGTAGGATGATTTTGACCCATTTGGGGCCAAATCAGGCCTGTTGGGGCCTAAATTGGCCCACTGTGAAGCACAGGAGCTCTCCAGGGCCCTCCTGGCACTGTTCCTGCACCCTGCAGTGGGCTAACTAAGCCCGAAATGGGTCCAATTCAGCCCCAGATGGGCCAAAATCAGCCTGCTGTGGTGCACAGGAGTGTTCCCAGAGGTGGCACAATGCCCTGTGCAATGACACTTACCAGACGTCATCACAGCCTGGGAGTGGGCACACAAGCTGAGTCTTCCACCTCCGGCCCAGAGGGTGAGGGGGCTTGGGAACCCTAGAATTGACTACTAGAGCACACTAAAAGACGATGTGCCTAATTCGGCTGAAGTAATGCAGTAGCTAAGAGTGTGAGGTGGAAAGTCTATGGATTTTATCTTGACCTCAAGACAACCATTCTCTCTGAGCTCCAGTTCCCCATCAGTAATATGGGAAATATATATGGCAAATCATATGAAGATTAAAGCTATAACTTATAGGAGACTCATATGTATTGTAATACACACATCCTTTGTAAGAAATATATGCCTGTAATAAAAAAATATGGACATGATTCTGTCAAATTTAAATCAAGGCCTATTGATTTAAACAGAAGCCTGGGCTTAATTCTTCCACTGAAATCAATAGGACTTAAAAATATTATAAAAAAGTTTACAGATCTTGAGCAAATGCATCTATTGGTTTCAGGATAAATGTAGATTGCTTAGAGATGCTGGAATAAATAGTCAATAACTGTAATCTGAAGGTCAAAGGAAATTAATACAACAGAATCAACCTCTGTGTGTTGTCATCTTATAACATGACGTTTCTGAACAAGGCAGCTCTGACTCTTGAAAGTTTAAAACCTGAAACTCTTGTTGGTCTCTAAGGTGCCACTAGACTCAAATTCCACTGTATTGTTGAAGTACTGTCGACAACAAATCCACAACAACCATCAAATTCCACTGTTCTACTGCAGACTAACTTTGCTACCCCATAATACTAACATTTTTCTATGATTTATCAAAATAGTTGGATGCTAAATGTTATAACAACAACAACAATAATAACAATGACAACAATAACAACAACATTCGATTTATATACTACCCTTCAGGACAATTTAACACCCACTCAGAGTGGTTTACAAAGTATGTTATTATTATCCCCAGAACAATCACCCTTTGAGGTAGGTGGGGCTGAGAGAGCTCTAAAGAGTTGTTATAGTAAATCTAGCTGTCTGTCTGTCTCCTGGCTACTGAAGGAACTTGGTTGATTCATAGTGTAGGCCCAATGATCCCCAGCATAAGAGAACTTGAGAGGGTGAAAGGATTTACTTATTTATTTATATATTTACTTCAATAATACCCTTTTGGAGGACACTTTAAAGAGAATTGAACCCTTAATGGCAAGATTGAAAGAATTCAATGTAGTGGCAGGTTTTAAGGTTAATAAACAGAAGACCAAAGTGTTAACTAAAAATATGAAAATACAGGACCAGATGAAACTGGAGAGCAAAACAGGGTTCAGAATTGAGAAAAGGGTAAAATACTTGGGTATTACTCTGTCAAATATGAATTTTATGTTATTCTAAAATAATTATATTAAGACTTGGAATGAAATTAAAAGGGATTTGTTAAGATGGGATAAGATTCAATTATTGTTGTTGGGAATAATAGCTACAATTAAAATGAATGTTTTACCTAGAATGTTATTCCTATTTCAGACAATTCCAGCATTGACAACTGAGGCACCATTTAAGCAATGGCAGAAGGATATATCGAGATTTATATGGCAAGGCAAAAATCCAAGGGTTAAACTTAAGATTCTACAGGATACAAAGGAAAGAGTAGGTTTGGGTCTTCCAGATTTGAGAGTATATTTTGCGGGCAACTGTTTGGTTTGGATGGAGGAATAGATAATGTTAAAAAATAGAAGACTATTGGACCTTGAAGGGCGAGACTTAAAATTTGGGTGGCATGAGTATCTATGGTATGACAAAGTTAAGGCCAATGCAGAGTTTAATAATCATTATGTAAGGCCGTTTTGAGAGTATGGAATAAATACAAACCTATGTTGTGTTCGAAAATACCTCTCTGATTGTTATTGCAAGAAGCTCATTTTAGAAGGGAAATGGTGAGTCCACCTAAATGGTTAATGTATCATGATTTATTGGAATTTTCTCAAGGCCAAGTTAAAATTAAATCAAGAGAGGACTTAGCAGCAGGAGGGCATGCTTGCCCATGGTTTCCCTATATGCAAATCTCAGAGAGATTTAAATTAAATGAGAGTCACTATGACTTCGAGCAATCAAAAACTGAATTTGAAATTGTCCTCTGTACAAATGATGAACATGTTATTTCGAAAATGTATAAACTTTTGTCGAGGTTTGAGATGGAAGAAGAGCAAGTAAAAGAACGTATGATTAAATGGGCAAAAAATGTGGATGACATATTAATGGAGGGAGCAATGGGAAAATATGTGGACAAGGGGGTTGAAATTTACATTAAGATCTAGTATCAAAGGAAATGTATATAAGATGATGTATCATTGGTATATGACTCCTGAAAAATTGGCTAGAATATATAAGGGTGCTTCAAATGTCTGTTGGAAATGTGCTAAACAAGAAGGGACATTTTTTCATATGTGGTGGACATGTAAGAAAGCAAAGAGTTTCTGGTTGCAGATACAATAATCAATTCCGAAGATTTTGAAGATTAGAATCCAGTTGAAACCAGAGATTTTTTTTGTTGAGAATAATGGACAGCCAGTTGGAAAGAAGCTTTGGAACTTTGTTTTTATATTTGATTACAGCAGCAAGAGTACTCTATGCGCAAAAGTGGAAAACTCCAACATTGCCTACAGTGGAGGAATGGTGGATAAAAAAGTATTGAAATTTGAGTCAATGGCAAAACTTACTTCACTGATTAGGGAAAAAAACATTAGTTACATTTTTAACTGAACGGAAACCATTTATAGACTTTTTACATGAAATGGATAATAAGGACTTGATGACATCTGGATTTATGGATTAAGAACCATGAACAATAGAAAAAAGAGGGCTTTTATGTTTAACTTAGAATAAGTGAGATTCTGAAAATGATCTATATTTGTGTCAGAGAAAATCGAACTCAGTCTGGAGTTTAGTTTAAGAGTTTCTTAAACTAGCAGCGCAGAGGGCAATCTAAGCTCCCCTCTGTCTGGAGATCAGGGGGCGGGGCCACCAGCCATGTGACCATTTTCTCCGAGGGCAACCCACTGAGTTCCACCACCTCTTTCCCCAGAAAAAAAGCCCTGGTGAAACCCTAGCTACTTGGATATTAATGATAGAGGCTACCTATGGCCATTCCCTTCTCCCCCTTTGTGGAGCTAAACTGCAGCAGTGAACTCTGATCTCGTCTGGTAAATTTACCTTGCAGGGATCCCAGTTGCCCCCCAGTGATGGGCAAATTCCCGGGGGTTTGCTCCATTGTCCACCAATTGCTGGTGATCAGCAAGAGGTGGCAAGCCCCCTGGTGATTGCCCACCACCAGCAGGCACCGCAGGAGCATATGTGATGCACGCATTCCCAGCAGATGTTATGACAGCCCTTCTGGAAGTGATGCTGTTGTGACAGCCGTGGGAGTGCTCCCGTGCTTCATTTGGGCATGATTTGGGCCCCAAATGGGCTGCATTGGCCCCACAAGGAGTACAGGGACGCTCCTGCGGCTGGCATGATGATGTCACTTCTGGAAGTGACATTGTTGCACAAGCGAAGCACATGACAGACACAAGTTAAGTGCCAGGTTCCCCTCTCCCTCTGGGAGGCTATAGGGACCTGGTAACCCCTACTTGCATACGATTACTCCATCTGTTTGTGTGCCCCTGGTGTGCCAGAGGAAGGTTTGGAATCCCCTATACTCCTGCCTACATGTGTGGAAGAATGCATTTGGAAAACAGTGAGTCTGAGAGCCAAGCTACAAGTGATGCCTGACACAGGTTGGACACTTGTCAGCTTCCCTCAAGTTTTGATGGGAAATGTAGGCATCCTTGTTTTACAGCTTGGCTCTCCATTTAATTGAAGTTTACAGAGTGGCAGTCTATGGGAGGGAGAACATGCGGTTGGGAGGGGAGTGCAGGCGTCGGGCTGTTGCCAGGTACTTCCCTCCCGCTCCACTGGGTGTGTGTGTGTGGGGGGGGGGGGGTTCTGTAAACTTAAATTAAATGGAAAGCCAAGCTGTAAGACCAGGAACACCTACATTTCCTATCAAAACTTGAGGTGAGCTGACAAGTGTCCAACCTGTGTCAGGCGTCACTTGTAGCTTTGCTATGCTAGTGGAGGAGGGAGGGATGGCATAACAGAAAAGGATCAGGGAAACTACAGCTTCCATGGCCCTTTGCCAAACGGCACACACATTAAAACCCTGCCACATCATACATATTCGTGGCAATAATAATAGTATTAAAACGGAAACAGCACGAGATAGGGTTCCTTTTAAACCAAATTCATTATAATTCATGATAGATTTAAGCTTGTGATTTGGCTTCTGAGCAAAGAGGTATGCTTGTTGCACATGAATGACAGCTCCACTTGGCAGTACGGGGCAATGTGCTGATCACGTGTGTGTGTGCTGTTGTGCTAGGCATGCAGTCAACCATCAAACAACCATGGATGGGACGCTGGATAATCAATTGGATCATTGATAATTCAGTGGCATAAAAGCAACTGGCGATCAGGACACGGACTGATCCTGTGGGAGTTTGGACATTACTAAGTAGCTGGGATACAAATCAGCAGTTTGTTAATTCGAATCCCACTGCTGCCATGAGCTCAGCAGGTGGCCTTGAGTCAGCCACTCCTCGCAGCCCTAGCTCCCCAGCTGCATTATGGGGATAATAATAACTCTGACTTTGTTCGCTGCTCTGAGTGTGGCACTAATTTATCCAGAACTGTATATAAGCACAGTCACTGTTATTATTATTATTATTATTAAAATTACACACAACACAATCAATAATAAATAAAGATCACATGTTATCATTGATTGGCCTTGTTGAGCTGAAACAAGTTTCTGCCAGAGACCTAAGTTTCAGCCAGGTATCGGTGTAAAATGTACGCTGTTCCAAGCAACTCCATCTTTTGCAATTCTGTAGGTATGTCAGAAAGCTGCAGTTTTTCCATATAAGTTGCAAAATTTTTTGAGATCGTTCCCAGTGCCCCGATGTCAATGGGGACTCCTGTTGCATTCTTCTTCCATAGTTGGGTGGTTTCTATTGCCAGATGTCTATATTTAATCATTCTTTCTTGTTCTTTTTCTCCAACTCTGGCATCCCCTGGAATTGCAAATTCTATTATCCAAACTTTTTGATTTCCCACAACTGTTATGTCTGGTGTATTGTGTTGTTGTTGTTGTTGTTGTTGTTGTTGTTGTTGTTGTTACAAGTGGTTGGGCTGCAAATCAGCACTCTGCTGGTTCGACTCCCACTCCTGCCATGAGCTCAGCATGGGTAAATCACCCCTCTCAGCCCGAACTCCGCAGCTATATTGTGGGGATAATAATAACACTGACTTTGTTCACTGCTCTGAATGGGGCGCTAATCTGTCTAGAACAGTGATGGCAAACCTTTTTGAGCCCAAGTGCCCAAACTGCAACACAAAACTAACTTATTTATTTCAAAGTGCCAGCACTGCAATTAAACCTGAATACTGAGGTTTTAGTGAAGAAAAAACAATTCATACAGTTGTCCCAACTAATTAACATCTCTCTCTCTCTCTCCCTCTCACACACTCACTCACTTAGGAGCCACGACTGAAAGTAAAGCAAGTTAAATCAAAGCAGTTTGCCCTTCTTTAGACCAGCAGCTTGCAAGCACTCTCTCTCTCACTCACTCAAGAGCCACGACAGAAAGTAAAGCAAGTTAAATCAAAGCAGTTTGCCCTTCTTTAGACCAGCAGCTTGCAAGCACTCTCTCTCTCACTCACTCAAGAGCCACGATAGAAAGTAAAGCAAGTTAAATCAAAGCAGTTTGCCCTTCTTTAGACAGCAGCTTGCAAGCTCTCTCTCTCTCTCTCTCTCTCTCTCTCTCTCACTCAAGAGCCACGACTGAAAGTAAAGCAAGTTAAATCAAAGCAGTTTACTCTTCTTTAGAAAGCCAGCCCCAGCAGCCTGGCTGCTGCCTCCACTTCCTGCTGCTAAAGAGAGGGGCAGCAGGGAGGCAGCGTTGAGGAAAAGGAATCACGTGGGCAGGGCCAAAACCCATGTGATCTCTGCTCGGAGCTACTCCAAATGAGCCCTGGAACTAGCGATCTGGCGACTTGGCTCGCGTGCCCACAGAGAGGGCTCTGCGTGCCAGCTGTGGCACGTGTGCCATGGGTTCGCCATCGCTGGTCTACAAGAACTGTACATAAGCATAGTTGTTAGCGTTAATTACTCTCTGATAAAAATGGCTAAAGGATTGTAGCTCTACACTCCTTTCTACTTGGTAGTGCTGACTGGGTAAATCCGCTGGGTTCAGTGCTTACTGATGAATCCATAGGTGTTACCCTATGTGTAACATGTTAATGTAGAGTCAAATAACATACATTGTAAAAACACAGAAATATTGTGAATCCATTGAGAAACTTTAAGTAGTTTGCATCCTGTTCGATACCAGCAAAGTATGCTTATTTGACTAGTCTACAGTGAAAGATAGTTGTGTGTCTAGACATATATTTGTCTCCTAGTGACCCCAGAGAGCATATTAGAAGAAACCAATTATCCAGCATGTCTTCTTCCGGTGACATATCATTCTGTCCCTTTAATAAAAGATTTTGACAGAACTGTCCAGTTGTTAGCATAGATGAACAGATTCATAACAACTCTGAAGTCTTTTTTGAACCTCTCAAAAAAGTTTTTATTTTACCCTGAGCTAGCAGACTCTGGCACAAAGACAGATTTGAAAGCAAACACGGAACGAACACCTAGTGCAACCCCCTGGATTTATCTCGCAGTGCTTCTTCATTTATCACACAAACAAGTCAGTTCCTGAGAAAATGAGATTTCAAAGGCTTTTCTCGTACAGTAGTTAATGAATCAAAGCATGAATGTCATGATAGATTTTTGTTCAGGTATGACAGTATATAGTCATGAAAAATTAAATCTTAAACCTTTTCAAAGAGTTCATCTACATGCACACTGAAAACCTGTTAAGTATATATTACACCACTCCCTGCATTTTTTGTGATATACATAATTTATGAAAATTCTACTTAATCTGGAAGTAAAAACTGTAAACCTGCCATATGAAAAACATGCTTAAAAGCAAACTTTCAATAAAGAATAAATGAGGCACCTTATTAAAAAGAAAAAAAAACCCAAAGCAATAAAGCACAAAGCAAGAAATAAAGGTCAAGAAGGAAATCATTTATAAAATTTGCAAAGGCAAACTTGGAGAGAAAAGTTACTGCCTCCATCACAAACATATACTTAAATTGTACTGAAAAGATTTACATTTTTACAGAAGTCAAATTTATACCAGAACAATATCTGTGCACTTCTATTTTTGCTATTGGAATACTTTGAGATTCCTATAGTCCTATAGTTAATAAGCAATTCATCTGTAGTAATATGACAGAAAAGTAACAAGAGCTTCTTTATACAAGATTAAACCAACTCTGTTTTCCATTAACTGTTTTTAACATCATTCTTGGTTTATCGAATATTCTGCTGATTATCCCGTTGGCTATTTGACTAATGACTTTTCCAGATTTTTTTTTTAACATTAAAAAAGTGATGAGGTTTCTCAAGGTGATGGACACTTTCCTAATACCTACCATAGGAAACATACTATATGCTATATATGCTGTACTTTAACTCCCGTTTATTTCTCAATAAACTTTTTGCTTGCTTCATAATATACCATGGTGAACAATATATTTGCCTTGTGGGATTCAGGAGCAGAGTTACCAGCCTCCAGGTAGTAGCTGGAGATCCCCCAGAATTACAGCTGGTCTCCAGGCCACAGAGATCAGTTCACCTGGAGAAAATGGCTACTTTGGGGAGGGGGGTGGACTCTATGGAATTATGCCATGCCAAGGTCCTTTCCCTCCCCAAACCCCTCTTTCTCCAGGTTTCTTCAGGTTTCACCCCCTAGATCTCCAGGAATTTCCCAACTTGGAGCTGGCAACCCTATTCAGGAGCTCTGGAAATGTAAGCTTTGTTTGGTTCCACTTTGCTTGGATAATATCCATTAAGATGTTATATAATAAAGTTGGAAAGGCTTGTGGCGCAGAGTGGTAAGGTGCTCAAGCGCTGCTCACGACCTGAATTCAATCCTGGCAGAAGCCAGGTTCAGGTAGCCGGCTCAAGGTTGACTCAGCATTCCATCCTTCTGAGGTCAATAAAATGAGTACCCAGTTTCCTGGGGGTAAAGCATAGATGACTGGGAAGGCAATGGCAAACCACCCCATAACAAAAAGTCTGCCAAGAAAACGTCGTAATGCAACATCCCCCCGTAGGTCAATAATGACTCAGTGCTTGCACAGGGGACAACCTTTACCAACCTGGAAAACAACTATATCAAATTAAAGCCCATAGACTTCATATCAACGCAAAGATAAATGAACTAGTGAAGCTGCTCTATGCCGAATCAGACCGCTGGTTGATCAAGGTCAGTATTTCCTCCTCTGACTGGTACTGGGTCTTTATTGTCCCGGGTGGAGGTCTTTCACATCAATTACTGCCAGACCCATTTAACTCAAGCCTCTCCAACTTTGTCGATTCTGGAGGCAGTTTGAGAAATGATAGTGTACACTGCCAAAAATTGGTGGGCATGTAGCCATCACCAAATAGCTACTGCACAGGGTTTGTGTGTATAGCCAAGTTGAAGGTACAGAGCTTCCTGGAATAAGTTCAGCTAGATACTTGGCTAGGAGTGAATCAAAGTTCCACATAGTCTGATATTTCATTCAAGATCCTTTGGATTTTATCTCCAAGAGACAAGACACGTATGGGCACCAGGAAACAGATCATCAGAAACAATGGCACCTCTGGGTACCACATTGTGGAACATGATACTAACTGGAGATACTTGGGACCGAGGTTGGGACCATCTTCATACAAAACTGAGCTATGAGCCCTCCCCAGAGTGGTGACTGACTATTTTGCATGAAGTGCCAGATGAACGCTGGCAAATCTACACCTGCCTTTGCATTTTATACATCATTCCGTAGCTGAGTCTGAATGTGAGATGCAAATTGGTTCGACTAGATCACCTCTGGATCTGTGGCATTTCACCATTCTGGACCTAAAGATATATGTTGCCTTTAAAAAATGTATTGTTCCTTAATGAAATTCTTACATTCTTACTATCTTTATTCTGGTTTTATCAGTCTTCTTCTTCTTTTTCTCCCTCTTTGCTGTCTTCTCCTTCTCCGTCTTCTTCGTCTTCTTCTTGCAATGAACTGTTAGATACCAGTGGTTTTGCCAAGGATTAAACTTCAAGTGAGAAATATATGAAAGATTTTGCTCTGGTGAGCAAAGCTATAGTACAGTGAAATATGATGTTCAAATCAGCCCCACTTTTGTCCTTCATATATGGATGAGGGAAAGACATGGCTTTCCCCCATGGCTATTGCTATAGTATGGTGAAATTTTCCCAAGTGGCAGGATGAATAAGTTAGCAGAAGCAGGTCTTTTTTTCAGGGGGAATGCGGGGGAACGGAGTTCCAGAACCTCTTGAAATTGGTCACATGGCCGGTGGCCCCACCCCCGATCTCCAGACAGCGGGGAGTTGAGATTGCCCTCCGCGCCGCTCAGCGGCGTGGAGGGCAATCTCAACTCCCCTCTGCCTGGAGATAAGGGGGCGGAGCCACCGGCCATGTGACCAATTTCTCCGAGGGCAACCCACTGAGTTCCACCACCGCTTTTCCCAGAAAAAAAAAGCCCTGAGCAGAGGAATTATGACCAAAGAACCATGACCAGTTCTATCAAGATAAGACACCTCCCTCGTCATCAACAGTGGTCTGTGTGGAGCTCTATTTTCAGTTCCTCATCAGGAATCTCTAGAGTTGATAAAGTTAGCTGGTTGATAAGCATTGCTTCAAGGTGGGAATGAATTAACATGAGTTTCAAAGCATGGTATATTGCAGTACCAATTTCTTCACAAGCTTTTTTAAAAGAGAATTTTTTGAACACGTAAATGAATATGTGAGACTTGGGTAATCTAGAGAAGACTATCTGCACAATTATTTCAGTCCTGGGTGGCAGGAGCATTCCTTCCCATTCTACAATTGTAAAACTCTGAGCTGTGTTAATTGGGGCAAAAGGGGAGCAGGAGGGGGGAAACCCTGTAGTTTGAATTTGGCTAATGAATGGGGGGGGGGAACACACCAGCCATATTTTTTGTCCCATCTCCTCATGATGTACCAAAAAGGTCCTCCGGTTCTCCTGAAATACTTTCTCGAACAAGAAGGCTTGAATTCCTGGCTCATAACTATTTGCAGATGAATGTTCCACAGCCATATTTCAAAATATAAAAGATAATCAATGCGAGTAAAATTGGGATTTGAATATTTTACTGCTGTATTATTACTTCCTCTGTGTGGTGTGTTTCCAATTTACAAAAGCGAAAATAAAAACCCAAGTGTGGCAAGAGGATGGGGGGGAAACCCCAATAGTGGCTCCATTTGTTTAGAAGATCTAATGGTTTTATTTTCAGGCTTAATGTCTATGTGGTTCCACAGGCCATAATTTCTAAATCCGTCAGGAATACCTCTGGGGTACCGCTGCCCTCAAAAACGATCTGTCATGGATTGATTTCGTTTGATTTGTAGACTGACATGGTAAGCAGATTTAACTTTCACCCCTAAACATGTATATCTCAAAAAGTACCATTAACAAAATTAAAAGGGAAGTCATAGCCATGAGTTTAGAACATGTTTTGAAATTCCGGTCTCTAAGATCTCTACACCCAGACTGTTAAAACTTTGAAAGGTGGATGCTTAATAATGCTTCTTGCCCTTTGTTCACTCTGTCTAAGCCATAAAACAGATCTGACATTTCCCCCTCATTTTAGTTAAACAAGTACCCAGAGAAAATAGGAAAGTGGAGGAAAGATGAGGAAGCAGGGTCTTTAAGAAAGATCACAACAGCCCTGTATGTCTGGATCTTTATCAAAGCTGGGATTGCAAGAGGCGCTTATGCCACTGTGAAATTAAAGACATTCCCTTACTTTTGACAGTGTTGAAGAACTGGAAATTTGTGGACTTGCCTTGAGACTTGCCTCTTCCTATGATCTTATCTTCTGCATAGGAACATATATTTGCACAGCAATCATTCACTACAGCAAACTACAGCAATCATTCCCAGTTGGAATGGTTTGCTCCCGCTGGAGAATCGAGTTGTAAGGGATTGCTATAGTGCAAAGGCTCCCAACCTTTTTGAGCCTGTGGGCAATCTTGGGAATTTTGACACAGGGTGGTGGGTGCAACCACAAAAGGGCTGTGGCAGGAAGTGGAGCCAACTACAAAATCTCAGGGAGTTATTCATAACTCTAATCGTAAGTCTACAACTAAGCAGGGCTTTTTTTCAGTGGGAATGTGGTGGAACAGAGTTCCAGCGCCTCTTGAAAATGGTCACATGGCTGGTGGCCCCGCCCCCAGACCTCCAGACAGAGGGGAGTTTAGATTACCCTCTGCACTGCTCCAGCGGCGCAGAGGGTAATCTAAACTCCCCTCTGTCTGGAGGTCCGGGGACGGGACCACCGGCCATGTGACCATTTATGCTGAGGGCAATTTAAGCTTTAAAAAACTCCCCCCTTGTTCCAGCTGACTCAAAGTGACGTCATTGTGTGGTCCTGAGTTCCACCACTGAGTTCCACTACCTCTTTTCCCAGAAAAAAAGACCTGCAACTAAGGATGTGAAATCTGGTATATCAAGTTTAAAAATATACCTGAAAAATATCTTTCTATTATCATTTTGGTATGTATGGATATATCTGTCTTTTTCAGGTATATTCGGATAAACCAGAACTTACATTCTCGAATAAGACAGATATATCTAGGAATATACAGAAATTGCATTTTAAAGGTTGCAGCAACTTATCCCCCCCCCTTTGCTGGTTTCCCAGGCAACAGGATAAGGGGGGAGGGAGGCAGTATTACTGTGTGTGTGTCTTAGCTAGTGCTCTTTGCTTGCCATACGACATTGTCAGGTCTGGCTGGCTGCCTTTGTACTACTGGCTTACGAGGTTGGGTGTTGGGATTCTCTGGTATGATGTTGGATCTTTTGGGCTTGTAACAATGTACCTTGTTTCAGTTTGGTTCTGCTGGGATTCTCTGGTTTGATGTTGGTTCGGTTGGGCTTTGTTGGTTCTGTTTGCATTAGAAGCCTTTTGGTCAGTGGTTGTTGATGTGTGTTTTGCTAAGGCTTCCTGTGTCCAGGATAAAGCCTTGAATTCCCCCTCCCCCTAGAAACAATGGTTTGGGGCCACGTTCAGGGGACTGTAGAATGGGTGGGGGGTCCTTTATTGGATGCGCAGGACTAGGTTTCCTGATAGCTATATTGTTGTAGTTTGCTTGAAAAACAGCCCCTCCAGTACTCTGGAAAAATTCCCCTGTAGCGAATAATGGAGCAAATTATATTCAGAATTCTGGATAAAACCCAAACTGAATACTATACCAGTATTTTTGGACCCAAATGTTGGAATGCCTGATACACACATCAGAAAAATATCATTTTTTTTTAGTGCACACTCCTCTCTTCAACATTTCAAGCAGAAGCTCTGCTTAACAGGCTGCCTTTTAAAATGAGCATATTGCTTTAAAATATTTTCTTGCATGCACACAACTTACTTCCAGTCACACCGCGAAGATCCTTCTGCTTTCTGGTGGCTGCTGCAAAAGAAATGTTTTTCAAGGTCTGCACAGCCAATCAGATCTCCAGTGGCCATTTAGAAGCCCAGCTGGGTAAAAGCCCCAAGTAGTCTCATCCACTTTCTCAAAACACTTAATGGGCAACAGGAAAGTGCTAGTGGGTGCCATGGTGCCACTTTGGGGGGTCCTACTATAACTACAACAACAACATTCGATTTATATACTGCCCTTCAGGATGACTTAACACCCACTCAGAGCAGTTTACAAAGTATGTTACTATTATCCCCACAACAAAACACCCTGTGAGGTGGGTGGGGCAGAGAGAGCTAGAAGCTGTGACTGACCCAAGGTCACCCAGCTGGCTTCAAGTGGAGGAGTGAGGAATCAAACCCGGTTCTCCAGATTAGAGTCCTGCGCCCTTAACAACTACACCGAAATGGCTCTCATGTAATGTAATATTAGCACAATATTCATCCGTATATGAATGAAGTCTTCGCGTTTGCTCCAGTTGTGGGGCTGCTGTTAGTATCAAAAAAGCTGTAACAGGATCTACCACAGAAGGTATTTTTCCTCCAGGCAAGCAGAGATCTGGTACGAGAGCCAGTCTGAAGAAAAAGGAGATTGAGTGTTGAATGTCTGAGCACCAAGAAAGGTCTAAGCACAACTCACCTGTGTGCCCCTTTTGATGTTCAAATCAGTCCCACTCAGGGCTTTTTTTCTGGGAAAAGAGGAGGTGGAACTCAGTGGTGGAACTCAGGACCGCACAATGACGTCACTTTGGGCCAGCTGGAACAAGGGGGGAGTTTTTAATGTTTAAATCATCCTCAGACAAAATGGTCACATGGCCGGTGGCCCCGCCCCCTGATCTCCAGACAGAGGAGAGTTTAGATTGCCCTCTGTGCTGATCCAATCTAAACTCCCCTCTGTCTGGAGATCAGGGGGCGGGGCCACCAGCCATGTGACCATTTTCAAGAGGAGCCGGAACTCCGTTCCACTGCATTCCCCCTGAAAGAAAGGCCTGGCCCCACTTGTTTCCTTCATATATGAATGGGGGAAAGACACAAATAAACAAACATGGCTTTTGCAATCACGTTTATTTTGTCTCCTAGTTTCAGAAAAGATCAAGAAAAATCCCTCCCCTCCAACCCCCCCTCCCCACCCCCTTGGTTCATGGAACTGGCTTTCCTATTCTTTGACTAAAGGAAGATGTGGAATTTTGAAATATTTGTTGAGGAAAAATGCGGACTGGGGTGTGTGTGTGTGCTGTATTATCTACTCCACATACATGTCTTTGTATAATACATGTTTCTTTTAAAAGGCCTTCTAAGTAAACCAAATTCATTCGTTTAGCCAAGTGGAGAAAGCACGGCCATTTCATTTTCCTTCTCCTCATTATCCGAGAGGCTCCTTGCAATGGAAGGATATGTGATGCCCGAGAAAGGGGCAAACTGCCACCCCCACAGCTGTTCTTGCAGGCAAAAATGGCACAGTAGGGTAGCTGGGAGCCCCTCCTCCCCCTTGCAGCACTCCGGAGCCCAATGCAGCAACGGAGTGCTTTGTAGGTGAGCACACCCACCGCCCCACCCTCCAAAGTCTCCCAGGGTTGGGTCAGGCATCCATGCCCTGACTCATGTCACTTGTAACATCTAGTTTGACTATCAGTTTATTGATGTGTGGGAAATATACGGCTTATGTTGGTTGTAGCTATTAGAGGTGTGCACAAGAAAGATTTCAGTTTCTGTTTCTGGGGTTTCTAAATAAACTTGGTTCTGTTATTGTTTTGTTCCGAGTGGGCTGGTGCTGGTTCATATCCAATCTGTTTGAGTTTTTTCCTTATCTTGAGTTTTGGCCCGCATGTGCACACTCTCTGTGGTCTTTTCAAGAGGGGTTGTTGAAAGGAGGCTTTGAGGCAGCAGTTTTTGTACGTAACAGCATCAAAAGTGCGTAGAACAGTCCTCTCTCAAAATAATCATGGCACCAACTTTGAGCACATACACAACAAAGGAATTTGGTGTTTACAGACCCCGAAAAGTGCTTGGGGAGTGGCGACAAGTGTTTGGTGGCTGTGCATGCATATAGTCTTCTTTTCAGGGTGGGGAAACGAGGCTCTATTTGTGCTTAACCAAATCCACATTGTTACCAATCTTTAGTCCCTCCCTCCTAGTCCAAAAACCCATTCATCCAACAAGTTTCTCCTCAAGCACATAACAC
Organism: Eublepharis macularius; assembly: GCF_028583425.1. NCBI lineage: Eukaryota > Metazoa > Chordata > Lepidosauria > Squamata > Eublepharidae > Eublepharis > Eublepharis macularius. The sequence continues at coordinate 78,605,446 of NC_072799.1, forward strand.
ACACACACACACACTCAGCAATGGATCCCAAAGAAGGCAAATGTCAGTGGGTTCACACACAGCTATTGGAAACTGGCTGGCAAATTGACAGCAGCGGGCCCACACCCAAATAGGAGAGTGATCCATTACCAACCAGCGCAGTGCAGTTAATTCTTTTTTTTAAAATTCCTGTTTTTTGATAGTGCCAATAAATTACCTTTGCATGCTGCTGTTGCAGGCCATGTTTCCCTGTGCTTTGTAGTTTCATTTCCACAATGAGGGATAAAATCTTCCTTTTGATGCTGAGGGGGAGCCGACCGCCAGAGTTGACGTAGATGGATCTGACCAAGCTCTATTCTCAGCTCTGATCTGAATTCTGGAACCAAAAAGCACGGAAGGAGCATTGTAGAGCTCCTTCCAGGTTTCAAAATTAAGAGGGAAATGTTTCCATAAAGGCCTTAATCTCAGTGTCAGATTTCTTGTCCCCCGATGCTCTCAGCCTATGATCAACTGTTGTTCTTTTAAGTAATTGTGTTTTTGACCAGAGTAGCCCATGCATACCACATTCCTGTCAACCAATTTGCCAGGCTCCTTTGCGTTTGGCCATCTGTCTCTCTGTCTTGATTTAATGACAGGGCCATCACACCATACCCAAAATGCGATAGAGCCCTCTGGCAGAGAAATGTGGCAGGGCTGCCCTGCCTTCAACATGGGAGTAAGTGTAATGTTTCACTTACGGCCCCCTACACCAGTAAATGGTTTCTCTCTTTCTCAGACAGTCTACCACAGTGAGATTGGGAGCTTGTGTGTGGGTGTGTGGGATGGGCGGTCTTTGGTTCTGTTAATGGAACATTGAGGGAATGGCTGATGACCTGCTTTCTTCTCTCTATTTTTTACCAACAAAAGCCGCCCAGTCTTCATTTTCTGCCTAAAGCCATTAATCCAGAGCTGAATGATGAAGGACAAGAAGTTAAACTGAAGCCAATCCACAGACTGAATAAAGAACATGAAGTGAGCAAAGTCTTTAACCAAACCAGTCCATGATCTGGTCTATGATCTGGTGTCTGCCTGGAACTGTGTGCAGTGTACAGCCCCATTATCTCTTCTCATTTAACATTGTGTTAACAGTTTTAATCAGGGCCCAGGAAAGATGAAGAAGTCTTTTCTAAGCCAGATGAAGTGTCTTCTGGTGCTCGTTGACCTGTTATCTTAGGTTGACTAAGGGCCAAACTACAAGTGATGCCTGACACTAGTTGGACACTTGTCAGTTTCCCTCAAGTTTTGATGGGAAATGTAGGCAGCTTGACGGAATGTTGGACAAGTGACAGTTGAAAAGTCTATTGGACAGCAGTCAGAGAGCAAAGCTGCGAGACCAGGATGCCTACATTTCCCATCAAAACTTGAGGGAAGCTGACAAGTGTCCAACCTGTGTCATTTGTCACTTGTAGTTTGGCCCTTATACAGTCACTGTTGGCTTGTGAAAGTGGAAGTGAAAGACAGCAGCAGCAGAAAAGCAGTGAATGGGCAGCAACTTGGTCCTCATGCCCAGATTCTCCACAATGTGGCTCTCCCGCAATAATTCTTTATCATTTCCAATTTTTGTGCTAATATGAATAACATGAGCATTTGAGGCAGCAGGGGACTTGGAGCCCCCCTCCCTCTTTAAACCTACATGAAAGATATGCCTGCCCGGCAGAGTGATTGCTGCTGGCTGCTGGCATTTCCTTGCATTGTGCATAAAAGGGCACAGAAAGGGAGGGATAGATCTCAGGTTCCCTTCACAGTAAGGGAAGTAGAGGGATGGCCCCGTCTTTTCTCTATTTTTTCCTCTATTTTTTACGAGTAAACATGGGGGACAGGTTGCCCGGTCTCCCATTCCAACTAAAACCATTAACCCAGAGTTGAAAGAAATAGGAGGAGACAAATTGAATAGCAGAGTTCTGTGATAAACGCTGACCAGATCAGTCCTTCCGCCTGGAATATTAATCCGGAAAGACTTAGTTTTGTATGTGTGACTGTCCACATCATTGAATGCCAGGTTAACAGTTTAAATCAGAAGAGCCTAGAAAAGACAAGTCTGTCCAAGCTTGGTGAAATTCCTCCTGGAATAATAAGTCTTTATTATTTCCAATTCCCTACATGGGAGATACTGTAATTTGCCTTATTCAGACAGACTCTGCCAATGCAATTTGAAAAAGGTTGACTCCCTGTCCCATTATATGTCCTCATTATAACTTTTATCACGGATTATGGAATGCCCCTATTTTAACTAAATTACGTCCTACGGTATTAAAAGATAATACAGTTCCCTATCTGCTGGTGGACAGAGACCCAAGAACTACAGTGGCTATGACCAAGTATCTCTCCACCATATTTTTCTTCAAGAAATAATGATTCCCTATTTGCTGTTCAAGGTCATTGGATCAAAGGAGCTTGAAAGGAAAAGGAAATGATTTCCAATTTTCACCCTAATCTGTGTAACGTGATCCTTTGTGGCAGCCTGGGACTTGGAAGCTGGAGGAGACGCCTCCCTCCTAAAACCTGTGTGTGCATGAACTCAAGGATGTTGGTTACTTGCTGGCCTTTCCTTGCATTGTACAGAAAAGCACACAGAAAGGGATTGCCAAAGCAATGCCAATAGCCCTGTGCCAGGGGCAAAACAATCTTTTTGCAAATTGAAGCCACTCAATGCTGCCAACGCCATTGGCCAGGAAGCAAAGAAAAAACTGCACTCCTGCACAGGCATACATTCCTCTTCCCGCCACACTAGGAATTATGATACACTAGGGCTGCATACCATCATGGCTGCATACCATCCATCCAAGCCATTCATATATTCTTTGGTTTCTTTATTGATTTAATCACACTGTGTATGCTCTCATATTATGCTCATGTACTATAACCACTATATTCATGTCATCTTTGGCTTGCCTGAAAACAAAAGTACTAATGCTGAGCCTGTTATCTCTGGAGTCTGCTTGTTGACCTTGTACTATATTGTAACTCTTCGCAAGAGACAGAGGGAGTTGAATTCCTTGTAATCTTCTGCCTTTCTCTGCTCAGATAAAGCTATTGTGTTTCTCATGAGAACTGGGGATTTTTGCGCCTATTTGCTAACCGCTCAAGGGGGAGGGGGGAATCATGCTCCTTATATCCAACTGCATCTTTTTGTAACCCCATTCCTGCCAACTTACTCATCTTTGGAAGTACCTGTGAACTTAATAGATCTCTATAATAAAACCTTTTTATCCAAGACCCTGGAGTGCTTGCTGTGAGGAGTTTAGGGATCTATCTGTCATGGACTGCCATCCCTAGAACTGACAAGGGCTCAGTCTCTCCCCTTGGGATTCAATTGGTTGGTTGTGGTTAAGGAAAACAGTTACAGATGCTGCTGCCAGCCCGTTGCCTGCCTGCTTCCTGGCTCTGTCACTGAGCAGTAAGAACCAAACTGAAACACATGAACTTTTCAGAGGGGGGAGTAGTTACAGCTTTGTTTCCTGAATTTGTTTCACCATTCCAGAAGGCTTTTTAATTAACTGAAACACAGATTTGGGGGGTGTATTTCTGGTGTGTTTGTTTTGTTTTGTACACTCCTAGTAGCGATCACCATTGACTGAGGACTTAAGATTCAAAAACCACCGAGTAGTCTTTAATTTTAGAGCAATGTGCCTTTCATTGTGACATCTGTCTCGTAGATCAGCGAAAGGTGCAGATCAAATCAACAGGGAGCATGGAAAAAATTATTCCCATATGGTACATGTGCATGCTTAGTGCTGACAAGGCTTTCAAGGTGTGGAAGGGAGCCAGAAATCAGATTTCAGTCAAGTAAATAGCATATGAAAGGAACGGGCATATCACTGAATTAGAACAGCAAAAAATAAGGTCTGAAAAAATAGTTGTATATACCATGTCTTCCCTCATACCCTCTCACTTATCCTTCATGGTGCATTTTGTAAACAGATCAATTCATATCAAATGAATAGAGAAAGTAGATCCAAGAAAGGAAATATTATATCCGCTATGCATCCAGAGAATGGAGAGGATGCTAATGTGGTTGCTTATCCACTAAAATTGGCCAGTTAAAAAGAGAAAGCACAACCGCTCATGAATCAGGACAGGCCAATAGCAATAAGCTACCCAATTGACTGCCAGAAGATATCTTCCTCCTTGCAAGCTTTCTCAGAATCAGGGCTTTTTTTCAGCTGGAACACAGTGGAATGGAGCTCCGGAACCTCTTAAAAATGGTCACATGGCTAGTGGCCCCGCCCGCTGATCTCCAGACAGAGGGGAGTTTAGATTGCCTTCTGCGCTGCTTGGCGGCGCGGAGGGCAATCTAAACTCCCCTCTGTCTGGAGATCAGGGGGTGGGGCCACCAGCCATGTGACCATTTTCTCCGAGGGCAACCCACTGAGTTCCACCACCTCTTTCCCCAGAAAAAAGTCCTGCTCAGAACCATACCTTCCTGTCTCTGACCAAGCACTCATCTACACACGCTTGATTAAAAAAAACTAAGCTATAAATTTACACGATGCATTGAATGTTGCAATTGTAGGCCTGGTACTCTAATTTCATTGATTGCTTTAAGGGATAACCAGTCTTTAGCCATTTAAATGTATCTGGCAAGTACTTTTTTTAGGATTGCCAACTCCAGTTTGGGAAATTCCTGGAGATTTGAGGGGCGGTGCCAGGAGAAGGCAGAGTTTGGGAACAGAGGGGAGCTCAGTAAGGATGGAATGCTTTAGACTCTACTCTCTAAAGTGACCATTTTTTTCAGAGGAATTGACATCTAACAACAACAACAACAACAACAACATTCAATTTATATACTGCCCTTCAGAACAACTTAATGCCAACTTAGAGTGGTTTACAAAGTATGTTATTATTATTCCTACAACAAATACCCTGTGAGGTGGATGGGGCTGAGAGAGCTCCAGAGAACTGTGACTAGCCCAAGGTCACTCAGCTGGCTTCAAGAGGAGGAGTGGAGAATCAAATCTGGTTCTCCAGATTAGAGTCCCGTGCTCTTAACCGCTATACCAAACAGGCTCTCTGTAATCCAGAGATCAGTTGTAATTCTGGGAGTACTCCAGGCTGAACCTTGAAGTTGGTAACCCTATATCTAGTTCTGCTTGTATTTTATGTATGTATGTATGCTCTCTGCAGCTAGCATAAGGGAGTACCAGTGTTTGTAAACAAAATCCCAAGCTGCAAAAATCACACTAAAAACTTGTGACTCTCTGCAATGGAAATGCTAGTCCTGGCTGCTTGGTAGTCACAGAAACCCTCACAAAATCTGTGTTTTCTCCCAAGTTCTGGTGTTTACCAGCAAGGTAGCATGAGAGTCTATCTCATTTGAATCTGTATTGAATTTCTCCCTTCCAATCAGATCATTGCAAGGGAGGAGCAAAGAGCACTCCTAGCCAATGCCATTCTCCCCCCCCCCATCTCTATGTCACCTAGTGAGAGACTTTTTTTCTTGTGAAATTAGAACAGCCTAATGGAAAGGCTTGCTTAGGGGTCTGTAGAATTCGTACACTTTACCCAATTTGCTTGAAATTGGGGGGAGGGGTTGTTTGAAGGACAGGCGGAAGACACCCCACTACGGTTTTGGTGAAATTTGGTTGAAAACAATGACTCCAGTCCTCCATGGGAGAGAATGGAAGTAAATGAAGTTGGGTGGGGATGTTGCAATGGAAGCTTTTCTCATTTTCTTAAAGGAAAGAAACAACAAACCAGAAGAAAGGTAGGCAAATGCAGAGTTTGCAGTGGAAAGGATTTTTAAAAACACTAAGAATAGAGGAAAGAAATGAATGTAGACAGGGCTTTTTTAAAAAAATGCTGGTGGCTGGGTGAAGCTCTCATGCTGGCTGGGGTGCTGCTTGATCATCGTTTTAGGAATTAGTAGAGAGAACTTTACGTGGCTGGGTGGAGAGACCTACCTTGAGGGGTCTGTAAAATCACCCTACTTGTTCAATCAGCTTGAAACCTCGGGGGTCTTTAGATTCAAGGGATTCGGTTCAATCTAAATTTCTCAGATCTCTATTTGGTGCACCTAGATGTGCTCCTAATGTCATTCTTAGACAAGAAGCTGGTTTGCCCAGAGTTGAAATTAAAAATCTGGGATTCAAGGGAGGACTGTATTCTGTGTGATTTTGGTGCTGTTAACTGCAATAGCAGCTGCCGCAGAGCTTCCAATAGTTCCCCTCCCCTTCCCCACTGAAAAGAATGGCCACGAAAATCATGAGAATGGTGGTGGTGGTGGTGGGGGGGGAGATAATGAATTTTGAGTTTGACCCAGCAATGCCCCTTCGGAAAAGTAACCAATCACGCTAAACATTTTGGTCAGCCACCCTGGATTTGACACAATAATGAAAATGTTCAAAATGCACACCCCATAAGGGAGACGTGTGTGTGTGTGTGTGTGTGTGTGTTTGCAACCTAAGGCTGTTAATGCATCTGTTAGCATGGAGTACACTGCTGAATCTCAAACCATTGGGTTTGCATGGTGCCATAGTAACTGCATATCTACAAGGGAAATGCAATCTAAGTGCATGCTACCAGTTAGGTTTGTTCAAAATCTTCCTTTGTTACTCTTGTCTATTGTTCTTCCCGTCCTGTTTTTTTGATAACATATTAGCATTCGCTGAATCAGTGTTATGGGGAAGGCAAATCTGGATTTTGTGTTCTGCCTCCACCTCCAAGCTTTGAAAATACATCAGAGAGTCTGGGGTCTGCATGCAGGGCAATCAGATATCACATCGGTTCTGTTCTGACCTTCAGCAGAACGTACAGAGGCCAAGATCAGGGCCATAATCCATACTCTTTAACTCATTCAACACACCCAGTGAACATGTAAACAGGACTGTTTGTATCTCCTTTCCCTCCTGTAAATGCCGTGGGTCTGGAATAGGATCCCTCCCTTTGTTCATACAATTCTGGTAAAGAGATACATACATTGATCGTCCATAATGGTGATGATAATTCTACATCTTCTGGAAGCATTCCAACTGGTTAGAAAACGTGTGTACTGGAAGGAAATTGTGGCTAAATTGTGGAACAAGATGAATGAATGAATGAATGAATGAATGAATGAATGAATGAATGAATGAATGAATGGTAACTATTACAAGTCTGTTAACTTTTGTACAAGCCCAGAGACTAAAATAAAGTGACAGAAATTGAAATGCCCTTTTAATTTTGGGGCATAGAATAGGAAAACAAATGAGAATCAATGCCCAGCTCATGATGGGAAATAATTTCAAACCATCTCTTTGTTGGAGAGCTGAGCTCCATCCCTCGTGCTCTCTTTCTTATGTGATCTCTCTGTGGTAAAATGCCAAGGTTCCCTTTTAAAAAGTGACTTGCTTGTATGCACCAGTGGAATCTTTTCTTCTTTCATTATGTGAGGCAGTGCTGCTTCAAGTCTAATGTCAGAAGCATCCGTTTGAAGGAGCAAAGATTTATCATAGTCAGGAGGACATCATAAATCTGGGTTTTCACAAAGTGCATTTCCAGGGCCTGGAATTCTTAAAGCACTCTCTTGTCCAAGCTGCTGGGTTCTTTTCTTTTCTTTGTTTTATGCTAGAAAGTGGCTCCAATAATATACTTTTTGAATTACTTTTCTGTGAGTCAGAATTTTATTGATCTCCCTCTTTTATCTCCATACCCCCCCCAACTAGTTAGCGTAGTATTCCCAGGTGTTCTTCTAAATCATCAAAATGTCATTAAGAAATATGATGGCTGCAGCTGATTCATCAACCATTAGAATATAGGCAGGTCACAACAAGTCCTGGTAGTGAAAATACTGGATGTATGCTTAAGCTGTAGGTCAATGGGGCAAGCAATTAATTGGTCATATACTTTAAAAATACAAATCAGAAGTAAATATGATTTATGTTACTCCTGACTTTTAGGAATTTGCCTCTTTTGGAAAGCAGTTTCTGAAGGAAAGACAATACAGGAAAAAATTTTATGGCATTCCCAAGAGATTTAAAAATAGAATAAATAAAAGGGGGCCTGGAGCTGGAATGAAAATGTAAAAGAAAAGGTCCAGCTGCATGCGTGGATCTATCTTTCATGCAGGTTCCGTAGAAGTCAAGGAGATGATATAGTAAAGTTGATGGTCTGTGTTTAATTCAATGACATCATAGTGTGTAGGATATCACTGGATCCAGGATACTCATGAATCGTAATTCTAGTACTACTGAGTTTAAAAAATACGGCTATTCTCCCCTTGAGTGCCAATTAGGGGTGCCAATTGCTAGTTTTTACCCTACCAAAGTATTCCGTTCCCTGCTGGTGTTCCATCTTTGGCAAGAGAAAATGGGGGGAGGTGGGAGAAGCTTATCAACATGTTGCAAAATAGTAAAGAGTCCAGTAGCTCCTTTAACTCACTTTATTGTAGCATAAGCTTTCGAGAACCACAGCTCTCTTCTGACAAAGAGCGCTGTGGTTCTCGAAAGCTTATGCTACAATAAAGTGAGGTAAAGGTGCTACTGGACTCTTTACTATTTTGCAACTACAGACTAACACAGCTAACTCCTCTGGATCTTTCAACTTGTTGACATCACTGTTGGTTACAAACCAGAAGTGACATCATCAATGCTCTAGGATTTTGCTGATCTCTAAACCCTACAGTGTTGGTGATGGCACGTCTGGAGTTTTAATTGAAAGTGATATTAAGACGGATGAACTGTGCCCCACCCCCAAAGTCTTCCAGGGTTTCTAGGCATGCATCTGGCAACCCTGGTGCCAGCATATAACACCTGAAAAGGATAGTATGAGATATCATTGGATTTGTAGTGATCTACAGAATCCAAAATTCAAAAGTGCCAAACTCCATAGTCTTCTTGAAAGGTTTAGCATCTCTCCACCTCTCTCCATTCTTCTGTCATAGGCAGATCTCGGCATTTAGTGGAGTCATTTTGGGAATCAAGCCAAATTTCAATCGAGAGCCAGTTTAGTATAGTGGCAAGAGCACAGGACTCTAATTTGGAGAATCAGGTTTGAATCCCCACTCCTCCACTTGAAGCCAGCTGGGTGACCTTGGGTCAATCACAGCCCTTCCAGAGCTCTCTCAGCCCCACCCACCTCGCAGGGTGATTGTTGTTGTGGGGATAATAATAACACACTTTGTAAATCGCTCTGAGTGGGCATTAAGTTGTCCTGAAGGGAGGTATATAAATAGTATGTTATTATGATTAGGTTATTATCGTTTTAATTTCTGGCTCCAGTACCTTCTCTGGGGAACAAAATCCTTGGTCATATGACAACCCATCTGAGACCAGGTCTTCCTGCTGTAGATAAACTTATACTAACTATCTGTGGCAAGGTGACTGGCCAGGAGGAGTATTTTCTTTTGTAGGACTCAGAAATAACCTCCAAGGAATTTACTTCCCTATCAGTTCTTATAGCATTTACAGTAGGCAGGACTGTCATATGGAGACTTGGGAGTAGCCAGCAGTTTCTCTTTTGTAAAGTTCAAATCTACATATTTTTGTCAACAATTCAATATAGAATGAGCTCATGAATTTCAGTCTTCAGAAGAGCCCAGGAGGCATTACCTTTTATATGCCTGGAGTACCCATTTGGAAAGAGCTGCTTTCATCCTAACAGGACATCTGTCTTGTTCCAACATTTTGTGATTGGCCCCAGCCCCCATGACAGCCATTTTGTGGTTTACTGTGTTCCCCTGGCAGCCATTTTGGCTGTTTACCTGCTACCTGTTTTCAAAATTTCAAATGTGCCCATAAGCTCACAAGTGTGGGGACTGTAGGAACAGTTCTGTAAAATACCAAGACTCCATTTTAAAAGTCTGGGCTGGTCCCTGTTAGTCTCAGATTTATTTCTATGCTCCGATGCTTCATGTGCTTCTACTAGACATTTTCCAGGCAGTGATGTAGATGAAACCTTTTTATTAACTTTTAAAGAATAAATGTAAAACAGCTGGTGTGTTAAGGTTTAAATGTCAGCTACTGAAACAGTGGATTTATACCGCCAGGTTGTTACAATATGTGTAATATGTATTATGTGCGTGTGTGAGATCCAAAAGGCCCTTCTGGTTTTCAGGGTCACAAATCCCCCATTTGGATTTATGTTATTTGAACCAGAAGCTCCAAATAAATTCTATGTAGTATATGTACTGCATTGACAGATGGAGGTGAGCCACCTTAATGCCTCTGGTAAATATTGCATTATAAAAACTGCACAGATACCATGTGTTTATAACATGGTCCTTATTTCTTGTGCCTTCTCATAAAGCTGCTAGTCTTTGTGGTGGGAAAGGAAAGAGTGAGGAAAGAAGAGAGAACTAATAAGGCCTTGGATTTTAGAATCCTCTGGTACAGCAGGATTTAAATCCAGGGGCACCTTAGGGACCAACAAGATTTCCAGAGGGTCAGCTTTCAAGAGTCAGAGCTCCTGTTTCAGACACCAGAATCCTGTGGTTGTACTGCTACACCTACCTGGAAGGAAATTCCAAGGATCTATTAAACGTTAAAAGAATATTTCCCTTCCCCTCTCCTATACAGATGCGCACACATACAGAAAGCAAATCTTTGGTTTCTCAGTCAAAATCAATAGATTTAAGCATAAGAAAAACAACACAGGAGGCATACATAGATATGAACTAGCCATAGGAGAACATACATAGGAGTACAGGCAAATCACAGTGAAGGATAACATCTCACTGTCTGAAATAGGGTTGCCAACTTCCAGGTGGGGCTAGAGTTGCTAACACTAGCACGAGAAATTCCTGGCGATTTGGGGCTTGAGCTTGGCAATGGTGGGCGATGGACCTCGGAGGAGCCTAATGCCACAGAGTTCACTCCCCAAAGCAGTTATTTTCTCCAGAGGAACAAATCTGTGTAGTCTGGAGATTAGATGTAATTCCAGGAGCTCTCCAGGCACCACCAAGAGGCCAGTGTAAGCCTGTACTGGAAAAAGGATTTGGGGCCCAAGTCTTAGGTCTGATTTCATAGACTGCAAATACATAGATAGACCAGACTAGCAGATAACTGAGCTGTACCTAGGTTTGGATTAATATGCATGTTTAGCAAAGGCTCATGGGGCTTGTGTATAAAAAAAGAGGTCACCATGACTAGGAGAGGTGGTATAATACAGGACTAGACTCACTGGAAAGAATGGCGAGGGGAGAGGAGAGTTGAAGCTACTGGTCTTTGGAAGGCAAAGCTTGTTTTCAAGCTTTGGAGCTAAAACGATCATAGAACTGAAACTGCTAGTTGAAAAAGTTGAACCCTTCTTCCTGAGAAACCAGCAGTAGCTGGGAAGCGCTGAAGAAGCGAGGAAGAGCCAAGAGCAGGAATTGCTGGCAGCTGAACTCGTTGACTGCTTGAGACCAGCACCCTAGTAGAGAGCTGCCCCACTTTGTCTTGCTAGGAGAAAAGGGGAGCTGCTCCTAGGGCAACAAGCAAGCTCCGGGATTCAGACAGCATCTTCACCCAAAGAGTCCTGCTGTGGCAAGGCCTTCTGGATATTTGGCCAAATCCACAGAACTGTCTGCGACCCAAAACAAACGTGACGAAATACCTAGATTCAACTCGTGTTCTCTTACCTCAAGGTTTGTCGGGAAGTGTAGGCGTCCTTGCAGCTTAAAGTTTAGCATTTACAGAGCAGCAGGGAGAGAAGTGCAGGTGTCCTTGCAGCTTAAACTTTAGCATTTACAGAGCAGCAGAGAGGGAAGTGCTGGTGTCCTCGCAGCTTAAAGTCTCCCGGTGCAGCCAGGCGTCACTCTGCAGGGCCAGGCCGGGTGAGGGGAAGGGAATGTTTTCATAGTTGTGTCCTGTTATATTTAAATGAATTGAATTTATATTTTGAATTTGTAAACCACATGCCTGACCCAGAAAGATCATGGAAGCTTCCGGGTCATAGAGAGGGAACTAGGGTGAGAGATCCTGGTTTGTCCAAGCAGTCCAGGAATTTCTTGTCCAAGCCTCCCTGCTCAGTCTAAGTTTTTTTCACACAGTTCAGGGATATGGCTTGATTTCTCTCAAGCTTTCTGCTTGAGGTGGCCCTTGAAGCTGGCTTGGAAGCCCAAATTGATCCACAGTCACCTGCTTTTCCGCTAGATCAGATGGGAAGAACTGATATACCGGCCAAGTTAGATTGGCTGCTCTGTATGCCAGTGAAGTTCAGGGTTGATCTTAAACAATAAAGCCCCTTCCTTTCAAACCTCCTCCTCCCCATCTCCGGGAATGCCTATCCCCATATGTAGGGCTGGTTCTGGAGGGCAGCGAGGTCAGGTGTTGTCTGGAGGCCCAAGATTTTTTTATAGTTTTGTATGATACTTTTAAATGTTTTATATGGAATGTTTGAAATGTTTTAATTGCTGTTATCCACCCTGAGACTGCTTACGGGGAGGGCGGAATACAAATACGATAAGTTTTTGTATTCTAGCCTTTTTGTATAAGGCTAGAGATCAGTTCCCCTGGATAAATTGCCTACTCTGGAGGGTGGACTTTAGGGCATTATACCCCACAAAAGTTTTTCCGCTCCCAAAATCCTGTCATCCTCAGGCTCCACCGCCCCCCCCCCAATCTCTAGGAATTTCCCAACATACACCCACACCCAAACCCACCCACCCACCCACCCACACACACACACACACACACACACACACACACACACACACACACACAACCTTCCTACTAGTCCACTCTTAAGGCAAAGCAATGCACTGCTGCAATCAGATGCTGTTTGCACAGCTGGCTTTAACTATATTCTCCGTCGTTATTCTCTGTTGGATGACTTTCGGAGTATCCCCTTGTCCAGTCCCAATGTGCAAGATGGGATCACCATGGACGAGCAGGCTGAGCAGGCATGGGGGATCATCAACGGGCAGGTGGGTCAGCCGATGCTTGGATCCACACCTCATGTGGCGCCAAGGCTCCATAAGCTGTGAACCAATAAAGTCGTGGCCTCTCTTAACTCCAATGAGGTTGTTTAGTGGGTTCAGTCATCTTCCTCACCCCCCTCACCCATTAATGCTGGGCCGCAAACTGCCACCCTTTTTGAACTCCGTTCTCCCTGAGTATGGTCATTTCCACGCACGTTGAATAATGCAATTTCAATGCACTTTCGTAATCCTTTAGAAGTGGATTTTTTGTTCCACACATGGAAAATCAGTTTCAAATGTTCACTAAAGAGTATTGAAAGTGGATTAGCCAACGTGTGTGGAAGCAGCCTATTTCTGACCCTGGGATTCTACGCAGTATAACTTGGAGCTTATTAAAATTCAGATTTTCTGAAATCCAACCTAAATGTCTGACTACATTCAGCTTTTTCCCTTCCCCAAGATCTTAAATTCCAAAAGTCACTACTACCCAGGGTGCCTACTACTTTCATTTCATCAATGAGTTCTTCCCTGTTGGTGAGAATCAGGTCCAATATATGATATTGAAGTAACTATATCGAAGTTATACTTAAAGCTACTATACATGCATAACAGGAAATTGGCTCACTGTGTTACATGATTGCATGATTAGGGTTAGTTCCCCTAACCCTCCCAGCAGGAGGGAGATGACCCAGCACCCACCCTTGTGCTGTCCTGGGAGTCCAGCTGTTCTGAGAGTTCCCCGTGCCTGCATTATGATGTCACTTCCAGGAAGTGACATCATCATGCAAGTATAGGGGTGCTACACCCTTCACCGAGGGCCAATTTGGGCCCCAAACAGGCCCAGTTCAGTACATTTGGTACCCAAAATGGCCCGTTGCAAAGTGCAAGAGTGCTCTTGGGGCAGTGCAATGACTTCACTCCTGCAAAGAACTAATTATGGAACTAATTCATTGGACATGTAGTTCAGTGTGGGAAAGAAGGAAGATTCCTGCAAAATTCAAAGAGTGAATTATCAGAGACTCAAACTAATAAGAATCAATACAGCCAACTGATATGAATCTCTGGTTGATATTATATTCTGGGTTGTCTGGCATACAATATCTTTCTAATTATGTTTTTATGTTTCAAAATCCATTTGGAAATTCTCCTTTGCCTTTTCTCCTCCTCCCTCCATGCTGTTCCTGTCAAATCTCAAAGAACTAGAGCCAAGCTACAAATGAGGAATGACACTTGAACGGCAAGTGAACAGACTCACGTGTATTCCTCCCTGTTTGCTTGCCCTCCACTCGATCACGTAGTCCAAGTGGAGGGCAAGTGAACAGGGAGGAATACACGCGAGTCTGTTCACTTGCCGTTCAAGTGTCATTCGTCACTTGTAGCTTGGCTCCTAGTGCTATATTGGCATGCCCAGGAAGATTTCACAGCTGACACCGGCACTTCCTGTCAAGTCAGAGGGAGTTGTAAACAAGCTGTTAAAAAATGACTTTTAATAACCGGATAAAACAGATGAGGCATCAAGTGAATCTCCTTGCCCTTAATGATTGTGTAATTTAATTGGTACCATTTTATTGAATTTTTAATAGAAGAAAATGAGATTTTAATGTAATCTCATTGAGGTTCAGTCTAATTAGGTATATTAATTTATTATGACTCTTTCCTTGTTACCCATTAATTTGTTCCGTGTGACGTTGTTTCGTGTGATATTCTGAACAACTGCGGTTTTTTTTTTCCATTTCTCTTTTTTCACTTGAGATGTTCTATTCGAGGCAACCCATAAGACAGGAGGGAAGTCAAACAACTTATTTATATTTGTTTTAATTAAACTCTGTTTTAAAATTGGGCAAGCTAATGAAGATGTCTTTATTCCTCGCATCTCTGGATTTGAGAAGCTCTTAAGCTGTATGGTAGAAATATCAATGGTATTAACCTTTTGGGTTGTTCTTTTAGCATAAAATAAAAATAGGCACCGTACTCGGTTTATATAATTATATAGAGAACTTAAGGGAGTTTCAGCTCTTTTTTGGCAACTGTGTTTTTTAATTTTACAAGGCAGATAACTCAGACATGGCATTGGCCTAATGTTAATATGCAGTGTAATAGCAGACTCACAGCAAACAACGTATTTACTTCCTACAGAATTCCTTAAAGTATAGTGATGCTCATATATACCTGACTGTTATTGGCTCTCCTCCTTGGCTGTGTTGCCGTGTGTCTTTACTAAATTTTTATTGAACTGTTTAAATATTTTATATGATGTTTTAATGTCTTGATGTTTTAATGTTGCAATGAATATGATGTTTTAATGTTGAAATGAATATTTTGATATTCACTACCTTGAATGGAAAGGTGGCATAGAAATGTTATAAATAAACAAACCTGGCGAGGAAGACTTTTTCCTTGGCTACCTCATTTTTAATTCTTCTTCCACCAACAAAGCTATTTTGTGAAGATATTTTATCGGATTCAAACTCATCCTAAGCTATAGAAGACAAAACAAGTTGTGGATGACTCAGTTTTTATCCCCACGTAGGTGCACTCCACAGGGATAAGAATTCCATCTCAGCAGCCTCTTTGGGGCCTCTGGATGCTCGGGAATTCTTGGCGCTGCACCAGTGGGACAGCCTAGTGCAGCCCTCTGGAGGCCCCGAGGAGGCTGCCATGGCAGCAGGAAGGCCCTGTGTGGCTCTCTGGAGGCTCAGCAAGGCCTAGTGCCACAGCAGGAAGGCCCAGCACTGTGGTGGCAGGAAGGCCTGGTGCGGCGGCAAGGCCCTCTGGAGGCTGTTTTCTAGAACCCATTGTTTTCACAATGAGCTTGGTTGCCAGTTAGGAAATAAGTAGAGTAAAATCAGTGCACCTTTGCAGTGTACAGCAGTATGTTAAACATTCTGGCCATATTCTAGAATATTTTATAATAGCTACAAAACTCCCTTGGTGAACTTAGGCCAAGGAAGCTTCTCTCTCTCTCTCTCTTTCTCTCTCCTACCTCACAGGAGTGTTGTGAGGATAAGCTAGTAAAGGAGCAAGCCATTGCTGCCTTGAGAAGCTTGGAGGAAGTGTGGAATAAAAAGTGTGACACCTTTCTAAGACATATTCTTGGCAGTGACATCGGGGTAAATTTTGAGGTGCAGCAGTTCTTCATGACACCCCATAGCCACGTCTCTAGTAGCTAGAACATATGTTACATTGACCGTGCTTACTGTCTATGCACCGTGTGCCTGACAGCAAGTGTTGTTTTTAGGAACATCTATGTCTCCCAAGATCTCCATCAGACGATGCAATTACCACTGGTGGTCTTAGCTATGGAGCAATGGGGCAGTTGCCCTGAACACTGGGTGTGGGAGGCAGTTATGCTGAGGAGGACAACCACCATGAAGCTGCCTGGGCTGCCCCTGCCTTCACTGCAGCAGCTCCAGCGTTGACTTGAGAGGCAAAATCAAAAAGAGTCCAGTAGCACCTTTAAGACTAACCAATTTTATTTTATTGTAGCATAAGCTTTCGAGAATCAAGTTCTCTTCATCAGATGCCTGATCCGAACTGGTCAAATACAGAAGAGGAGGGGAGGGGAAAGAAGGGGACATATATCACAAGACGACAGGATGCAATTAGTGTGAAGGCAATCAAAACATTCCTTTGCTTGTAAATGTAAACATCTCCTTTTGGTGTGGAGTCAGTTTGCTGTGTTAGTTTGCCGCAGTGAAGGTAACAGGTAACAGATTTCCTTTACAGAGGCGTGGTCTGGGGAGCCCAGAGACGCCTGGTGTGGGCTTTGTTTGTCAATTATCTCAGCCTGAGTACGTGTGGGCTTTCGGGGACCACAGTTCTCTTTGTCAGATGCAGCTGGCAGGGAGAGCTGTGGTTATCGAGGGCTTATACTACATAGGAATTGTATACCTTCACTGCGGCAAACTAACACAGCAAACTGACTCCACACCAAAAGGAGATGTTTACATTTACAAGCAAAGGAATGTTTTGATTGCCTTCACACTAATTGCATCCTGTCGTCTTGTGATATATGTCCCCTTCTTTCCCCTCCCTTCCTCTTCTGTATTTGACCAGTTCGGATCAGGCATCTGATGAAGAGAACTTGATTCTCGAAAGCTTATGCTACAATAAAATAAAATTGGTTAGTCTTAAAGGTGCTACTGGACTCTTTTTGATTTTGCTACTACAGACTAACATGGCTAACTCCTCTGGACTTGAGAGGCAATGGTGAGAAAGAGGCACAGGGGTCCCTGACAGTAGTACTGGTTTGCCACATAGCCAGGCGATGCTGTGCAGCTGCGCTCCCTTGCAACTGGCCAGTGCCAAGCATGAAGGAGTGAGTAAGCAATGTCGGGGTGCAGTGCCCAGCCCACCTGCTCGCTCACTCACTAATTATTGCATCCTATGGGCAATGTGCTGCTGGGGTCCCATCAAATGATACACGAATCCAGCAGGGTTGGAAGAAATGGCCACAACTCGATTGATTACAGCCCTTGGAGCATTGGCAAGGCATAGGGCAGCAGATCCACAGCACTGAAAGGCCACATGCTGTTCAATGTATCGTTCCTCAGCAATCCTGCTGGCCTCCAGAGGACGGCAAATGATGTTCCACCACCAACAGCTGCTGGTGGCCCTTTCTAGCCCCTTGGCAGGTGGAAGAGCTGCTCTTTCCACACTGCTCATCCCGGTGGATCCAGCCCAATGCCTCAAAAAATGCCCAACCACCTATACTTGTGACTAGACCCACAGTGCCCCCTGACACAGAGGACAGGGGGTTGAGTGGCTTATGATTTCACATCACAAGCAATTATGAGAGCGGCAGAGGCTAGACGGACGGCTCACCAAGTATCCTGCTCCTACTACTGTTGCCTTGGAATGGCAGTGAACATAAGGTGATCCGAGGAGGAGCGATCCGTTTCTCAGCTCCTCCTCTTCTGCAGCAGTTGTTCTTCGCCTTGCCCCAACCTGCCCTCTTCAGCAACAAAACCAGTGGTGAGTCTGTGAGCTTCTTTTGCCACATTCAGTTAGCTCTGAGCCAGGCAGCTAAATGAGAGAGCTGTGCTGCGCATCCATCCTTAGTCTTTGTTTCATATTGAGGACCATAAGCTCAGGAGAGCTTTTACGCTAGATAGGTGATCAGCACTTCCCTCAGCAGTGCTAGAGGGCTGAAATAACGGGGTCCCTATGGTGCAGAGGTTGTGTCAGGGCCATGCTACAAGTGACAAATGACACTTGAATGGCAAGTGAACGGACTCACGTGTATTCCTCCCTGTTCACTTGTGCTCCACTTGCGCTCCACTTGATCACGTAGTCTGCTCACTTGCCGTTCAAGTGTCATTCGTCACTTGTAGCTTGGCTCTCCGTGTGATGCAGGGGAAGTTGAAACCATACAGCCCATGTTTTTTTAGGTGCTCCTGGTATCATTTTGCTCGTGCCAAATATATTTCACCCCTAATAAAGGCATGGCCGGTCCGGTCAGAATCAAACTGTATTACGTACCTGTTATCTGATGAATCCCAGACTATGACTGCTCAGGTAGCCAAATTTTGTGCCACTTGCTACACAACCAGAAAAGATCGCATAAATGCTCTCATGTTTGCTAATGGATGAGTTTCGAAGTCTCTCCTTTAGGTATCTTAACACTTCTATATGTACTACCTACTCTTTTATCTGTACATAGTTTATTGTATAATTTTTATCTAGTTTTTATCTTTTGTAATCATCTATTTTATCTATTTTATGCTCTTTAGACTTTTAGAGGGATGTTATACTGGCACAGTGCCATAATAATAAACATTACATTACATCCATTCTTACTCTCTCAATGCTGGCTGGCACCTGCAGCTCTGCGCATCAAGCATGGGGGAGGGAGAGGGTGCTACTGTCACGTCTTTCCACCCTCCACTTCCGGTGATAGACAGTGGGCCAAAGGAGCTGGTGAGGAGAGCAGCCAAGCAGTACTGTGCTGGGCAGTGGATCCCCCACTATGGGTCATCATTCCTTTTATCGCTGTTCAGTGGGTTGGATTAGAATATAGGGGTTGTGAGTAGAGATGGGCATGAACATCTATACAAACTTTAAAAAGCCACGAACAGCCCAATCAGCTGTTCGCCAACAAGTTGTTGGTGAGGCCCCATTCTAAATGAACAGGTGGTCGTTGCAAGCCTCCTTCATTGCTGTTCGTCAAGCCAGACAATCTGGCACCTGCAATCAATTCCCTTGGCAACCGGAGGCAGGGACTGCCTGAACTCTGTCTGAACTCCTGCTGTTGTCTGGGAAACCCCAATCTAAGCCCAATTTAGCTTGATAGGCAGGTCTTCCTTTCAAGTGTGGAGCTCCAAATTTGTTACAAGGAAGCAAAGAGCAGGGGGGAGGGGGGCTCCCAGCTCTGGTTTTGCAGACAGTGAGGGAGAGACAGTTGCTGTTGGCATTTTGAGAGAGAGACAGGGAGAGTGCATTGGAGCTTGAATTTTCTTTGTGTGTGGTGGGATAGGGATCTACCTCTTCAAGTTCCAGGGCTGCTGCCAGGCTCTGGGACAAGCGGTTATTTATTAGTGGTACGTTTCCTGCTGCCTGCTCAGGTCAGGTTTCTGGGAGTGGTGCAGTAGGGATCTTGATGGCTGGAGGAGAGCCTGCTGGCCCCCAAGAACAATGAACAATGAACATGTTCGTGGATGGCAATGAACAACGAACAACATATTCAGGCTTGTTTCTGTTCATGCTCATGTCTAGTTGTGAGGCCCCATCCTTGACTTTTGTCCAGGGCTCTAGAGAGATTTAGACCACCTCTAGTCATCACTCCACTTCTGAAAAAAGTTCTAGAGCTGTGCTCCTATGCATCCACTACACCCCAAGTTCACATTACATTCACACAGAACTGTTGGGCCTCCCTGTCTCTCTCTGTGACTTGACAGCATACTCTAGAACACACACAATACTCATACCAAGAAAATCCATCAAGGTGGGAATGCTGTCTTTCAAGGAAGCTGGTCAAAGATTAGAGATGACAACCTTTAGCAAATCTGAGGAAAACTGTTTCAAAACCATTGCTCCAAAATATGCAAACTTGAACCAGAAGATTTTATCCCAGATCCAAACTTTTATTCCCGAGCAATTATCAAAGGGGAAAAGCCCTCTCCAAAATCAGCGTACTCTGAAAAATCCTAACTCTTTAAGATTCCATTCATAGCTGGAAATGACTTAATAAATGAAGGAATAAATCCTTTGTCTCAGAGCCTTGCTACAAGTGACATCTTACACGTGAAGGATAAAGGATCATTTTCGCAAGTCTTTCTGGGAACTGAAGTTCCTCTCCCCCACCCCTTTTCCTTCTGTTCCTTCCCCTCGCTGCCTGAAGAGACAGAGAGAGCCTACGGCAACATCAGCTTTTGCAAATTGTCTTGCTTGGGCGGGGGGGGGGGGAATGCTCCGGAGAAAGCTGAGAAAGTTGCAGCTGCCTGCCCCAAAGATCATTGAGAGCAGGCTTGTGACTGGAGTAACGATTTGCAAAAGTTGCTGTTGTCGCAGGCTTTCTCTGTCTCTTCAGGCAGCGAGGGGAAGGAACAGAAGGAAAAGGGGTGGGGGAGAGGAACTTCAGTTCCCAGAAAGACTTGCGAAAATGATCCTTTATCCTTCACGTGTAAGATGTCACTTGTAGCAAGGCTCTCAGTCTCTCTACACGAGACATTTGACACATGGAGAACATGGGTTGGGAGATGCAATGTTAGCTGGGAAGGGTAGTTTAAAAAGACAGAGACAGCGGCAGGTCAAAGGCTCTACTATACACTGGGGCTGGAAATGTGAGAAGGGAAACTTCAGCACATTATAACCTCTCCAGGTCCAAGCCGGTCTCTGGAAGGCAGCTCCAGCCCATTTCCATTACTCGCTGCCCTCTGGTTACAATCCCACACAGTTTTAGACTAGAGGAGTGAAATTGACAGAGCCTTCGGGAGGCGAAGATGAAATTAACAAACCCTCTGAGGAGCGATCTCTGCTGGCTCTGTCTTTTAAAACTACACTTCCCAGCTAACA
Organism: Eublepharis macularius; assembly: GCF_028583425.1. Taxonomy (NCBI): domain Eukaryota; kingdom Metazoa; phylum Chordata; class Lepidosauria; order Squamata; family Eublepharidae; genus Eublepharis; species Eublepharis macularius. The sequence continues at coordinate 78,626,291 of NC_072799.1, forward strand.
TTGCATCTCCCTACACTTGATGAAAACATGCTGAGGTGTCTCGTGTAGCGTGTGCATCAGTCATGAATGAATACTAACAGTGCAAATGAATGCATAAAGTGTGGTTCAAAATATTCCTCCTTAGCTTCTATACATTTTAATCTTACTATTTGATACGCATAAGGGTGCCTCTTTCTCACTTTAGAGCTCCCTGCCTGCCCACTGTAGGCTCAATAATTTAAATGTAAAGATATTTATTTGTGATTATGTGCTTAATGAGATAGTATAAGGAAAGTAAGATTATGGCTTTAGTTGGAGAATTATAGTCAAGTACAATAAAAACGAATTCTTCTAGAAAAACCCAACTCCCCCTAAAAGACTGGGGACATCTTTTGATTAAGCCTGTTGTTGTGTTAGAAATCTGCAACAGATTAAAGATCTTGTGAAGTCTGACAGCCCTCTCCCCCCACACACTCTGTCACGTGGGTGCATGATTCATAACTAGCTGGTCAGCTCGTGAAATTGAATCTTCAAGTTTGCTTGAAGTGCTTACTATACCGGTTGCTCATATAACAATGGCAAAATGTGTTCTGTTGTTCATCATTGCTGAAAGATAGTGTTATGGTATTGGCCTTCGAGTTGATACTGAGAAGTCACTAGTATCAGTTACACATGATTTAGTTCCCTGTACACATGCACGCTTTCCAGGGACCTTCTGCAGTTCTCTATAATTGCTCATTTCTGGAGATCCTTTTTGTTGTTTTATTTTTGAGCACCATATGCTGCACGGATTGCAAGTGATATGTTCTCAACGTGTTGTTCCTTTCCCCCCGTCTTGGATCTTAATCAAGTCAGAGTTGCTACCGATTTCCTTTAAAAGCCAAGAATGACTCGCGTTAACAATGACTACGCTTGTGGGTGTGTGGAATGTGTTGTCACAACTTTGGATCTCATATAAAATAGTTCATGCCGACATACAGGAGCAGCCAAACTGAACTGGGAAAAGTTGTAATTTTTGTGTGGGGATAAACATCTTTAATGTCAAAATGGGTAAAACTGTACCCAGCAAGGAAAGAGAGCAAATAAAGAACTGCCATAGCGTGACTTCAGGGATGGCACTGCCCTCTTCTCTAACATGATCCAAAGAGTCCCTGTTTCTCAGTAGGATAAGAAATTACGAGCCAAGCTACAAGTGACAAATGACACTTGAACGGCAAGCGAACAGACTCATGTGTATCCCTCACTGTTCACTTGCGCTCCACTTGCGCTGTCTGGAGGGCAAGTGGAACGCAAGTGAACAGGGAGGAATACACGTGAGTCTGTTCACTTGCCATTCAAGTGTTATTCGTCACTTGTAGCTTGGCCCTACATTTGATAATGAAATGAATAAAGGGTGCTTCCACTGTGTGCTAAGATCCTCTCACCATAGCTCTCTATGTAGTCATGTAGGAATTGCGAACATCATATGATTAGACTTTTTGTCTTGGTGCATCTAGCGCAGATTAGTGTTGCTAGCTCTGGGTTGGGAAATTCCTGGAGATTTTTGGAATAGAGCCTGGGTGGGGTTGGGGGAGGGGAGGATTCTCAGTGGGTTATAATGTTATAGACTCCACTCCACCCTCCAAAGCAGCTGCTTTCTCCAGTAGAATTGATCTCTATGACGTAAAGATCAGTTAGTCCGGGAGATCTCCAGCCATAGCCTGAAGATTAGCAGCCCTAAGCCCAGTAATGTGACAGAAGATCTCCACGATGCTTTAAAGCAAGGGTGGGCAGAAGGGACCTGGGGAGGGAAAACTAGTTCTCCACCACTGCTCAGTGGTGCTCTAACCATTCTCTTACCCTTCCCTTCAAAGCTACTGCAGCACCTTTTCTTCTTTTCCATGAGAAGGAGATGGAGGCCCACGCACATGCATGCACCTTTGCTCTGGATGGAGAAATGAAAACACCTGTACCTTTTACCATATGCCTCTCCTCCTCCTCATTCATACATGCACCCTTTCATGTAGATTAGTGACTCTTTCCTCCTGAATCAAAGCTGCTATTTATCTCTTCAAGGGAAAACATAGAGGGAACTGTAGATCCTGCCCCCCACCCTCTGTAGACCTCGGCCATTTCCACACGGCTTACCTCTACCCATAACGACCCGGTAGATCACGCAAAAAACGCGGAAATGGCCCCTGTTACAATTTGGGATGGTGGTGCAGGTTTCCTTTGAGAAAACAGCAAAGGAAACATCTCCCAAGCTCAGCACTGCAGTCCTGCTCTGAAATACTGTAATTTTTGCACACACTGCCATTTTGTGAATGGCACCACCCAGAAAGTAAGGTTACAAACCACCAGGTGGGGCCAGGAGTTCTTTCAGTATTACAGCTGATCTCCAGAGTTTGCCTGGAAGAAATGGCATCTAAGCTCTCTCCTCATTGTACTTTGCCTTCCCCATGGAATCTCCCTCAAATCTCCAGGGATTTCCTAACCCAGAGATGGCAGCCCTATGACCGAGCCACCGTTTTGAGACTGGGTCCATGCTGCTGTTTTGTGACTGGGATCTTCCAGGGCTTTTTTTCTGGGAAAAGAGGTGGTGGAACTCAGTGGGTTGCCAGCACAGGGGGCAACTCCTGATGGGAAGTGGTGCCCCTGGTACCACACGTCACATGCAAAGTGCGCACATGCTTCCGGGACCATGCAAAGATGTTACTTTGGGTCAGCTGGAACGGGGGGGGGGGAGTTTTTTAAAGTTTAAATTGCCCTCAGTGAAAATGGTCACATGGGCCAGTGGCCCCGCCCCCTGATCTCCAGACAGAGGGGAGTTGAGATCACCCTCCACGCCATGGCGTGGAGGGTGATCTAAACTCCCCTCTGTCTGGAGATCAGGGGGTGGGGCCACTGGCCCATGTGACCATTTTCAAGAGGTGTCGGAACTCCGTTCCACCGTGTTCAGGCTCAAAGAAAGCCCTGATTAGATCCCAGAAACATAAATCCTGCTCTCTGTTGCTTTAAAATAGGGCTGTACAAACCAAGCATCAGACCTTCTCTATGTAAAGCCCATGCTCTGTCATTAAACTATGGGTCATATCCAAGGAAGCAGCTGTCAAAAAGGGATTTAAACCAAGGCTTCCTTTGGGAGACACCAAACACTCCTCGGGAAGAAGATCAGTCCGTCAGTAGTTTGGTACCTTAGATCAGTGACATAGTAGCTTAATAAGGCACAGCAGAACTTCTTAAAGAAGCTTTCAAAAGTTATTGTTTTAGAAAAAAAAACCTTAAATGTAGGTGACGTGTTACTCAGTTAAGCAACTATTGTTCATTTTGTATGAGCTTTTCAATTATTTTACTAATCTTGCTTTTCTTTACAAAAATGCTGTGACAATAACTGCCAATTACAGAGAGGTATTGGCAGGGGGAAGCACTTTTTACTTTTGGGGAAGAAGATGTGCAAAAATCCGAGTGGAAGATGTAGTAATAGTATTGTCATTTATTGCCATTTTCTGTAAATACTTTATATGGTTCCTGTTGCCATAAAATCAAACTCTTAAATATGTATCCTATGATCAGTATGTGTGATTAGTCATAGTGATTACTCATAGTCATTAATGCACTCCCTTCGAGCCATCATGCTCAAAGGAGGCATATTATGTTTTGCTTAAGGATGGGGTTCAAACAGAAAAAGATGAGCATGAGGACTAATGTAGATAGTGCGTACCTTGACTTGTAGCTAACGTCCAAGGATTTTTTACATTGCTCTTCTACAATCAGCTAGAACTAGAGATTTCAGCTGCCACTTAATATATTGCTAAACAATAACAACAACTTTAAATTTAGATACCATCCTTCAAGACAATTTAATGGCACACTCAAGAGTGGTTTACAAAGTGCATTATTATTACCCTCAAGACAATCACCCTGTGAGGCGGGTGGGACTGAGAGAGCTCTGAAAGAGCTGTGACTGAACCAAGGTCATCCAGCTGGCTTCAAGCGGAGGAGTGGGGAATCAAACCTGGCTCTTTAGATTAGAGTCCTGTTGCTCTTAATCACTATATCAGTGCTGAAACAGAACATAAGCAATTCTAGGACTGACATATTTAAAACAACTGATAGTACGTAAGGCAATATAGTGGTGAAGTCTATAGTCCCTAACTGGTTAGCGAAGCATCTGAGACCCCCTCCCTACAATACAAAAGCATTTTTGAATAATTCAGTGTTGCATCATTTGCAGAAAGCTAGGAGAGTGGGGGGGTTCTCCTGACCACCTCAGGGAGGCTGTTCTACAGGGTAGGGGCCACCACAGAGAAAGCCCATGTACAGGCTGCCTTGATTTACCAAGAAGGAAAACAGAAATTATAACAACAACAAGAAACAAATTTATTTTACTGGGAAGGAAAATAAAAAGCTTTATACAAATGTAACTTCACGAGAAAGTGAGATACAGAAATACTTTGAGAATGCCAGGAACTGCTAGACTACTTTTGTCTGTAAAAACTTCAGCTTTTCTACAGTTTTAGAACTACACTATAGCTTTTTATGTACAGGCCTCAGTCTGCTAATAGCTTTCAAGTATTCCAGAATGACTATGTCAGAGAACCTTAAACCAATGTGGACCAGTCCAAGTTTCCATACTAAACAGTCATCTCCCCCCTGAAGTGACTAGAGATACAGCTAGATCCCTAACTTGCCTGATAGATCTCTGATCAAAACTCAGTTAAACGCCTCTTTCCCCCCACTTCCCTCTCTGCCGTCTGAATCCCTTTGAAGGTTCCAGGTGCCCTAACTGGCCATCGCTGGCCTTCTCTACCTTCATTCTATCTTCTTTATGTGAAACTAGCAACAAAGCCCATTGTGGGAAAAAATACAACAGGCTCTAGAAATGGGAGGGCTGGCAGGTGGGCATTCCCTCCTCCTCCTTTATTGATCCTGGCTGGATGACGGAAGAGGGGGCATGCATGGCCATCTGCTCCACACCTGATCCTGGCCAGGTGAAGGGGGAGCGAGTATTGCCACCTGCTCCACTCATGATCGCTATGAACAAGACGGGGGGGGGCAACCCCGTGTAGTAAACTACAATAGGAAAAGAGAACCTACAGCAGTGTGGTCTGAAGACCTGTAAATCCTTAAAGAGCACTGTGCAGCTGACAAAAACAAGACCGAAACCCTCAAGGGTGATTATCAAAAATATGTTCTAATTGTAAAGTGCTGGGTGCTAATACTCTACAATATTATAACAACACCAATTCATACAATAGGATTAAACTTGAACAATCTACCAGTTAGTCCACAATCTCCCAAGTCTTTCGTATTGTGAATGGAGCAATCTCTCTTCTTCCACTCTGCAGGTATTCTCAATGGTGTGAGCAAGCGTAGAAGCAGGCTCCCGGGTGGGAGAAGCCACAGCGGAGATGTGGAACACGCTAGAAGGAGACACAGCTACCCCAAAGGCTCAACAGGTCGCAAGCTGAACTCCTGTTTTGGAATTTCTTTTTCAAGAGCGTGAAAGGACAGAAATAATACCTATTTACACAATCATAAGATGCTCAAGAATCAATCCAATATGCACAATTCCAATAAATAATCACAATAAATAAATAACTTACAGTTCCAATGCTGTATGCAAACTCACTTCTCTAATCCCAATTGGGAGACCCAGATACCAGGTGACATAAGGAATAGACTCATCATATATATACCTACGATGTTACAATAGGTCATGAAAATTTAAACGTACAGCGTCAAAAAGCTTTCAATACAGATCAAGACTTAAAGCAGAGACACACAATATTAAAGGATAACACTTCATAAATAGGTGAAGGGGTCAGGCATTGCTACCCGCCCCACTCCTGATCCCTGCCGGGTAGAGTTGGGGGCAGGCATTATCTCCTGCTCTGAGCCTGATTCAGGCTGGGTGAAGAGGGATGAGCATTGCCTCATGCTCTGCTTCTGATCCCGGCCGGGTGAAGGGGGCAGGCATTGTCACCTGCTCCTCACTTGATCCTGGCTGGGTGAAGGGGGAGTGGGCATTTCCTCCTGCTCTGTGGCTGTTCCCAGCCAGGTGAAGGGGGTGGGCATTGCCACCTGCTCTGCTCCAGATACCAGCTGGGTGAAGGTGAAGGTGGGCATTGCCACCTGCTCCACTCCTGATCCCACCTGGGTGATGGTGGGGTGAGGGCATTGCCACCTGCTCCACTCCTAATCTTGGCCGAGTGAAAGGGGGAGCAGGCATTTCCACCTGCTCCACTCCTGATCCTAGCTGGGTGAAGGTGGAGGGCGGGTATTGCCCCCTTCTCCGTGTCTGATCCCAGCTGGGTAAAGAGTGGGTGGGCATTGCCTCCTACTCTATGCCTGATCCCAGCTGGATGAAGAGGGGCCAGGCATTGCCACCTGCTTCACTTCTGATCCCAGGTGAGAGAATGGGAGGGGAGGCATTGCCTCCTGCTCCCCTCCTGATCCTAGCTGGGTGAAGGGCAGGCAGGCACTGCCACCTGCTGTGCTCCTGATCCCAGCTGGGTAAAGGCAGAATATGCACATTGCCACTTGCTTTGCTCCTCATTCCAGCTGGGTGAAGGCAGCGGGCAGCCATTGCCACCTGCTCTGCTCCTGATCCCAGCTGGGTGAAGGCAGGGGGCGGGCATTGCCACTTGCTTTGATCTTGATCCAAGCTGGGTGAAGAGGGGATAGGCATTTTCATCTGCTCCACTTCTGATGCCAGCTGGGTGAAGGTGGAGGATGGATATTGCCCCCTGCTCTGCGCCTGATCCCAGCTGGCTAAAGGGTAGGCTGGCATTGCCACCTACACTGCACCTGATCCCAGCTTGGTGAAGGTGGAAGGTGGGCGTTGCCACCTGCTCCGCTCTTAATTCCAGCTGGGTGAAGATGGGCCTTGTCACCTGATCCCCTCCTGATCCCAACTGTTGCAAAACAGTCCAACTGGTGGAGTGGTTGTAATCACTTCAAAACACTTCAAAACTACAACCATTCATACAAAATCCAAGAATCACAGAAACAATGAACCCTTAGAGTCTCTTGTGTATTTCCACGTAATTGAGCTCTTAAAGAGTCTTGTATATTTACTTGTAAGTATCCAGAAGCCCCAATGAGCTGAAAGACTTTAATTTATGGCTGTAAAGATGCCTGTAGAATGCCAAAGCTGTAAACAATGCCTCAAGGGGCTGAGAAACCTCAGTGTAGATTTGCAAGATTGCCTGTGAGGCTGCTGTAATCCACAAAGCTGAAACAAACACCACGCCTACGGGTTTTGCCGGCATAAATGTATGCAATCCCGTTTTGTAAGATCACTTCTTCATAGGCTTCTGCCTCTTCTGGAGTTTCCTTCCACAGCAGCGCCCTCTTGTGGCGCACCAGGATAGGAAGTGAGTTATCTTGAATACGCTTAGCCTTTTATATAGTAGAATAAATCTGAGTCTCATGATGGCAACCTACAAGAAACTCAGAGAATGAAAAGTGCATAGTCCCCTGTATCTTGTAAAATAAAACTTAGCATAACAGTATAATGATGTAAGTACTGCGCTGAGTGATTTCCAAGGAATAAGTCTGAAATAGTGTCTCTATATCTTTATTTTAATAAATGCATATGCAGCCTTCATAGTGGCTAAGGATCCTTGGTTGAATATCCTAGCTTTACATTGCCTGTTAACCTTTATTTCTAGGAGTTCAAAAGCCAGCAGACTTCTGAGCTTGGTAGCCCTTTTAGGAAACGTTTTACGGAGGGACTGATTGAATGTATGTATGATTTATGTCTTTAACAAAGGAGGTGTGTAGTGGTAAGAGTGATGGTTGTGGTTAGCGTCTCAGACTAAGATCTAAAGAGAACCAGGTTCGAATCCTCACTCTGCCACAGAAGCTCACTTTGGCCAGACAATGTTTCCACATGCTTTAAAGGGACGGCTCACTCACCAAACACTCGTGGCTTTTCCTCATGAATCTGGATGTCTCTATTTGCAAAATGGTTGTGAGCCATCTGGCTTCAGTTTTTTCGGTGCCTTTTTGGGGAATGTACTTTCTGCAGTACTGAAATATTTATACCTTGATTTCAGTAAATAAATAATTGTTGTCATACCTAGGAGAGCCTCATGTTCCAATGGAGAGATATAATGAGAATCATAAAAACCAGAGAGAGTTGCCTTTTGGAGGGGAAGTTAGTTGAAGAAAGTTGAACTTTGCAGCGATAGTACTTTCTCCTGACTCTTTCCCTGACTTTATTGCCTTTTTATTTATTATAGCAGATTTATCATCTGCTAGATAATTTTGCATTCAGGGCTTTTCGAGTGCTCAATTTATCAAGGGGACTGACACAACGTTCTCTTGTATTTTATCCAGAATACCATCAGGATAGGAGAGACAAGGTTTTTTTCCCCTCATGGACTGACTTAGCTACTAAATCATAATTCATAACTCTGTTCTCTCTTTTTTTCCTACTGAACTTTTAAAAATTTCTATTTGAGTTACATTTCCTCCCTTTAAACAGGCAGGCAACTATAACAGCATTGATAAAGGAATCTGAACTTCACTGTTGATTCTTTGCTCTACTCCAGCTCTGGATGGCCTTCAGCAAATAACAGAACATCTCTGTCTCAAAGGAGGCTCAGTTTCCATTTCTTGAAGAGAGGATGCCAAAGAGGTTAGAAAAACAAAATGGATGCAGCTGTAGCATGACTGGAACAAACTTGGGCATTTGTTTATTCGTTATGGAAGGTTAATATGAAAATAACTAAATCGGTTAATTTTAAAGAGAATTTGTATAAAATGTTCTTTAGATGGTATTTAACTCCAGATAGATTGGCTAAAATGTACAAGAATATCCCCAAGAAGATGCTGGAAATGTGGAAATCTACGGGAACTTTTTATCACATGTGGTGGACTTGTAAAGCTATACATAGATTTCGGATAATGACACATACACTACTCCACACAATTTTACAGACATCAATACCTTTTAAACCGGAACTGTTCCTATTGAACTGCATCTCAGATGAATTCAACAAAAATCAGAAACATTTTATAATAGATGCAATGACAGCAGCTAGAATTTCATTCGCATCTCATTGGAAACAGCAAATAATACCAACTCAAGAAGTACTAGTGGAAAAAGGGAAAGGGTGGGGGAAAACTGATATTTAGGTTTAATAATTGAAATAATGTTTGTAAATTTGTACTCAGCTAATAAAAATTTCTTTAAAAAAAAAGAAGTACTAGTGGAAAAGATGATGGAAACAGCGGAAATGGATACATTGACAATGATATTAAAAGGGAAAGTGGAAGAGGAGTTTGCCGGACCCTGGATATTGTTTTACAATTGGATTAAAAATAAGCATAAAGATTTGAACTTGCCAAGAATGTAAAAGGACTTAAACGTCTCACTATTAATAGTATAATTTATTCACTAAGAATGTTTAATAATACACTGAGAGCCAAGCTACAAGTGACGAATTACACTTGCTTGGCAAGTGAACAGGGAGGAATACATGTGAGCAGGACTTTTTTGGGGAGAAAAGAGGTGGTGGAACTCAGTGGGTTGCCCTAGGAGAAAATGGTCACGTGGCTGGTGCCCTGCCCCCTGATATACAGACAGAGGGGAGCTTAGATTGCCCTCCGCGCCGCCAAGTGGCGTGCAGAGCAATCTAAACTCCCCTCTGTCTGGAGATCAGGGGGCGGGGCCACCAGCCATGTGACCATTTTCAAGAAGTTCCAGAACTCCGTTCCACTGTGTTCCTGCTGAAAAAAAGCCCTGCACGTGAGTCTGGCAAGTGTAATTCGTGACTTGTAGCTTGGCTCTGAGTATTGTTGTAAGCAGACTATTATGGATACATTTTTTCTTTTCTCTAAATTTCTTCTCTTTCTCTTCTTGCTTCTTTATACTTTTCCTTTCTTTTCTATTTGTTGCTTATTTGAAAAATTAATATTTTTTTTAAAAAAAGAATGGAATGTGTTTTAAATTATCCTGGTATAGAAGAATGAGATGCTGAAAGGAGAGAATGGTTGAGCTGTGGCCTTCTGGGTGCTTGTGCAAAAACCTGCTGAGATGTATAGCCCTTACGTATTCCTCTGGAAAGCAAAGACAAGTGTCTTGGCAGAAAGAGAAAGTTCCTACACATTTGTTCATGTAACTGTTAAGGAATCAGAGAAACTTAGATGCAAAAGATTGTTTTAATCCTGCTAAACATTTATTTTGGCTGCTCTCCTGCAATGAATGTGAAACTTGGCCATTGACTCCACGGTCTTCAAGAAGACTACGACTGCTGCAATGTAAAGGCAAGCTGAGGGATGATCAACACGAGTGAACTGGTAGGGAAAGAAATGTAACTGAAGACAAGAAAGAGAAACTGAAGAAGGAGGAGGTGTTTAGAGGGAGCTAGCACTAGGGAATAGTTAGGATTTTTTAAGGAATAAGTTCCCAAAAAAATAGCAGCTGCTGGAGAGTGAGTATGGCTTAAAGTGATTTGTAGGACCCCACGGAAGAAAGAGAATAGAAACATGGAGAGGGAGAGAATACTGGCGCTGTTTCAAATGCTACAGTAATTGATATGCTTGAAACAAAGCTGGATTTAGGCATTTCTGTCCCTTGAACAGACTTTCAAGATTTGTATCCTCTTCCTTTTAATCGGTTTTTATAATAATAATAATAACATTTGACTGATATACCACCCTTTAGGACAACTTAGTCACACTCAAAGTGGTTTACAATGTGTGTTATTATTATCCTCATGCCAATCACCCTGAGGGGTGGATGGGGCTGAGAGAGCTCTGAGAGAGCTGTGACTAGCCCAAGGTCACCCAGCTGGCTTCAAGCAGAGGAGCGGGGAATCAAACCCAGTTCTCCAGATTAGAGTCCTGCCGCTCTTAACCAGTACACCAAACTGGTTCTCTTTGAGCACAAATGATAACTGTTATTCTAAAATGGTGCATTTTGGTAAAGTTCTGAATCTCTCTTTTTTATTCACTGACCATCTGTAGCCCACTGGAGCTCCCCCCCCCACCAGTGATTTAGAACCTTTGGAAAATGCAACTGTTTTCATTACAAAAAATGCCATTCACTTTAAAAATCAAAGCCATAAAGCCAGTGGACCCTGGGACGTGGAGAAAGCAGAATCCTTCAAGAAATACAATTTGAAAATATTTGAAATACTGAATTCGCAAACAAACAAACAAACAAACAAACAAACAAACACACAGACTTTGAGAAACGAGACTAAACAACATCCTCAACACAAAAACACATATTAACAGCATTTTGTTCCTCAGAATATGGGGCAGGGGAGGAGTAGAATGGGTAAATTTGAATTGGCCAAGGAGCGTGCTTAAGATGGTGTCCCTCCATTTGGGATTTCTCTGACTGGCGGCTGTAGTGGAGGAGGCAGCATTAGTCCAGCTGAACAAGGATGTGATAGACACAGCACAATTCTAAGCAGACTACCCATAAGTTCTGTCTCAGTGAGAGGAGATGTATCAGTTCTAAGGTCTGAATGGGATGGAGCAGGAAGCTGCAACCACTTTGTGTGGGTTGCTGCTGGTCTTTGTCTTCCACTGTGGTATTGGGAGGAGAGAAAGAAGGATACAGTTAGGTTACATGATTCCTTCAAGCATGGTATGTGCTGTGTGCAGGGCTTTTTTCCAGCTGGAACGCGGTGGAACGGAGTTCCGGAACCTCTTGAAAATGGTCACATGGCTGGTGGCCCCGCCCCCTGATCTCCAGACAGAGGGGAGTTGAGAATGCCCTCCGCGCAGCTGGAGCGGCACGGAGGGCAGTCTAAACTCCCCTCTGTCTGGAGATCAGGGGGAGGGGGCCACCAGCCATGTGACCATTTCCACCAAGGGCGATTTAAACTTTTAAAAACTTCCCCCTTGTTCCAGCTGACCCAAAGTGACATCATTGAGTGGTCTGGGAGCATGCGTGCACTTTGCGCACATGCATGTGGTACCAGGGGCACCACCTCCTGCCAAGAGTTGCCCCCTGTGCTGGCAACCCACTGTGTTCCACCACTTCTTTTCCCCGAAAAAAAGCCCTGGCTATGTATATCTGACTATATATACAGATGCCTAGCTTAAGTATCTCTTTGGAAGTGCTGTAAATACTTGTAACCTGGGCTGGGCCTTTATCAACTTATGCCAAGCATAGCAGAGACTGCCCCCCTCCTTTGTCACAGCAGCCTTTTGTTTTGGCATGGTAAATGCCGGTTGAATGGAAGTGGGGATTTTTTAGGGTGGGCATTGGAGTGTGGCTGCATGTTCATCTGAAGGTTTCTGTAAACTGTATATAGACCTAATACTTTCTATATGATTGAGAACCCTGAAAATCAACCCCAAAGAAAGAGCCCTGTGTGTATGTGCATGCATGTATGCATGTACACTAATAAAAATGCAGTATCTATGCACACCTTCAAATTCATGTATGCTGATGACAGGCCTTGCACCCATGTACTTTAGATGCCAAGTGCTTCCACCCCTTCCAATGTTCAGACATCCAGGATCACTCCCTTAAACTGATTTTTGATTCTTGCTTTAAATTGTGGACAGAAATAGCTTTGCATGAAATGCTTTTGATGGTGGTTGAGCAGCTTTGGAAACCTGTTAATTGGGCGCATATCAAAGGCCTAGCTTAAGTATCTGTTTGAAAGTGCTGTAAATACTTTTACCCAGGGCTTTTTTGCTGGGAAAAGAGGTGGTGGAACTCAGTGGGTTGCCCTCGGAGAAAATGGTCACATGGCTGGTGGCCCCGCCCCCTGATCTCCAGACAGAGGGGAGTTGAGATGGCCCTCCGCGCCGCTTGGCGGCGCGGAGGGCAATCTCAACTCCCCTCTGTCTGGAGATCAGGGGGCGGGGCCACCAGCCATGTGACCATTTTCAAGAGGTTCCGGAACTCCATTCCACCGTGTTACAGCTGAAAAAAAAGCCCTACTTTTACCCTGGGCTGTCCTCTGACCGTTATGTATCTGTTATCGGTGGCGATGGATAAGATCTTTTTTTAAAAAAGTGGTCGTTGTCATGGTTATCTATTGCAGCAAAAACTACAAAGGATCATGTGGTACCTTATATAAAACGGTGGCATGAAATTTCATAGAGAAGAGCCTATCAGATGTGGTTGCCGAAAGAAGAGCCATCTAAACAGCAAAGCATTGCCATAATAACATGGAAGTGTATCACTGATATGCAGTTTTAAAATTATTTTGAAAGCGTCTTTTATAGTATTACACTCAGATCTTGTTCAGATCGTTGCCCTCATCTGGATACTAGAACTAAGTACAAAACTCTTCTTTGAGAAATATAAGTGAAATATACATGAAATATACATGAAAATCTTTGAGAAATATACATGAAAATATTAAGCTTCCTGAATGCGCAAGAATTGGTCCCGTGGCCTGACCTAATGCATGCATTGTTCTTAGACTTTCTGCTTTTAAAGGAGATATAATTGCTTCTGAACCTCATGCGGGTGCGTTGCTTTCTCTGCTTGTAGATCTTCTGTATAGACATCATGCTTGCTGCATAGTGTTTATATTGCCAAATCTGGTTTGATCTGATTGGAATTACTTGGACTGGTATCATAAATATCTCCCACCCATCCCTGACTTCCAGCATACACTCTTGTTAGCCTCTAGGCACAGAATACATTTATTGGGGATCACCAAGAAATAATGATGAATAGGTGTCCCGTTCTGCCTATGTTCACACTCAATCTGGGACAATGATTATAAAGGCTTAGCCGAGACATTTTGTGGCTTTTAATGCTATTTCATGGTAGTAAAACCTGTTACTCCACCTCTGGAAAGCTTGTGGCTTGTAACAGTATAAGCATTTGATTAATGAAACAGCCTTGCTTGTACAGCAGAAACGGTCCTTAAAAACCTGCTTTTTAACAGCCCAATGTAACGTTTGCAGCATTGCAACCTTTTATCACCTAGTAAATCGCCCCTTGAGATGAATGGCCAAAGCCAGACAAAGCCTGCATCCATTACTAGCACATCCACCTTGGGATATTATAAGCACGAGGTTGCCGCTGCTTCAAAGACATGGTCCTCACCCAACACGTTGTTACATCTTGCCCTCATTATAAGGGCAGGAACCATTTGTGTAATTGCAGCAGCTTTATGTTTAACAATCTCTGCTCCAATCCAGACCCTAGCTGAAACTGTTCGGACCTGAGGGAGGTCCACAAGTCCCCCTCCCCTCGCTCATCTCTCCTGCCATAAAATAGTGACTGATCGATTCAGCTTTTGCATTCTGTGTGGAAATGCATATTTCTAAATAGTGCCCAACTCTGGGGAAAAAAAAACACGAGCCCTTGACCTGTGAGGCGTTTGAGATGGTCTTCGCAAATCTGGAAGTGAGGCCAAAGGGAGAGGGAAAAGGTATCAAACACACAATAAAATTTTTAAAAAGAGGGGAGAGAGGTAATTTTCATTAGAGGCACCTGACAACTTCTTGTTGGCTTTTCTGAGAGAATAAGCAGGAAAACACAGGACAGGATGCTAAGAGCAAACAGGTGGCATTCCTTTTACTGTGATGAAGAACACTTTTGAAGTTTTAGAGGAACCACATAAGCACTCATGCTTTCAATTATTTTCCCTACGAGCAGAGGCAGACACAAAATTTATTTGTTCTTTCTGACTGATTACTCTTCCATACCAGCCAGCGTGCCTGAGTTCTAAATTCACTCCTGTGGAAAGAACGAGAAATAAATGTCACGCTCTTGGTTACAGCAGAAAATGGAAATGTTTGACTATATTTAAATTGTGATTTTGCTAACCTCCGTTCCACAGACACTTTCTTGTTTCTTGTTGTTTTAAGTGGAGAGGTCATCTGCACAATTGCTGTTTAAGAAGCTAGCAAAAAATGAGGAACATTTATCAGAAGAAATTCCCAAGGAGGCAAAAAGAAGAGCCATAAAATAAATTCAGCATGGGGCTGAATCAGACAATATGCTTTCTCCTATGCACAGTGGAGAGTAAAGTAAGAGCAAAAGCATGCTTCATCCTCTCAGAGCGTCTGCTCGCCTCTTAGAGTCAAGCTACAAGTGACGGATGACACTTGAAAGGCAAGTGAACAGACTCATGTGTATTCCTCCCTGTTCACTTGCGCTCCACTTGCACTCCACTTGATCACGTAGCATCATTCGTCACTTGTAGCTTGGTCCTTAGGCTACTGGCTGTCTTTGTGGGGGCATGTTTGAATAAATTACATCCCTGCATGAATTTCACTGAAGATTGGGGCAGCCGTTCTAAGAAGGAGGGCAGTGAGGCAAGGCTCATTCTTTCCCCCTTTCCTCACCATCAGTAGAGGAACATTTCAGCCCATTTGCTCCTTCATATCCATGACATTTAAAACCTCCTTCCTGCAATGTCAGCTTCAAGACTATAATCCACTGATCCCCGTTCACTGATCCTTGAGGTACCATAATGCCTGCCCAAGAATTTCTTGATAACCATTTGCTTCTTTGGCAAACTATCTCTTCCAAAAGCAAAGAGCCAGCCTGGACTTTTTCTCCACCTTATAGGAGCAGGAGGTGTTTCAAAAGAATCCTGAAGACACCATCGCCTTTGTGTCCGGAGGGAGCAGCCGTTCAGAGAGAGCTGCTTTGACTTGTAACCTCCCAACATTTTGTGACTGCTCCAATACTGTATGACAGCTATTTTGTGATTGCCTCCTGTGGCAGTCATTTTGTCATTATGCCTAGGTCCCATCCTCAATATCCCAAGTTTTGTGAGCAGTCCGCTTAGGTCTCCACCATTTTAATATCTGCTTATGATTGAAAGAAATCATAAGGCCTTTAAGTAATGCGCTTTATGCCGCAGTAAGCAAGCTGCCCAGCAGGGCAAAATGTTGCTAGCTCCTGCCTGGGATACTGAAATGCACAAGCCACGTGAAAGGAATGCTGTGTGATTAGGTGTTATTGACTCCGACCTGCCCAAGCAGCGGAATGTGCGGTTCCTTGACAAGAAAGGCGCTTGAGAAAACTACCCTTAGACCATCCACTCTCCTTTCCTCTCATTGATTACAACCCCAGCTAAGACTCTGTCTCTCAGTCTAGGGCCATCAATCAACTCTGATAAGTTTAAGTTCTTCCTGGGAACATTTAATCACAACTGTAAATTCCTCAGCCAGCTCTGGAGACACTTAATTAAATTTACAGTTCCTTTGTGAGGCACCAGGAATGGGTAAGCTAAATCCTTTGTCCCCACCCAAGCAGGCCAATCAAGATTACTCAAACCTTTTGTCCATCCCAGGAGACAACCACTTAGGTCTTTGTTTCATGGGCTGAAGTTACTCTCCAGCCTCAGGGCACAGTTTGCCCTATAAGTACTCTGGCTTTGCCCCAGCAAATTGTACACCCTTACTCAGATCTAAACACTGTACCCCCAGAACCCTCTGAATCTTTCTTGTTGAGAACACTGGTTGTTTGAAGCCTTCTTCCTCCACGGACTACTCTACTCTTCTGATCAGTTATTATCACCTGACAATCCTGCAATCTATTCCCATTTTCCCCATTGCTTTCCTAGGAATCTTGTCTGCTTGTGAGTTGCCTCTTGCTGTGTGGTTGAGTTTCCCCTTTAAATAAAAAATACTCTTGTTTTGGAAAACACCCATCTCTTGTTAGTTTCCTTGGGGAGGGGACCTGGTAAAAATTGATGGAGGATCTTGCATCTTACCACCTCTCACATAGCTTTCTCCTTGTTTGTTGATTCCCCCAACTCGCAAGGAGTCCCATTCTGGTAACAGTTTGGGTACCCTTTCTGTAATCTATCAAGAAATGTGTTGGGCTTTCAAGTTATATTGAAACTTGCAATCCAGTCTGAAACATATTTACACAGAAAAAAAAAATCCTACTGAATCCAGTGTGACAAAGTCTGCACTACAAACGTGCACATTTTTTAAACTATGTGGGAAGACGTGGAACTGGCAGCAGGACCAACAGCCCCCCAGATGCCATTATTTGCTGTTAAAATTAGTGTGGGATGAAAGAGAGAGAAGGCTGGAGCCACCCTCTACAGCTGTGCTGTGCTCTGCTGCCAATTCAGCCCCCCAACTCACTTTGCATTTCACATCTCACGTAATAAGACCCTGAGATTTCTTAAACCAGTTTAAGACTTTAGCATAGATGAACTCTTAGTGTCTTACAGTGTAATCCTAAACAGAGTTGCACTCTTCTCGTTGCACTGATATCTGCACTGCCCCTAATTTATAAGTTTCCCCAAAGTAACTATTATACGAACAAATTAGGCAAACCCTCCCAAATTATTTTGTCATTCACGAAGGTATTGAAAACATTGTATAGGTTTAATGTTAAGTGACAGACCAGTGATGATAGGTATGATTTGCCAGCAATATTTCCCAACATGCCCCTTGCAAATTAAGTGGCCCCTTTTTCACAAGAAGGTAGTTGAAGCTGAGATATAGATGAGCTGTCTCATTGTAAAATTGTAAAAAGGAAGAAATAAACCAGTGGGAAGCTGCAATACAACAAGGGTTAGAACAGACTGGAAAGATTTAATTCGGTCCCAACTTCTGTCAGTGAATAGATGGCTGGGACAAAGATAGCAAGTCTGAGAGCTAAGCTACAAGAGATGAATTACACGAGGATGCACACATGAAGGGAGTTACAATGTTAGCCGGGAAGCTGAGTTTTAAAAGAGATTGAAAGGCTTTGTCAATTTCCCCTCTCTACAGAGCCAGGGAGATGGCTGCTCAGAGGGTTTGTTAATTTCCTCTTTGCCTCCCAAAGGCTCGGTCAGTTTCACCTCCCTTTCTAGGAGGCAAAGAGGAAATAAATCCTCTGAGGAGCGATCTTTGCTGGCTCTGTAATGATGGGGATTTGACAGAGCCTTCCAATCTCTTTTAAAGTTTAGCTTCCTGGCTAATATTGCAATTCATTTTATGTGAGCTTTCTCGTGCAATTCGTCTCTTGTAGTTTAGCTCTAAGGCATGCATTATTTCACATGGAAAGTATGGAGATAATGACTGTTTGAATGACATCTTTTCATCTCCCCAGTGTTTTATGTTGTTTTGTACCATGGTCCAATAACTTGGCCTTTCAGAACTGTTGCCACCCTCTCAACCCAGAAGTGGGTGAGAATAGTCCACTGCTTATTGTTCCCTTACAAGGAGACTTCCAAGGGAGAATCTAATGAAAAATTACTGAGTTAGCATTCATTAACAAGTTCAAGACCACCAAAATTAACATAGCAATATTCTTGCTGATGCTCCCTCATTTTTCTTTCCACGGCTCCATCAAGTGAGAGTGGAAGTTGAAGCATGGGGGCAGAAGATTGCCTCCTTGGGTGGGAAACCTGGTAAGCCTGATCGTGCCTGACTTGAATGGGGTACACCAAAATCCACATTCTTGGCTAATTCCGCACACGTTGGATAATGCACTTTCAATGCACTTTATCAATCATTTGAGGGGGATTATTTGTTCCGCACACAAAAAAATCTGTTCCAAATGATCTATAAAGAGGATTGGAAGTGCATTATCCAACGTGTGCAGAATCACTCCTTGTTAAAAAAGAAAACTGCTATCACATGGCTAAGTTCTTGTCATGTATGCCAGCCTGCAATACGTGCCATGGGTGTGCTGTATGCTGCCCAGTAGTCCCCTGACACTGTGAAGAGTTCTGAGTGCCTTTCAATGCCTGTTGTTTAGAAGCTCACTGTGTTATCTCTCATTTGAAGCTAAAAACGTTCACTTCTGTAGCGGACGGCCTTGGAGCCAGATGCAGCTAGACAGAATCGTATCTGCCATGAGAACAAGGATGATTTCATTCCTCACTTGCTATTGTTTCCTATCGTAGTTTAAACTTTGATACTTTTTGTCTCTGGTGTTCACGCCAGAATTTCAATGGGTTACTAACCTGGAGGGTGGGACTTTACCCTATGACTAACCATGCTTTTCCTCTACACGTCACTTCTGCCAACTTCACTGTCCAAGCACTTTGAACCTGATGGGTCTCTAATAAAGTTTACCTCAACCAAATCACCTGTGTGATTGATGTGGAGAACTTGGGGATTTACTTGCCAAGGACTGACAGTTCTATGATGATGAAAAGCCAGGAAAAAAAGTAAATTGTCTACATTTTTTCAGAAGGTTCATCTGAAAACATGATTAATTTCAAATGGGAAATAAACCCTGTTAATGTAAATTTCACGATGTATATGCAGAAGTCTAGATTTCAAATTTCACAAATATTTCTCAAGAGGAGCAGTATGGGAAGAGCACAAATTCCCTGTGATAGCTGAGAAATTAAGACATTAGATCTCACGGCTGTTCCTAATTAGGAATAATCTATTGAGTATCCATTTGCTTTTAAATATACCATTTTCTCTCTGCTTGTACAGTTTAGATGCCCTTTGAAGATCACTTTCTGATGTTCTGAAATTCTTGCAAGTTCATCTTAAATGGACATTCACCTAGAAATGGTGATCAAAAAGCACAAAAAGACCAATTTTGAAGATGCAGGTGCTATGCACCCCTGGAAATTGGGATTTCTTTGCCCAGCTGGTGGTGCTAATTGCACTGAGATTAGAAATGGGTCCAAGTAAACAAAAATCAGATGCAGTTTCGGTGTAACCAATGAAATTGATAAGCTCAAGAAAAATAAGTTGGCAAGACCAGATGGTATTCATTCAAGAATTGTGCAGGAACTCGAATATGAAATTGCAGAACTACTGACTGTGGAATGCAAGCTATAAATCATCTTTATACTCAAGGGCTGAAATGTTGCTAAGGTAATATCAACATCTTTTTTTTCCCCCTTTTGAAAAGGACCCAATAGCAGTTTCTGAAACTGAAGATCGATAATTCTAACAACAATCCCTTCCAAGTCAGTCTGTAATGAAATAAAGTATAAGATTATTAGACATATTGGTAAACATAATAGGATTTGGAAGGACTGAGATTATTTTTTTGCAAAGGGAAGTTAGAATCAGTATTTGTCAAATTAAGCTGTGGTCTTGCGGGCTGATCCCGCACACGTTGGATAATGCACTTTCAATGCACTTTATCAATCATTTGAGGTGGATTTTTTGTTCCGCACACAAAAAACCCTGTTCCAAATGATCTATAAAGAGGATTGGAAGTGCATTATCCAACCTGTGCGGGAATCACTCACTGATTTTGCAGGACCTGGGTACTCTTTGATCTTTGCATTGTATTGCTCCCATTAGGGTGTGGTTGGACAACAAATAATGTAGCAGCCTTGCTAAAGTTAAGCAAGTATGTGTCAATTTAGTGCCTGAATTGGAGACCACTTAGGAATCCTATTTGTACCATCTTGAGTTCTAGAATGAAAAAAGGAAGCATACAAATATAATAAATAAACAACATCCAGTTCAAATGTTCAAAATGGTTTTTTTAAAAAGAAAATCTCTGCAGAGATTTGTTTAAGCCTATTTCCTGCTAAAACAATAAAACACAGCCATTAAACCACAACCATTCAAAACAAGGCAAAGCCATTAAAAGAAGCCACTCAAAACAAGTCAGTGCCGAAACCAACATAGAATATCCATTGAGCAGCTGAAAACGAGATAGAAAAAACTATCTTCCTCGAGCAGAGCACAAAACAGTGAAAACGGGGGGAAAACTTAGTTAAAAGCTTGGTTAAAAAAAGAAATGTTTTAGATTTGTGCCTAAAGGAACGTAAGGTAGGCACCAGGTATGTGTCAAGCGGGAGGGTATTCGAAAGATGAGGCATTGCCAAGAAAAAGCCCTGTCACTGGTTGCCGCCCACTTCACCTCAGGAATCACTATGTAAAGGGCATGACAATAATTCATAACACTATGAATATAGCGCTTCCCAAGTAAAGACTGAATGAAATAAATGTTGTATTCAAAACATAAATATTAGTGGATTAATTATTACAATTATCAAAATATATTCATCAATTATACTCCAAGCATCTCATTATAACAATGCCCATTGCATGGTAAATAATTTCAATAAGACAAAGCTTTGTTAGTTTCAATAAGTTGGAGCTTGACCAGGTTTCCAGCTAACTCCCCCATTTCAGTAATTGGCATCCAATTTAGTAATTGGATGGGAGCCCACTAACGAAGACCAAGGTTGCAGAGGCAGGCAATGGCGAACCACCTCTGATAGTCTCTTGCCATGAAAACTCCACCAGAAGTCGCCAGAAGTCATCTACGACTTGAGGGCTTTCTTCACCACTACTATACTATGGATATTGTTTATAATGAGATGCTGGGAATGTAATTTCTATATTGATGAATATACTTTGATAATTTTAATAATTAATACACTACTATTTATATTTTGAATACAACAGTTATTTCATTCAGTCTTTACTTGGGAAGCGCTATGTTCACAATGATCTCCGTTGTTATAAGGATCTTAACTAGTAGACTGGACAATACTGTTGGAGATGGTCCTGTATACCAGCTGGCAACGTCACAGCCAGCGTGGTATAGTGGATGGAGTGTTGGGCTAAGATTCTGGGACTCCCAGGTTCAAATCTCTGATTCCACCATGGAAACTCACTGGGTGATTTTGGGCCTGTCACATACACTCAGCCTAACCTACCTCGCAGGGTGGTTGTTGTGAGAAAATGGAGGAGGGGAGAACAATGTTCTAAGCTGGGCCCTTTCCAGACGGCTTACTGGCCCCCGGAACGTCACGCCACGTTGCGGGGAAAACGCGAAATATTGCATTTTCTCATGCGAGTTTTGCGCGACGTCGCGCAACGTCGCACAAAACTCGCACGAGAAAACGCGATATTTCGTGTTTTCCCCACAACGTGGCACGATGTTCTGGGGGCCAGTAAGCCGTCTGGAAACGGCCCTGCTTTGAGTTCCAACTGGGGAAAAAAGGAGAGAATGTGTAACCAACCAACCAACCAACCAACCAACCAACCAACCAACCAACCAACCAACCAACCAACCAACCAACCAAATAAATAAAATGTATTCTGAGGTACTAAGAGCCCCGTGGTGCAGAGTGGTAAGCTGCAATACTGCAGCCCAAACTCTGCTTATGGCAGAGATTCACTGAACTTGGCAGAATGAGACCTTCTTTAGGCTTTCACCCAGGTTGCCTGCTTTGCCCAGAATATTTTCTCTCAGAAACACACAGACACTCTCAGGCTGCGCATAGTTTGCCTATTTTGACCAAAATGAATATTTTCTCTCAGTCCTCTCCCAAAACTGAAGTTCACTCTGCTCCCTAGGGTACAGCCACTGTCCAGTCAGATTACATTCCACACACTCATTCAGCTTCTCTCCTTTCCTCAGAGGCCTGCATTTTAACTAACAGCGACAGTTTTAAAAAACCCACATTAGCAAGCAGAAATAAAATCTAAACTATTTAAGTGCAAAACATTACACTGAGGACTAGATTCTCAGATTTGTTACTAATGAAGTGTCAATAGTAAACTTAACCCAAACATTTTTTTACAGTTATAGAATACATATATGTAACCTGATAAATAGAAAAAAGCATAACAATATCCACATTTTTCCTTGTAGATGCTGAAGGGCCAGTAGAAGAGGAAGAGGCTAGAATACTATCCAAGTCATTTCTGAGGGATTTATTTTCCTCCTCTATTGTGGAGTCTTTTCATTGTTTTGCATACTGAGAGCATTAACCCTTGCAGTTGTTTTTCTCAGTGTCAAGAGAAAATGAATAGTTTAAAAGGCCAGTAATAGAATCATAGAATCATAGAATCATAGAGTTGGAAGGGGCCATACAGACCATCTAGTCCAACCCCCTGCCCAGTGCAGGACCAGCCTAAAGCATCTCTGACAAGTATTCATCCAGCCTCTTCTTGAAAACTGCCAGTGAGGGGGAGCTCACCACCTCGCTAGGCAGCTGATTCCACTTTTGAACTACTCTGACGGTGAAAAAGTTTTTCCTAATATCCAGTCGGTACCTTTGTGCATGTAGTTTTAGCCCACCGCTTCGCGTCCTATCCTCTGCTGCCAACTGGAACAGCTCCCTGCCCTCCTCCAAATGACAGCCTTTCAAATATTTAAAGAGAGCAATCATGTCCCCCCTCAACCTCCTCTTCTCCAAACTAAACATTCCCAAGGCCCTCAGCCTTTCCTCATAGGGCTCAGTCTCCAGACCCCTGATCATCCTCGTCGCTCTCCTCTGCACCCTCTCGATTTTGTCCACATCCTTTTTGAAGTGAGGCCTCCAGAACTGCACACAGTACTCCAGGTGTGGCCTGACCAAAGCAGTGTAGAGAGGGGCTATGACCTCCTGTGATTTCGATGCTATGGCCCCTTTGATACAACCCAGGATTGAATTAGCCTTTTTTGCCACCGCATCACACTGACTGCTCATATTCAGTTTACAGTCCACTCTTACCCCAAGATCCCTTTCACATATACTACTGCCCAGAAGTGTATCCCCCATCCAGTATTTGTGCTTCTCATTTTTGTGGCCCAGATGTAATACTGTGCACTTGTCTTTGTTGAATTGCATCCTATTCACAGCTGCCCACTTCTCCAGAGTATTCAGGTCTTGTTGAATTTTAATTCTATCTTCTTGGGTGTTTGCTACCCCTCCCAATTTTGTATCATCAGCAAATTTAATGAGCAGCCCTTCCACTCCTTCATCCAGATCATTGATAAAAATATTGAAAAGTACCGGGCCCAAAACCGAGCCCTGCAGCACCCCACTGGACACCTCTCTCCAATCTGATGAAACGCCGTTGACCACCACTCTTTGAGTGCGGTCCTCCAACCAGTTCCCTATCCACCGAACTGTCCTATAGTCTACTCCACAGTCTTCCAGTTTGCCCATCAGAATGTCATGGGGGACCTTATCAAAAGCTTTACTGAAATCCAGATAAATCACGTCAACAGAGTTCCCCCGATCCAGTAAGCTGGTCACTCGATCAAAGAAGGAAACCAGGTTGGTCTGGCAGGATCTGTTAGGAACAAAACCATGCTGACTTCCCCGGATCACTGAGTGGTCCTTCAGATGCTTACAGATTGATCCCTTTAAAATCTGTTCTAATATCTTCCCAGCAACAGAAGTCAGACTGACTGGCCTGTAGTTTCCCGGGTCATCCTTCCTCCCTTTCTTAAAGATTGGGATAACATTTGCTCTTCTCCAATCTTGTGGCACATCTCCAGTCCTCCAGGAGGCCTTGAAGATGATGGACAGGGGTTCTGCAAGTTCTCTGGAAAGTTCTTTCAGCACTAATACCTGTGCTATGCTTTCATTAACTGCATTGTGTAGTTATAAAAGGAAAATTGTACTCAAAGGTGTTGAGGCATCTCCTCTTTCTGGCCTGGACAGTAGCATTCAGTGCCTCAGGTTTTATGGAGATGATTGATGGAATGCATTCACACAGCCCAAGGGAAGTCGTTCCCCTTTCTGGTGCTCCAGGAGATATTCCCAGAAGAGAGGACATACAAAAAGTTTCAGTCAGATTATATAGTTTATAGTTTCAGATTTAATGGTTAACCTTTCATTCAACTGTAAGTTTAGTTCAACCTTAGACCTCCTCAGCCGATTGCTATCTGAAGTTCAGTCTTGTTCACAGCAGCATTCTGCAACACCAGAGGCATTTCCCTTCCTAAGTATAACTTAACATTTAAGCTTTGGAGATCCCGTATAAGGGGGGGACCTTTGGGGGGGAATGCCTTTTCCCATTTTGTGATGATCAACACCTGACCTGGATCGCCAAGGCAAACACAATCTTGTCAGATCTCGGAAACTAAGCAGGGTTAGCCTTGGTTAATAATTGGATGGGAGACCTCCAATGAAGACCAGGGTTGCAGAGGCAGGCACTGGCAAACCATCTCTGGCATCGACGGACTTAGAGGGGTAACTTAGTTTAGGAGTGCACTGTAAATGTCTGAATCAAGGCTCAGAGGTACCCCACTTGGAGAAGCAATTCCCGCACTTTCAGAGCAATTTCTAAGTGTCTAGCTTGCTTTTCTGAGTCCCAAAGTGCACACTTCTAAGATGTGATTCAGACACTTACAGAATCATTTCTAAGTGCCTGGATCATTTCTGAGAGCCCAAAGGGGCATATTTTCCCCAGCTATCAAAACCATCTTTATGTGCCAGAAGTGAGTCTCTCAGTCTCAAACATGGCCATATAGCTTATTGAAAGTTCCTCAGAATGAGATTCTATCTGAATAGTAGTCCAAAAACCCTGTTTTGATAAAAAAAAAACCCTCGCCAAATCAGATTTCACAATCATCCCTAGTCCATACAAGGCAGTTAATATTTTATGTGCTGGAACAGGAAATGTATTTTTATTGCAAGAGCTGCTGGATAAACTCCCATACGAAATGGGTTGTAATGTAGAGGGGTAACAATACCTGCGGAAAATAACTGCTTAGATTCTGCAAATGTGTTGGTTCCAGTATATGTAAGAAAAGATATAACGGCATCTCCAGAACAGAAACTCGTGGAATAGAAAAGGTTGTTTATCTGGGAAAGAAGCCCTCACATTTTCTTTTTTTTTTTTTGGATAAAACAGTCATAAAGTGTATTTTGTAGAGTTCTTTGACTTCTATGTTTTTCTTTAAATGGATGATTTGATTTAAATGTAACTTTGGAAGTAAAAAAATAGATCATGGGTTAACTGACTACTTGCTGGATAAAGTTCAGTGGATGTGATCCACATCTTTATATGGTAAAGTAGAATTTTTAATGAAAACTGCAGTGACCCTGAACTGTTTGGTACTGGTGTAAGGATGGATATAATTTAAAAATACCAGAGAGGTAATGTTAGATATTATAATGCTAAAGAGATAGGCAAATCATTCCCATGTACAGATGGCTGAAATTCTGTCGTCAAAATCAAATTGTATTCAGGGTGCTCTCGAAATGTAGATCAACATATTTTTCTCCTCCCTCACCTCACCCCCAGCCACCCAAATCCTTCTTGGATCTGTTCTCATAACAACTGTTTGCTCCAGCTCCCTGAATTTTTTTAAGCAGACAGAGAAGGATGACAAGGCAAACAGACTCTAAACCTTCTGGCTTTCTCACGCCAAAAAATGCCTATGGTAGATTCTGCGATAGCAGAGCTGGTTGCTGCAGATTTCATTTGATTTTTCAAGTGTGGATTAAAATATTGTTCTCTTCCCAGTTAGAATGTTACCACTTTAGTTTCAATACAAGAGAGGCTTTTCCGTCATCCCAGTGTGGGTGCTTTCTAACTTTGAGAACTGAGAGCCAAGCTACAAGTGATGAATGACACTTGCCTGGCAAGTGAACAAACTCACATGTATTCCTCCCTGTTCACTTGCCATTCTCTTGCACTCCACTTGATCACTACTCAGTTTTCTATGGGCCAAGCTACAAGTGATGAATGACACTTGCCTGGCAAGTGAACAGACTCACGTGAATTCCTCCCTGTTCACTTGCCATTCACTTGTGCTCCAGTGCCATATTCATAAGCCTTCTTAATATTGTGAGGTCAGATCTGAACGCTAACATAGAAAACAAATGTGTGAAGCAGAAGGTTAGGATAGGATCCTAGAGCAGGAGTCCCCAATCTTGTTGAGGCTGTGGGCACTTTTAGAATTTTGAAAACATTGAGAGGGTGCCACCAGAAAATGACTGCTATGGGGGGACAATCACAACATGGCTGCATTGGAGTGCTGGGACCAATCACAAAATGGTGGGAGAACGCAAGGCAAATGTGTTCCTATAATGGAGCCAGCTGTTTCCCAGTGCTCCCTGCAGAAACATAGCCAGGACAGACTCTCTGTTTTGGAGAAGAGATACTTTGTCAAAGAAGCAAAGTTACCAAAATTCTGTTCCAAAAGAAGGATATTTTTTTGTAAAAACCAAACCCTGAATTCCATGACTGTATACACTATAAAGCAAATTTCTCCAACGCTCATGTCACAAAATTCTGCTTCTACAAGTTGTGGCAAAGGGCACTTCCCCCCTTCCTTTCTGATTATCTCTGCTGCAACCGTTTGTGAATAATAGGCCTCCCCTGACAGAGAGACTGTCCCATTTTCTGTTCCCATTTGTCAACAGAATGAACAATGAGAATATGAGTAGATCTACTATTCTGGGAACTCCAACAAAACTATCATACATGTTTAACCTTCTTAAATAGTATTTTGATTGGCTGGTTTTCTGCTCCTGCCTCTACGCAGTTTAATAGACCCATGGGAAATATCTGTAAATAGCTGGCCAATACAAGTATATATGGTGGCCTGAAAATAGTTTGAATATTGCAGAATGCTACTACATTTTGCAGAATGCTGTAGGCATTAAGGTTTAGATGCTTGTAATTGTGTGGTATCAATCGTAGTCTTTAGAATAAGAGGTGCAGATCTTTGAGAGTCACATCAAATGTGACAGAAATGTAGAAAAGGGGGAAGCATGTTTTATGCTAGCTTGACCCATACCTCATATGTATTTCAGCTGAAAGGGGGAGACAAGTACACAGTCCCTGCAGGAAGATGTATATTTTATGAATGTGAGGATGCTATAAACATCTCTGTACTTTTGCCCATTGCAGAGACAGTCCTCGCCCATACACTTTTGGTCTTGCAAAACCAATGTCTTTAGCCAAAAAATGAGTAGTGAAAGCTGAAAGAACTTTCCAACAAAGGGCCACATTTACATTGGATAAAGAAGAGTGCATGCAGAAACAATGCATAGGATCTATACTATAGGGTCTGAGATTAAGACTATTGGTTGGTTAAGATTTGCTTCTGCTGCAATGCAGCCTGTCCTTTGTCTCTGCTTTGCCTCCCAGCTGCAATGTGGCTTGCTGGTAAGTCGCCCTCTGCTGCCAATGTTCCTACAGCTGTAGTCAAGTTGGAGCTCAATTCCCCCCCCCACCATATACACCCTGATGATCCCAGATCAGTACCTAGTGGTGATGAAGAGTGCTCTCAAGTCATAGCTGATTTATGACAACCCCTGGCGGGGTTTCATGGCAAGAGACTAACAGAAGAGGTTTGCCATTGCCTGCCTTTGCAACCCTGGCCTTTGTTGGAGGTCTCCCATCCAATTACTAACCAAAGCCAATCCTGATTAGCTTCTGAGATCTGATAAGATCAGGCACACCTGGGCTATCCAGGTCAGGGCCCAGTACTCAGAGGAAAGCAAAAATTGCTGCAGGCCCACAGCCAATCTGGCCCTGCAGTCAATCTGGTCCCTTTCCTGGACTCCCATTGAGATGATCCGTATGAGCAACCTTGGGCAACCAGGCATAAACCATCTAGCAAGAAGCATATATGGAGGGGCCCACGAGTGACAGTCCAGAACCACTGCTACCCCCGTCTCCTCCTCTTGCCCTACAACTAGAACATAGTGACATCAAAGCCTGCTTGGCCATTATTGTACCTTCGGTATGCTGCCGAAGTCCAGTGTCCCCTGGATTGGATGTGGGCTGAGGGCAACATGGCTTCTGAAGCATCAGTGACAGCCCTGATCCTAGAAGAATGAGATCCACAGTCCCCAGGGGAAAGCCTTTCAGTGGCCAGACTAGCCTGCAAGACAGCAACGAACTGAAACCTGGTGAGAAAAGATCTGTCAGTGTGCACAAGCAAAGGACCTGGGCTATGTGGTGGCACTGACCGGAAGGCTGCTTCTGTCCAGACCAGGCAAGGCACTCCTTGCTACTCCATCCAGGACACTATTTCTCCCTGCGCCCTCTGGTCCATCTTGGGCTACTGGATCTGTGCACTGAGCACCTTCTCTCCAATAGTCACATTACTGAACCACAACACTTTGCCTGAGTGGTCCCTGGTAGAGGCTGCCAACAGTTATCTACTCTGAAGGCCCCATAGAATGAGAAAGTAAAAGCCAACCAGAATAGGGCGGCCATAGACAAAGACCAACAAAAGCCTGGAAGCTGGCGCAGGAGTCCTTGATGGAGGAACAAAGTGATAGGGTACCTTATATCGCCACTAGCTGGAGCCATATGGGACTCACCAGCTGTGGTCCACCTGGACAGAAAGATGCTGGCCAGATCCAGCAGGCCCAGGGTCCTGCAGAAGAAGAAAATGATGACGACATTGTTCCCAGGGCAGGAGGCAAGATGAGCTACACCCCAGCAGGTCTACTCAGATGTAAATCCCATGTTATTCAATAGTGCTTCCCCCCAGGGAAGTGTCTTTCGTATTGCATTCTATGATTGAAGTCTTCCTTCCAAATGTTTCCAAAGTTGATAGGTGGGGAGAGGTCTCCTCTTGCAAGGACCTGATGACAGGGAGACAATGCCATTCCTCAGGTGGTGACAGGGTGTGTGGAGCACTCATGCACATTGTGCACATTTCCCCTTCCGCCAACAGAATTAATTAATAATGTATGGGGTCTCTCTCCTTGGGATCTGGTTGGTGAATGCTGTTCAGGAAAACACGATGCTGCCCTGCAAGGCGAGCCCATTCCCCTCCTGCTGCTGCTTGGTACAAATGAAACACACAAACTTTTTGGAGGGAGAGACTTGTTACAATTTAGTTTCCTGGATTGGGTTCCGCATTCCGGAAGCTGCTTTAACAAAATAGCAATTTCTGGTGTATTTTCAACTCATTTTTCCCATTTTATGCACACCCCTAGTTAATATATTGCAAAGAATGATTTATAATACCTTGATGATCACCAGTGTTCTGGGGGCAAGAAGGAACTGAAGTAGCTATCTTTTCTATGCAGGCTTTTTAATATTCTCTCATCTCTCCCATGTGGCCATAAAGCCTTTTCTCTCTGATCTGGCAGTAGAAGAATAAATATTTTCAGGTTCTTTGCTCATTTTTATTTTAGAATACTCATTG
Organism: Eublepharis macularius; assembly: GCF_028583425.1. Lineage (NCBI taxonomy): Eukaryota > Metazoa > Chordata > Lepidosauria > Squamata > Eublepharidae > Eublepharis > Eublepharis macularius. The sequence goes on from NC_072799.1 coordinate 78,655,989, forward strand.
GGACTTGAGAGCAGTATTCTCTTTATGTTTATACAATACTTACTAAAGTTGCCTTTGGGACATGAGGTACATTGTAAGTAATTATGATTCCCCCCCCCCACTTTTTATACTATTACCTTGTTATTACTGATTTCATTAAACTGATGGGATGTTTACAAATCTTTTCACAGGTTTTTCTCAAACTACACATTATGAATTGTTTTTCAATCTCTGGTATATCAATTTACTTTATATGATATGTTTAAAATCATGTGTTTTAATTGTAACAGGATGGTGGACAGCCTTCACAGGGAGGGTTAAGATTTATACACCCCTTTTCCCAGGACGGTGGAGGCCCAGCCTCAGCCATATGCCTGGCGGAACAACTCTGTCTTGCAGGCCCGGCGAAAGGATAGTAGGTCCTGCTGGGTCCTGATTTCAGCAAAAAGAGCATTCCACCAGGTAGGAGCCAGGACCAAAAAGGCCCTGGCTCTAGTCGAGGCTAGGTGGGCCTCCTTGGGGCCAGGGACCACCAACAGCTGTTTGTCCCCTGATGGAGTGTCCTCTGGGGAATATATGCAGAAAGACAGTACCATAGATTTGTTATCTACCCACAATTGTTTACAACAGGCTTCTAAATTTACATGTTCAAGATCATTTATGACCTATGAAGATTGAAGCCATGATATTTATTCCTTGAAGTTACATTGTATATATTACCAATCAGTTTAGGAATCCTTATCTTCAAAATTATGTGCCCAAGGTCCTCAAGATTTCCACATGGAAACAGGAATTTAGCCGGCACCCTGTCTTTGTTGTTGTGGGTCAACTGCAGCTTGCTAATTCTCTATAGCACATGTTTACTTGCACTATGACGTTCCTATGATATTTTTTTGCAGTTTTGTAATTGCAAACATATATTTTTCCTATTTGTGATCTTGTAGTAGAAGAATAAATACTTTCCGGTTCTTTGCTCATTTTTTAATTTTATCTTAGAGTACTCAATGGGACTTTAGAACAGTGTTTTCTTTAGCAACACACTGTGCTAAAAACAGATTAGTCTGGAAGCACTTTAAAAACTAACAGCTGATTCCAGCATAAGCGTTTGTGAGTCACGTTATCAGATGTAAATCCCCTAGGCTGATTTATATATACAACAGAAAGGTGTGTGGGGAGGAGATGTTAGAGGCTGGTTCAAAACAAGATTGAGTCCAAAGAAAAAAACAAAATGTGAAATGACCACAGTAGTTTGATATGGTTCACATATGAATAATGAATGGATTTAAGATGCTGTTTGAACCCCCCCCCAAAAAAAACAAACCACTTACAATGATGTCAGGGCAGCAATGGATCACAGCCATGTTAAAAGGATAAAGTTGAATAGCTCCTAATAATGGATGTAAGACACTCTCAACTCTTGCTGGATAGGCAAAGTGTAAAAATTTGTGCAGGATAGAATGACACAAATACAATAGAAGGTTATAGAGGTATACTTGAAGTAATTAACACTTCTAAGATGTGGGATCTGCTGTAATTTGTTTGAGATGAGTCAAACTAATTTATCTATGTTTGTAGAGTCCCAGCATTTGAATCTGAAAAATTTCTAGGTTTAGGTTCTTGTAATATTGAATTGCAGTTAACTCAAAAGTTATAAACGCTACCGTGTTCCTTGATTGTAATTTGCAGTTCCCATTGGCAATTCTCCCTCTGTGCACTTTCAGATGTGATATGGATGAGCTAGATGGAATGGACCAAAGGGAACTGATACAACTGCTGAAGTATTTCTATCATTTCATGCTACTAAAGCTCAGAAGAGCTTTTACTCTGGTAAGAATGAATGCTCTTCTCTCTGAGGTTTCGGAGGGTAGATACAAGAAAGTACCATATGCTAACATGCATATTTGATAAAACTGAAACCATTGAACATATGATTATAGAGAGTCCCATATTTAATGAGTTGAGGGCTAGCTCAATCACATCTCTGCTTAAAAATACGGAGCTACCTAATATGAGAGCCCAGGTGACATGGTTACTATCAGATACAAGTGATTCTGTCACTCGTTCTGTGGCAAAATATATAGGGGCAATAATTAAACACCAGAGAAATGATATTAAGTAAGGTTCTTCCCATTTTAATTTCTGCATCAGGCAAGAACCATGTGAGCAGTATTAGACAGACAGACTAACTACATGGAACTCTGGATGTACCTGAAATACCCCCAGCACTTCTGGGTAGACATGGGCACAAATGGGGGGGGAAATGAACAAGCTTTTCGTTGTTCATTGCCATCCATGAACAACGAGCAACGAACAGTAATGAACATGACGCTGTTCACAAACATGTTCATTGTTCATGGCCCCTTAAAGATCCCTTTAAACTATCAGCTGGCAGGTGGCAGCGGGAATTCCCCCCGCTGCCCTTTCCTGCCATGTGTAAGGGGCAGGGCCCTTTAAACACCCCACAAACTGACCTTCCCAATGTCCAATACCCACCAAATTTCCAGGAGACATATCCTCACTGTCCTCTGAAGACCCCCCCCCAAGTTTCAGAGAGATTGCACCCCAAGAAAGGCATGATCCATGTGTCCCCCCCTTTGCTGTCATTTTCTCTTCACAGTGGCAAAACCGGGACTCGCTGGTGGAAGCTACTTTGAGGGGTTACAAACTGACCTTCCCAATGTCCAATACCCACCAAATTTGCAGGGGACATAGTCCTTACTGTTCTCCAAAGACCCCCCAAGTTTCAGAGAGATTGCACCCCAGGAAAGGCATAATGCATGGGTCTTCCCCCTTGTTGTCATTTTCTCTTCACAGTGGCAAAACCGGGACCCTCTGCTGGAAGTACTTTGAAGGGTTAAAGCCAGAAGGAAAGCCAGAAGGAGTTCAGACAGAGTTCAGTCCCTGCCATTGCCAGGGGAATTGATTGAAAGGCTCCAGACTGTCTGACTTGATGAACAGCTGACGAAGGCAACGAACGAGGCTTGCAACAACCACTTGTTAATTTAAAATGGAGCCTCACGAACGGCTTGTTTCGCAAACAGATGAACAGGCTGTTCATGGGTGTTTTCTGTTCGTAATGCTGTTCGTGCCCTTGTCTACTTTTGGGTGGTTGAGGAAGGTTTTAGAAAGTGACTTCAGCCATGACCTGAACTATATCAGTATGAATCCATTAACCTTCATTAACATTACCTTCATATTTTCCTTAACAGCAGCTGTCGCTTGTAGATTAAATACACATCAATAAACAAATAATCCTGTGATGCAGTCCTGTAGAATGCCTGTAGTTAAAATGTCCTTTACCATTTACTGCTGGATCATGGTCTTCAATTATCAAAATCGTTCTCTGTAGTAATTTCACTCAGAAATTCCTACTCTGCCTAGTTGGCACGTTTTTTCCTCTCCTTTTTTTTTAAAGAAAATTTTTATTGGGTGAGTAAAAATTAATAATACAGATTTTCTATTAAAACCCTCATTTCCATGTTCTCCCACCCTTTCCCCTCCCCCCTTAATCTAGGATTTCCAACAGTTTTCCAACCTGCTGTCTAAATCTACTACTTATGTCTACTTTTCTATTCTTGACTATCTTAATACACTACTAGGATAGATAATATATATTGGATTAAACAAAACCTAACATCAAACTATCAGTTACATTATATTTCTAACTTATCTCCTCTCTTCTCTTGTAAAGATCAGTATCTCTTCCTTTCTGCAAAATTAATAGTTATCTAACAACCATAATTGTCCCTTTACGTCCCACTTCTTTTCCAAATACTGTTTTAGTTTCCCTCAGTCATTAAAAAATTCTTCTGGATTCTGTTCTCTCAACTTTCTCGCCATTTTGTCCATTTCTATCATGTACAGCAATTTTTGTATCCAATTTTCAATAGATGGTACTTCTTGCATCTTCCACTTCTGAGCATATAAAATTCTTGCCGCTGTTGTCCTATAGAATAATAAAGTTCTTTGTTGCCTGGGAATCTCTTCTAATTTCAGATTTAACAAAAGCAGTTCTGGGTTCTTATTTATTGGGATTTGTAAAATTTCAGTCATAACTTCTATAATATCTCCCCAGAACTGCTTTGCTACCTCACAGGTCCACCACATATAATGAACCTTCATGGTTTTTACATTTCCAACACTTGTCTGACATTTTGTTGTTCCCATATGCTATTTTCTTCAGCGTTAGGTACCATCTATATATCATCTTGTAAACATTTTCTTTAATATTGGTACAAGTCGATATCTTCAATGTATTTTTCCACAAATATTCCCATGCCTCCATTGTTATGTCTCTATTGCAATTTATGGCCCACTTCACCATCTGGACTTTAACAGTTTCGTCTTCTGTATACCATTTTAACAAAATCTTATAAACTTTAGAAATCTTTTTCTTGCCTTCTTGTAGTATACTTTCTTCCAATACAGAATTTTTCCATTTAAATCCCGATTTTAAACAATCCGTGTCATATAAGTCTTTAATCTGTCTGTATTGGAACCATCCATAGTGGGGGGATAATTCGTCTCCTGTTTTAAGCTTAATCATATTTTGCTCCATTTTCAACACCTCCTTATATGGCAAACATTCCTCTCTGTTGTAAATTGTTCTCTGGTCAATAACTTCCAGCAGCACCACCCACGTCGGGATACCTTCATCTAAATATTTTTTATATTTTTGCCAGATCGTGCAGAGGCTTCGTCTAATGTAATGATGCAGAAACATAGAGTCCGCTTTAATTTTATCATACTATAAGTACGTATGCCAACCAAAGAGTTTCCTATATCTTTCAAGTGTTAAGAGTTTAGGATTTTCTAACGACATCCATTCCCTTAGCCACACCAGACATATTGCTTCATGGTATAGTCTTATATTTGGTAATTGTAGTCCCCCTCTTTCTTTGGCATCACATAGAACTTTCATCTTCACTCGAGGCTTCTTCCCTGCCCATATAAAGTCCGATATCGTCCTTTGCCACTTGTCAAATTGTTTATTGTCTCTTATTATTGGTATTGTTTGCAGTAAAAACATAATCCGTGGTAATACATTCATTTTAATTACTGCTATTCTTCCCAGCCACGACAAATTCAATTTATTCCATTTGATTAAGTCTCTGTCTATTTGTTGCCATAGCTTTTCATAATTGTTCTTGAATAAATCAATATTTTTAGCAGTAAGTTCTATTCCTAAATATTTTACTTTATGTGTTACCTCGCAGTTGGTAATTTCCATTAACTCTTGTTGTCTTTGTTTCACCATATTCTTGCACAATAACTTGGATTTTCTTTTATTAACATAGAATCCAGCCAAATCACCAAATTCTTGTATCTTATCCAACAATCTTGGCATGTTTTGAATTGGGTCTTCTACAATAACAATTACATCATCTGCAAAGGCTCTGACTTTAAATGTAAATCCCTTAATCTTCATACCTCTTATGGCATCGTCCTCTCATATCTGCATCAATAAAATTTCCAATATCATGACAAACAACAGTGGAGACAATGGGCAACCTTGCCTTGTGCCCTTCCGTATTTCCAATTTCTTGGTTAATTCATCATTTACTACAATTGCTGTACATTGGTCTTTATATATAGTTCTTACCGCTTGAATGAACTCTTTTCCCATCTGTAACTTCTCCATTGTGGCGAACATAAAATTCCAATTTAAATTGTCAAAAGCCTTCTCTGCATCCACAAAAAAGAAACCGACTTCTTTTTCACAATGTCTGTCATAGTACTCTATTGCATTTATTACAGTCCTTAAATTGTCTTTAATCTGTCTGTTTGGTAAAAACCCTGCTTGTTCTTCTGCAATAAATTCAACCAGCCATTCTTTAAGCCTGTCCGCCAATATTTTCACAAATATCTTATAGTCATTATTTAACAGTGATATAGGTCGATAGTTTTTGACATTACATAGATCCTGCTCTTCTTTTGGAATCAATGATATGTTAGCCTCATTCCAGGTTTCAGGAATCCTTTGTCCCTTTAAGATCCCATTCATCACTTTTTTCAGGAAAGGCACACGTTTTTTCCTCTCCTGATAGAGACATACATTCACTCATAAATGTTAGTGCAGAAATAATAATCAGTGTAGCTTCTGGTTGGGATTATCATTCCCCTCAGACACCATTTATGTAAGGTGGCTTCATAGGAGATAGGCGTGCTTCTTCTCACAATAAATGTGAATCATACGTCTTTAAAGTTATTGTTCCAGCTGAGGAAAATAATGCATGTGTCACCATGCTGCTCAAAGACCCTGCATGAAAATTTCCTGTCACAGTAGAACTGATGAAGAAGATTTTCCTTCTTTTGTAAATAGTCACCGGCCCTTCTCTTGTGATCATAAGTTATAACTGTGCCTGCAGTGTAGAGAGGCAAGGAACATTTTTGTTTGTACTCTATGGAAGTACTGAGGAAATTAAAGGTTTCCTTAGGGACTGAACAATGTGAGAAAGAAGGCAAAAGCCCCCCAAAGGGGAAAAAAAAACCAAATTATCCTATTAAATATATTTTGTTTATTTTTATAGCTTCTTTTTTATTTTAAAGTGCACAGTGCCCAAAGTGCTTAATAAGTGTAATAAATATACTTGCCACAAATCCTAAATAAATAGTACCTAAGACTCCCAATTTAAAAGCCTAGGAAAGGGTAAGTATGCATATACATTACATATAGTCTTATATATACCACTGGCTGCAAAAAATGCTGCAGAGAAATACAATACTACAATAAATGTCCAAATGACAAGGTGGAAATAGTTCCAAAGTAGGCTTATCTTCTGTTTCTTCTTTCTTATTATAAGCACACGAGCTTGAAGCCAAAATACTTCAGAAGACAGGATATTCTCACCATCTCCCAGTAGTAGATGGGTGGAGCCTAACGGGCGTTGCCAGCTTTTAAAATCCCGTTTCGTATACAAACTTTATCAAAGGCATAAGATTACCATATCCAAAAATACAGCATGTTGGCAAGAGATTTGTATCACCCAGTTGGTGTTTAAGCGACGGAATAATAATGATAAAGTTTGCTTATGGTGCTCCTGCCCTGTGTGTATGGTTCATTGAGTGTGTGCCACTTCTTAATAAAGCATTCACAACCGTCAATGTTTGAGTTGAAGAAACTTTATGGATCAACATGTCAATTGGTAAGGTTTTACGTAGTTTCAGTTACACAAATAGGCTTTCTTATACTAGCTCTTTACTGAATTCTTGCTCTGAATTTTTATATAGTTTGGCTCTTGTCTGCCTTAATACTTAAGGGATCTTTAGTGTCAATGTGCATAGAATCAGGCTGCACATGTTGGGCCCCCCGGTTTTGCAGCAACATATCAAACTTCATTAAAAATGGCAGTAATCTGCTCAGCTCTGTCAAACCCACACTTGAAGAATATTTAATCTGGAAAGTTTTCCAAGTCCTAATAAAGTGAAAGAAGACACTATAGAAGAGACTACCAAAAGAGAGGCATCCATTTGGCTATTTAGGTAATGTACTAAGCAGATCCCTCAGTTCCAGATCTTGAGACCTAAGAGGAGATATATTTGCTGGCATTAATCCCTGGTGAATTTTCCCAGAGAAGACCGTAATTTAGCATGACACACCAAATTATAGCTAGCTTGCCAAAAAACCCTCCAAAAAGCCTTTAAACATGGAGGTTAGAAATTAAATGCTTTGACAGAAGCTACTGTAGAATTTTACTAAATTGCACAGTGGAGAACCTAAGCCCTGTTAATGATTGCCTTCAAAACCCAATACAAATGGATACAAAGGTTGTGCATTGCCTATTTTTCTTATTGAAGGCAGTGAAAATGAACTCAGCAGGCTTCTGCCAGTAACACACAATTTTGCATCATGCAGTGAACCTTCCAATTCCTCCTCTGAGATTCATGACTGACAGCTCTGACAGAAACAAATAGTAGGTAAAGTGACAGATATTGTATTCATCTGGAGGCTTGGTTTTGCTTTAACATATTCCCCCCTTCCTGTTCTTTTTCTCTTAAAGTCTCAGCATCTGTTCCGTACATAACGAGCAGCTTTAGAACCTGCAGTTCACAGAAGGTGCAGTCATGGGTCATTGTGCGGCAGTTATCACAGCTGGGGCTGCAGTGGCATCATACTCCCCCTAGAATAGTGTTCTGTCTTTTCCTTTTATGACGGTATGTAATGTGCTTTTAAAACATTTCCAAAAGTGCTGACCTTTAATTTTCTTTTACTTGTATCATTGGACATAAAAATGGTACATCACGTATTTCCTCAAATTCCCTTTATCCAACCTCTAATTAATTTCTCTATGGGTATTAAGGTTGGTTTCAGATTTTCTATTGTTTTGACCCACATGGTTGTCTTTTGATTCACTTCTCCCTTGCGCGAATTAAACCCCAGGTTCAGTAGTTTTGCTCCTTTTCTGTACGTTACAAGATTTCCCCATAACATTTATACATTTTCCAGTATTATTTGTGCATTGATAAATCATACAATGCATACAATATACCAAAGTCCAGGTTCTGGTCTAGCTATCATGATGAGTCAGCTAGAGCTCAGCGATAGCGAGGACTTGTTGGGAGAAGAGGAACCCCTGGCCTTGGACTGAACGACACTGCCTTGCCCAACGCTTGGAGCCTAAAAGCCAGTATTGTTTGGAGAATTGATAAATCAACGCCACTCATATATGCGATGAACATTGTAAGTGCATATACTATATAAATTGTGTATAAAAATTAGACAGCATGCATATATAATACAAACAAATCTACAAAACCAGTTATAAAAAGTAGAGAACTGAAACAATGTACAAAAATATAAATGAAAAGGGCATGTTTATTTATCCCCAGTGGGTATCTATTTCTCATGAATCCTCAAGCAATATTATTAACCTAGCAAACCTGTAGCTGAATCACCAAAGACAATGCAGTTCTTGTAAAGTTCCTGATGAAACTGGATTAAATTCACTCAAGAAACATACTAATCATTAGCAAGTGATAAACAACGCATGGTACTCTGTTGCTGCCAAGGCTTTTGGCATGGCAATTGGTTGCTGTTTAATGATGTTGTGAACCACATGCTAAGGCTCAGCATTTATGGTTGGCTCGAATGTTTACAGGACAGTGATGTCATGTCATTATTACTGTGACTACTAGACAATTTCATTTATACTTATATTATTTATTTATTTAAACAGTCTTACACTACATTTCCCCATGGTTCAAGGTGGCTTACAGTAGCAGATTAAAAACATTTAGGTCATTTTCACACGTCTGAAACCTCCGGAAAATCACGCAAAACTCACGGCATAACGGCATCTCCATAGCGTGATTTCCCGTTTAATGCCATTAAACAGGAAATCGAGCTATGAAGATGCCATCGTGCCCCAAGTTTTGCACAATTTTCTGGAGGCGTTTACAGACGTGTGAAAATGACCTTACAGCTAAAAAAAAAAAATACCCCCCCCCCAAATTCCTCCTCCTCTCTCCCATTAAAAGATGCCAGCCATTCAAACCCTCTCAAAAGCCCTGGGAAACAGGCAGGCCTTGGGACACCTCCTGAAGATCTCAAAGGTGGGAGCCCCCCTCACCTCTTCAGGAAGCCCATTTCACACAGCAAGGACCACAATGGAAAAGTCGCGGGCTCTTGTTGATGCCAAATGGGCCACTCTAAGTGGTGGGATAGCTAACTGATGGACATATGGAAGGAGTTGGTCATTTAAGCTGAATAGAATAATCCGGTTGACTGATTTTAGATTTATATTACAGTTCCTCACCCCAAATCTAAAACTGCTTTTTCAGGCTCTAAATCTGTCAGCCTACTTTTTCCCTCCAAAGGAGCAATGAGGAACAGAGAAGAGACGATAGGCCTTGACACTGGATCTGTTTGTGTGTGTGGGGACTGGTAACTTGCAGTATATGTTATGCCTCAGTAACATTGTTTTTCTGAGAACTTCAAAATGTTGAGGAATAAATGGAGAACCATAGCAGTTGGCCTTCAGTCTTGACTACAGTGTGCTGGGTAAGTCTTCAGTTGTGCTGCTATGGGCTGAATCAGTTGTGTGAATGTCAAGGCCACACAGTGAATCCAGTGGGGCTCAGATTTTTGACTTTTATTCATATGTGCTAGCAGAAAAGCATTCACTCAATTTGTTAAGCCTATGGTAGTAAAAACTAAAAGCCTGCTTGGGCGAACACAAAAGCACAGCTGTCATAGACTGAAAAGTGTTGATTCTCTGGTAATCTGAATCTCTTGCTTCCCATAAACAGAGGTCTTCTACAAATGTCCTGTTGAAATTTCATCTATCTGGATAAAATCTTCCAGGTCTTTTTTTTTTTTGTCTTCAGAATCACACAACCAACTTTCAATGCACTTTCACTGCACCCCAGCAATAATTTTCAAGTAGATTTTTCTGTTTAATACAGTAAAATCTAGCTTCAAAGTACTTTGAAAGTGGATTGAAAGGGCATTATTCAGTGTGTGTGAAATGCATCAAGTCTTTATCCTGAATACAATCATAGTACCTGCATTGTTATAATTTTCTGAGCAGTTTTCTTTTTTAAATCAAGAAGGTTGCTGGAGGCAGTGTCTGGTAATCAGATAAGGAATTGTGAACAGAGGCTGAAATCGTCACCAAAGACAGGAGGATGGAACTGACACAACCAATGAAAAGTGGCCTGGGCAGAGGACCAAGGGTGGATTTGGATGCCCTTTTAAGTGCCACAGTGCCCTAGAACAGTCCTTATACCAAATATTTTTTTAAAAAAATTACAGATATATGGTGCATGTGAGTACAAAGCAAAGGTCTGAATGTGGTAGGAGAAAAACCTACGGTGTATTCCTTCTTGGTATTAGTTTGGTGTTGAGGTGAATGAATTGCCTATTTGCAAATTTGAATTATATACCCTATTACATTGTTACAGGTCCTTGAAATTGACTGTACTGATTCACACTGTGTAATCCACCTTGAGTCTCAATGAAGAAGGCAGACTATAAGTAATGCAAAATAAATAAATAACCGTGCCCAAAACTGGAGTTAGGATGGTTGAATGTTGTTCTGGCTAGGACAGCAGAGAAAGGCGATCTTAAACATTTCATCTCTTCAAAGCAATACACTGAGCACTGTTAGCACAAGAGAATTGTGGACTGAAGTCTTGGGAGAGGCAGCGTGATGAAATAAAGAGAGGACTGTGTTTTCAAAAAAGAACAAAGCACTGTTACGAGGGGAAGGGGAGAGCAGGGCAAAAGGTTCAGATAAGAATCCAAACTTAGGATGCTTTCCAAACCTCTGAACTTTGGGAGAGTTCACTGAGAGTACGGCCACCCACAATGTGTACTGATTCTACATTCCTTCTTAGTCTCTTTATTTATATGGAAGCAATATCCATAAACACAGCTCAACAGAACTATTTAACCATATCAGTTGTACAGATTTCTTGTGACAAGAAGAATGCTGAGAGCTGGCAGAGTGATATAATGCAGTTCAAGTGTCACCCATATAAAGTCAGTTCATGGGACTTTCAGCCATTCCACCCCCACAAACCCCACTCAAAGATCTAATGTAACAGATGAGCTGATCACTTCCAGGTCTAAGCTGTCGATTCCCTGCTTACATTCCTCACTGTGGCAAATTGAAAAGACGGTGCTATAGATTGGACCACATCAGATTGCAGGGGGTATTGGCTTCGTGTCTAATGTTTTATATTCAAGCCCCCTTCATGATGAAAAGTGGCAGAGCAAAGAGAGTTTTGATGTACCCTTTCCATGGTGCGCAGTTTTTCTATCTGCAAGGAGTTTTTACATGGGACAAATTGCTGAAGTGTGACTTTTGTACAAGAGAATTTCTTATATAACTATAATAATATTTGATTTATATACCACCCTTCAGGATAACTTAATGCCTGGGGATAATATGTTATTATTATCCCCACAACAATGACCCTGTGAGGTGGAGAGCTCTAGAAGAGCTGTGACTGACCCAAGGTCACCCAGCTGGCTTCAAGCGGAGGAGTAAGGAATCAAACATGGTTGTCCAGAATAGAGTCCCGCCACTCTTAACTGCTATACCAAACTGGCTTTTGATATGAGGAAGGCATGAAAGGGAGAACAGGGACATAGACATGGGAGTTCCAGAGTTTTTGCTGCCACCCACCTAATCTCAGAAAGCAGAGGCACACAGAGCAGGGCCTGTAAAGATGACTGTTGTGGCTGAGTAAGTTATTAAGGTGATAGGTGGTATGTTAGTCCAAAACACACAGGGGAGTAAACACCTGCACCTTGAATTGTACCCAGAGAGAGATTGAGAGCCAGAATAGATGGTCGGAGACTGGAGTGATATGGTCTCTATGACCCACTCCAGTCAACATCCTGGCTGCAACATTCTGCTCTGACTGATGTTTCTGCCACTTTTCCAGGGCCATTTCCACACGCCCTTAAAGGGACAGCCCACTCACTGATCGATGGCGGCTTTCCCCCAGGAATCCACATGGCTCTCTTTGCAAAATGGCTGTGGGCCATTTGGCTTCAATGTTTTAGGAGCGCTTTTTGGGAATGCAGAAAGTGCATTCTCAGAAAAGGCACTGAAAAAAATGGAAGCCAAATGGGACACAGCCCAGATTAGCCCCACATAGAGCACAATGCAGTAATCTAATCTAGATGTAACCAGAGGATACACCATAGTGGTCAGATCTTTTATGGCCAGGAGAGGCTACAGCTGGCCAAGCAATTGAATCTGAAAAAAGGTACTCCTGGCTGATGCAGCCATCAGATTATCCAGCAGCAAGTTCAAGAGCACGCCCGGGCTACAGACCTGTTCCTTCAACGGAAGTGCAATCCCATCCAGAACAGGTGCGTCTTAAATCCCAGGTCAGACGTTCCGCTCACCCGTAGCACTTGTCTTGTTAGGATTATGCTTCAGTTAATTAACTATAATCCACTCTAAAACTGCTTCCAGGCACCAGTTCAGGGATTCTATAGACTCCCTGGGATCAGCCAGAAGCATGAAATACGGTGGTGTCATCCACATGTTGGTGACAACCCAGCCCATATCCCTGCATGATCTCAGCAATCAGTTTCATGTGGATATTAAAGAGCATAGGGGACAAGATGGAACCTTGCACGACCCCACAGGCCAGAGGCCAAGTGCCCAAGTAGCAGTCCCCCAGCACCATCGTCTGAAACCTACCCTCGAGGTAGGATTGAAATCACTGCAAAACAGTGCCTCTGAATTCCAGCCCAGAAAGGCAGTCCAGACCATGATACCATGGTCAATGGTATCAAAGCTGAGAGGTTCAGGAGAGGTAGTGGCGTTGCACTCTCTCTGTCCATCTCCAGGGTGATCGAGGCTGTTGCAGTCCCCTGAAAATGAAATTGCCAGGTCTGTTGCCCACAGTCCCTCCATCTTCACTAGTTTTGCAATCCACCTATGTATGTGTGTGTAGATTCTTTTCACAGGCCATCCAGCTCCTGGGAAGACAGCACGCTTATCTCGGATGGCTCGCCACAGCGGCCTTGGGATGGTTCCTTCCTCTGCTCCCACAGACTATGCCCAGCTGGTTGGACACTGAGGGTGGGGGGCTTACAGGGAGGGCTGTAACTGTGTAGCAATCATTCTTTACGTCATTCTCAACAAGTGCTCTGTGTACAGCCAGATGCTATTATAGCATCTGTGTATTCTATGGACATATATACGCTATAATTTGCTTTCTCAATAAAAAAACCTTGACTCAAGAGAACTTGGATTTCTTGCTGCAAGGGGGGGGAGTCAAATTCCACGTATCCTGTTTTCCATAGACTGACAGAAATCCTGCACTCAATTCATAGCTGACTTATAGCAACCCCTTTTGGGGTTTTCATGGCAAGAGACTAAGAGCTAAGCTACAAGTGACGCCTGACACAGGTTGGACACTTGTCAGCTTCCCTCAAGTTTTGGTGGGAAATGTAGGCATCCTGGTTTTGCAGCTTGGATCTCCATTACAGCTGCAAGACCAGGATGCCTACATTTCCCATCAAAACTTGAGGGAAGCTGACAAGTGTCCAACCTGTGTCAGGCGTCACTTGTAGCTTGGCTCTAACAGAGGTGGTTTGCCATTGCCCACCTTTGCAACCAGGTCTTGCTGGAGATGTCCCATCCAATTACTAACCAAGGCTGACCCTGCTTAGCAGCTTAGATCTGACAAGATCAGGCTCACCTGGGCTATCTTGGTCAGGATTTCAGTCCCCTAACCAGGCCTAAAACCAGATTGGAAAAGATAATTTGTTGTAGTTGTCAAACTGAGGAATGACTAGGATGTGAATTGGAATTTTTGCCAAGGGAGAAGCAACATAGCATGGGGAGAGTCTTAATAAGGGAAGAAAACATGGAAAGAGTATATAAAAATAAACTCAAGACTGTGCATGGTTTAGACAGTGGCCATTTCCACATGTCTTACCTTTTGCCGACACAGTGTGGAAGACAGTGTCTTTGCGCGCGAAACCACACCAGGGAAATGCTGTGATTGCGCAAAATCATGTGAGAAGATGCTGTCTTCCGCAATAACAGCGTCTTCCTGGTGCGATTTGGCGCGCGAAGACGCTGTCTTCTGTGATGTGCCGGCAAAAGGTAAGACGTGTGGAAACGGCCGGTGCTTGGTGACGTTGTCAAAGGATGTGGAGAGTGCATGAGAAAGGGAAGGCCAGGGGTGGGGGTGGGAAATCTGAATTCTGAACTGGACGTCTTGAATTTGTAACTGCAGTGAAACACGCGAAAGAAAATCTCTGACAAGCAATGGAAAAATTTCATTTAGTAGCTATTGCTATGGATGATCTAGCAAAAACACTGTAGGAAATCAAAAGGGAAAAAAAACACTCTTCTCTTAAAAAACCCTTTTCCTTTTGGACTTTTTCTAACTTCAAGACATAAAAGGTCTTGAGAGCAAGCAATTGCTAGACCTTTCACAGAAAAAATATATAATGCTTTAACATTCTCTTTAAGAATAGAAAATGAAAAGTCTCCTGCTAACAGATCATCCAGAAATAACATGCAGTTCTGAGTATTAGAACACAGGACTCATAGCTGACATAAAACTTCAAAACAAAATCCTTCAGCATAAAACAGAATGAGTTTTAAAACCATATCACATTGCCATAAAGCTGCAGAGAAATTCTTTGGCACCACATAATGGAAGTTTTCCTTTTCCTTTTTCTTTCTTTCTTTCTTTCTTTCTTTCTTTCTTTCTTTCTTTCTTTCTTTCTTTCTTTCTTTCTTTCTTTCTTTCTTTCTTTCTTTCTTTCTTTCTTTCTTTCTTTTCCTTCCTTCCTTCCTTCCTTCCTTCCTAACATAGACAAATATTTAGTATTTTAGCATAGCAGTTCTGAGCCATCCTATTAAATAAGATTGGAGTCAGTTATCTTCTTTATTGAGTATTTGTTTTAATTTGTGTGCTCTTTGTATCGCTGCAGAGTAATTTTTGTGCGGCAAGGAAAACTCATTAAAGATCTTTATTATGGCTTCTACAATCCTCCTTTTATGAAACTCTCAAAAACTGAATCCACAGTACGTGAACAGAATCTGATTGAGGTAGCGATGTTAATTTGGCTCCCATGGCTTCATTAAAACATGAGCAAACATGTACTTGTATGCCTTATAATTTGTCCACATCACAATTATTTGTGCTTGATGCAAACTTGATTTGACCTTTATTCCAAAAAGATCACCTTTATTTTATCTTGGCATGACTGAATACTTGCCAATATGGCTGACGTCCTGTTCTCTGGTTATAAGCAGGGAGCTGATCATTTAGTGAACTGTTTGAATATAACCAAATGAATCTGGATGTGTCCATTTCACATGATTACATTACTTTCTCATATGACTGAAGGGCTTTTTGCAGGAACCACCCCCTCCCCCCTCCCCTTCCAGTGCTATCTCTAGGTAAAAGGGGAAAAAAATACATTTGAATTGAGACTTTGTGTGCCTTTGGTGTCTGTTCTTTATGATCATAAACTTGCATCATCCTCTGTTTATTGAATTCAGCTGTATTATTCAAGCTGAATAATATTGTTACACCATGACACAAGAATATCACCCAATGGTAGAAATAGGGTAATAGTGTAATTGTGCCACTTTTAAAACATACCCAAAAAATGCCCCTATTTCGGTAACAGCCATTAAGGCAATTTGATTAGGAGCTTGCCTCATGTCTGATTCAGGAAGTTAAGCAGGATAAGTTTGCCTGGTGATTGTGTTCATATTAAAGCTTGTAGCATGCTTAGTTTTATCACATGAAACGTATAGTCAATTTATATGTACATATGTATGTGCCATCAAGTCACAACTGACTTACGGCAACTCCAGCAAGAGGCTTGCAAGCCAAGTGAGAAGCAGCGGTAGATTTCCAGCCTTCCTCTGCAGAGCCTATCCTAGTACTGACCCTTCTTAGTTTCTGAGAATTAGGGTCTTTCCTGTGCAATCCCGTGATGGATATATGCCAATTTGGTAACTGTTGATTGTATAATTGTTCTTCAAATCTTGAGTTATTTTACTTCATTACCTACTGAAGGCAGGAATCCTCTCTGTTTTGACTATAAATTATACATTAAGTATGAAGTCTCCATTGAGACTTTTATGAGATGCTTCTCAAAACCTTCAGACATCATGTTCCTGACTCTGTGATGGTACACATGGGATGAGAGCATTACATGCAATCAGGGCTTTTTCCAGCTGGAACGCAGTGGAACGGAGTTCCGGAACCTCTTGAAAATGGTCACGTGGCTGGTGGCCCCGCCCCCTGATCTCCAGACAGAGGGGAGTTTAGATTGCCCTCTGCACCGCTCAGCAGCATGGAGGGCAATCTAAACTCCCCTCTGTCTGGAGATCAGGGGGCGGGGCCACCAGCCATGTGACCATGTTCTCCGAGGGCAACCCACTGAGTTCCACCACCTCTTTTACCAGAAAAAAAGCCCTGCATGCAATCCTGCTGGTTAATCTGTTGTTTGGTACACATGTACTGAGGCAGAAGATCTACATGGGCCGTTTCCAGATGGCTTACCTGGCTCCGGAACGTCGCGCCATGTTGTGGGGAAAATGCGAAATATCGCATTTTCTCATGCGAGTTTTGCGCAACGTCACATGATGCAAGAAAACGCGATATTTCGCGTTTTCCCCGCAACATGGCGCGACGTTCTGGAGCCAGGTAAGCCGTCTGGAAACAGCCATGTTGCCCCCTTCAGAAGAAACAGTGATCATAAACATTGGGAGAATTGTATGTAGTGCCTTCATGAGGTATGCATGCCAGAAATGTATTGAGGCCATTTTCACACATCAGTAAAGGGACGTCCCATTCACTGAACTCTGGCGGCTTTTCCCTTTCACTCCCGATATCTGTTTTCAAAACGGTTTTAGGCTGTTTGGCTTCCATTTTTTCAGTTCCTTTTCAGGGACTTTGGGAAAGTGCATTCCCAGAAAAGGTGCTGAAAAAATGGAAGCCAAACAGCCTGCAACTGTTTTGAAAATGGAGACATCTGGAATGAAGGGGGAAAGCTGCCAGCATTTGGTGAGTGGGCTGTTCTTTTAAAGATGTGTGGAAACTGCCTGAGATAAGCTTCCTTGGTCAAATTATTTATGAGGTAGGGATTTGAACTGAGCGGAAAGCGAAGAATGGATTATTAGCATGGACAAGATAGAGGAGAGTGTTTTATATAGACACATTCTTGTAAATAAATATATAAAATATACCTTTTTCAAACTCAGTCCTTTTTGTCTTGGAACAAAAGTTCCACAAGATTATTTTCTCAGCAATGTTTAATCAGAAATTGTCCTGAACGTCAAGCATTTTCAAAGAGGGTTGTTATTCCTGGCACCTGCTTCCTTGGAAGGGCTATATGTGACAGCACCTAGGTGATTAAAAGAAAGAAGTAGTCATGTGAAAGGCACCTCAAGGTCAATTCAAACATTATGACAGTGATCTGATTGCCACAGAAAAAAGCTTTTATGTTCAGCGCTCCATGTGACCAAAATCAGTCCTTCATATTGGCTGAGGAGATCTCATACTGCATATCCATTCCAGTGCTGTGACCGGCCAGGCACATTTTCACAAAGAACCATGCCACTGTAGTAATAATGTTAAAATTGGCCCTCAGAGAGGAATTGAGAGATTATGAGATTCATGATTAGGACCTTTTCCAGATGGGAAGGAAAACCATAAATATCTGTTAGCACTGAGGATATCCCTAGAGAAGAAAACTGTTATTTCTATTCTCCAGTGTGGAGTCATAGCATAGAGGTAGTTTTTTTTCTATTTGAATTGATGAGTTTTTAAGGACAATCGATTAATACAAGAAACCAAGATTACAGTGTTTTAGAGGGGTAGCTGTATTGGCCTGAGGTGGCAAAAACAATGATTCCATAGTGCCTTAAAGACTAACAATTTTAATCATGGCATAAACTTCCCAGTACAAAGTCATTTCAATTCAGAGTAGAATCTCTATTTTGTTAAAGTAAGAAAACTTATGTTTTGGAATCTATTTTTTGTGTTTGATTAGGATTCCAATATCTGTGGCATGTATTCCATCTCCAATTAAATATTTTAACAATAGTCGCATTTTCTTTTCTATTGTGCATGTTTTGCAATCTAGCAGGTCCGAGTGGGACCTGAATATCTCCTGGAATTATAACTGATGTACAGAAATTGTTTCCCTTGGAGGAAATGGCAGCTCCAATGACATTATACTTTGCTGAAGTCTCTCCTTTCCTCAACCTCTCCCCTCCCCCAGGCTTCATCCTGAAGTTTCCAGGAATTTCCCTACCCAGAGTTGGAAACCCTACTAGTAGGTATTAGTAGATGTTTTTAAAAGTAGATAATTGCTGTTAAAAAAAAGAATAGGAAATTGTATACCCGTTCAGTATTAGTGCCATGCATGCTAGCAGGGTAGTAGGAAGTGCTACAAGATCATCCGATTGCTATCCCCCCACTTTATGTTACTGGATATGGAAAAGCATAGGCTAGACAAAATTAAAAGGTGTGTGGGGGTGGGGGGATCTCACAAAGTGGTTGGAGTATCCTGCAAGGAGGCACTAGCCTGGCTGCGATTTTCTAGAGGATTTTAAAAAACCCTTTTAAACCATCTAGATGAGGGATTCAACTCATGGACTGCTCAGCTTCCAGCAGAAACATGAAAAGGGGAAAAATCAAATAGACGACATGGTATGTGTTCCTGGTCTCCAGTGATGCTATCAGACCTCACAATAGGTGCTTGTCATATTTAGATAACCTCAGTCCCTGAAGCACTTGTAGCTGAAATAGAAGTGCTAAATTGCTTGCTACCAAAGCACTCTCCAGGGGAAAAAAAAGGATCTCTCCCCCCAAAACATGTTAATTTGGAGAATTCAGTCAGTATAAGGAAAAAATCGAGATTTGAAAAGCTTTGTGTGGTGGCAGCTGTTTCTTTTCCTCTAATTTTTTTGTAATAACAAAAAAATGACCTCAGCTTTACATGTAAATAGTCTCTTATTCACTTCACTCTCATTGTTTGAGGGAGTTCCACTATAACCCTTTCATACATTGTACACATGGAGTATAATAAACATGTTTTTGAAAAGTGGGATTGTGCATTATGTCTAGAGGCACAACTCACCTTTGTGCACTGCTTACAACATGTTAATTTCAACAGGCAACTGTGACAGACAGGACTGGCTCCAGCTCTGCCTCTCCTGAGAGACAGTCAATAGGAGTGGGCGGAATGCTGGGCCAATGAGAGTGAGAGCAGAACCACAAGTGACAACAGGCACAGGTTGGACACTTGTCAGCTTCCCTCAAGTTTTGATGGGAAGTGTAGGCAGCTTGGTGGAACGTTGGACAAGTGACAGTTGGAAAGTCCATTGGACAGCAGTCAGAGAGCGAAGCTGCGAGACCAGGACGCCTGCATTTCCCATCAAAACTTGAGGGAAGCTGACAAGTGTCCAATCTGTGCCTTTTGTCACTTGTGGTTCTGCTCTTAGTGTCCGTTGGAGGGTAAGAAGGCTTTGGGGAGCTCCTGAGGGAAAGGGTTTTGACTCTGCTGAAGAGAGGCAGCAGAGATATTGCTGGCTAATTTCAAACCTGTTCTGTACATTGAAACATTTCTGTTTAACTCCATTTTGTTTATTAGTTTAAAATCCATTCACATCTATGTTCCATCTTGTAAATAAAGTTTACTTTTGTTTTGTTTAACCCTGGCTGGCTTGAAATCATTTGGCTGAGGGGAAATACCTCACACACAAGCCTCAATCACTGATCACATTAAATGAGCCAAGTTTAAATGGGGGCAGCCTATATAGAGGGAAAGTAACTTCTGAGTTCCATTTTCCCCTATAGCCCTGGGCTGTAACTCGGTGAGGGGAGGAACATACCTGTCTGGTGGGGCCTCTGGAAGAGGAGAGAGGGGACCCTGTGAGGAATTGGGTCAGGGCTCTCTGCCTGCTATAGTGGAGGCTAGACAGGTGGCTTAGGTGACCCAGACTTTACCTGCCCAAGAAGTTCCAAAACTGTTAAGGGAAGTTTGGGGTGGGTGGCAGCATGAGAAAGGCTGTGAGAGGGGTCTTCCATAGCAACAAATGCAGTTTTCAGGCCTTTATGTACACAAAATATGTGCTTATATGCCAGTTACATCTTATGACCAGCGGGGGCTTGCTTTTATCCATTTGACAAATATGTGAAAAGATCTAAGTTTGCACAACCATTTTTTACATGTTGATAGCAATATAAGTTGACTATTTTGTGAGGAACGGCATTCTGTTGGATTTGTGAATGCCTGTTAATATGTATTGAGACTGGAAGGCAACTGCAGTGCTTCAAACAATCAACATTTATTGAACAACTTGCCTCAAAGCCCATGGGGGGGGAAAAATACAACAGGCTCTAGAAAAGGGCGGGCGGGCAAGCAGGCATTGCTGCCTGCTCCGTGCCTGAATCCAGTAGGTTGAACGGGGGCGTGCATTGCCTCCTGCTCCAGGCCACATGAAGGGAGGCAGGTATTGCCACCTGCTTCACTCCTGATCCCTGTTGGGTGAAAGCAGAGGAAGGGCATTGCCAGTTGCTCCCCTCCTGATCCCAGCTGGGTGAAGGTGGGGGATGGGCATTGCTTCCTGCTCCATGCCTGATCCAGGCCAGGTGAAGGGGGCAGGCATTGCCACTTGCTCCAATCCTGGTCCCTGCTGGGTGAAGGCAGGGGATGGGCATTGCCACCTGCTTCCCTCCTGATCCCAGCTGGGTGAAGGTTGGGGGTGGACATTTCCACCTGCTCTACTACTGATCCCAGGTGGGTGAAGGCAGGTATTGCCACTTACTCCACTCCTGATCTCAGCAGGATGAAGAAGGGGGGTGGGCATTGCCACCTGCTCTCAGCCCTGAGAGCCACCTGCTCTCAGCTCTGAGGAGAACTAGTGGCTCCGACCCCAAAACTACAGTGGCTCCAACAGTCCAAATACCTAACACGTGTCCCAATCATAGTTTCAGGTGGGTAGGCATGATCTATAGTAGAAGAGCAAGATCCTGATTCAATAGCACCTTAAAGACCAACTAGATTGCCAGGGTATGAGCTTTCAAGAGTTAAAACTCCCTTTGTCAGAAAGAAGGGAGCTTTGACTCGTAAAAGATCATATACTGGAAATCTAGTTGGTCTTTAAGATGCTCCTGGACCTGGATCTTGTCTCAGTTATGACATTGCATATTTAGAATTACTAACCCTAGTTTATGCATTCGAAATTCATTAAATGATCACTGTTGACAGCATGAAAAGCACTGGTATGTTCATATCCCAGTAGGAATTATATTGAGATGCGAGTTGTATGAATCGGTACCTCCACATGAAAGCTGTCCATGTGGCCCCTACCTTAATGGTCACAAATGATGGACACGTCTCCTGCTCATAATTGTGCTTTGATAAACCAATAAATTCCCAATGGCCTTTAATCTCAACATTAGTCCCGCATTCTATAATCTCCAGCATAAATTCTTAATGATTTTCTGGATATCTTTAATTTACTTACACAATTTTATTTTGTAATTTTATTGTGTATACTGTAGAAAAGAGCAAGAGTCCAGTAGCACCTATAAGACTAACAAAATTTGTGGTAGTGTATGAGCTTTCACAAGCCACAGCTCTTTTCTTCAGAAGAAGTGAGCTGTGGCTCATGAAAGCTCATACCCTACCACATTTTTTTGTCTTATAAGTGCTACCGGACTCTTTGCTCTTTTCTACTCCTACAAACAGACTAACATGGCTATCTATCTTGATCTATTGTGTATATTGTTTTATGCTTTTAATGCTGATTTTATTGTAAACTTATTTATCTACGTTGTGATCTGTCCTAAGCCCTTTTGTGAGGAGAATGGCTAATAAATCCAATAAATAAATAAAATAAATAAATTTTATTTTCTACTCTGCCTTTCTATTGAAACTGTATTCAGGGTAGTGTATAAAACAAGACTTTAAGACAAAATACAATAATGTTGAGATTCTGCAAGTTGTATCAGGCAGAATTATTAAGGAGACTTTTTGGCACTACCACCTATTCCTTACATTATATGTTTGTTGGTTTTATTGATCTTCCATTTATGTTGTTTTTATTATAATTGCAATTGCAGTTTGATTTCGGAGAAGTGTTGGCTAAAAGTGCTTTAAACGAATATGTAAAATAAGACAAAGTCAAAATGGTCATGAAATCTGTATTACAGCAGCATTACAGTAATTGGTCACAAAATAGCAAAACACAGCAAAAAGTAGAATAAAACTAATGCAATAAAAACATCAATAAAACATAGGGTGTCAGTAGTAAAATTTGGAATAATAAAAAACCAGCATGGAAAATATAAGTACGCCATGTGTCAGAACGAAGACTATTATATGCACTTCAAAATAAAATAGTTTTCAGAGATTTCTAGAACACCAAAAAAAGAGTTTCCTGGGGTGTGGGGAAATAGTCTCACAAGCCCCTGTTTCTGTCCACATGGGAACTTGGAAGTTTCACAACCATCCCAGGTCTCTGATGGTGAGGCCCCTTTTTTCTTACTCCTAGAGTAACTTATTTCCCGAAGGCTACCACCAACTAGCCATTAAGCGTATCTCATGCTGAGGAATTACTACTCCAGCGCTCTTTGTTGCATTGCTTTGTCTCAATTTCTTACATGTTTTGCCCACACTAACTAATATGGAGACAAACACGCACACTGGTGCTTGATGGGGATGAAAAGATCAACAGCTGCCTCCCACACTTCTCTTCCATAAGCATGAGGGAATTAGGGTTTGATGTGGGTATAGACAGCAGTCTACCAACATGCAACATGTCATGGAATTTAATAAAGAAATAACAAGTGCATGCAACATTTTGAAATCACGATGGAATGGGCAATGGTCAAACAAAAGTGATTTAAATGCAGTCCTCTAACCCCAACACTGTACATATTCTACAAAATGACAAAATTATGATAGACAGTTTAATTCTAGTAGTTACAAGTATTCCGAACTGTTCCCATCTCCTTCGTTTCATGGAGTGACTATTCTCTCCTTCATTCGGCAAAACATGTTCATAGGTGCCATTGCAATGAAGCTCAGGGTGAGATAGCTCCCCATAAGAACGCAAGATGGCTAAAAGCTAAGACTTTTCCTCTTTTCCAGGGGCTCTATAATCTTTTTACTGCCCACCCCTTCTGGGTTGTCTTCCCTTTCCTGTCCCAAGAGGAGATCTGTTCTCTCCCGTTAGGTCTTCCAAGCTCTGTGCCTTAGGTGTGACTTCTCTGTTTTTCCCTGGGCTAGGTCTATCGGCCTGTCTACTGTGTGGGATGGCTCTTGTGCTGGAAGAAGTCACCTCCTTCACACCTTCCTCTTGTGTTCCTATTAACTTGTAAAAGGAGCATTGTAGCCTCTGAGCCTGTGCAGAGTGCAGTCCCAACTATTATAACTCTGACATACATTCTGTAGTGTAAGGCATTTTACCATATTGGGCCAGGAGTTCCCAAATGTGGGAGCCTCACAAAGATGGCCCAACACAAGTAAGTTCACTTTCCACTTGTATTCATGTGAATGTGTAAAACAGATAAGCAGGGTCCTGGACAATGTGAAAGCTAGTATGGGCTACATAAAGTCCAGGGCTGAAGGAGACTGGAAGAGGCATAGAAGCATTGATACCCCTTGTAATTATACTGAAAGGTTCAAGTCCCGTGGCAACAGTGGAACCTCGATTCTCGAATGCTTATGCCCTGAAAAACTTGTTGGTCTTTAAGGTGCCACTGGACTTGAATCTAGCTACCCAACACGCGTAGCCACCTGAAACTATCTTCCCTAGTTATAGAAGTTAGCATATGCTAAATTCAGTGACGAATTCTTAACTTCTCCCAAGCTTCAAAAGCAACATTTTGTTAATCTAAAAAAATGCCCCATGACATAGTCAATAATTAATTCAATATGATTGGTTGTTAATCTTACGACTCACCAAAGTATCATTTTGTGATTCGATGGCACTCGAGTTGAGGAGTATTCCTTTGTTTTATATCCTGCATTAATGAAATTTCATGTGGCCAAACTGTATAATTTTCAAACAGTACCTTTTACAAGCTTTTTAAATGCAGGGTAGCTAAGTAGGAGGTCATAGAGTTTTTAAAAGGACAATTTAAAAAGAAAAGAACAATCTGCTTAATTTGTTAATAAAACCAAATATTAATGTCTGGGCAAACTAGCTATAAACTAGAACATATTCTTATAATAGTGGAAATAACATTAGCATAGGGCAAATGTAGTTTTGTAATTCCTCAGTAACTTAGGTTTTACAATAAGCCGCAGTGCTTATTTCTTTTTCTCAGGTTGAGTAAAATTAATTCAGTGAATAAAGAACAAAAATAGTTTAGTTTTCATTAAAGCCTTTTTAAAAAGCCCTGGAAACCATCTGTAGACCACTGGAATGTCTGACACTCTTTTTCTAACTCTGGAAATATATTAATCCTGATTTTTTTCACCATCTGCCTTCTCTTTTCATCAGCAGATTATGTTTTCAGTTAGGTTGCTTATGGACTGAGAAGCAAGAGGAATCCAGATTCTGATGGCTGTGTTGACTTTATTTATTTAGAAGTTTTGTATACCTCCTCAAATTTATATTATGCAGCATCAGTGAACCCCAGAAGCAATATAACCATCAAAATCTAACAGACAAAAGGAGGAACAACCATAATTTGTATCAGCAGCAACAAAAGAATAAAACCCAGAATCAATATCAAACAGATAGGAAAAAGGCAGAAAATAAAAACTATTAGGTTAAAATATAAATTAAAAGCCTGGGTGAACAAAAGTAGTTTAGTTTAAATGCCAACAGAGTGGTTACTGGGTAGGTATCAAAGACGGAATTCCAAAGGCCACCACTGAGAGCCAAGCTACAGGTGATGCCTTACACAGGTTGGACACTTGTCAGCTTCCCTCAAGTTTTGATGGGAAATGTAGGCATCCTGGTTTTACAGCTTGGCTCTCCATTACAGCTGCAAGACCAGGATGCCTACATTTCCCATCAAAACTTGAGGGAAGCTGACAAGTGTCCAACCTGTGTCAGGTGTCACTTGTAGTTTGGCTCTGAGAATGCTCTGTCTCTCAAGGTGCTATAATAATAATAATAACATTGGATTTATATACTGCCCTTCAGGACAACTTAATGGCCACTCAGAGCAGTTTACAAAGTGTGTTATTATTATGCTCAAGACAAAATCACCCTGTAAGGTGGGTGGGGATGAGAGAGCTCTGAAAGAACTGTTGACTCAATGTCTCCCTGCTGGCTTCAAGCAGAGGAGTGGGGAATTAAACCTGGTTCTCCCAGATTAGAGTTCTGCCACTCTTAACCACTACACCAAAATGGTCTATCCATTTCCCATCTTTGGTCAGGGGCACAGACAGAAGGCTTGGAATAAGGATCACCAGGGCTTTTTTTCAGCTGGAACACGGTGGAATGGAGTTCCGGAACCTCTTGAAAATGGTCACATGGCTGGTGGCCCCGCCCCCTGATCTCCAGACAGAGGGGAGTTTAGATTGCCCTCCGCGCCACAGAGCGGCACAGAGGGCAATCTGAACTCCCCTCTGTCTGGAGATCCCACTGAGTTCCACCACCTCTTTCCCCAGAAAAAAAGCCCTGAGGATCACAACTAGTGAGCTGTAAAATTCAGTACAGGTGGTGCTTTCAGTACAGGCAGGTCCTCCTGATCCATTTAGGGCGTTAAAGGCAAGTGCCAGTACTTTGAATTGTGCTGAGAAATAAATAGCCAGGGAGTGCAGGCCTTTTAAGTCAGGGGGTCACACGAGCCCTACATACTAGCCCTAACGGCGGCAACAGGGCTCCTGCATTTCAGCCTAATCAAAGCTTCTGGATATCTTTGAGAGGCAGCCCCACAGAAAGCACAATGCAGTAATCTAATCTGGATGTGGTGGAAGCATGAATCGTTGGGGTGCCAAATCACACTTCCAAAGAACAGTTGTAGCTGGTGTAACCCCATGAGCTAATTCGGTTTAGCCTAGTAGGGTGGAGTTAGTATCTGGAGCTATGCAGCTGAGGTAGAGGCTAGCTACTGGGAGCCTGATAAAAATTAATGTGCTCTTATCACCTTGAATAAGGAAATCAGAAATGTTGTATGTGAACAATATGACTAAAAGTGGTGTATGTGTATTGGGTTTGATTGCTGTTATTAGTGGGATTGTATGGTTCTTGCAGGGCTGTAATTCCCTAAGAAGAGGACAGAAGCCTGGGTTCCAGTTGCTTCAAACTGGAAGTATCGTGGCAAAGGACTCTATCACAGGGGTGGCCAAACTGCGGCTCGGGAGCCACATGTGGCTCTTCTAGACATATTGTGTGGCTCCCAGAGGTCTCTGAGTGTTGCCGTGGCCATACATTTTATTTTAGTTTATTTCCCTATCTCCCGCCCTTTCCTCCCTCCCTTTCCTTCTTTCCTTCCGTCTTTCATAGTTTCAATAAAAATGGTGGGGTTGCCAGGCCTGACTCAGAAAATACCTGGGGACTTTGGGGATGAAGCCTAGCAAAGGCATGACATCACTTTCGTGATATCACTTCCAAGTCAAAGGTCAGGTGATGGATCTTCCCAAGCTCCACCACTTCCTGTGATGTCACTTTCAGGAAACTCCCCCAAACCCACCTCTTCATCTGAAGTCATTTCAATGCATCATATCTCGCGGCTCTCAAACATTTGACGTTTATTCTATGTGGCTCTTATATTAAGCAAGTTTGGCCACCCCTGCTCTATCACTTGGCGGAAGCTGACAAGTTGAACTGTTTACCTTCAGTGGTTTTTAAAGACATGGTTGGTTGAAAGTTCTGTATGGTTACACTTAGAAGTTTGTTTAAAGAAAAGAAATTGCACTAATTGATAAAAGGTTTGGATTTTTTTTTCTTAACTTACATTTTTGTGAAAGTTTGCTTCCTAAGCCCCATAGAACCCATACAAAAGAGGTTACATTGGCATATCAGCGGGCATTCCTAAAAGGAATTACAGAGGAGGCCTGTAGGATAGGTTCCAGCAGCACCCCCAGACTACAGCCCTCTTCCTTCAGATTCAGGCTGTGGATCTGCAATCTCCTTCAGGTCAGCTGACTCCTGATTCCCTGAGCAGTTTTATCAGTGACTGCTTCAACCTTGTCTGGACTGAGCATGTTATTGCCAGGGCTTTTTTCTGGGAAAAGAGGTGGTGGAACTCAGTGGGTTGCCCACGGAGAAAATGGTCACATGGCTGGTGGCCCCGCCCCCTGGTCGCAATCTAAACTCCCCTCTGTCTGGAGATCAGGGGGTGGGGCCACTAACCATGTGACCTTTTTCAAGAGGTTCCGGAACTCTGTTCCACTGCGTCCCAGCTGAAAAAAAGCCCTGGATATTGCTCATCATTCATTGTTACCACAGCCCTGCAAACACGCAAACTTGCATATGTAGACTGCTATGGGGAATTAGCTTACTTGGTTGTGCAGAGGGTGGGAACAGTGATCTTTACCTAATGAAGTAGCAGGAAAAGGATAATGGAAACAAATTTTAAAGTCAGACCAATATATCTCTGATTTCACTGAAACATGGCAACCTATGATTGACTTCATAGCAAGAAATGAGGCAACATTCTACTTCACCCACCCCAAACAGTTCCTAATTTATGATATAGATTTATAGTCAGCTATAGTTCTATCCATGATTGTAAATTTAGTTACCCCATTGTTCTTCAATTACTTAGTCATTCTTGCATATACTTTTAGTGTCTTTCGATGTTTTAATTTCTAATTTCTGATGTATGTTGTTTTTAAGCTGTTATTGTACAATTTTTCTCTGTTTTAATAAAGTTTATTTAAAGCTAAAAATGTTTTTAAAGGAATATGGAGTTTATTGGGGGATCGGGTACCATATTAGGAAGGGTGGAGGAGGAACTTAGCTTGCTGGCAAATATTAAAACAAAGCACAAACAAGTAGCACGTTTCCAAACAATACCCAGAAAACTTCAACCAAAACTATTTCAATTCCAATTGCAGCCTGTAGTTATTACCTCTAAGCTTAAAGTAATTGTGGGGAGAAATGGGGAATAGGACAGAAGAGAAGTGAGCGTCCGGTCTTTCTAACTAGCGGAGAGAAGCTGTCTGTGTGATGCAGTGTGAATTGGAAAATAAGTGGAGAGAGATTAAAGATGGGGAGCAAAGATTTACCTTTCCTAGTCTGCATAGAAATCAGGAGAAGAAGAGTGGGCTGGGAGTCTGTGGCAGTCCATGGGAAGCCCAGAGGGACAAAGTGGTTTCAGCCAAGGTAAGCCAGCTGTGGGACTGAGGTAGCAGGTAGGGTCCAGAAACCAACTACAAAATTTTGAGGGGTGAGAGGTGGCTTTGATGCCCTGCTAGTTGCTTTGAGAGGAGGACAGTTTCTCTGCTGCGATGTGATTGGGTCCAGGCTAGAAATTTTGAATCTGATTGAATTTTAGTGGCGTGGAAAGTAGAGAGAACTCCAAATATGGACATGACTAGTAATTACCTGACAGGTGGCCCACTCAGTCCTCTTGGACAAAGACTGGGTAGCAGTTTCCTTAGGATAAATTAGCTCAGGGAAGTCTGCATTGTAAAACAGATTCCTTGATGGCCTAGGGCGATTATTACCGAGCAAACTCTAACCTTTAGACATGGCCTGAATTGTGAGGACTTATTGTCAAGGGACTTTCTAGGCCCCCAGGGAAGCCTGGCTAATTTCCTTTCAGTGAGTCAGGTTTTCTGTTCCTGCAGCCTCACCTGAACATCTCAATTTGATATCAAGCATGAGTTCTCTTTCTCCTGCGATTCCAGACAGCACATGGCCTGTGAAGTCATGAAGGTGACCAGAAAACGTGGCTCTTGCCCAGGGGTCCTTTCAGGGTTACAGCTGAGCACAGAGGTCAGAAGCTACTGCATTCAGACTGATTAGGATCGCTTAATTTCATGGCCTCTGAGGGCCAAGCTACAAGTGACAAATGACACTTGAACAGCAAGTGGATCGAGTGGAGAGCAAGTGGAGGGCAAGTGAACAGGGAGGAATACACTTGCCGTTCAAGTGTCATTCACCATTTGTAGTTTGGCCCTGAGAGTCGTAGTTAGCCCAAAGGGCTAATTTCTGAGTAAATTTGGGATAACCTGGTTTGCAGGGAAATAATCAGAAGGATGGGGTACTTAGGTGGTCTTTACAATTGTTAGAGACAGCAGAGAGAGAAAAGAGAGAGGGGGGTACAGAAAGTACCACAAGAACAGAATCATGGCGCGATGATGTCAGAAATCGCGCCAGGAAGACGCTCTCATTCCGTAAGTTTGGCGCTATGCTGGGACGTGTGAAAACGGCCCTGGTTAGGCTTCCACAGAAATCATACTAAAACCATTTAAAACTATACATCTTCCTGTTAAACTTTTATTAAACTTACTTAAGAGTCATCAAGTGTGCCTGCACAACCAATCATAAATGTACAAGTATGGTTGTTGTGGGTTTTCCGAGCTGTATTGCCATGGTCTTGGCATTGTAGTTCCTGACGTTTCGCCAGCAGCTGTGACTGGCATCTTCAGAGGTGTAGCCCCAAAAGACAGGGATCTCTCAGTGTCACGAAGGTGGAAAGCGCAGGTGATATTCTTCCAAAGCCTGGGAGGGAGAGGAGGACAATCAGGTCTCTCAAGTACAGGACAAAGGACTAGGAACAGTAGCAAGGAGCTTCAGGCATCCTGGACAGAAGGACAGAGACATAAAATGGACCTTGGGACATTCAGGCACAAGGAATGCTTACCCGAGGAGGTGCCAGGTGTTGGATACTCGTGCTTGATACCCCTGAACTGTGGCTCCTGGCAGGTTTTTGATGGATCCTTGAATGAATTCCTCAGTAGTCCATGAAGCTGAAACAACAAGCCAGGATCCCAGGCCAGAAACAGAGAGGTCAGAGGAGTAAGGGGAAAGATCCTGACCTGTGACACGGTGCTGGCAAAACGTCAGGAACTACAATGCCAAGACCACGGCTATACAGCCCGGAAAATCCACAACAACCATCGTTCTCCGGCCGTGAAAGCCTTCGACAATACATCAATGTACAAGTAATTCTGATCAAACGCACTAGAAAATCATACAGAGAAAAACTTTTAGCAAAATATTGGTTGAGGAAACAAGTAAAAGTAGCTCGAGTCCAGAATAGAAAGTCCTTTCAGAATGCCGGGGGTGAAGCAAAGGTGTGACACGGAGTCAGTCTTGTGGCAGTAATTTCTGGAACAATGGGAAGATCTGAATCCGAGATCCTGTGCTGTCTCAGGGCCAAGCTACACATGACGAATGACACTTGAATGGCAAGTGGATTGAGTGGAGGGCAAGTGAACAGGGAGAAATACACTTGCTGTTCAAGTGTCATTCGTCACTTGTAGCTTGGCCCTCAGAGCACTTAAAGTCCAGATTACATTAATGGTAAGTGATTGCATACCATGTGCCAGATAACACTGGGAGAGGTGCCTTTTTCTTCCAAACTGGCAGGACTTGATTTCGATAGTTGAGCTTCGCATTTCTCCTGCAAAAAGTTTTTTTTTTCTTTCAAAAGCACATTCGGGCTGGGAGTGAGGAGTGTGCAGGTGAAAAAGTGGGGAGGGCTGGCTACGCTATCCCATTGCATCTCCAAGCATGTATTAAAGACGTCTTGGAATTTGATACTCATCAAAATTTCGTTAGTCTTTAAGGTGCCACTGGTTTCCTGTTTAATTCTAATAGGCTCATCTTGATAGACAATTATGTGCAAGGCATTTGGAAGTTCATTAAGATTTTTTCACCAGCATGTGTGACTTAATGTTTGCAGAATGCACACATACGCGATAGCTGTTATGTTATTTTTAAATGCTATGTTATTTCTTTAAGACTGATATTAAGCCTGCCTTCACACATTGATTTTGTGGCTTGTGAACCAAACTCTAGTTAGCACACTAGCCTAAAAAGGAGGACACAAATGTCAATCATTTATCTGCTTCTTCGCTGCCTCTAGAAGGCAGGACATCCTCTGAACACATCTGTGGCAAGCCACATGCAATACACTTGTATGCACCAGACTGTGATTTGTGGAATCAGTTGTCATAACAATCCAAAATTAGTACAAGCTATGGTTAACATACGAATTTCAAACACTTGTTTGATGCCATCTGCATGTCAGGATTAACCTGGGTTTGTTCAAACCCTAATATATAACTGATGGCTTATCACGATGTCTGAATGAATACAGTCTAAGAGATGATTAATCTTGTTACGAGGATGTCAGGCACTCACATACCAAATTTTCCATCAACCACAGTTCTAATGCTCAGGAACTCTTACTGCATAGAATTCAGCTACCACAAAGAGTATCCTCCCCCTTTTTCAGTGGTCCCCAGGGAAAAGGAAGGATGGGAACTTACTTGTAAGAGCTCCTAAATTTAAAAGATAGTGGGGATGGTAATGGATGCTCTGGGGATGCTGCTTTTAGTAGGATTCCTGTTGTGAAAGTAATGTGTACCATCTAGAGGAGGGCATGAACCAAAATATTAACCGAAGTTCATCACGAACCAGGCTGGTTCACGGTTCGTGAAGCAGCAGTTCATGGGAGCTCATTTCTCATGAACCGTATGAATTTTAGCACGGTTTGTTTAGTTCATAATTTGGTTCTTCGCTGCAGATAGCTTGGTGCTGATCAATCAATTTCCTAGGCAACGGGGGGATGGGCTTGCTGCAGACTTTCTGCTGACCCAGAAGTGATGTTTTCATGGATCGAACAAACTGGAGCAAGTTTGTGAAAGTTCGTGGTTCGTGAAATGCAACGAACCATGAACTGCACGGTTCATGAACAACTACATTATGCAATCGACTTATTCTTGGACTGTAAGCTGACAATGAGGAGTACTGTATTATTTGGTCCAATGGAAGTTCTTCCCTAAGAGTCAACCTGAATGAGTTAGAGCCATAGACATTCGAGCACCTAGGCTCTTAAAAGACTTTCACAAAATTATTCACAGAAACCTGGGGGAAAATGATTTTCGGGGTTGCAGAAGATGTCAGGATGTTGACATCTGTGATTCTTGGACCTGCTGGCAGGTGCCCTTCACAGCAGGTCTTTTCCGTTTCCCGTCCCCTTTTCTTCCTCTTTGCTGCTTTCATTCCCTGAGTTTTCTAAGTTACCCAGCTCCCTGCTGGCTCTCGTCACCACGCCCTTCTCGTTGGCTGGTGGCACTTCCCCTCTCCGGGTAGAACAGGTTGACCCCCTTTGGCTCTGGCTTTGGGGCACCAGGTTTGTCGCTGTCAGCAGCACCCTTCTTCGACTAGGAAATTCAGCTGCAAAGTGACCAGCTCCGCCACACTTTAAAGAGCGCCCTTGTTCCAGCCTCCTCTCCTTCTTAGTCAAGCAGAGATTTTCTCTCCCTCTTGGCTTGTAAACATCCCTGTTGGCTTCCCCAGCTCTCCAAGGCTGTCCAGCCTGATGCTGAAGGTGGAGCAGTTTGCTCCTGGTTCTCAATTTCACCTGCCAGTTGGATCCATCCAAGCAGGGTTCTTGGATCATCTTGGGTCATAGCTTTGGCCACTAATTCTGGATTTAGTCCAGCATGAAAGAAGTCTACTTTCACTGACTCATCGCACTCAGGAACTTTAGCAGTGCACGCCCTGAATTCAGCTGCATATTCCTGCACGGGCTGCTTCCCTTGTCACAGGCATTTCATCTTTGTCTTCACTCTCCCTCCCTCCAGGGGATCTTCATACTGTGGTCACAAGGCACGTAGAAAGTCCAGCACACTCTGTAGCTCTGGGGCTTGTGCAGAGTACAGAGCCACGTACCACTTTGCCGTCTCTCCCCCCAGCCTGGAATCCAAGTAGCTCACCCGGCTTTCTTCATCAGTGAAGGTTGCTCCCCACTCTCAAGATCTCAGCCACTTGTACTAGAAAAAATCCAAGCTCTTCTGGGTCTCCTTCAAAGCGGGCTTCTAATTTTCTCTGGCCCCACAACTGCTGGGGCAGCTGCCACAGTGGCACAGGGGGTCCCAGTGGCGCCTGTCCTCCTGGCAGCTGCAGAGACAGCAATGGACCAGGGTGGATGGGCAGTCCCAGTGGCACCTGTCCACTTGGCTGAACTGCTCCATCTGGAAGTCTTGGGGCTCTCTGCCTGTAGAGGGCAGGGGCGGCTGCTGATGGTCATCCAGATCTCTTGGCTGCACTGGCTGGAAGGCTGCCTGTAAGGACTCCTGCACATTCTTCATGAATGTGTGCATGTCCCTTCTCAGCTGACCCATCTCAGCCTGAAGTTGGTGTACGTCCTCCACAGTGTTCTCTCCCTCTCCACCTACCTCTTCCTCCTCTTCATCCACGTGGAGGTTGGACATCGCTCCCATGATAGAACTTGGTCTGTCGAGGTGAGCCCTCTGATGACCTTTCAAATCCAGCCCCCTCCTGGCAGATGTTACACAGGGGGCTCATTGCACTGGAGGCCCTTCCATCAAGGCTTGGTAGTCGATAGGCTGCCAGGAAGCTCCTGTAAGGACTCTCATAATTTCCAGCACTTCTGAGTTGGGCCCACACTCTTTGGTGGGGTCTTTAGGTCCCAACTCGTCTTCTGGCAGTCCCCCATTTAATAACATCCATGATAGCACTTTGAGCATGGGACAATTTAAATGAATTGTTTTTAGAACGCATAAGATGCCTGTATAATTGAAGTCTAGGGAGGTTGCAATATATGGTGTAGTATACGGTTGTGTCAAGAGAAACAAAAGAATATACAAATTGTTTATTACATCCCTTACTCTGTATAAACAAATTTGTGAAACAGTACTCAATTAATATATCCTTTATTAAAACAATTGTGAAGACATAATACCACACGGGAGATTCTCTGTTGTGACAGTCCCCCATTCCCAGCATCTGTTCTTCTTCCAGCCATCGCTCAGGCAGCAGGATTCAACAGGGTTCATATACGCAGAGTTGAAGAAGGAAAAAGGTGATTCCTAACAAACTGTAAGGATTTTGCCAAGGAATTTACGAAAGATTCCACTGGTTGGTTTTTTGAAGATTTATTGTAAAGACCTAGTGTCATGATATTATGAAGGCTTTGTTAGGAATAAGGCACATGTAAAAACCAGTCACACGTGGGGGCAGAGAAGTCTGCTCGGGAAAGTGCATCACTCGTGAAGGCTACGAATAAAGAGTTAAAGCTGGTGGAGAACCAGCTGATCGGGCTACAAGTGGAACGAACACAGACAATTTTGCGCCTCCAGAACGTGAAAGAGGAGGAAAATGAGGATTTATGGGGTCTGGTCTCGGAACTATTGGCGACACCCGCGAAGGCAACTAAAGAAGAGGTTAAAAGCGCCATTTTGGAAGTCCGCCGGGCTTCTTCAAAATATGCAACGAAGCGTCAGCTGCCTCGCGAGATCATCATCAATTTTTCATCTAAAAGGATCCGAGACACTATCCTATACAACTCATACAACGCGGATCTGGACTTTTTGGGTAACAAAGTCAAGATACTGAAAGACGTCCCATTTTTAGTTCGGAAAAGACGATTTAAGTATAAAAAGCTCACAGCTCTTCTGAGGGAACGTGGAATAAAGTACAAATGGCTATTTCCGGATGGTATCTGGTTTAGTTACAAAGATCAAGCTTACAAGATATTATCAGAAGATCAACTAAGGGATTTTGAGGACAAAAATCCGGAATTTCAGCGAGATACCAAGCAAGAAGAAAAGGAGAAGTCTGGGGGGGGGGGGAGGAAACGAGCACTGCGGCCGCAGTTGCTCAGAGAGAATTGCGTCTGGGACCCAGGAGGGGGAGGAAAACTTAATTTGAATTTGAATTGTAATTTGCATTTTGTAAGGTCAACCACTCCATCAATATTATACAAAGCTTTAATTTTTTTAATAATGGCGGTATGAAGGGAAAACATTCCGTGTAGTGTAGTTGTTATATGTTGTTGTTGGTTTTTTTTCCTTTCCTTCCCTTGTTCCCCTTCCTTTCCTTTGTATTGTTAGTTAATGTAGTTAATAAAAAGAATAAAAAATCTTTAAAAAAAAACCCAGTCACACGTATGCTTCAAAGATAACTAGTCCCCCCCCCTTTTGGGGGTGTTGGGCCTTCAGGCTTAGAGCACTCACTCTGCCAGGCTCCCAGCAGCACAACCTTGAAAGAGAAACTGCAAACTAACCTTGGGACAGAAACCCAGATGCACCATTCCCCTCCCTTGGGACAGAGGGCAGATGCCAACATCCTGACAATTTCCCCAGTCCATTTCTATCTCTAGTGCCATCTCTTTGAATGCCCATTCTGTAGGTCCTATTTTCCATATTAACAAAATGCACTAATTATTTGCACATTTTGCATGTGTACTGCAGACGTGGCTGATGATGTTCAAATCAAAAGGCAACCGAGTGGTATGCTCTTCCTCAGCAATGTAGAGATAATCACAAAGTCTTTTTGACAGTTTGTTACATGACCTGAAAGGAAACATAATCTCAACCTGTCAATCTATCATATTCCGAACATCATGAGATATTCATTTGATTGTTTATATATTTCTTGTAATAATCCTCTGTAGTGTAAGCAACTGCTGTTTACTTGCATCATGCCTGTGTGATGGTATAAATATAGGTGCTGCCTGGTTTTTGGCATGCACCCTGCTGTAGTATTGCCTACATCAGACTTATTTGAGAACTTCTCAGAGTAAACCTTTTCTGCTTCTAGGATCACCAATTTTGAAGCCTTGATGTAATATTCAGACAAGGAGAGAAGGGGGACCTCAAAATTGGCAAACAGAGGTAACAAAAATTTTCTCCAACAAAAATATAACAAACATTTACCAGGAGCAGCTACCAATCAGGATATCTTGGTCCTGCACATATACAGCACACAATATCTACTCCACCATCAGATTTAGAGGCTCCTAGTGCACAAGGCAAAACTTCAAATTCACTAGATTCAGATGTGAGGAACTTCTTTAAGACAGGATCTTAGTAAATAAAAGGCTGGTAAGCAAGTTGCAGAGAATCAACCAATAATTAGTAGCACCCTCTACTGTTTGATGTTTCTTCTGGGTACATTGGAAGGCTATATCATAAATAATACCATATTGTTTCTTCAGCAGAACTCGTATGAAAATCCAATTCAACCGTCTGTTGAATTGACCTTTGCTGCTGTGAACAATGCCCCAGCCCACTGTTTGCATCATGCTGGTATTGGAACTTTAGAAATTATGAATCACTCTAGCAAACTATTAATGCACTCAGCTTGAGCAAGAGGACAATGGCAAAAAGCCACTGAAATGCTGTAGGTAATTTAATTAGAACTTGAGTTTTTATGACGGTGTTAATAGGTGCTACCTCAGCTAACCTGACAATAAAGGTTCCACAAGCTACAATGACATCTGGCACAGAATTGCATGTAAGAATTATGCAGAGGCAATAAAAGGCACTTAATTAGCATTGGAAATGGTGTTTCAACATTTATGAGATGTCTGCAAATTTGCATACAGATACATAATTACATAATTTGCAGCTGTTGTGCTTGTTCCATAAGACCTTACTGCATTATTAGTGGAATATGTAAATGAGGAATTTATTCTCGTCATCTCCAGTTTTCCCAGTAGCCCAAAATATATGGGATTCCATGGGATTTTACCTGAACTTTGTCATCTTGTCTCAGAACAGGGTAGAAAGGAAAACATCCTCTGAAACATCCAGGGAAAAGTCTGTTGAGCTATTTTAAAATATTCTTTACTAACCATTTACCTCTGATATTAAAGAATGCAACTGAAGTTTTTAGACTGACATGTAACCCAACTTGAATCTTAGTTTTAGGAGTAGCACAGTCCAGCTTCCCTGTACTTCCTCTGCGGGTTTTCATTTTCTGTTTGTTATTCCTGTTTGTTATGTCCCCCATTTCCTCACATCATGGTAACCTTGTTCACTGTTTTGCTGATCTCAGACCACTAGGCAGTAACTTCTGTTTACTTTGCTGCCTAAAACTAAGAGCCAGTTTGGTGCAGTGGTTAACAGTGCAGGACTTTAATCTGGAAAACCGGGTTTGATTCCCCAGTCCTCCACCTGAAGCCAGCTGGCTGATCTTGGATCAGTCACAGCTTCTAGGAGCTCTCTCAGTTCCACCCACCTCACAGAGTGATTATTGTTGTGGGGATAATAATTACATACTTTGTAAACTGCTCTGAGTGGGCATTAAGTTGTCTTGAAGTGCGATATGTAAATTGAATGTCATTATTATAAAATGGGTTCTTTGTACTATAATGAGACCTTATAATAAAACCTGCAAGCAGGCTGACAATGGGCTGACAGACCTCTAAGATAGCTGAGTGTTATTACACTGAAGAGTTCCAAGTTGTCATTACTTTTAGGCATAATTACTTTTATGCAAACGGAATATGACAGAATATAACTCTAGTGTTCAGTAAAGAAAAGGTACTCGATCCATCACTTATATGAAGCCAGGGACCAGATACTAAAATCTACTCCATTTATTAAATATGTTTCGATCCTCTTTTAAATACTAGGCAGAAAGTTAAGGGCCTTAAAGGTAGCATTCTTAGAGCTAAACTACAAGAGACGAATTACACCAGGACGCTCACGTAAAGGGAGTCACAATGTTAGCAGAGAAGTAGAGTTTTAAAGGAGAATGGAAGACTTTGTCAATTTCCCCTCTCTACAGAGCCAGCAAAGATGGCTCCTCAGAAGGTTTGTTTATTTCCTCTTTGCCTCCTAGAAGCGGAGCTGAAACTGACCGAGCCTTCGGGAGGCAAAGAGGAAATTAGCAAACCCTCTGAGAAGGGATCTTTGCTGGCTTTGTAAAGAGGAGAAATTGACAAAGCCTTCCAATCACTTATAAAACTCAGATTCCCAGCTAACATTGCAACTCTCTTCACGTGCACGTTGTCATGTAATTTCTCTCTTGTAGTTTAGCTCTCAAAGATTCATGTGCAGGGCCAGCTAGAAATGCACAGATTAGGGGTCTCAACACGTGGCTGGTGCTTGGTAGGAACAGCTTAAATTTGTTAGGCACTAGTGAGCTATCTGGGACACGGTGAATCTGTACAAAAGAGACAAATTTCACTTGAACCAAAAAGGAACCACACTGCTGGTACTTCATATCCAAAAAAACAGCAGAGCATCTTGTAATCTAATCCCAGGGGGAGAGCCGACAGGAGCTGGGGAGCCTCTGGTTTAGGACAGGTCGGTCCCAAGGGATAATAGTGTAGACACTCAGGGTAATATTGGTAGGGGTGCAATAGGGAGTGAGAGTAGGATAGCAGAGCAGGGACATGTGTGGAGACGGGCTGAGGGAAGCGAGGGTCACTGAAGAAGGAAACCATACAGATGTCTACATGCCAATGCTAGAAGTCTCTGGGCCAAGATGAGGAATCTGGAGAGCTTGTTGCTTGAGATGCTCCTGGAGCTACATCTTCCTGGAGGGTGTACCTGCCTTCTCAAAGATGAGTCAAAAGAGTCGGAAGTTGCTCTTTTTATTGCATAGTTCTGCTCCAGTCACCAATTCCCAAAATCAACAGTCACCGACCTGCAGCCTGACTGGTTCATCCCTTATTGCCTCCACCTGCTTTCACCCAGGTTCTTAGGCCTGCTTCTTCTGCTGAGGGTCCAGTCTTGGTAACTCCTAACCCTGGCACTTCAACAATACAGGAGCAAGAACACGGAGTTTAAAAACCAATGGCCCAACTAGTTAGACTTAAGGATGCGTGGAGACCAGCCAGTTCAGCTCACATTTTGATTGTGAGTTACAATTCGGCAGCCAATGTTTTGATGATCAGTTTCTCGCAACCCATTCCGAGCTGCTCAGAGGGTTGTTGTACTGCTTCACAACCACAGTGCAACTGGCTTTCAGGTAAGTGCATCATCCTCACACAGCCCAGTGGAGCTCTCACCTTCCCCCCATTCATTGTTGTGTACCACTTTGCTCAATCAAGGGAGGACATAAACTTCTGTTAAATCAACACT
Organism: Eublepharis macularius; assembly: GCF_028583425.1. Taxonomy (NCBI): domain Eukaryota; kingdom Metazoa; phylum Chordata; class Lepidosauria; order Squamata; family Eublepharidae; genus Eublepharis; species Eublepharis macularius. Next base: position 78,695,413 of record NC_072799.1, read on the forward strand.
TGAAAAAGTCCTATCATTTTCTGATTCCTTTTGTATTCTTTTGTAAATTTTTTTTTTCAATTTACAAACATACAAGCATGCAAATGATAAATATAAACTATGATCATATAAACCTAAAATAAGATCTACAAACATTTATATAGGCTTTGACCTGGATAGGCCAGGAGAGCCTGATCTCGTCTGATCTCTGATGGGATAACTGTGCAACAGAATTTCTTAGGGTTTATAGATACACAATGCCCTGACTTGGACAGCCCAGGTGAGCTCAATCTTGTAGGACCGCAGAAGTTAAGCCAGTTTGGTGTAGTGGTTAAGAGTGCGGGACTCTAATCTGGAGAATCAAGTTTGATTCCCCACTCCTCCACTTGTAGCCAGCTGAGTGACCTTGGGTCAGTCACAGCTTCTAGGAGCTCTCTCAGCCCCACCCACCTCACAGGGTGATATTGTTGTGGAGGTAATAATGATATACTTTGTAAACCGCTCTAAGTGGGTGTTAAGTCATCCTGAAGCATGGTATATAAATTGAATGGATGATGATGATGATGATGATGATGCAAGGTTGGCCTTGGTTAGTAATTGGATGAGAGACCTCCAATGAAGACCAAGGTTGCAGGGTCAGGTAATGGCAAACCACTTCTGGTTCTCTTGCCACGAAAACCCCACCAGGGTTGCCATAAGTCAACTCAGATTTGAAGGCTGAATTTCATTTTTCACATTTATATGGAACTTACTCAAACTTGATTTTAGCATTTCACTTCTGTTTAAATATCTTTGTCCTATATTTACCATCTGTCTTCATATCTAATAACATTGTTATCAACAAATAACATTTTTGTTGTAAGCATGTATTGCCTAATTCTTCCCTTGTATCATTCTCTGTTAATTTAATTTTGTTCTTTTTGTATTCTTAAGGGCCATTCCTGACTGCCAATCTGTTTGGATTGGGAAGGATTGTGCATGCACACAATTTTGGCATGTGCCATGGGGGTAGTCGTTTCCCCGTTCATCTTTTTTGTGTCTCTTAAAAAGAATTAAAAATAAAGTTGCCCAGAACAGTGAGAAGAACCCCTAAAAGGAAAAGAACAGTTTGAAAGCAAGTGAGCTTGGTAGGGTTGCCAATTCCAGGACTGGAAATTCCTAAAAAATTGTAGGATGAAGCCTGAAGAGGGTGGGGTTTGAGGAGGGGAGGGGCCTCAGCAAGGTATAATGCCACTGAGCCCACCCTCCAAACTCACAGTTTTCTCCAGGGGAACTGATTACTGTAGCCTGGAGATTAGTTGAAATTCTGGGGGAATTCCAGCCACCACCTAGAGGAAGGCAACCATAGAATTCTGATCATACTAGGCAAAAAATGCTGTTGCGCAGTCCCCATAATGGAGGACAGACTGTTCTAGAAAAGGTCTTCCTTGCATTTTCTGCTAGACAGCCGTGATATGAGCAAAGGCTGCTCTGATTGGCTGTCTTCACATGCTCAAGCAACTAGAAGCTGGCAAGCACAACTAATATGCAGCTGTAGACCTGTTTGCGAGTCATTCAAGCTTTTTGCCATGGAACTGGGCAAATCTGGAGTTTGACTTATCCTGATCACAGCCGTTGAACCAGATCAATTCAACCATTGAATGTGTTTGCTGTGAAATATGCACCATCTCTTGTAAAGTGTGAGGAAGGTTACAGTGTCTTTATGGATTGTATTGTCATGTCTAGCATTTAGCAGCATCTGTTTATGTAAGAGGGGAAAAGGGCTGCCAAACCAAAGTAATGTGATCTGTTGCAAATATCAGATAAATATTGAGGCTGAGCAATTCTGACAGCCAAAATGCAAAACGGGCAGAGATACTTATCAGATAAATTTGCAGCCCAATTTAATGTATTGCCATTCCAGGTAAATTTGATTATCTAACTGTCATAATGGGGTAAAAAAGATTAATTCTTCTGGATAAGATGTAGTCACTGCCATACATGTACTAATAAGAAAGGACAAAATTAAGGATAATAACTTGGAAAAGTTCCAGCCACATACTTCACTTTTCATTATTTCCATCCATTTTAATGCATAACAATTATTATTTTACTAGTCAAGAATTCCCAGTTAGTTGCTACTATTTAATCTTTGGAAATCTGATGCTAAAACAAACAATCATTACGGATCTCAGAGCAGGTACGTGGCCTGGTGGCAGAGAAAGGTTTCAAAGAAATGAATATAAAATAAGTTTAAGGAAGGGGAAATTTCCCTCTCAGTATTATTCCTGGTGTATTTTACAATACAATGGGTATGATCCATCTTGTCCTCCTGCCCCTTTCTTTGGGAACATAGAGCTCTCTTCAACAATTTCCACACATCCTTAAAGTGACAGTCCATTCATCAAACGCTGGCAGCTTTTCCCCTTGACCCCTGACAGCTCCATTTTCAAAATGGCTGCAGGCCGTTTGGCTATCATTTTTGGTGCCTTTTTGGGAACTGTGGGAAAGTGCATTCCCAGAAAAGTCACCCAAAAAAAAAAATGGAAGCCAAACAGCCTGCAACCATTTTGAAAACAGAGATGTCTGGGGTCAAGGGGGAAAGTTTGGTGAATGGACTGTCACTTTAAGGATGTGTGGAAAGTTTGGTGAATGGACTGTCACTTTAAGGATGTGTGGAAAGTTTGGTGAATGGACTGTCACTTTAAGGATGTGTGGAAAGTTTGGTGAACGGACTGTCACTTTAAGGATGTGTGGAAACCCTGTTTCTTAGGGATTGGATTCAGACTGATCCTTCTGTTAATAGAAGGGGAGGAGCAATTTCTATTGATGCCTCCTTCCTGTTGCTGATCTCTCCCCACCTGCGTTCTTCTTCAGAGTCTACTATCCCTTAGGAGCAGCATTCTGTAGAGATCACAGGGAGGCAGGAAAGTTTCATTCTTCTAATAGTCTGGATTCAACCCCTTGCCCCCCCCACCCCAGACCCCTAAAGAACCCTATTTAGTTTCATGGTGTCTTTTTTTATTCCAATCAGTGAAATACTCTTCTCCTGCATGCACTTTTTAAGCAAAATATGTCAGGAAAAAAACCCATAACTATACAGTCATTAAAACTGGCAAAGGAATTGGAAGCAGAAACATTTAATTTGTATTTTTGAAGTCCAGAGATTTCAATTTGCTTGAATCACTATAATAAAAGATAAGTGTTTTATAGTAAGATTGCCTAAAGTAGTTTTCTTTGTTGCTAATGTGTACTGTTGCTCCATTATTTTACTCGAGTAATGTAAAGGGTTGGACTCAAATGACAATCTGTTCATATAATGAAAAGTATAATTAAAGTTGCATATATCGTTATGAATGCTGTCGTTTATCCAAATTACACCCTTGGGCCAGGGAGCAAATTAATGCCCCTCCTCCTGAAGATTCAAGATAGTTCTTACCAAAGTTTGGTAGAGTTTTCTTTTTAGGATGAACTGAACGTTATTAGTTATTCTTAACAGCAAGGGCCCAGTTGGGTTTACACAAGAATGGGGGGAGCCAATGACAACTGCATCACAATGACTCGTATTCTGTTAACTCTCAGAGACCTTTGGCATGCCCCAGTCGTTCTTCCTGATCTTATATTCTACCGAGGGATGATTTCAAATTTCTCCCCGCTGCTGTTCCAACCAGAAACTAATTTTGCTTCCCTCTTGTGCAAATCAATGCCATGAGTCTTTATTTTATTTATTCAATTTTTATGCCTCTTCAATCAAGATCTCGAAGTGGTTCACAACAATCACAACAGCTAAAACCAATACAAAAATATAATATTCAGTAAACAATAAAAACCAGCCTAACAGATAATTAAAAACCACCATAAGCACCCGGCTCCCGAACTTACCGGGGCCGGCGTTTGCGGGGACGCTGGGCCGGGAGGAAGCAGGATCGTCTTCCCGGGGCTGGCTCCGGGGCTAAGTGCAAGGCTGCAAAGCCGCGCACTTTGCAGGCTTTGAATCCCCGGCAGCCAATCAGGAGGCTAGCTGGGGTTTTCAGGAAGGTGGGAGCCGTTGCTGGACCTGAGAAGCGTAGGCTTCAGTCAGGTCCTCCCACCTTCCATATATTGGAGCCGGCCCCGGGATTCCTGCAGTTGGCTCCGGTGTGGCGATCAGGCAGGAGAGGCTGACGCTGCTTCGGAGCATTCGTGGGAGGGGGTTCCCGGGCTTGTTGTTGGCCGAGCAGCACATACGGTGCCTTGGCTCTTGGCGCGCAGCTTGCCCTCCTGGGGATACGAGGGGCGCGCCGGCCTTGCGGGGAAGGAGAGCTCCCCCTCCCCCTCCCCCTTTTTTGTTCAGCAGCTGCTTGATTTCGGGCGGCTGTAGAGGCGGTTCTGGGTTAGCTGACCCGTCGGCCCCTTCGGAAGGAACAAGGGAGCAGTAAGAGATCTTGCCCAAGGGAACTCGGCATGCCCCCTCAGAGGGTGAGTCGCCCCAGCAGGGGTTCAAATCGACCCAGAAAGGGGGGAAGGGCCCACAAGGGGCAAGAGGCTGCTGCTCGTAGTGGGGCACAGGGGGCCACAGGCCGTACGGCCCCCCGAGGATCAGCAGCCAGTTCTGCTCCTTCTGGTTCCAGAGGGAGGCCAGGCACCAGATTAGCTTCTGGGGCCCTAAAGCGCAAACATGTGCATGGGAATAGGGCACAGGCAAGACCTGGCACAGGGGACAGGGGCTCCTCTCCCGAGGCTCTGCCATCTGGGGGTGTTAACGACGTGGGGCAAGGGCCCTCTTTGCAAGGCTTGTCTAGGGCATTACAGCGGCTTTCAGAAAGAGTGGATCAGCTTGGTGGCCCTGAGGTGTTGGAAGAGGAGGGGCCAACAGCCCCCAGGAGTGGGGTCTCTCCATCCAGAACTGGGCGCAGGGATGAGGCGCACTCGCGGACATCGCGTCGAGGCCGGGGGGCCAGGTCCCCGAGCAGTGATGAGTCTTCCAGCCCAGAGGTCAGACGGCGTCCCGCGGCAAAGAAGAAACGGACGGCACGTAAGACAAAGAGGTCATCGAGGCGCGGGGACGAGTCTGACTCCTCAGAGTCTTCGAGTGAGTCATCCTCTGGGGGGGAGGAGAGGGGCTCCGATGGGGAATTTTGGGCGGCTGCAGCGCAGGTACCGCCTATCCCATCCTGGGCAGCCAGGAGGCGATCTGGAGTTAGGGGGAAAAAATCTGGTCCTGGGACGGTTTGGGGGGAGGATGCTTCTGAGGAGGCTGCCCCTGCCACGGTTGGCCATAGGGAGGACGAGGACGCCCCTGGGGGCCACTTGTCACGTAAGATGAGACGGCGCATATTGGATGGTTATTATGTTGATGTTTTTTCTCTCATGCGTCCTGAAGCTGAGGATGGCCTCTCTCGCCCTCCTTCTCGGAGGCGGAAAGAGAAAGAAAGGAAGGCAGAGGTTGATAGGACTTTCACCAACTGGCTGGAGGGTTTTACTGTGTTTATGGGAGTGGTTCAGCTGGCTTACCCGGAGAGGGGGTGGCATATTTCCAACCATTTGGCCAATGTCCTCCGAGCACGGGCCTTAGCGGGGGAAGGGGCGGCGATAGACTATGATGAGGCTTTCCGCAAGCGGGCCTCCCATAATGCTTGGAGGCGCTGGGATGTTATTAATCAAAAATTATGGTTGTGGCTGGTAGGCCCTCACATGCGGGGTAGGAGTGATCCTCTTCGCCAGGGAAGGTGGGGGTCTAGGAGGGATAGACGGATGGTTTGTTGGGAGTACAACCAAGGGAAGTGCCAGCGGACGCGCTGCAAGTTTGACCATTTTTGCGAAGCTTGCTATGGTCCTCATCCACGTTCCGCATGCTCGCGCCAAGGGGCCAACCAGCAGCCCTTTCGCGGGGGCCGGCCCTCCACTGCAGGTGCCCGAAAAGAAGGAGGTTCTGCCGGCCCCATCGGCGCCAGTCAGCCCACGGGTGGGGGCAAGCAGTGAGATGTCACGATCCTTGACCCTTGCGCCTTCCCCCATTCGTTTGGATGTCCTACGTTCTCTTTTGGATGGCTACCCCAACAAGAGGGCGGCGGAGTATCTGTGGACAGGGTTTAAAGCGGGTTTTCGCATTCCTTTTGAGGGCCCCAGGGTGCCCACGACATCGGGCAATTTGAAGTCAGCTCGAGACTTGCCTGATGTGGTAGCCAAAAAGCTGGACAAAGAAATCTCGGCAGGTAGGATAGCAGGTCCTTTTGATGCCCCCCCGATGCCTAATCTCCGGGTTTCCCCTTTGGGGGTAGTCCCCAAAAAGGTGGCTGGTGAATTCCGCCTTATTCATCACCTTTCCTACCCAAGGGGCTCCTCTGTCAATGATGCCATCCCCCCGGAGTTGTGTTCCGTACGTTATGCATCCCTAGACCATGCTGTCCGTTTAGTGCGTTCCTGCGGCCATGGTGCCCTTATGGCAAAGTGCGATGTCCAATCTGCATTCCGGCTGTTGCCTGTACACCCCGACGACTTCTGCCTGTTGGGATTTAAGTTCCAGGGTGCCTGGTATGTGGATAAGGCTATGCCCATGGGCTGCTCGGTGGCCTGTGCCGCATTCGAGACATTCAGCACTTTTATCGAGTGGGCAGCGAAGGGCCGCCTGTGTTGCCCTCAAGTCACGCACTACCTGGATGATTTTTTCCTCGTTGGGCCAGCAGGGGGCTCGGCTTGTGCTGAGAGGCTGGCCGGCTTCCAGGCGCTTGCGTTAGAACTGGGGGTCCCTTTGGCCTCTGAGAAGACGGAGGGTCCTGTGTCTCGGATTACATACTTGGGCATAGAATTGGACTCGGTGGCCGGCTGCTCTAGGCTTCCCTTAGGTAAACTTCGGGCCTTGCAGGAGCTAATTTCATCTATACTGGGCCGGCAAAAGGCCACGCTCAAGGAGCTCCAGTCTCTGCTAGGTCATCTTAACTTTGCCTGCAGGGTTGTTTCTCCGGGACGCCCGTTCAGTGCGAGGTTGGCCAGGGCCACTGCGGGGGTCCCCTCCCCCCGGCATCATGTCAGGGTTACCAAAGGTATGAAGGAGGATCTCCAGGTCTGGCTGCAATTTCTATCCAAATACAATGGGGTATCATTCTGGCAGGAACCCTTGGATATGGCCTCTGATTTGCAGGTCCATTCAGACGCCGCTGGCTCGGGCGGCTTTGGAGTTTTCATGAGGGGTCGCTGGTGTGCTCAGCCCTGGCCTTCCCGGTGGCACGCATCTGGTTTGACAAGAGACCTCACCTTTTTGGAATTTTTTCCGATTTTGGTGGCGGTCACCATCTGGTCCGACCACTTCAGGAATAAAAGAGTGGTGTTCTGGTGCGATAACATGGCGGTGGTCAAGGTCTTGGGCAGACAATCGTCGCGCTCTGAGCGGGTCATGCGTTTGGTACGCAGGTTTGTCCTGGTTTGCTTGGATAATAACATCTCTTTCTTTGCTAAGCATATAGCGGGCGCAGATAACAGCATCGCCGACGCATTGTCTCGCTTCCAGACCGAGCGATTCTTCGCCCTGGCACCAGAGGCGCGGAGGGACCCGGATCAATTCCCGGAGGATCTTTGGAGCCTTGGGAGCACAGCATAATCCAGGGAGTATTATCTTCGGTTGCTCCGTCTTCGTTGAACTCTTACCGTAGGGCCCTGTCTAGTTTTTTGTCTCAGTCGTTGCATTGGGGTGGGTCAGGCCGGTTGCCGACCACTGGGGCATTGGTCCTCCGTTATTTGGCTCATCTTAGAGAGAGGGGCTTTGCCCCGCGGACCATGAAATCCCATTTGGCGGCCATTTCCTTTTTTAGTAAGGCCGGGGGTTACCCTGATCCATGTGCAATGTTTGCTGCGCGGAGAGCAATTGAGGGTTGGAGGCGTTTGTCCCCTCCTCCTCCAGATTTTCGTCGCCCCATCACCTATGCCATCCTTGTTCGAATGTTGGGCCGTTTGCCGAGTGTTTGTCACTCGGCCTTTGAGGCACAGCTTTTCGAGGCGGCCTTCACGTTGGCATTCTTTGGGGCTTTTAGGGTGGGCGAGTTGGTTGCCAACTCCCGTCTAGAGGTGGGGGGCCGAGCCTTGGCCGTGGGGGATGTTACCCTTCATGGGGCTGGGGTCACCATTTTTCTTCGGCAGTCTAAGACTGACCAGAGAGGGCGGGGGTCTCGGATTGAGCTAGGCACTTCTGACTCCGGTCCATGCCCTCTCCAAGCACTGTCGGCATATATGGATATTCGCCCCGCAGTTGAAGGTTTCCTGTTGGTTCACCGGGATGGCACCCCCCTTTCTCGTTACCAATTTGTGAGCGTCTTACGCTCTGCCCTGGCAGCTGAGGGCTTCCCGGCTGACGAGTTTGGGGGTCATTCTTTTCGCATTGGGGCTGCCACCACGGCGTCTGAATTGGGATTGCCGTCCGGCAGGGTTCAAGCAATCGGACGATGGAATTCCACCTGTTTTAAGTCTTATGTTAGGCCACATTTGGTCATTAACCCTTCATCTTTTCAGTCTCGCTAGGTCGCCCCAAACCAGTGTGGGTCGTGGGCCACAGCATTGTGTACTGGGCTGCACGTTACGCGAAGGCTTCTGGCTGGGGACGCAATCTGGGTCTCGAGGATGCTGTTACGATATCGTGGTTCGGTTCCAGGGGAATGACTTGGGATGCTATGTTGCCTCGTTTTCTCCGGCTGGTGCGGCGGATCGGCCCTCCTGATGCAGTGGTTCTTCAACTTGGCGAAAACGACCTTCCAAAGAGGACCAAGCTGGACATTTTGCAGGACATACTTAGGGACTTGGGAGTTTTGCATGAAAGTTACCAGGGCATGACCATTTTATGGTCAGAGTTGTTGCAACGCCGGGTCTGGCGAGGAGCCAGGCGCAATGATAGAGTGGATCTGGCACGGCGGCGGCTGACGAAAGTGGTGGGGCGTGCGGTATTGGAGTACGGGGGTTTGGTTATAAGCCATCCCGATGTCTCTTTTCGGTTGGAAGCCCTGTTTCAGGCTGACGGCGTACATCTGTCCAGCTGGGGACAAGACATCTGGTTACAAGACATACGGGATGGTTTACTTAGTTGGTTACGGCGTTAGGAGCTTTGGCGGGGAGCCATTTTGGCTCCTGTGGCGGTTTGGCGTTGGGCACCGATCCCTTGGGGGGAAGCAATGCCTGCGTGGCATTGTTTTCCCCATAGATGGGGATCCCCATAAGGGATCTTGGACCAGGCATGACAGCGGTAAGCCCAGCTCGGGGGCGGACGGAGCATGCCTGTGCCCAGGTGACGGGGAACTACGCAGAGGCTACCGCCCAGTGTGGCTCCGTTAACCGTCATCCCGCGGTTTTCCCCTTTTCAGCAGGCGGGCTAAAAGGGTGAGGTGTCATCGACTGGCAGGCGGGTCAGCCGATGCTGGGATCCGTGCCCTACGCGGCCATCGCTCCTTTCTGTTATGTAATCAATAAAGTTGTGGCCTGTTTTCATCCATCATCAAGCGTCAGCGTATTTCTGCACTCACGACCCAGGCCCATAGAGCTGGCACCGCAAGCACCCGGCTCCCGAACTTACCGGGGCCGGCGTTTGCGGGGACGCTGGGCCGGGAGGAAGCAGGATCGTCTTCCCGGGGCTGGCTCCGGGGCTAAGTGCAAGGCTGCAAAGCCGCGCACTTTGCAGGCTTTGAATCCCCGGCAGCCAATCAGGAGGCTAGCTGGGGTTTTCAGGAAGGTGGGAGCCGTTGCTGGACCTGAGAAGCGTAGGCTTCAGTCAGGTCCTCCCACCTTCCATATATTGGAGCCGGCCCCGGGATTCCTGCAGTTGGCTCCGGTGTGGCGATCCCCTCCCTCCCTCCCTTTATGGTTAGAGTTTGGAGCCTGAGCGTCTTGGGGGAACCTGTTATAAGAACTGAGTTGTTTCTGTTTGTTTTGCAAGACGTTCGGCTTCGGTGCATTTACCTGGAATGTTGGGGGAGTGTGGTCCATGTTCTGTTCAATGTCGCAACTTTTGGGCTGGCGGTTTGGCGTTGGGCACCGATCCCTTGGGGGGAAGCAATGCCTGCGTGGCATTGTTTTCCCCATAGATGGGGATCCCCATAAGGGATCTTGGACCAGGCATGACAGCGGTAAGCCCAGCTCGGGGGCGGACGGAGCATGCCTGTGCCCAGGTGACGGGGAACTACGCAGAGGCTACCGCCCAGTGTGGCTCCGTTAACCGTCATCCCGCGGTTTTCCCCTTTTCAGCAGGCGGGCTAAAAGGGTGAGGTGTCATCGACTGGCAGGCGGGTCAGCCGATGCTGGGATCCGTGCCCTACGCGGCCATCGCTCCTTTCTGTTATGTAATCAATAAAGTTGTGGCCTGTTTTCATCCATCATCAAGCGTCAGCGTATTTCTGCACTCACGACCCAGGCCCATAGAGCTGGCACCGCAATCCCAACAGCAGCCCATAAAACTCTGCAAATAACATAAAAAATGCAGGTAGATAAAATGCACAGCAATTTGCTCTGCCTCGCAGAAGAATTAGATAGCAAACGCATGCTGGATAGTTCTGCCTTACAGTTTCCAAAACATCAATAGGTCCTGCTGAGCATGAGTGCATTTCATGTCAGTTTGTTTCCTCATACTGAATTTGTCCAGTAAAGTGTATGCATGTTTTCAAGTTACATAGCATCAGTAAATCAGATAACATATAACGTACATTGTATATACAAAAACCATTTAAGTAGCATCACTTAAGAAGCACCTTTTAACAATTACATCTAGCACACAAACGGGCCCCTTATCTAGAACCTGCTGACCTGGCTATGTTGATCCATGCTACTGTAATCTCCAGATTGGACTGTTGCATCACTTCGTATGTGGGGCTGTCTTCGATAGGGCGACTCCCTGCTTCTACCTCTGCTGCAGCAGCGGGAGAAATTGTGTGCATGGTGCTGCAGCACCACCACTATGTCACTTCCAGCTGTGTGACCAAAAATGACATCATGTTTCAACATGGTATTCTAGCAATCATCAACAACTCTATGTTTTTACCACAGAGTCGTGATTGATTGCTAGATTGCCTAACCGGAAGTGACATTCTGGCATTGCTGTTGTCATGTGTGCACACACCCATGCCACTGATGTATTCTCTGATCTGATGTATTGATCTGATCTGTTCACTGTATTGATCTACTGTTTGATTTCATTCCATGCTCACATAGCTGTGCTTTGTAATGTAGCCACATAGTCATGCCATTCTTGGCCTGCCTGAAAACGGAAGTACTAATGCTGATTTCACAGGGAAAGTAACCAGCCTGTTATCTCTGAAAATATGCAGCGCTGGCCTTGAAGCTGGAACCAGAAATGTAACTGTTTCCCAGGGAGAAAGAAAGACTTTGATTTCTTTGTAATCTTCTGCCCTTTCTATCCAGATTAAGCTATTGTGTTCTCATGTAACTTCAGAGGTTTTCGCGCCTAAAATGCAAACTGCTCCTAGGGAGAGGGGAATAGTACTCCCTATACCAATAGTGCCTTTGCCTGTATAATCGTCCCTGCCAACTTTCCCTTCTATGGATGTACCCATGAACTTAATAGATCTCTAAATAAAGACCTTTCAACCAATGCACTGGAGTGTTTGCTGTGAGGGGTTCGGGGGTCTATCTGCCATGGACTGCCGTCTCTAGAGCTGACAGTTGTGCACTACTTTGTCCCACTCCCCAAAGATTATTTGAAGGCATATCAGAAGTCTCAGCAGAAAGTGGGGCAGCAAGATTTCTCTCTGGGCTCAGCCACTTGGAATGCATCACTATTATTTATTTATTTATTTCACATTTCTATTTCTATTTATTTCACATTTCTATTGTTCCCTCCCCACGAGTGGACTTAGGGCAGATAAAAATATATTAAAATACAATAAAAAATTCATATACATGAAAACATTAAAACAACGAAGTAAATACACATTTAAAACAGGATGGTGGACTGCCTTCACAGGGAGGGTTAAGATGTATACACACCTTTTTTCAGGCCAGCGGAGGCCCAGCCTCAGCCATATGCCTGGCGGAACAACTCTGTCTTGCAGGCCCGGCGAAAGGATAGTAGGTCCTGCTGGGCCCTGATTTCAGCAGACAGAGCATTCCACCAGGTGGAGCCAAGACCAAAAAGGCCCTGGCTCTAGTCGAGGCTAGGCGGGCCTCTTGGGGGCCAGGGACCACCAACAGCTGTTTGTCTCCTGATTGCAGTGTCCTCTGGAGAATATATGGGGAGAGACTAGCTTCCTATATATTTCTGGACCCAATGCAAAGAGGTAGTTACAATCTTTAAACCCAGGGCTTTTTTTCAGGGGGAACGCAGGGGAACAGAGTCTGGAACCTCTTGAAAATGGTCACATGGCTGGTGGCCCCGCCCCCTGATCTCCAGACAGAGGGGAGTTGAGATTGCCCTCCGCGCTGCTCAGTGGCATGGAGGGCAATCTAAGCTCCCCTCTGTCTGGAGATCAGGGGGCAGGGCCATCAGCCATGTGTCCATTTTCTCCGACGGCAACCCACTAAGTTCCACCACCTCTTTTCCCAGAAAAAAGCCCTGTTTAAACCTCTTCACAATCTAGGGCCCTCATAATTGAATTGCAGCTCCAACTATACTTCCTCTAAGCCAGTCACATTCTACGCCTCCTTACAGCTGCCTCCCTTACGATGGCCCATATGGCTACAGTGAGATCTCAGGTTTTTCCCCATATGAGTCATAAGGGTTATGACCATAGGAGTCATGACCAAGTCCTTTGAAATGGCCTGCCAGAATGGGTGAGGAGGGTACTTTCACTTGCTTCATTTAGGAACAGACCCAGAGGAGTTAACCATGTTAGTCTGTAGTTGCAAAATAGAAAAGAGTCCAGTAGCACCTTTAAGACTAACCAACTTTATTGTAGTATAAGCTTTCGAGGACCACAGCTCTCTCTGTCAGATGCATCAAGAGAACTGTGATATTTTTTATTTAAGAAGGCATGTAAAGCAGTCTTGTTCCAGAATTTGTCGATTCTGTCTGTTTCAGTTGTGTGAGTCTTAAATCTTGAGTGCTTTAAAATTTGTGATTTGTGTATTTTAATTTATGTTTTAATATTGCTAACTGGATTATTAGAGTTTATGTCCTTTCGTCTTAGTTGCTGTCTTGTTCATTGCCTTGAGTCTGAAGGGGGTAAGGGAAGCTAAAAATATAAATATAAATATAAGTATTAACAACAACAACAACAACACATTTGATTTATATACCACCCTTCAGGACAACTTAATGCCCATTCAGAGCGGTTTACAAAGTGTGTTATCATCATCCTCACAACAACCACCCTGTGAGGTCGGTGGGGCTGAGAGAGCTCCAGAGAACAGTGACTGACCCAAGGTCACCCAGCTGGCTTCAAGTGGAGGAGTGGGGAATCAAACGTGGCTCTCCAGATTAGAGTCCTGCCGCTCTTAACCACTACTCCAAACCACAATACAGTCGAACCTACAAACCCCTGAAGTGAAAAGCGGATCTCTGAAACCATGCACAAAAATGTAAGAAGTAATGAAATATACAGTATGTTTCCTTATCCCTAATGCTATCTGTCACCCTCCAGTAGCAACCTTATCCCTTGTTCTGGTGTAACTAGACCCATGTAACTATATCGAACTAGGGCTGAATCATGGAATCTAGACGGGCCTTTCATATCATCCCACATACACAATGGGCATTAGGGTAGGCAACTCCAGGTTGGGAAATTCCTGGAGATTTGGTGGCGGAGCAGGGTTTGGGGAGGGGAAGGGCCTCAGCAATGTATAATGCCAGAGGGTCTGCCCACCAAAGCAGCTGTTTTCTCCAGGAAAACTGAACTCTGTAGTCTGGAGATAAGTTAAAATTTTGAGAGATCTCTAGCCACTACCTGGAGGTTGAGACAAGGCGATGAATAGGACCACGTGAAGCAATGCAGTGATCAATAAGGTTTTAATGTTCTCTTCTTCAAAACTCAAATATGAGGCACGGCAGTAAAACAAGATCAACCAGAGAGTTGTAAGAATTTCCAAACTCCTGGCAGGAGGTGGCAACGGGTTTGCCAGCGTGAGAATTAAATCCCGTTTCGCACAATGTGCTTCCTCACAAGCCACGTGTATATCTAGAATAAATATAAATGCATCATTTGAAATAGCTGATGTGCCAAACAGTAATATATAATTGCAAAATGTCGTCCCACCAAAACAAAAAAAATTCCCATAACATCATTTACAAGTTTCCTTTAAGCAGCCTACATAGTTACAAAGTACAGTATTACTAAAACAAAAATATCCATCACATCATTTACGTGTTACATTTAGGCTGTCTTCACCAGTAAATGCAACCATTGCAAGAAACCTTTACAAAGAGCAAAACTTTTACAAAGATGAAAAGAAATTCTTAGAAGGAGAAAAGACTCACCAATTGTGATCTACTATCACACTACTTTTCTCTTTGAAACTTTTAATCCCAAATAGTTCATTTCCTGGGGTGGAAAAACGCTGACTACATCCACTATTTAAAGTTGTTGTTAGTAATTAAGATAACAACCCAGTTCCTTAAACTTAAAGGGGCAAGGCTACGATGTAGTGTTGCCAAAAGAACAGCTGCATGATGCCAATTATCAATGATATCAGCCCAGAAATGAAGAAAAATCTACCTCAAGATTAAGCCCATGAGGTGCAAGGCTGTTTAAGCGTACAATCCACTGAGCTTCTAAACGTAACAACATCCTGTGTGAGTCAATGGATTGTTTAGGGTCCACTGTCTAGAGCACAGAAAAAACAAATTCACGTTCATGGGCATGGTATTGATCAAAATGCTGGCTCAGGGGCGCTTCCAAAGATTTGGTTCTGATCCTGGATATATGTTCTTGAATGCGTAACTTTAGCTGTCTGGTGGTACTCCCAACATAAAGTAAACCACATGAACCTGGAGGTTGGCAATACTCCTGGGCACGAGTGCATTGGTTCTGCTCCCAGAATGGGCAGTTGCTGGATTGTGGACATGGGAACGATGTATGTGGGCTCACTCCCCATGACTGGGAATGTAAAAAAAAAAAAAAACCAGCATTGCCAATCACAAGGAGGGCACATAAATGGGTACACTTTCTGTTGCAGGCTGGGCCCGAGTGCCGGCCCAAGCAGCGTGGCCAAAGTCTGTACCAAGGTCAGAGTCCAGGGTCACAAGCTGGAAGTAGGTCTGAAAAGCAGAGTCTGGAGGTCCAAGGTCAGTCACCAGCAAGTTCGAGGGTTACACGCTGGCAGAATCAGGGCACAGTCCGAAGGCCACTGGAACAAGACAAGGTTCCATGAAGCGGTCGCAGAGATAGCAGGAATTTCCATGCTTCCATGCTCAGCAGTTCCCTTTGACTGGTCTTTATAGCCCTGCCCTGTTTGCAGCCAGCTGCTTGGGCGTTATCTTGATGCTACTCATTGTCGCTATCCTCAAGCAGCTGGTGTCAGCCCAGGAGGCAAACACTGTGCCGTCTTTCCTGCAGCTCCATGCGTTGCCTTTGCCTGCGGCGCTCTCTGGGTGTGGGTGTCTCGGGAGGGTTAGAAGCCCCTGGCTGAGCTTCACCTGTGGGACTGGAGGCTGTTGGTGGCTCTGCTTCAGCTGCTGGCTGTGGCCTCCGATCAGACAGCAGCTGCTCTTCCTGATTGCCGGCTTCTTCTGATCGCCGAGCCCCGTGGCGCCTTCTCTGCATGCAGACGGCATTCTCAAGATCTGGGGATGTTGTGTACATGGGTGGGGCCAAAGCCAATGAACTCACTCCTCCTCTTTGCGTGGCACACATAATGTCATGTGTACACGACTGGACATCATACAATCATCTGTCTATTTTTTTTGTGAGACTGTTGCATGCATGTGAGCAATCTCATTAAAAACTATGGTGGACTGTTCGTGGGAGAAAATGTTGTGTATGTGCACACACAAAGCCAGTCGCCTGCCTTGATTTTTGTTTGAGAGAATGCTATGCATGCACACACATTTGTGTGTGTGCTTTCGTGTGAGTGAATGTTGTGGGCACACACAATAAAAACAGTTACCTAGGAAAGTAATTCAGTTATTCTGTGGGCTGTTTGCGGTATGGTTATAAAAGATGTTTTAAGGCTGATCTGGACAGAAACAGAATCTTTGCATGCGTTTATATAACATCTATCACAGTAAGGTCACATCCGAAAGAGAACCCCTGGGAATTGTTGCTATATAAATATTAAACTACAATAGATATTAACTCCCATTATTCCGCTTGAGGACAGCCATTTTTCTTTTCTGTTGCATCTGCAACCTTGACAGACCTAGTTGGCAGTCTCACGGTCCACCATATCAGTCTCATTAATCAGTTTCCTCAGTTGTATTTTCAAGTCCTTAATCGTTTTTCAAGCCATTTTGGAGTTTACTTAGGACACGACATTGCAATTCACGAAATCTTTGCATGAAAAGAAAAGCCTGGGAAACAAACAGTGTTTAGTACAAACTAATCTTTGTTGTTTTAGATGGGCTTCCAGGTACATACATATCAGTGGAGTTGATGACTGCCTATAATTAACATGCCTACAACAAGCCCATAACTTTTATTATCTGTGCCAAGCTTGGCAGACTGAATACATCATTACCGGCACCTCTAATAATGAGCGGTGCTACAATTCATTTTCCAAGCTGCTCCAAGAGGGCAGGAAAGCGTTCTGAGTTTTTATCACCCTTCCTCCCCCCCCCCCCCCGTTATTAGCATAGCAAAGGCAATCTTAAAAATGGTCCAAAGTGACTACAGCTATGGATGGGCAACGCACCAGAAATAGCTTCATATAAAGGCTGAGTAATTTTGAAAAGAATGTAGCAAAATGAATAGCTGTGTGATTATTATTTTTTTAAAGCTCTTGTAAGAATGTAAAGGCAACGGGGAGGCATTCTTTGCCTCTCTCTTCCCTGAGAGATGGAAAGTTTGGGCCAGCTGTTGAAAGGCTGCAAAGACAGAACAATGGCATGGTAGAGTCTTGGTGGAACTGTCTTTATTTACTAATTTGCCAGTTGAAGAAGAAAGGGGCAATACTTGCTCCAAGGTGCAGGCCAGAAACTGAAATACAAAACACACAGAGAAGCCAACAGGAACTGGCGTGGTCCCAAGTTTGGACATCTCATGTGCAAATCGCATTGACTTTTGATATAGAAAAATGCTTTTTTGCCTACTGAAATTATGATTTAGGAATAACCATTATGCAACAAGATCATTGTTTTCCGAGTCCTAGAAAATAGGTGTATTGATTAGTCCAGTTTATCATATGATAAAGGTAAAGATAGTCCCTTGTGCAAGCACTGAGTCATTACTGACCCATGGGGGGATGTTGCATCACAACGTTTTCTTGGCAGACTTTTTGTTATGGGGTGGGTTGCCATTGCCTTCCCCCAGTCATCTACACTTTACCCCTAGGAAACTGGATACTCATTTTACTGACCTCGGAAGAATGGAAGGCTGAGTCAGCCTTGAGCTGGTTATTTGAACCCAGCTTCCGCCGGGATCGAACTCAGGTCGTGAGCAGAGCTTGGGCTGCAGTACTGCAGCTTACCATTCTGCGCCACGGGGCTGTTATGATTGTCAAAAGTGAGGACTTTCACGTTCAAGATTTTGTGAAGAATAACGTGTTGTAATTCATTACACTGGAACTGCATATTTTGATTGACTCAGGGTCTTGAGTTTCTGTACAGAGGCTATGTACATTGAAGGGCTTCTCCTGCCCCCCTCAAACTGTCAAAATAGCAGGGGAGGGAGATTTCCCGGTTTTTTCTGCTCCACATTGGGTATTCTGTGCATGTGGAACAGTAAAAACAGAGAAAAAACTCCTCTCATGCAGGGAAATTGCTTGAGGGAGGAAGGGGGAGTCCCTCCCTCCCTCCCCCACGGAGGCATTCTGAGACCATCTGGGCTGTCTTTTATTCTTTAAGAGCCATTATGGCTGCGGAAACCTGTCCCGCTGCAAACCCGGACCCAGCTCCTTAAAAACCTGCATGTCTAGCTTGTCCCACAGAGAGGGAGACGTTCATGTTATCCCAGTCATGACCAGCAGTGCTGGCTCCACCTTTTACTATTGATGTTTGCCTAAATGTGGGCACAGCACACACATAGAAACTATGTATATACCTGTCTCTGTGATTGGGTCCATTCATTCCAGATTATTCATTGTCTTGGAGACAGGGCTTTTTTTCAGCGGGAACGCGGGGGAACGGAGTTCCGGAACCTCTTGAAAATGGTCACATGGCTGGTGGCCCCGCCCCCTGATCTCCAGACAGAGGGGAGTTGAGATCGCCCTTGCGGAGGGCAATCTCAACTCCCCTCTGTCTGGAGATCAGGGGGCGGGGCCACCAGCCATGTGACCATTTTCTCTGAGGGCAACCCACTGAGTTCCACCACCTCTTTTCCCAGAAAAAAAGCCCTGCTTGGAGACTATGTGCATACATACAAGTTGGTGCTGCGTCTGCATGCAATAAAGTTGCATAGGAGAATTGGGCCTGCACACTTGCCCCTGCTCCCACTCTGCTCTCATTGGCTTGAAACACGCTCTCTACATGAGATATCTGATGCGTGAAGAACCTGTATTGGGAGATGCAATGGTAGCAGGGAAGGGTAGTTTAAAAAGGCAGGGCAAAGGCTTTGTTATACCCTGGAGCTGTGCGAAGAGGCTGAGAAATGCCAGAAGGGAAACCTCAGCCCATTATAACCTCTCCAGGTCCAACCTCAGCTCTGGAAGGCAGCTCCAGCCCAGTTCCATTCCTGGCTGCTCACTGCGTGCGATCCCACACATGCAGACATCAGAAGAGCCAGATCATTTGCTTGGGCTGCGCAACTAAGCCTTTGCATGCTTTCTTTCTCACAATATTAAAAAGGTAGATATTTGCATGCAAGGCAATATAGGCTTAAATTTACTATTCGGATCATGCCTGAAATTCCAGAGCTTAGCAACTGTGTGATTTTTTTCCCCCTTTCATGTGCTTCCCTGCTGTAAGCAGAACCAATGTATAAAATTCCAAATACTCTTGTGCTCTTGTTTTTCAAGTATTTTTAAAAGCCCATTTCCATCTGCTACATATACATTTTAAACAGTGTGCCACACCTCATAATGCTACCTTGTGTATTAAACCTCATCTTCAAGTCTGTGTCATTTTGAGGGGGAACACACAGGAACTCAGTTCCGGCAGGTCCCCAAAGAGGTCACATGACAGGTGGCCCTGCCCACCTGACTCTCAGCCATTTGGGGCCCGTTTCAGGCTGGATTGGGGTCGGAACAGCCTGGATCGGGCCTCTGAGTGGTGGATCACTCTCCCACTCAACAGTGGCCCAGTCCTGACCATTTGGGGCCCCTTTTTGGCCATTTTCAGCCCCTTTTTGCCATTTTGGGCCCAATTTTGGCCCTGAATGGCCAGGATTGGGTCCAAAACAGTCAGGATAGGTGTTGTCAGGGGGTGTGGCATATGCAAATCAGTTATGCTAATGACACTTCTGGTGATGGCAAGGGGTGTGGCATATGCTATTGAGTTATGCTAATGAGTTCCTCCAGCTCTTTTTCTATGAAATGACCCCTGCCTAGGTGCCACATCCCCCCAAAACTGCAGTAGTACAAAAATTTTGTTTCAAGTTTGTCTGCTTAGGGTAGTTTGACAAGGGATTTCCTATTGCTTCAAATGCCTTCAAAATTGCCATTTGAGAGAGCTCATCATAGGTTTGGGGTGAGAGAAACAATTTCTTTTTAAACAAAATGCCATGAGAATAATTTTCAAAGTGAACCCACACAGTCCTTTTTATTAATGCACTTGCAGTAACCTTTGTACAGCAGGAAATGCACACTGAGAAGGTGGAAGTGCCAAAAAATGCGCTGCAGCTTAGGTGCAATTCATATACACCCAGAATCAAGAACCACGAGGGTTGCGAGCCTTCAGGTGGGAAGCAGAAACACAAGAAGTGGCCCTAAAATAGAACCTAAACAACTGGGTGGTATAACCACACTCGGGAGCTAATACAATGAACCAATGCAAAGATAAGGACTACTTAATAAATGTAAAGTGCAAAAGTGACCGGTTTCCCCTCAGTTGGGGGGATTCTTCGGGGTCTTTCACCCATCTTCACGGCTCCACCTAGAAATACAGAGAGAAAAGAAGAGAAATTATTAATGACCTTGACTATTGGAATACTTACCTGTTGAACTGTTAAGGTTTCTTCTTTCCTGTTGAAGTTTTGCTTATGCTTGTGAATTTCAATGGCTTCCCTGTGCAGTCTGACAAAGTAGTTGGAAGTGTTGTCCAGTATTTTGGTGTCCTGGAATAAGATACTGTGCCCTGTTTGAGTTAGGCTATGTTCAGCCACTGCTGATTTTTCAGGTTGTCCAAGTCTGCAGTGTCTTTCATGTTCTTTTATTCTTGTCTGGATGCTACGCTTTGTGGTCCCAATGTAAACTTGTCCACAGCTGCAGGGTATACAGTATACTCCTGCAGAGATGAGGGGGTCTCTGCTGTCTTTTGCTGATCATAGCATCTGTTGTATTTTTCGGGTGGGTCTGAATACTGCTTGAAGGTTATGCTTTTTCATAAGCTTTCCCATCTGATCAGTAATTCCTTTGATATATGGCAAGAACACTTTTCCTGTAGGAGACTGTTTTTTCTTGGTTGTTTGATTCATCCTGGGTTTGATTGCTCTTCGGATTTCATTTCTGGAGTAGCCATTTGCCTGAAGTGCGTGGTTTAGATGATTAATTTCTTCATTGAGAAAGTGCGGCTCACATATCCGTCTTACACGATCCACTAATGTTTTCATTATGCCTCTTTTCTATCGGGGGTGGTGATTGGAGTTTTTGTGTAAGTACCGATCAGTGTGAGTTGGTTTCCTGTAGACCTTGTGACCTAACTGAAAGTTTGCTTTGCGGATGACCAAGGTATCCAGAAATGGGAGTTTCCCCTCGATTTCTTTCTCCATTGTGAATTGTATGTTCAGGTGGATGTTGTTGAGATGATTCAAAAACCCCATCAATTCTTCCTCCCCATGGCTCCAAATGATAAATGTATCATCCACAAACCGGAACCATACGCTAGGTTTGTGGGGTGCTGATTCTAGAGCTAAAACATTAGTGGATCGTGCAAGACGGATATGTGAGCTGCACTTTCTCAATGAGGAAATTAATCATCTAAACCACGCACTTCAGGCAAATGGCTACTCCAGAAATGAAATCCGAAGAGCAATCAAACCCAGGATGAATCAAACAACCAAGGAAAAACAGTCTCCTACAGGAAAAGTGTTTTTGCCATATATCAAAGGAATTACTGATCAGATGGGAAAGCTTGTCACGGATATGTGACAAGAGAGGAAATTCTGTTCAACTAAAACTAAGAAGAAACTTGATTCTTGTCTAGCAGGTTATTTTTCAGTAAAAGAAATACGCTTTACACTAAGAATTTATTTGTGGCTTTTGATGAAGCTGTGAGCCTTGCGAAACGGGACAATTTAGCCAGGCAAACCCGTTGCCAATCTCCCGCCAGGAGCAGCCGGAGAGTGTGGGCGCTCCCCTGTCTTCTTGATTTGACCCTCGGCACTTGTGAATAAAGCTTTGGATTGCAGCAGCGGTCTTTTGGCGTGTCCTTAGTGTGCCTTTTGCCTTGGAGACTGCACAGGGAAGCCATTGAAATTCACAAGCATAAGCAACACTTCAACAGGAAAGAAGAAACCTTAAGAATGAACAGAGCATGGTTTCCAGTTCTGAAAAACACCAGGCTAACAAACACTCTATACCTGACAATAGCCCTGCAGAGAAGATTAGCACATCAAGCACCAATCCATATGCAAAAGAACCTCCTCAGGATACAGTGAAGCCTCCCGCCATTAGCATTCCACACCCTGGGAAACTCTTACAGGATGACTCAGCTCAACCCCACCCCTCCTGAGTAGATATAAATGACCTGCCAACATCTTTTCCGCACTGTGACACTGAGAGTTCTCTGTCTTTTGGTGCTACACCTCTGAAGATGCCAGCCACAGCTGCTGGCAAAATGTCAGGAACTACAATGCCAAGACCATGGCAATACAGCCCAGAAAACCCACAACAACCATCGTTCTCCGTCCGTGAAAGCCTTCGACAATACATTATAGATTTTTTGTGTGTTTAACCTTAATTTCCTCTTAAAATTTTCTCTTCTGATTGCACAGCATGGCTAGAGACATAGAGAGGCTGTACTAAGACCTCAGATGTACACAGTGACACAGGTTTTCCGATGCAAATCTCAATATATAATTCCAATATTTAAATAATGCTATCAAAAGAAGGCAAATACGCCATGTACAAGCCTGGAACATGGACAAGCATTGCAGTTTGTCTATGCTTCATCTCCCACATTTAGTTCATCTAACAGAATGGATTTGCAGCACAATAATCCTGGCCAATATAGATAAACAGATTATACTTACATATGTGGGTGGAAAAAACAAAAGAAAAAAGAAAGCCAAAAATAATTTATAGTGGGTGGAAATGCAGCTCGTTCAAAAGCAAAAATGAATAAATGGAGGAATGTATGAATGAAATTATCACATTTGTGCCTGGTAAGTTGGTGTTACTCAAATCAGTCCTTATATTGGGCCTATTATATGAGTGCCCCCAATAGAAATGGGCATGAACAGCAATACAAGCTAAAAAAAGCCATGAACAGCCCAATCTGCTGTTCGAGAACAAACTGTTCATGAGGCCCCATTCTAAACGAACAGGTGGTCGTTGCAAGCCTCGTTCGTTGCTGTTCGTCAAGCCAGACAGTCTGGCACCTGCAATCAATTCCCTTGGCAACGTAGGCAGGGATTGTCTGAACTCTGTCTGAACTCCTGCCGTTGCCCTGGAAACTCCAATCTAAGCCCAATTTAGCTTGATAGGCAGGCCTTCCTTCCAACTGTGGAGCTCCAAATTTGTTACAAGAGAGCAAAGACAATGGGGGAGGGGGGGCTCCCAGCTCTGGCTAGTCTTTGCAGACAGTGGAGAGGGAGAGACAGCTGCTGTTGGCATTTTGAGAGAGAGACAGGGAGACTGCATTGGAGCTTGAATTTTTTTTTGTGTGTGGTGGGATAAGGATCTACCCCTTCAGGTTCCAGGGCTGCTGCCAGGTTCTGGGGCCAAGCTATTATTTACTATGGGTACCTTTCCTGCTACCTGCTCAGGTAGGGTTTCTGGGAGTGGTGCATTAGGAATTTGCCCTTTCAAGTTCCAGGGCTGACGCCAGGCTCTGGGGCCAAGCTATTATTATCCCTCAGGGGCAGATATTGGTCTACTGGTGGCAGAAGTCATCCTGCTATCTGATTACTGTTTCTGCACCACCCACAAATGGGGGGGGGGGTAGTTGCACCATCCCAGAAAAATCATCACTACAATGGCATGAAGCTCTGTAATCCCCCCCAACTCTATGGTAAAACCATAGAATTTGGGAGGGGGAATCCTAGAGTATCTCAACAATTCAGTTATGTCACTTCCAGGCTTGTTATCGAAGTGAAGCCACATTATTGGCACTATGTCTCTCCCCTTGTCCCCACCCCCTCCCTCATCTGCCACTCTTAGGCAAATCGAACTAATTTTTTATGCATGTGTGGAAATGTAACACTTTTTCCCTGCCCTACCACAGCTAGCTTTATAACCAGCCTATCCTCTTTTGTAAGACTTGCTGGCACCAAAGAAGCTGTGTTACATTAGATGGCATCAGGCAGAATAATCTTAATTCAGATTAAAAATTTGTATTCTCATGCTGGTAAGTAATTGTACCATATCCCCACTCCCAAAGCCACTTGGCTTGGCTTCTACTCTGTGGCATAAAATGTTTAATCCACCCTGTGGCTCATCCCAGACTAGCCTGATACAGACCACGTTGCAATTAACAACTTTTAAATATTTTATTCACCATCATCTCCTCTCTATCGGATCACTTATTAGCTTTATTTGCTTTCAGATAATTTGCATAATACTGTCCTTTAATATTTAATAGATGTTCCCTTTTAAATTCTCCATTTTGAATGCGTTCGATCTTGACCTCTCAGAATTAGCATTTTAATTCACACACACCCCTTTTATAGCCAGAAATGAATATCCTATCTTTGTGCTGAAACAGAAATTGGGCTGGACTGTGAAACACTCCTCAAGTGTGGTCTGCTTTACCTGGTATGTTAATGGCTCTGCTGCTGAAAAGCAGCTTCCAAAACACACCTCCACTTTAACAGCTCTTACAAAGCTGAATAACGTCCTTTCATTCCTGCTGAGTTTTGCAAGGCTGTGTCCTTTGATAATATTAATATTTAAACGGTCCCAACCAAGTACGGCCATTAACACCTCACCAAGGTGAAGGGGTGACCAATGGGGAGAGTGTAGTTCACACATTTTCGCTGCCTCTGCTAATTCTGTCTCACTGCTAATTCTGTCTCGCAAAAACTTTTCTACAAGGTTGAGAGAACAGGCTATTTCCCCTTTAGACTATAAAGAAAACGGGTAAGATGCACAGTAGAGAGCATAATCTGCATTCCATAACGGGGCAAGAGTCTCTCTACACAAGGCATCTTACACAAGGATGCTCAACAAGGATGCCAAAGGCTCTCTCTACCTCTCTACATGAGGGTAGTTTAAAAAGACAGAGTTGGCAGAGATAGCTCCTCAGAGGGCTTGCTAATTTCATCTTTGCCGCCCAGAAGGCACGGTGAAATTGACAGAACCTTTGGGGAGGCAAAGATGAAATTAACAAACCCTCTGAGGAGCGATCTCTGCCAACTCTGTCTTTTAAAACTACCCTAGTGTAGAGAGATGGAATCGACAGAGCCTTTGACTGTCTTTTTAAACTATGTTTCCTGGCTAACATTGTGGCTCCCTACACTTGAGCATCCTGGTGTAAGAGGTCTCAAGGAGGACGAGTGTTGCACTTGGAAGAAGAAAGTATGGTACTTCACAGCAAGTTATAACGGAGTAATGCAAGGCACCGTACAGAAAAGTCCACAAGTATCGTTAATCAGTATTTCAAATTAAATCAGTCCATTCTTGGCCGTTTCCCCACGGCTCCCCGCTGCTCGTAACAACCCGGAATATCGCGAAAAAAACTCAGAAGATCGCGTTTTCTCTTGTGAGATTTGTGCAATGTCATGACGTCACGCAAATCTTGCAAGAGAAAACGTGATCTTCCGAGTTTTTTTCGCGATATTCCGGGTTGTTACGAGCAGCGGGGAGCCATGTGGAAACGGCCCTTGTCAGGTCACCAAGAAAGATTTCTTTCTTTTTTTAAAATGTAGTTGTCTTATATCTTGTCTGGTTGTGTCCTGAGATCGTGGTGAATGTTGAGGGAAGAGTAAGAATTGTGTTGAAGCCTGGGAACCCAGAAAGGAATTATATAGGTAGAGCATAGATTTTTTTCCCCTCTGACAAATGGATGTCTTGCAATTTCAGTGGCAAGGTTTGTGAGTCTTTGTGCTTGATTTTCCTGAACATGGATACCAAAAGAAGAGTGTACTGAGAAAAAATTCCAGTTCAGTTTCATATCCAGGGTTTCTGGATGAATTCTGTTCCATTTTTGGTTTGTTCTGGGTGGGCCATAGCCAGTTCAGATCGAATCCCTTTGGGTTTTTCCCTTATCGTGATTTTTGGGCTGTTGCACTCTCAAGTGTTGGCCACACATGCACAGATGCATGCTGTTCTTTTCAGGGTGGGGTGGGGAAATGAGGCTCTGGGGCAGCTGTGTTTGCCCTTAACAGCACTAAAAGTTGCACACAGCACAGTTCTCTCTTGAAGAAATTGACCCACCATATTTTCCCACAAGTACACTATGCACCCAAAGATGCCCCCCCTAAAAAAAAAGAAGGCAAGTGTTGGCGGCGAGGGGCACACTATGGAGGGAAACAAGGCTGGCAAAGTGGTAGCAGTGGGAGCCCAACCAGAGAAGCAGAGCCATGGCATAATTGTTAATGAAAAAAATCCTACTTTCTGTTCCCCTTTTTCATTCACCTCAATTGCTGCAGGTGGCGACAATCCCCTCGCCGCCCAGACAGACGGGGAGTTTTTCTATAACTTTTTCCTTTGCTGTGTGGGCCAGAAGAAGCAAGTAGGCCAATGGCTTGTAGCAGCGGACTACGTGAGAGTTTGGGTCTTTTTGCTATGTTTTGGCAATTGGATGTGGGGAGGGGGGACATTGTAGAAACCTGAAGAGAATCCCACATTGGTCGATGAATAAGCAGGAACTGAAGTAGCTGGAGTTTCACTGGTGGACACGCTTGCCATTCACACAGAAGGAGAGAGCCTCAAGCCCCAAAAGACAGTGATTGAGGTCTTCTGGGGCTTTGATGATATTTGACTTATCACCAGGTCTCTTCTTCCACCCTTCCAAGCAGCACTTCGCCTCACAGTGACCAACTCCTCAGTGTCCAAGTGTCCTTATGGAGTTGGGAGAGACAGATTAGTGCTGCTGCAGTGGTGCATTTCTCTGGCCAATTTGTGTCTTCCCTCCGGGAGACTTTAGTTCCAGATCAATTTTTTCCCCTTTCAGACTATAGTTCTTCTTTCATTTGAATAAATGATCCTTTGCACTCGTCCTGTTATAGTTCCTGGTTCCGGTTTCACTTTAAGTTAACCCAAATAGGTCGAAATAATAATAAAAGCAAAACCTGGAAATGGGAATAAAAAGGTAAAGGTAGTCCCCTGTGCAAGCACTGAGTCATTACTGACCCATGGGGGGACGTCGCACACGACGTTTTCTTGGCAGACTTTTTGTTACGGGGTGGTTTGCCATTGCCTTCCCCAGCCATCTACACTTTACCCCCAGGAAACTGGGTACTCATTTTACCAACCTCGGAAGGATGGAAGGCTGAGTCAACCTTGAGCCAGCTACCTGAACCCAGCTTCCACCGGGATCGAACTCAGGTCATGAGCAGAGCTTGGGCTGCAGTACTGCAGCTTACCACTGTGCGCCACGGGGAATAGCAGTGCAATAATATACTGATGTGCAACAATCCAAAAAACATTTACTAAAGTTAGTGTTAAAGATACTAAACATGCTAAACCAGATTTGGGGTGCCTTTTTTTAAAGCTGGAGTAAGTGGGAGAAGCATACGCAATATACCCAGGGAGGCTAAGAGCCAAGCTACAAGTGACGAATCTCCTGGGTCCAGGGTGGGCTTCTTTAGAAGCAAACGCACCACAGCCTGTTTCAAGACTGGAGTGGCCATGCCCTCCCTCAAGGAAGCCTTCTTTACCTCTCAAACTCAGGCAGCCACCCCTCCACCACCCACCACTTTTCTGAATGGCACAAATGTTCATTCCAGTAAGAGCCAAGCTACAAGTGACACCTTATACAGGTTGAACACTTGTCAGCTTACCTCAAGTTTTGATGGGAAATGTAGGCGTTCTGGTTTTACAGCCTGGCTCTCCATTACAGCTGCAAGACCAGGATGCCTACATTTCCCATCAAAACTTGAGGGAAGCTGACAAGTGTCCAACCTGTGTGAGGTGTCACTTGTAGCTTGGCTCTAAGAGTCTCTTAAAGAGTTGGGTCTGAGTTCCCCAACTCACGTTCCCACAGCTGCTGTGCAGCTTTGAGGAAAAACTGTTAATAAATAAAGGAGAGCCCAGATGGGCTTAGAACTCCACCATAGTGGGGGAGAAAGGGCTCCTGCCTTCCCCCTCAAGCTGTTTTCCAAAATAGTGAGTGGGGAGTGTCTTTTTTTGCTGCTCCATACGGAGTATTCTGTGCCTGTGGAGCAGTAAAAACAGGGAAATCCCTTCTCCCCAGCCCTATTTTGACATAGAGAAATGGCTTTGGGGAGAGGCAGGAGCTCTTCCTCCCTCTATGGTAGCATTCTAAGGCCGTTTGGACTCCCCTTTATTTTTTAACAGCCATTCTCCCCAGTTGTTGTGTGGCTACTGGGAACTAGAGTTGGGTCTGGGGAACGCAGACCCAGCTCTTTACAAACCTGCACATCTAGAGAGACTCTCAGGGCCAAGCTAGAGGTGACCAATGACACTTGCCTGGCAAGTGAACAGACTCATGTGTAATCCTCCCTGTTCACTTGCGCTCCACTTGATCAAGTGGAGAGCAAGTGAATGGCAAGTGAACAGGGAGGAATACACGTGAGTCTGTTCACTTGCCAGGCAAGTGTCATTCCTCACTTGTAGCTTGGCTCTAACAGATGCTCTCTACCAGCTTTCCTGCACTAGAACAATATGAAAACTAAGGGCCAAGCTACAAGTGACAAATGACACTTGAATGGCAAGTGGATCGAGTGGAGAGCAAGTGGAGGGCAAGTGAACAGGGAGGAATACACTTGCCGTTCAAGTATCATTCGTCACTTGTAGTTTGGCCCTAAGTGGATACAACATAACTCCATGTCCCTTTAATCTACTATTCCAGCTTGAGATGTCCCAAGATACAATTCTAATATATGCAGCGGAAGATAGCCAGTTTGATAGAACTGCAACATTTGAGTCAGCTATGTCACTGCCTTTATAGATTCTTCTTTCTCTCCATCCCAAAGCCAATTGACAGGGAGGGTCATTTTCCTAGGACCTGATTGGCAGAGAGACAATGGCGTTACCCAGGTAACCCCCCCCCCCAAGTTACACTTTCCCCTTTCCTCTCCAATAGAGTTACATTCAATTGAACGGATGGTTCTGAAGCTGATGGGCAGGGGGGAAGCTTTGGTGCTCCTCCACTCTTGATTGGCAGGGAGATGAAACAAAGCCACTGCCTGGAAAAAATGCACTCATGCACACAGATTCCCCTTTCCTGCCAACAATTAATTGTATAATGCTAAGGGCTCAGTCTCTCCCCTTGGGATCAAATTGGTTGCAGGTCCATTTGCTACAGAGCTGTGTCCAGGTTATGAATTTGTGTCGCAGCTTGCACGCGGTAGTGTGCAAACGAAATCTTCTCAGTCAGCAGAGAAGAGGCATGTTTCCTCTAGGATCCTAGTCAGGTCACATGTTGAACATAGACTCATTCATAATTTACAGCGAGCTCCAGCCTTTGAATGACCGACATTATATATTGTAGTGAAGTTATCCCTGGTGAGGAAAGTCGGGCTATTTTTCCTTTTCGTTGTCAGTGCAGGCACTGTGCCAGGAGTAATGCAATGCGACAAGATTCAAGCCATATCTCTTTCAGTCACTTAATATTTTAAAAACAAGTGGGGAGAAACCGCAATTCCTTTGTGCATATTGAACCAGATCTGGACAGTATGGCAGCCATCGATAGGCTCTAAACAGGGCCTTTTTTCTGGGAAAAGAGGTGGTGGAACTCAATGGGTTGCCCTCTGAGAAAATGGTCACATGGTGGCGCGGAGGGCAATCTCAACTCCCCTCTGTCTGGAGATCAGGGGGCGGGTCCACCAGCCATGTGACCATTTTCAAGAGGTTCAGGAACTCCGTTCCCCCACGTTCCCCCTGGAAAAAAGCCCTGGCTCTAAGGCATTATAGGGAAAACAAAGTGGTAAGTTGTAAGCAAGGACTATTGGGGGGTACTGTCACAACATTATGGGTTGGCGGTTTTGAAGCATTGGACCGGATCCTAACAGGGTGAGTGGGCCTTCGGTACTGCTCACCCCGATGGATCTGGAAGCAAGGGTTGCCGGGCAGGGCTGGCGACGGAACTACATGTGCCAAGGTGCCAGCGGGAGGCTGGAGGGTGATGCATCGGTCGGCAGCCAGGCCTCCGATGCCAGTGGGGATCAAAATGTCACATGTAATTCAAAATGTCACATGTAATTTTTCTCCTTCTAAAAAACGTATTTATTTACTTATTTATCTAAAACATTTATTAGCTGCCTTTCTTCCTTGTAGGAACTCAAAGCTGCTTACAATATAAATAACATAACAGCCACAGCATGAATCAAACAACATTTTTAAAATGTGGTTTTTAATTGGGAGGCTGTGGTGGCAGCAGTAGCAAAGCAGGGTGTAGGTCATGTATGCACAGAATATCTTATTTCTGCAGGCAGATGCACTTGAGCTGTTCAGATGTGGCCAAGCAGTATGTCGAATGTTCAGCCCACATGATTGCTGCTACTTCTGAGCAAGATGCAAGATGCACCAAGTGAGTAATTGGACATCCCTGCTCTGTCTTGGCTCAATGACCTGGTCTTTTGATTCTGCTTCTTTTGCCATTCTGCTCTGTGTCTCCTTCTTTGCCTCACATTGCACCCTGTAATTTATTTGCCATTCCGTTGGCACCAATAGGCATGTGGCACTCAGCTCTATCTCATGCTTCCAGCAGATCCCAGGGAGGCTGTGGAAACTATGAACAGGGGCTTGCAGGCGGTTTTGGAAAGCATGAAGGCTAACTGAGGGCTAACAAACTGAAATTTCATCCTGATAACAGGAAGATGACGACTTACCAGCTAGCTGGGGTTGGCACCAGGTGCAGGACGCAGTGGAGGTGGGGTTACCTGAAGGAGGAGGTGCGTCCATCCTGCGCTGGTCCAGCCGCATGGTCAGAGCCATTACACCTAAGCATCTGCAGGAGCAGCTTGTCACCATCCCACCCTCTGCCAATTAAGGACTATTGGAGGGTACTGTCACAACTTTATGGGCTGGCAGTTTTGAAGCATTGGGCCGGATCCCAACAGGGTGAATGGGCCTTTGGGACTGCTCACCCCGATGGATCTGGAAGCAAGGGTCACCAGGCAGGGCCGGCGACGGAACTACATGTGCCAAGATGCCAGCAGGAGGCTGGCGGGTGATGTATCGGTCGGCAGCCAGGCCTCCGATGCCAACGGGGATCCATGCCCAGATGCCAGGCCAATGCTCCATCCAGCTGTTTTCAATAAAGTTGTGCCATTTCTGACCCAAGCAAGTGTCTGGTGTGATTTATTAGCTGCAACGCAGTCTGACATAGCACATAGGTAACAAAATGGAGGGCGCTACTGGTAGAAGGAAGGACTGACACAGGAACTCGGATATCCCCTGTTCTGGATGGAGGCGCGCTCTGCCTAAAGGAGTGGGTACATAGCATGGAGGTGCTCCTGGACCTGGGCCTCCTGTTGCATAAACAAGGGGTGGTAGTGGCCAGGGGTGTCTTTCATCATCTCCAGATGGTAAGGAGTGGCCCTTCCTGGGGAAGATCTTGTCACTAGGGGTGTGCAATCTGGATTTGGGATGCGGGGGAAAAACTGGATGCCCATCTGTCTAAATCCAGCTTTCCCAAATCAAGTCAGAGAATCCCATCTGGGATTTATCTGAGTAAATGCAGGAAAATCTGGGAAGCATGGCTTCAGCCTCTGCCACTGGATCCTTCCTGGGCTTCTCCTGCTTTTTTCCAAGAAAGGAGGGAGCGAGGCAGAGGCAGGAGGGAGGGGGAGCGAGTCGCCAATCTGTACAGGAGCTCTCCCGATCTGCCTGGTTTCTGTGAGTGACACTGGTTTGATTGAGCTACATTGCAAAAGTGTCCCTTGCTTTTGTTTGGTTTGTGTGGAATTCTCTGCATTGACGTGACTCTCTGGTTTGATGTTGGCCCCTTTGACTCACTTTTGTTTCGAGGGGATTCCATCCACCCTCTTGCTTCAGTGTGGTTCTCTTGGTTCCTCTTGAATTTCGGGGGGGGGGGGGCGTGTTTGGCCACTGGTAGTAATGCCTCTGTGTGAGTCTACTTAGATATGTTTCCCCAACAGGGAACAATGGAGGGTGGTTAGGGGCACTTTGTTCAGGAGCCCATAGAACTGGACCCCGGGGCCTAGTCTTCCTGAAACTTCAAGGGTCTTTAGAGGACAGTCAGGAGTGGATTCCATGCAAATTTAGTGACATTTTCTTGAAAATGACCCCACCCAACCCCCTCGATAGTCCCTAGATAGTTAGCCCCACAGGGAATAATGGCTGAATAAATCTGTTTTAAAGAGATCGGAGATTCCCCCGCCTCCTCCATTGCACTATTAGCAGCGGTAGAGTGCACTAAATACTGTTGGAACTATGTTTTATGAAAACTGATGTCGCTGCTGTTTTATTGTGTTTTATTGAAATTTTAAAGTCTATTGAAACTGTTTGTAACTCGCCCTGAGGCTGCTTGCAGGGAGGGTGGGCTAGAAATTGAATGAATGAATGAATGAATGAATGAATGAATGAATGAATGAATGAATGAATGAATGAGGGAGGGAGGGAAGGAGGGAGGGAGGGAGTGAGGGAGCCAAGATCAGGAATCTCTGATTTTTTTAGGTCCCTGAAATCCAGATCTAGATTTCCTAGACTCTGTGTGTGTGTGTGTGTACACATCCCTACTTGCCACTGTTGTGGATGATTTGGATTAGATTACTAATCTGGCTGCCTTTGAAGACCATCTGGAAGTGATAGTTGGTACAGGATGCTACAGCCAGAAAGTTGTCTGGAGAGGATCACAGGGACACTACCCTGGCTCCCAGTTTCTTTCTGGATCCAATCCAAGGTGCTGGTATTTGATCTTTAAAGCCCTATGTGGTTTGGGGCCAGCGTACCATAAGGACTGCCGTCTCCCTTATGAAGCTCCCTGTCCACTCCCGTTATCCTTGGAGGCCCTGCTTTGGGTGCCCTCGCCATCTGAGGCCACTCCAGAAAGGGCCTTCTCCATACCTTTGGAACTCCCTCCCCATGGAGATTCATCTCTCTCCTTCTATTGTTGTCATTCAACAGTGAGTGAAGAATTTTTTTTGTTCTGTTGCGCAAACCCCTAGTTACTGTTATTGGCCCCCTCCCAGGTTTTGTTGCTGCTGTATATGTGTATATGTTTTTCTATTGAACTATTTATTTTAAATATTTTTAATGTTTGATGTTTGCTGCCTCTGGGACTCTACTTGGGACATTTGTAGAAATGTTTTAAATAAAAAACCCATAAATAAATAATTTCTTCCACTTGTTAACATAGCTATTTCTTCCTTTGATTCCATCAATGAAATGAAGACTGAAAAGACAGAGTATTTCCTGCTAAGTAGCTGATAGATATGCTGGCATACTATTCCGCAATCAATTTCAGGCGTTACCTTAAGGAGGAAGCAGCCGCCTGTACAGTAAAGACTGTCCTAATCCCAGAGAAGGACTCTCTTGTTCTTTAGTCGAGAATATCAACGAGCTGGTTTTAGCTGGTTACAGCTCCCCTCTCCAATACCTCTAATTTTCTAAGCAGTACTTATTTCTTTGTCTGTTTATAGAAAATACATGTTATACTCCTGGAAAGCTGTTTGCCAGGAAGCATAGCTTGGGATCAAAGGGGTCTGAAAATCTAAAAAGTGGAGTGGTGCTCTTGACTGCGGGTTAATGGCCCTGGCTATCTAAACAATGACAATGAAAGCTGCTATAGAATTACTAAGAAGCCCCAAACTTGTCCAGAACCCAAGTAAAGTACATACACCAGTTTGTTGTAGTGATTAAGAGTGGCAGGGCTCTAATCTGGAGAACTGGGTTTGATTTCCTACTCCTCCACTTGAAGCCAGCTGGGTGACCTTATGCCAGTCACAGCTTCTCAGAGGACTCAGCCCCACCCACCTCAAAGGGTGATTGTCGTAAGGATAACAACAACACACTTTGTAAACTGCTTTGAGTGTGGTATTATGTTGTCCTGAAGGGTGGTATATAAATCTAGTGTTGTTATTGTTGTTGTTATGGAAATGCTCAAAATAGCAACAGTCTTTTTGTCAAGAGAAAACATTAAAAGTAGCTTTTTCCAGAAGGATGAGCGGAACAGATCTCATTCCAGAATATCTGGTAAGCCTTTGAGGGCAAAAAAAGGAAGAATTGCGGCTTCCTCGGTTTTTTAACTGAAAAGGAAACCAACTGACACATCTTATTGCTTATCAGATATTGTTGGCCATGTCATCTACCTGTCATGATTATTTATTTTCTTTTATATGTGTTTTACTGCTTGAACTCTAAAGACCTTGAGCTGCAGCAAGTATCTTCGAAGCCAACAACAATAGCTTGCGTCAAGGATGTTGGAGATCTTGTGTCAAGCTTCTTAATATACTTTAGCATCTCCAAGTCATGATAACGTAAAATATACAGTCTCTGAATTCCTTTCATGTATAGTTCTCCCAGTCTTGCAAAATAAATCCCCCAAAGTCACTCGGGCACCTGTATTTTTCACATGCTTGCGTGCCTGCAAAAAAAATCTGACCTTTTAAAAGAGGATCCTCACCCTCCCCATCGCATACACTTTTCCACCGACCACATTTTTATCCCACTTTTCGTGCAAGGAACTCAGGGCATCTTATATGGTCTCTTCCTCCCACATTTTTCCTCACAGTAATTCTGTTAGGTTAGCTAGACTGAAAGATTATGACTGGCCAATGGTGCACATCATGGAAGAAAAGAGACAAGTGATATAAGCCTCTGTTCTGCACATCGTTGTTCAGTGCATTGTAATGAGGGCTTTTTTTTCTAGGAAAAGAGGTGGAAGTCAGTGCGTTGCCCTCTGAGAAAATGGTCACACGGCTGGTGCGGCGCGGAAGGCACTCTAAACTCCCCTCTGTCTGGAGATCAGGGGGCGGGGCCACCAGCCATGTGACCATTTTCAAGAGGTTCCGGAACTCCGTTCCACCACATCCCCACTGAAAAAAAGCCCTGATTGTAATCTAAATGAAATTTAAATTTTAAGCATTTTTAAATATTTTAAGGCAATGTAATCTATTATGTTACTGAGGTATCTTTTAATCGGAATTTTCTAGTTTATCTCTGTAACATTGATCATTCCTGTAATTCTTTTGCTGGTCTAAGACCATAATAATAAATTTGATTTGTAATCTAAATGAAAGGGATGTTCTGTAATGTCTTTTACACCCCAGCTATAATAGGAGAAAGTCATTTCACTTTTCTTTTTACTTAAGTTGAAATTTCTCACAATCTTCTTTTTGAAATAGGATCCTGTTCCAGTATTTCTTGACGAATTCTAGCTTCTGGGGGGGGGGGGGGAAGTGAACCTTTTGATTAATAGGAACAGCATTGTGTTGTTGTTGTTCTTGATGATGACTGGAGTATTGCAAGAAAAGTGCAGGATGAGGAAACAAATTGAGCAAGAAAAGTTAACAGGAATGAAGTTTGACTAGGATTTGAAGAATGGTTTAATTGGGCTGGTTCCAACCTTGCTTGCAGTTGACTTGCCCAACAGTATGTCTGCTGTGACCATCAAAGTTAACATTGAATTACGTCCCTGAAAAAAAAAATCAAAATTTTATCTGCTGGTATTGTCAATGAACACCAGATAATTCACCACGCCCATGTAGAATTCATTATCAGCCTGATATTGGGTGCAAAAATAATGAACCATCTAAGAATCCACTCACTTTGGACCAGCATGAAAAGATCCTTCATTAGGATGGGCTTTGTCAGAACCTGTTTAACCTGAGTAACGCCATATTTAATCCTGTAGTGTTTAGTCTTCTTTCCCTCTAGGCACCACCACCTGCAAAGAGCCGATTCCATGGGAAAGATACTGTCTTATCTGTCGTCTCGACCTTGGCCAGCTCAGCGCTCCTCTGAGAAGTTTTGCTGTGTGAACTCGGGGGGGGAGGCTGGGCTCAGGGAGTGTGAGATGTAACAACTTTCGTTCTATGCTTCATTCCTAACAATGCTTTGCTTGGCCAGGACCTCTAATCCTGGAATATGTACATCTGGGCTTGAATGCTGTCTTTCACAATAAACCTTTTGAAAATAAAAGACCTTGTCTTCTTGCAGAAGGGAGTGAGACAGACTATCAGGTCTGGAATGCCATAGTCTGACAGGCTTTTCAAAAGCCAATGAGCAGCCCCAGCTGGCTGTTTAAAGATCAAGAAAGAATTGCCATGAGAAGAGCATTTAACTCTTTCTTCCAGGGCCTCTCCAACAATTTGAGTAGCTTCTCCAAATGTTTAATTAGCTCTGTACATGCATACTTGAATTTGTCTTTTCCCATCAACAGACCTACATGTAAGTAGTCCTTGCAGGTTCCCCAGACTGGGCTATGGAGTGAAGATGGCTTGGGTAGCTATAGTTGATGACCTCTGTCTAAATGTAAACAAAAAATGTGTTTCTTTGTTTTTTTCTCACAGATCTATTTGTGGCCTTTGACACTGTAAATCATGCCATCCTATTGAGGAGTTTAGTATCAGAGGATGTGCCTTGGATTGGTTAAATTATTCTCCATGGAACAGACTCAAAGGCTTCCTGTGGGAGACTAGCTATCTTCAGTGTGAGAACTATCTTGTGGTGTTCCACAGGGCACACTCTTATCCACGTATTATTCAACCTCTAAGAAAACCCTTTAAGAGAAATAATTTGTGGCGATGGAATTGGATGTCATCGATATGCAGATGACACCCAACTTTATATCTCACTTCCCAAATCCCCTGGTGATGCAGTAGAGGCCTTAAGCCACTGCCTGACAACTGTAGTCAAATGGCTCAAAATGAACAAACACAAACTGCACCTAGATAAAACGGAAGTGATTATGATTGGGAATCAGGGGTCGTGAAGGACATTGTGCACTCCACTTCCAGTGGTGTACAGTTGACCCTTGCAGACTTGGTTAAAAGCCTAGAGGGTTATATTGGTTCAGCATTATAACAACAACATTCAATTCATATACCGCCATTCAGGATGACTTAACACCCACTCAGAACGGTTTACAAAGTATGTTGTTATTATCCCCACAACAACAAACACCCTGTGAGGTGGGTGGGGCTGAGAGAGCTCCTAGAAGGTGTGACTGACCCAAAGTCACCCAAGCTGGCTTCAAGTGGAAGAGTGGGGAATCAAACCCAGTTCTCCAGATTAGAGTCCCGTGCCAATGTGAGGTGCGCCGGGCTGCCACTAGAAATTTACAAGGCATCAGTGTTGATTCTGGAGATGTTTGGTGGGGAGGTCTGTTGACCCCTGATGCAGTTTGGAAACAAGCATTTTGATGACCAGTTCCTTGTCGGGTCTTTGGTCCTTGATGTCTGCCTCCTCTCTTGTTCTGCCCAATATAAGATGAGAATATCTGTGGCAGAATGGGCGCTGGCTCTCAGTCCGGGCAACTGCACTGCCATCAATGGCCTGCTAGCCCCACTATCTGCCTCCCACTGTCCCGGGTGGGCATGGCTCACACTCTGTCGCTGCCACCACTCACTGATTTGTACACTGCCTCATTGAGGGGCATTGAGACCCCTCTGGCTGAATTTCCGTACTGGGAAGTGAATTACCCAATCTTTGGTTGGGCCCTGGAGAATTGGCAACCCACCAAGGTCTAGCCTTATCAGTTCTCTTGGGCTCCCTCCCTTCTTGTAGCATGCCAAGTGGGGGAGGTTACGTAGTCAGAGCACCACAAGGTTCTTTATATTCAAAAAAGTATAATTTAATAACTATATACAGAGCACTTGGACACAAAGCAGGTAAAGGCACGACACTTAGGTATAGACCCCCCTTTTCAGAACCCATAGGGCAGAAAATTAAACAGAAGAGAACCGCCGTCTGCTTTCCCTACCACACTGTTCCCTGCTCTACCTTAAGGGGGTGGTAGTCTTAGGGAAGGTTCACCCTTTCTTTCCCTTCTGCTGCCTCCCAGGCCCTCCACATGTAGGGCCTAGGCACCCGGGTTTCACCCAGCAGCAGGAGCCTCTCCTTCTTCAACCAAGAAGGCAACTAACTTCCCCTCCGGATGGGCTGGGTATTTCTATTGAGGCTGCTCTACTCCTTATTTTCCCTGCACTTTCTTGGCCCGGGGCAGCTGGGAACTGTAGTCCAGGAAGAAGGGCGTCCCATACCAAGACTCCTGCAGGCCCCTCCCTGGCCCTACAGCCCATTAAACCTCATGGGGAACATTTTTTTTTCTTTAAGACAGATTAACTGCCACCAGCACTCATTTCACCCTTGGTAACCATTTCGTTACAGCATAAACCATTGAAAAAGGTCCACTCTTCAAGAGACTGTTACTGCATCTCTACTTTGGAAAACTTTTCCTTTGGCCGTTCCACTTGAATGT
The DNA here is from genome assembly GCF_028583425.1 of Eublepharis macularius. NCBI lineage: Eukaryota > Metazoa > Chordata > Lepidosauria > Squamata > Eublepharidae > Eublepharis > Eublepharis macularius. The sequence goes on from NC_072799.1 coordinate 78,733,253, forward strand.
CTTCCCTGCCATTGATATATGGAATTTTTGTATGAGAATTTTGTATGAACTTTTTTTGTATGTTATTATATTCACTAAGTCACTATGAATCACTTATTAGATACATATTTTACAAATACTAAAAAATATTTATGATATTTATAAGTGTTCTGGTTTGTACTCCGTTAGATGTGGGTTGTCCACTCAGCTTTGTACTACATGGAAGTTAATGCAGCTGTGGGGAAAAAAAATGCCTTCTCCAAATTCAATTTAGCCTGCAAGATGGCACCCTATCTTGACATGGCTGATATGGCCACCTGGATCTACACCATGATAACATTACTGTAATTCAGGAGGTCTTCCCTTGAAGTCAACTTGGAGACTCCAGTTGGTGAAGAAAGTCACGGCTTGATTATTATCAGGAGCTAGAAGAAAGCATGCATATTACTCCCATTCTGTAGTCACTCCCCTGGCTTCCCCTCAGTTACTAGGCTTATTTCAGGGGTTTGGCTATCACATACAAAGTCCTTCATGGCCTTGGTCCCTCATATCTACAGGACCGCCTCTGTTTCCCTTTGCCTTGCTATGGCAGGTTTTCGCTATTACATCTGACTGGGGACTGTACACACAGCACCTGTTTGTAAGGATGATTCCCAATTCAGTTGGGATTTTTTTACCCAACTGGTAGCCATGCAGGGGCCACAAAGGACAAAGTGCCCTTTACAGGGGTAAAACCCAGCACACATCACCTGGGTAATTAACTTTGGGCTCTTCTACCTAAGTACACCAGGGTCCCAATTCAGAGGCAGCTCTCCAAAAGAATGAAGGAAGACGTAACTCTCGGATAAGAAAAATCTTGATTGCTCCAACAGGATACAGGATGGAAAATGGAATGGAAAGCCAGAATAGAGAAACAAGACAATAACACTTTAAAATAGTTGCAGTTGACAGAACAGTATCACAAGCCTGCCGGCCTATGCGTTCAAACCTGGGGGGAAACAACTAGCAGTAGGCAAGACAAGGATGTCTAAGGGAAATATATATAGTGGTGAAAGGAAAAACATACAAGCTTAATCTTGGTGCAAAAAGACAGCCAATGGTACCATTTGGGAGACTGAAGGAAGAGATGAAAGAGTCCAGTGAGTTCCAGTGGGGCTAACTACATGAACTGGGAAAGTAGGCTGGCTACAAATCTGGGAAGGCTCGGAGGCTGTTTCTATAAACCTTGAGCTCAGGTCCCGTCAGTGGCAGGGGGAGAAGGGGCGCCGTGACCAGCCAAAAGCAGAGCAGGAATTTGAGATTTAATTTTATTGGAAGTTTTGAAAACTAACTGCTTACCCACAAGGAAATGGAATGTGCATGATTACATTAAGCAGAAACATCTGCTTAATGAAAAAATAATCTGACGACGAGAGCTGTGGTTCTCGAAAGCTTATGCTACTATAAAGTTGGTTAGTCTTAAAGGTGCTATTGGACTCTTTACTACTAAGTAGAAAGTCAGACTGGTTCAGGATCTCAACCTCACTGGGTGATGAAGTTATGCCTTTGGGTCAGACAGGCTCTTAGGAAGTCTCTTAAACTAGGAGCCGAGACCTTCTGACACAGTAAGAATTCTTGTCCAGCAAAACCTGTGTGTTGACATTTTTCCAAATTCAGAGGAGCTTTGGGACTCCGATTGGTGCTTGCGTAATTGGTGTGGGCAGTTTGGGCTGCTCCTGTCAAGAAGTGCCATGGGAACACCTGCTACTTTTCTCAGGAACCCTGAATCAAATATTTCCAAGCTCCGCCACTGCCTAGGAAGTCCTCAGGTGCACAGAGGTGCAGGTCCCTGGCAGAGATGAGATCACTGTGCAACAGATTTTCTTAGAGTCTATAGACACACAATGCCCTGACCTGGATAGCCCAGGAGAGCCTGATTTCGTCCGATCTCAAAAACTAAGCAGGGTCAGCCTTGGTTAGTAATTGGATGGGAGACTTCCAACAAAGACCAGGGTTGCAAAGGCAGGCAATGGCAAACCACCTCTGTTAGTCTCTTGCCATGAAAATCCCACCAGGAGTTGCCATAAGTCAGCTATAACTTGAGGACATTCTCCACATAGACACACAACACTGCATAACCCGTAGATGAATACGTCAAGGCTTCTTTTGTTAACTGAGATTATTTATTTGATAAAAACTGTACTGAAGAGGATCCTTGCCCCTTATCTTCATTAGTACACCATCATTTGAAAGCCAAAATCTATCCAGCCATTGCACACTTTCCCCCCAGATCCTTTTCCTCTTGCTTTTGTTACTCTCAGAGAAGTTTAGCTCTATAACTTATGTCGTCTTGGTGTTTGCAGCACAGTGAATGAAATCAGGATCTGAGAAAGAGGACACTCATTACACCCTACATTGTTTCCAACTACATCGAGAGAAGGAGACGCTGAGAGATTTATGAGTTCGGTGCTAGGCTGGTTATGCATCAGCACTGAGCTATGCAAAGGCAAGAGAGAGCCTTGATGTGATTTGGGATACAGGAAAAAATCATTTTCAAGGTGTCACTGATCTGTGAAAGCAACGGCCTTGGTTAAATTGTTAAAAAAATGGCTCCATGGTTTTTTAAAAAAAGTGTATTGATACTTGTGTGTGTACACCTATGAGCTTAAGAGGAACTTTGCTTTACAAACAGCAGGTACATTGTACATAGAAATGGGATCCTTGTGGACAGGGCTTTTTTCTGGGAAAAGAGGTGGTGGAACTCAGTGGAGTTGCCCTCTGAGAAAATGGTCACATTGCTGGTGGCCCCGCCCCCTGATCTTCAGACAGAGGGGAGTTTAGATTGCCCTCCGTGCCACTGAGCGGCGCAGAGGGCCATCTAATCTCCCCTCTGTCTGGAGATCAGGGGGCGGGGCCACCAGCCATGTGACCATATTCAAGAGGTTCCGGAATTCCGTTCCCCCACGTTCCCCCTGAAAAAAAGCCCTGCTTGTGGAGAATTATCACAGAAGAGAAGGATATACTTCCTCTACCACTCACCCTGCCCCAGCTTCCGTGCCCTGATCTAGGACAAAGATGCATAGGCAGAAGCAAGTGATCCACTGAATGGATCAAGATCCACAGATAAATGAGACACACATTTGAATATGAAAGCTGCCCGTCTTCAAGACATTGCTTTCAATAAAGTGTGTACTTGGATGCACATCCCAAAGTAATCTGCATGTGGAAGAGCAGTCTTTTATACACTTACGATTTAAATCACCATTTATGAGCATTGGCTTCAATCACAGTGGCTTTGGCATGGTACTCCTATGTTCCTCACTGTCCGAGGTGACTTGTTTTTAATTTTAGACTGTCTTTGAAGGCTTGGTGCAGTTTCAGGCTTTCGAGGCTTTGCAATTCATGTCACACTTTAAAACAAAACAAAACAAAAAACTTTGAGCGTGCGTAGTAACATTGCAATGTTGGAATCCATTCCTCTACTTTGCTTTTGCTGATTGGGCTGTCCCCTGCCCACTGGAGAGGCAATTGGTGGCAGAGTTTTGGCAGAAAACATGTACCACTCTCATTTATTTATCTAAAAAGCCAAGCCAGGAAAGAGTTAAAATGCTGCTGCTTCTTTTAACCTTTTCCTGGCTTTTAAAGCCAGGAGGGAATAAGCAGTAAAGTTTCAACACAGCAATCTTACAAATCATTCTTGGCTTAAAAAAAAAAGTGTGCACATACTATAGAGGGAGGAAGGGAAAAGCAGCCATTTAACCCTTTCCTGGCTTTTAAAGCCAACAGGGAATAAGCAACAAGGTAAGGAATCGTTCCAGGCTTTGGAAAAAAAATTAGAGAGTGCCTGCATACCTGGGAGGAAGGAAGCCAATGGAAAAGCAACCTTATGACCCTTACTTGACTTTACTGAAAAAATGGTGGAAAAGAAGTTCAGAGAGCTGAGGCGGGTGGGAGTGTTTAATTCTGCACAGACAAATCAGCTCCCGGGGAAAAGGAAAGGGGGGAGAAGAGAAGCAGAAGGGGTGTATAGAGTTCACACTGACATTAATCATGCCAGCTGTGACTTAGCAGTGGCCTCAAAATAACATCATGGTATGTCTCCAGGGGAAAAAAATCGGGGATACCATGGACAAACGTCAGTACTGCATCCCATGACTACCTTCTAAGTGTGAAACTCCTGCAAACATGGGAATCAGAACAGATACTGAAAAACTTTAAAATCCGAGTGTGAAAAAAGCCATTGTTACCTTTCTCCCCAAGGGGACCTAAAGCAGCTTGGAATTTGTTCTCCTCTGCTCCATTTTATCCTGAGTATAACAATCCCATGAGGTAGGTTAGGCTGAGTGAGACGGTCACCCTAGGTCAAGTAATAATAACATGCGATTTATATACCACGCTTCAGGATGACCTAACATCCACACAGCATGGTTTACAAAGTATGTTATCATTATCCCCATAACAACAATCACCCTGTGAGGTAGGTGGGGCTGAGAGAGCTCCTAAAAGCTGTGACTGACCCAAGATCACCCAGCTGGCTACAAGTAAAGGAGTGGGGAATCAAATCCAGTTCTCCAGGTTAGAGTCCCATGCTCTTAAACCACTACACCAAACTGGCAAACAAAGTGGGGATTAAATACTGGGTTCCCCATATTCTAGTCTAACACTCTGACCACTGCAGTGGGGTGATAAAGTTAATCAGAAAGGACAATCACTCTTGCTGTTGTGTGGGTCAGTCACAGCTCTCTCTGAGCTCTATCAGCCCCACCCACCTCATAGGGTGATTGTCGTGAGGATAATAATAACCCACTTTGTAAACCACTCTGAGTGGGTGTTAAGTTGTCCTGAAGGGCGATATATAAACCAAATGTTATCGGTACTGGTATTGGTATTGAAGGAATACTAAATTAACTATGTTGGATTCAGTCAACAGTTTCACTGCTGAAAAATGGTGGAAAAGGTCCTAAGAATGCAAGAACAACCCTGGTGCATCAGAGCAGAAGTGAATCCTCTAGTCCATCATCTTCTTCTGATACAGTGGCCAACCAGTTGCTCTGGAGGAAGAACACACAGGACACAGAGTCAAGGTCTATGATGGGAATCATGGAACTGCAAGGACAAAAACCATATTGCATTGGGGTGGAGCATTAGATGAGACTAATGGGGAAATCCAGTACCATAAAAACTTGATGTTGTATTTGTGTGTGTTGTGTATGTGTGCGTGTGAGAAACTTTTAGGGGCCTTTGTGATGATTCTAGATTATTTTAAATATAACTTATTTCTGGCTTCAGCTTCAATAGCTTTCTTGCTTACATGGACATGCAACATATGCTTCAGAAGCTAAGCAAATCCAGCCTTGGTTAGTAATTGGATGGGAGACCTCCAATGAAGACCAGGGTTGCAGAGGCAGGCAATGGCAAACCATCTCTGTTAGTCTCTTGCCGTGAAAACCCCACCAAGTGTCGCCGTAAGTCGGCTATGACTTGAGGGCATGCTCCACCACCATCAGTGTTCGAGGGGCACGTTGGTAACTGAGGTGGAGGGGGGAAAGATACAAACAGAGAAGCTAGAAGGTGCATTATACAGTGCATGGTAAAATTCTGGAAATTATCCTAGTTAAACAGGAATTAAGGAGGAAATGGAACACAGAACAAATGAAGCTTCCAGAACCATAAATACACAGAATGAGGAAGTTATGCTTATGCCTTTCACAATTACTGCTCTCCACCAATTTCATTTTATTACATACTCCTGTGTTGGTCCCTTAACTTCTTGTTTTTCAGCAGTGTAGATGAAAGGTGAGTCAGACTTCCAAGATTCAACATATGAACCACATCAGAATATTGTTTTGCTCTGTAGAGGTTTCAGACAGAGCAAGAGAGACATAAATTTTGGTGCCTGTCAACTACTGACTCGTGACCAAAACTACTTTACTGTGCAGCACAAAACATTGTTTGAAGAATCTGTAAGATGCCTGAGGCAAGAGAGTGCTTTCCTTATGAATGAAAAACTATTTAATTCTGAAACTGAAAGTTGGTTCCCTCCATTATGAGGAAAAGAGGTCACATAATGGCTGTCCCAGAAATATGTCGGAGCCAAGGATAAGCCTCGTATTGGTAAATTATGTGTCTAGGAGGATCAAGTTCTTTGATTAATAAAGAAATATACATTTTTGCTTCAGAAATGTAAAACAGACATAGGGATTCTGACACAAAATAAATAGACTGTATGCAGGAATGGCATTCGCCCCAAATTGCCATACCACGGTGTGGGTTAAGATGGTATGATTTAATTTCATAGCCGCATGATTGATGTCACTACAAAAAGAATTTGGGGGTTTTAAGGAATTCAGAACACGTAGTGCTCAAATTTTATATTTATGAAGCAAAAAAGCATACTTCTTAACTGTTAAAGGAAAAACCAATCTGTGTTAAGTGATTCTGAGCATGGGACATAAGAAGGGTCTCCCAGCAATGGACCAGAATCTGTGTAGTCAAGCCCTCTCTGCAAGCATTAGGAAATTGAACAGTGGCCCACTGGTGGATATTCACCCATCTTCTGCCCGCTGGTTGTATAAGGGCAGTCAAGCAAGATCCAAAGGCATTGGAAACTCTTACAGGATGACTCAGCTCAACCCCACCCCTCCTGAGTAGATACAAATGACCTACATCTTTTCCACACTGTGACACTGAGAGATCTCTGTCTTTTGGTGCTACACCTCTGAAGATGCCAGCCACAGCTGCTGGCGAAACGTCAGGAACTACAATGCCAAGACCACGGCAATACAGCCCGGAAAACCCACAACAACCAGCATTTGAACAGCTTTACTGCCTAATGTTTGAATCAAGTATGAAAGGGCTATTCTGACAATAATGACATTTAAAAGTGCAGCACTACACATAGAGCACAGTTAGTATACCAAATAAATTGATATCCATGGACAATCTATAAGCTTGCTTTCAAAAAAGGCCAGTGACTGATGGGAGTATCAAATAACAATAGCGTTGCAAACTGAAAGGAGACTTTTTACTTGTACCAGATAAGAATGCTAAATCAACCATCTTGTACAGTTCATACCGACACCAACTGATATTAGGGCAAACTTGCCACAGTGTAGTTGAATGGATACCGAAAGGTTACTGTCGTTTGGATCCATTTTTTGACAGCCACCAAGTTTAGTAGCTGTATTTTATAATAAACATTCATTTCAAAGTGTTTCCTTCTGCCCTACAGGGAAAAAAAAACAGTGAGGCCAATTCTGACCATAGTTCATGCCAGGAAAAATCAAAGAACCGGGAAGAAACAAAATGGGAGAGAAGTGGAGATGACCATGGTTAGATCCAGCCACCATTTCAGTTGTTTAAAAACTGGATGGATCAAAACCCTGGGATAGTCAACCTAGTTATATCTGAGGTTAATGATTTTCAGATATGCATGGAAGAAAAATAATAAGATGCAAATTTCTCATTTTTATCTGTTACCATGACTGCAAAAATCAAATTTTCCAGTTGCAGAATTGATATTTTCCCTTAAACATGTAACATCTCTAGAAACAAAAATTGCCTTCTTTTATATCTCTTGATTTAGTTTACTCTGGTGAAAAAACCACCACCACCAGGGGCTGACTTGTCCTACTAGTCTCTGAGGGCCAAGCTACAAGTGATGAATTACACTTGAACGGCAAGTGGACAATTCATCACTTGTAGCTCGGCCCTGAGACACATTGACTAAAACTTTTCTTTTAGTTCTAAACATTGTCTGGCACCTGTTGTCCTGTGTACTTGTTAAGTGTTGACAAATTCATAACACCCAAAGCAAGTTTGCTGTGTCAGTTGAAATGAAGGTTGCCCAAGACATTTCAAGCTAAGTTCTTGACAGGAAAATTGTGCCCATGGAGAAATGCTTGGAGAAATGCAGCTGTGATATGCATTGATGATACTTCAGGCATATGATGTGGAGAGCAGATTTTTTTTTTTACGTGACTGGTTTAATTTGCCCATCCTTTTTGGCAGATTCTGTCCATCTCTTGAAGAGTAATCTGCCCATTTGACATATTTAGGCTGGAGTAGCTGACAACCCAAGCGGTAAAGTGACAGGTTAATCATGTTTCATTAATGGAAGTTCTCACATTAAAACAGGGAGAAATCTAGAGGAGCTGTTGAGAGTTCATACCTTCCTATAGCTGATCAATGACTAACAAGCTCTTCGCTGGTTTCCTAAGTGGTGAAATGGCTGGTCATCTATGTGGTTGGATTCCACATCATTAAAAAAGAAAAATCCATATGCGTTGGGTGACTGGGGAGGCCAACACTGCTACTCTCTAAAAAGACCTGCTCCCAGACTGCTCTCAGGGCCAAGCTACAAGTGACGAATGACACTTGAACGGCAAGTGTATTTCTCCCTGTTCACTTGCGCTTCGCTCAATCCACTTGCTGTTCAAGTGTCATTCGTCACTTGTAGCTTGGCCCTGATATGCATGAATTGACCATTGGCATAATTTGCTTATGATGTTATGCCATTATTTTGTGAGAAAGTTTGTATTTTGTGCTAGGAATCCTCTCTCTCCCCAAAGCTGATAAATAAGATCTATTAACATAATAATATGAAAATGTGGTGGTGGTGGTGGAGGACAGTGCCTTCCAGTTATTGCTGACTCATGGTGACCCCTGGTGAGGTTTCATGGCAAGAGACTAACAAAGGAGGTTTGCCATTGCCTGCCTCTGCAACTCTAGTCTTCGTCGGAGGTCTCCCATTTAGCCAAGGCTGACCCTGCTTAGCTTCTGAGATCTGACGAGATCCCTGGGCTATCCAGGACAGGACAATATGAAAAGATTACCGCAAAATGTTTTGATATTATTCATCTTTGCTCTATCAGATATGATTTTAAGAAACTTCATTATCATTCCATTTCAGATTATTCCAGTGCCACAGAGAATATTTCAGGAACAAAGGACCTGTCTAACTTTTGAACTTTTATCCCCAGTTGGAAGAGGGAGTTAACAAGGTTAGGGTCACAATACCCTTTGGACTGTGGCCAATGTGGTTGGAGGCTTAAAATCCAGGTGCCATAGCATTCACTCTTTTGTGGAATGGGCTATTCAAAGACCATTTGTTCTGTATGGAAATCAACATTAGGTCCTCATCATTCAGCCGTTTTGAACAAGGTGCATTTTCATAGACTGCTTTGCCCCTTTCCTATTTCACTGAAATTGCAGACCGAGAAAAGGAAAAGTGGCTAACTATTCCAATTAGAGTACACTGAATAGGTTGAAGCTGTGGAGCACTTTAAATGAAAAGACGTAACACTTATAATACAGTTTGTGAGAAGATGGCAGGAAGAAAAATGGCACGGATTTTATCTTCTTAATAGTAGCTGCAATGGAAAAGAGTGGGTTCCTAATGCAGCACCCTTGCTCATTAACACATACCAGCATGTGGCTTTTAGTGGGGCACACTGTGATACATTTACACCCTATTACATCAGCCATTAGATACAATTTGAATGCTAGGAAGATGGGAGCGAGATCATTACTATTTTAAAATAGCAGTTGGGTGATAATTAAAACAAAAATGCAGTAAAAGCCATGCACTTTCCTCTTACTTTTTAATAACCCATCACACGCTGGATTGTAGACAGCAAAATAGCAGCTACCAGCAGCGGCCTTTGCCAAAAGCTGCGGGTTACTAAAAGGGGCACGTTTTTATGCAAGATTTATTTACATTGATTTACATGCCCAGGGTAATAATGCCAATCACCACATTGGGGTCAGGAAGCAATTTTCCCTAGGCCAGTTTGGCTAGGGACGCTGACAGTGTTTTGCCATCTTCTGGGCATGGAGCAAGGGTCACTGGGTGTGTGTGTGTGGGGGGGGAGTGGAGGTAGTTGTGAATTTCCTGCATTGTGCAGGGGGTTGGACTAGATGACCCTGGAGATCCCTTCCGGTCCTATGATTCTATGATTTATAGCATTGCCCTATCCCAAAAGCTCTTGGTGGATGTCAGGAACTCCAGGATTTGAACTGGGAACTTAATGAGCAGGGGTGGACTGGCCATTTAACTTACAGGCAAATTACCTGGTCAGCCCCAGCCCTGTAGGGTGGCTAATGCCCAGAAGCAAGCATTACCAAGCCCCAGCAACTCTTCTCGAGCCTGAGATCAGCAAAGGCAGTTGGTGTCCACTCAACAGTTTTCTCCCCCTGCACTAGTTTCAGTTTTGGCAGGGAAGCAATGGGTGAACCCCATTGCGGATGCTACTGATCTGAGTGGTCCTGCAGCTCTGGCTTGTAGCTTGCTGGGGCCACTCGGCTTGACTTGCTCCAGGGCCGTTTTCACTTTCCAATTCACCCCATTAATGAACTAAGGGCTGGACATACGAATCAAACAACTGAGATGGTAGGAGTTCGGTAAACAGATCTGTTTCCCTAAAAATCAGGGAAAATGAGGATGCCCAGTTAAGATCAGGAGGACTCTAACATGAGTGGGAGTTGCTATCTGACCCACTGAAGAAGCATACAGGTACTGAAATGCATACCTGCATGCTTCCCCGAAGATGACGGGTCACACGTGCAGCAGGAGAAACTTTATTCCCCCTGGAAAGAATTTTGTCTTTTCTGGGCTCTTCTGATTAAGACTGGTAACCCTGGGTTAAATTGTGTGGAGAATAGTAGCACAGTGCCCACTTGGACACATGCAAACTCGTGCAAGCTCACAAGTTGTTTGTTTCCTTACTTAGTGGTTTTGTGGAAATGGTTTGTTGCCTCCTACGCCCTTCAACTCTTGGTTAATGGGTTTAGTCGGAAAGGGAGATGGGGAGACCTGCCTGGTCTCCCACTTTTACTTGTAAAAAACAGAGAAAAGAGAGGACCATCCTTCTACTTCCCTTCCCAAGAAGGAAAGGAAAGCTCCCTCCTTCTCTCCCTCCCTTTCTGTGCACTTTTATGCACAATGCATGGAAACGCTGGTGGCCAACCATTATGCTAGGCAGGCATGTCTTTCATGCAGGTTTAAGGGGGCGGGGCAAGGAGGTTCTGGGTCTCGGCTGTTGCAGAGTCTCATGTTACGTAGACTAGGGTGAAAATGGAAAATGATAAAGAATTATTAAGGGAGACCTGCAGAGCAAGTTGAGCAGGTTGCCCATTCTGTGGCCTTCTGCTGCTGCTGTCCTTCATTTAGGTGCCACCACAAACCAAGTGTAGAAGTCAATCTAAGATAACGGGTCAGGGAGCACCAGGAGATGTTTCATCTTGCTTGGAAGAGAGAGACTTCTTTCTTTTCTGGGATCTGATAAAAACTGTAAACCTGGAGTTAAATGATGTGGAGGTAGCTGGCAGTGTGCACAGTTCCATCAAAGTCTTTCCAGATCAGTAGTCCACTTGGAAGCACCGGTCTGCTAAGAGTGGGATGCATTGCTTCGGCTTCAGTTTAACTTTTTGTCCTTCATCCTTCTCCAGAAAATGGAGACTGGTCAACCTGCCTGGTCTCCCACCTTTGCTCATAAAAAAATAGAGAAAAGAAAGAGGGTCATCCTGTCCCATTAGCAAAACCGACCCCCCCCCCCCCATTTCACTGCTGTAAACTGTTTTAGGACGGAAAGGAATCACTGGAGGCTAGGAGGAGTGAAATGTTGATGGCATGGCAGCAGCACCCTCCAACATTTCTCTTTCAGTGCTCTATCATATTGTGGATATTGCATGAAACAAGAAGTCACAAAGACAGATAGCGGGCCATATGCAAAGGATTATGGTAATATTGTCCCTGTGGCCTACTCTGGCCAAAAACACAGTAACTTTCAAAGATCAACAGGTGCTCAGAGTCTATCAAGTGAAGTGCCATTCAGAGTTCCAGCAGGTCTCTTCAGGTGTCTAGTGTTTCAGAGACAGTAAAACACACACATACACACACATTTCTAGTGACGGCCAATGTATCTAACTAAATAAATGGTGGTAGCATAGAAGGGGAAGACATACTGAGTTCCCTGACTCCCATAGTCATGGGCATTCAGGTGGGTGAGGGATAGTAAAGCAAAGGAATTGGTTGCCTGCAGGGCTTTTTTTCTGGGAAAAGAGGTGGTGGAACTCAGTGGGTTGCCCGCAGAAAAAATGGTCACATGGCTGGTGGCCCTGCCCCCTGATCTCCAGACAGAGGAGAGTTGAGATTGCCCTCCGCACCGCTGAGGGCAATCTAAGCTCCCCTCTGTCTGGAGATCAGGGGGCGGGGCCACCAGCCATGTGACCATTTTCAAGAGGTTCCGGAACTCCGTTCCCCCGCGTTCCTACTGAAAAAAAGCCCTGGTTGCCTATCTTATGGAACTCTCTTGGAAAAGGAGAGAGGGGACCGTCTGTGAATTTTTGCCAGGGCTCCCTACCTGATAATTGGGTGGCAAACTGTGATTGCCTTGAACTGCCTGTGTTGCCCAGAATCCAAGGAGAGAGATTTAAAGTGGGTGGCAGTGAGACTGGGGGGCACATTACGGTGCTTCATTTTTGGTCTGCCAACCAGAAGAGATCACTTACGTAAATGCAGATTGTTAATATTTGAAACATGTTCAAAGGATCTGTGAGGAAATCAAAACAAAACTCCAAAAGAAATATGCTGCATACATAGAGGAACAAAAACAGTGCTTTATTTTATATCAGGACTTTCTCGGACAATTAGAGGAATTCTAGATACCATCACGAGACCATTTTTTTCTGAGTTTTGTCTGAAAATTTTAGAAGAAGTGTTGTCTGACACCTTGAGTCTTAAAGAGAGAGGGATTTTGCATTCTTAGTTGTTTAACACATTCTAAGTACAGGAAAATGTACAAAAAGTTTTTTATTATAAGATTATTTAGATTTTTTTACTTATCAAAGTGCCACCCACAGACTGCATAGCAGAAGTCATTAAGTGTTTCCAAAGAATAATAGGTAGAATGTGACTTCATGTCTTCTATTCAAAACAAAGAACTTATCATGTTCCATTTTTCATTCTTTTTGTTATTGAGTAAAAAGTTTCTCTCATTAAGATATACTCTGTTGACAGTTGTAGAAAATCACAGTTGTAGAAAACCATAGAAAATCTGAAGAGGAAGAGATAAGCTATAGTTATTTAAAGTATTGCTTATATACAAATTTTACATATGAACATGAAAAAGTTAGGAATATTTAATAGCAATTATTGGTTACCACCACCATCGTCCCTTGTCATATGACCTTGATGGGTCCCGGCTAGACATGGGCACAAACAGAAAAAAAACCAAACATGGTGTTCATTGTTTGTTGCCATCCACGAACAATAAACAACCAACATTGACGAACACGACTTGTTCACAAACATGTTCATTGTTCGTGGGGGCCAGCAGGCTCTCCTCCAGCCATCAAGATCCCTACCGCACCACTCCCAGAAACCCTACCTGAGCAGGCAGTAAGAAATGTACCAATAATAAATAATAGCTTGGCCCCAGAGCCTGGCAGCAGCCCTGGAACTTGAAGGGATAGATCCGTACCGCACCACTCCCAGAAACTTTACCTGAGCAGACAGCAGGAAAGGTACCAGTAATAAATAATAGCTTGGCCCAGAGCCTGGCAGCAGCCCTGGAGCTTGAAGGGGTAGATCCCTATCCCACCACACACAAAGAAAATTCAAGCTCCAATGCACTCTCTCTGTCTCTCAATATGCCAACAGCAACTTTCTCTCCCTCACTGTCTGCAAAACCAGAGCTGGGAGCCCCCCTCCCCCCTGCCCTTTGCTTCCTTGTAACAAATTTGGAGCTCCACACTTGAAAGGAAGACCTGCCTATCAAGCTAATTTGGGCTTAGATTGGGGTTTCCAGGGCAACAGCAGGAGTTCAGATAGAGTTCAGGCCATCCCTGCCTCTGGTTGCCAAGGGAATTGATTGCAGGTGCCAGAGTGTCTGGCTTGACGAACAGCAACGAACGAGGCTTGCAATGACCACCTGTTCATTTAGAATGGGGCCTCACAAACAGCTTGTTTGTGAACAGCAGATTAGGCTGTTCGTGGCTTTTTTTAGTTCGTATTGCTGTTTGTGCCCATCTCCAGTCCCGGGATGCATACAAATGTGCCAAAACTGTTTAGGTTCAGAACTCCATTATGCCAGGCCTTTTCTTCCAACTGAGGGAACCAACGCAGTCTCCTATAATTTTAGAAACTAGGTTTGTCTTGAAATGTAAACCTTCCCCTCAGTTGCTAAATGTTCTTATGGTATTCAATGTAAAGGCTTTTGGTTCTCTTCAGTGAGGCAAATATTGTATTGTGCACAGAGAGTACAGAGATCACCAAAACAGGAGGTTTATAAAAATAACAAAGAAAATGTATTTATGTACAGGCTGTTTTTAAAGAACAGATCAGCAACCTAGATGTTCCAACATTCAAAGGAGAAACCTGGCTGATGCACTTAAATTTAAGCTAGTTAGTGCCGCCTGCGTGGTCACTGCCATTGTCTAGGTGGCAGTGGAGGCAACGGAAGCTTTATGTGAACTTATGTGAACAACAATTTATAAAGGTAGGGGGGGATTTTATCATTTGAATCTTAAAGGCTTCACATCAAAAGGCTATATATGCCAGTCCAGCACTAAGGATTTTCACTAAGCTCTTTCCTTCAGTTTTTTTTTTACAATGAAGTGTTATTAAAAAGGGGAAGATTGTGAGCCCTTAAAAGAAGGTTTTTCCTTTAACTGTAGAAGAACCAATGAAAGCCATAGAAAAGTCTTCCTCAATTGCCTAGTGGGAAGAAGGAGGCAAAAGTGATCCGAATGACAGGTCCGCCTCATCAGAACTGTTGGTATGGTACTCGAAGGGGCTACTTATTTCACAGAAACAAGTGCAGAAAACTGTTCCTGGAAAGCAATAAGGTTTATAGCTCTGGGAATCCCCAATATTGCTTTGACTGTCCACCCAGGACAGTCTAAATTCTATATTTGTATTAACCACTCTTGGTAAAAATTAGATCTACATAAAGCTAGAAAAGAACACAGAAAATGCGGGGAAGCAGCGGGTCATTTTGGATTACTTGCTAAAACTGAGTGAACAAATTGTGCCCATTTTGCAAGCGCAGAACCACCCACAGTCACATAGGGGAGTCTTTTGTTTCCTTGGCACCACTTTTAAAATTCATTGCTCTAAATACTCTGTGGTATGTTAGCGTTTACTCTTATGTCAGCATGAGGTACGCTTAAGTGTTTCTGCAAGGAAGCATTTGCTCAGGCATACTCTGGAGAAAATGTAACGATCTGCCCCCCTTATAAAGATTGCAGATTACCCAGGGCTTTTTTTCAGCAGGAATGCGGGGGAACGGAGTTCTGGAACCTCTTGAAAATGGTCACATGGCTGGTGGCCCCGCCCCCTGATCTCCAGACAGAGGGGAGTTGAGACTGCCCTCCGCATCACTCAGCGGTGCGGAGGGCAATCTCAACTCCCCTCTGTCTGGAAATCAGGAGGCGGGGCCACCAACCATGTGATCATTTTCTCCGAGGGCAACCCACTGAGTTCCCCCACCTCTTTTCCCAGAAAAAAGCCCTGAGATTACCTGTAACTCAGTTTATGTTGTCCCATGAGATATTGTCAGGGAATATTTTTTTATTATATTAATAAAATTAAAAGGGCAGAGAAATAGAAAAAAGTAAAGAGAAAAGAATCCAAAGAGAGAAAAAGAAGAACAAAGACTGAAAATAACAAAGAAAAATAATATGTTTCATTTTCCATTTTCTCTACAACACCTATCATATTTTAACAAACATTATACTTTTAGTTTTAATATCTTGAAAACTGATCTTTTCAATACTGCCCCCTTCTATTTATTTTTCCACATTTATCTACTTAGAAATCAAACCCACATCACCAGTTCATTTTTCCTTGTCTCACGCCGTAAGTCAATAAGAAGTTTCCAGTTAACCATAAAGGTAGACGATGTTTTACCTCTGATCAGAGCTGCAAGTTTAACCATCTCCACTAACTCCATCATTTTCACAATCCAGTCCTCGATTGAAGTCAATACTGTTCCATTTCTGCGCATATAAAAACTAGCCGCCGTGGTCATATGTAGAAATAAGATAGCAAGTTTATTTTCCAGCTGTTTATCCAGAAAAAAGGCTTCTGGTTTAAATTGTATATTGATCTTCGACATTATTTGTATTATCATATGAATTTGTGACCAAAATTATTTTGCTTTAGGGTAAGCCCACCAAAGGTGATAAAATGTTCTGTCATGTTGCTTACATTTCCAACATTTGTTTGACATACTTTTACTCATTTTTGCTAATTTATCAGGAGACATATACCACGATACATCATTTTATAGAAATTTTCTTTAAGTGTGGAACTCAAAGTGAATTTGAGCCCCTTCACCCACAAATTTTGTGGTGCATAACAGAATGTGTAAGTTCTTTAGTACTTCTCTTAAACTGAAGGATTGTTGATTTTACAATATATCCCATGCAGCCTCTGCCACTAACCCCACTCCTGGTTCCCACTGCAGTTGCATGGGCTAGGCTATAACCATCACAGGTTATAGCCCCTTTGGAGGGCTTAACTATACAATATGCCCAACACAGAGGGCCAGAGAAAAGAAAAGCCCCCCTGCCCTTTCTGCTGAGATAAGTGTAGTGAGAGGGGAACAGAAGTACCACCAGAGTACTTTTAAGGTGAGTTCTCCTGATGTTCATCTGACTGCTGAGTCTGGTCACACAGCTGTGACTCAACACTTGTTGAGCATATTGTGTAGTTTTGCCCTGAGTCTGCTCACCAAACCGGTCTTTCTCGGCTCGGGAACGAAAGAGTTCACTTTTTCTGAGGATGGTAGGGTTGCCAAGTCTGGGTGGGGAAATTCCTGGCTATTTGGGGTTTGAGCCTTGTGGAGGGAGAGGTTTGGGACCTCGACAGGGAGTAATGCCATAAAGTCCAGTGTCCAAAGCAGTCATTTTCTACAGGGGAATTGACCTCTGTTGTCCAGAGATCAATTGTAATCCTGGGAGATCTTCAGGCCTCACACATTGGCAACCCTACCAAAATTTAAACAACTGAGAGTATCTAATCTAGTTCAGGAAAGAATCAACAAATGGAGATGCTGAAAACCCAAAACAAGGAGAAACTAAAACTGGCTGAGTCATTTTGGCTCACCCTGATATAAACATCATCATAGGATTAAGAAGGAAGCCCTGTCCCATTCCTTTGTGTGTCATTCTCCAAATGCCACTCCAGAGATTTGATGCATGTTTCCTTAACTCTGATCTTCCTCCAGTGGAACTCATTAAATTGCATGTGGACTCTTTTGTTGCCGTTCCCAGAGCCCCTGGTTCCCTGTCAGAGCCCCATTGCATAAACTTGTGAAATATACCTTAAGGGTTTCCAATTTCCCCTTTAAAATATGTGCTATATATAACAAACCCAATAGAAAATAGTTTTATAGAAACAGATATGAATACTCATTGGCAATGGGATCATATTTTCTCAAGGTTTATTACGGTCTTCGCATATTTTACAGGAACCTTGTATGGCAAAATTAATATATGTGCTGAAAAATGATTCCAAAGACAATGGATTGCTCTGGGATTAATGGTTTGGTGTAATTCAACAAACGCATTTTCCCCCTGAATGTATTAATGAAACAGCAGTGCATTACAATCTACTTATGAATAGCAGTCTATGGCTCCCACAAGTAAATTACAGTTTTTTAAAAAAAATCTTACTTAATAGTAATATATTCAGAGTTTTAATTTATGATGAGTGCGCTGCATTACAATTATATCAGTTTTACAGATAGAATCTATTTTTAAAATATGGTCTCATCTGAATTTAATTATTTTGTCGCTGTCTCCATACATTTCTCTGACATCCCGGGTTAACAGCTTTGTATGGTGTGAGCAGAAAGCAGGTACAGGGCATAAATGGAACCTATCCATGGCTTTTCTCCATTTTTGACAAATTAGCTGGTACAATCAAAATGATTCCTATTCTAAAAATACAGCGGATTTACAGTTCTCCCAGGCTGACCAAGGAACCTGCTGACTGCATCCAACCAGGTGGCACATGGTTGAAATGGGCGCTCGTGCTCTCGCGTTGCTGGAAAATGATGTTATTTCGGGCAGGATGTCGAAACAACGGGTTGTGACAGAGGCTGTGTCTCTTAAAAAAGGCCTGAAATACTTTGGGGGCTGATTTTTAGAGAATTGGCCTCTGGCATGACCTGTCACTTCTGTATTGTGTGTTTTGCGCACTCGCAGGGTGACCCGTCCCCTAGTTCAGCCCCGGGGGACCCGGCAGCCCTGAGAAGGCACTTTTATGAACAGGACTGTGACTATGCACAACTTTGCAGAGTATATATTATCTGTTTGCTGTATGCATTAACCTGGTATATTTTTATACTTAATGTAATGCTATTACGTGGCTTGTTACATTGCTGGTGCTCAAAATTCCTGAGGGCATAGGGTTGCCATCCTCTATGTGAGGCCTGGAGTTCTCCAGGAATTACGACTGATTTCCAGGAATCTGTTTCCTTCGGTCGGAAAAGAGTGAACTCAATGGCATCACATCCCACTGATAATGATAACGGTCTTCTGACTATTAACTATGGTAAGATCAAAATAGCTGTATTTACTAGAGGAAGATTTAAGCACAGATGGATGATTAATGGGACTGCTATTGAGCCGGTAGAGTGCTTTGAATACTTGAATTCTTTGAGGTCCTGGCACACCCAAATAAAGAATACGGTTGGGAATGCCTAAAGAAGTGTCTCTATTCTGAATTTGTTTTTTACACTAGAGGTGGCCAGCATGGTACTTCAGCTGTATGTATCTTTGTGGCCAAGGTTATTACGCGGCTGCTATATGTTCAGCTATGCACAGACGCTAATTATAGATCTTTTGAAATCATGCAGGCTAAATTTCTGGGAGCCATACCTGTATTTATTTATTTATTTAATTCAATTTATATTCCGCCTTCCCCGCATCAGCAGGCTCAGGGCAGATTACAATTTATACAAGAATATAAAATACATGTACATTTAAAAACCAGTAAAACTCATTAAATATTTAAAAACGCACATTTCCCATTGTGTTCCTAATGATGTTTTGTGCCTAGAAGCGAACTTAATTTCTCTGGAAGCTCATGCATAGATATGCAGGATTAACTGCTAGTGGAATCTTGCTTGCTTTCCTGTGGGTCTTGCACCTTTGACATTAATAGACACCTGTCAGTCAAATTGGAAAAGGTTTCTTTCAGAAAATTACGATCCTTTGGATGTTTTCCTAGCAGGTTCATAGCCTTGGGTTATTCAAAAGCCAAATCAGAAATTAAGCAAAGGATCTGGGACATCAAACTTGTTTTAGTGTAAAACATCATCACCTTAAGAACAAGAAATTGGTGTTGTCAAACTATTTAGCTAATTTACTGATTCCCAAGCACTTTGGCCCATCTCAATTTTCTTCCATCTGCTTTATTAGAAGGGTGATGTTGTGGTGCCCAGGGCTTTTTTTCTGGGAAAAGAGGTGGTGGAACTCAGTGGGTTGCCCTCAGAGAAAATGGTCACATGGCTGGTGGCCCCGCCCCCTGATCTCCAGACAGAGGGGAGTTGAGATTGCCCTCCGCGCCACTGGAGCGGCGCGGAGGGCAATCTCAACTCCCCTCTGTCTGGAGATCAGGGGGCGGGGCCACCAGCCATGTGACCATTTTCAAGAGGTTCCGGAACTCTGTTCCGCCACGTTCCTGCTGAAAAAAAGCCCTGGTGGTACCCCGTTCCATGATCGTTTATGCCTTGTTCTAGTGAGGAAATTGAAACAGTTGGACCTGTATTGCTGTGTTGCCTCTTGTATGATGACCTCAGACGCTCATTTATCTGGCCTATTCTCCAAAAAATTCCAGAAAAATCAGAGGAATGATACACCTCCTTTCTTCTAGCTGACCTTGAACCTGGAATCTCAGATGCAGTGGCAAGATTCTGTGCGGCTGCCAGAGTCTACTGAGGTAAAGTGCTGATTCAGTGAATTATGTTTCCTATTTTTATTTTTATTGTACTTTTTATTGTGTATATATATTCCTTGAATTGCTCTATTAATATGCTTCATGTTGCTGGTCCTTGAGCATAATAAATGATTGACTGATCAAACCTCCAAATGGGGCCTGGAGTCCTGTAGGAATTACAACTGATCTCCAGGAATCCATTCCCTTTGGCGGAAAACAACCGCTTTGGGGGCTGGATGGGTGTGTGAAACGGGCTGTTATTGGAAGGTAACTGTACACTAAGGGGCAGAGTGAACTGCCATTTCCAGTCAGATTGCTGAGGAAAAGTGTACATTCTGTCTAGTTCAGTGACTCTGTTTGAAAGCCCGAGTTTTACTTTGTGGATGAATGCAGCCTAAATTGAGGGAAAATTGAGTCAGTCAGAAGTCTGTCAAGTGTCCAGTTCAGTGAGAGACTCTAGTCTGTGTGGAAGCCTGAGAGTCTGAGGCTGTGAGGATGAGAGGAGAGAATTATTCCGTGAGTGAAGAACTACATGGAAAATAAGTCCTTGTGACTGAGAGCCAAGCTACAAGTGATGCCTTACACAGATTGGACACTTGTCAGCTTATCTCAAGTTTTGATGGGAAATGTAGGCGTCCTGGTTTTACAGCTTGGCTCTCCAGTACAGCTGCAAGACCAGGATGCCTAAATTTCCCATCAAAACTTGAGGGAAGCTGACAAGTGTCCAACCTGTGTCAGGCGTCACTTGTAGCTAGGCTCTGAGTTCATTATGTCTAGCCCAAATGGTAATTGTGTGGAAAATTGGTCTTTGTGACTGGGTCTGTGAATAAACGTCTATGCTTAATATGAAACCACCAAGATTTTGAACCTGTTCTGAAACCGATAAAGCAATACACTTGTCAATACCCCAGTTGATAAATCAACACTCCCAGGGAGGAAAGTGTTAGGAAGCACCACACCCCTGCTGTGTTCTCTCCCCTCCCCAAACTCCGTTGTTCCCAGGCTCAGAATCCAAATGGCTCCATCAGCCTCCAAATAAGGACCTTTCTAAGTAGCCCATCCCACCACGGGTCTATTCGGCACGATAGATTAACACAACCTTTGGACTGACAACAGGGGGGGGGAGTGGCCACTACCAGCATGCTGTTCTTGTGGGCTTCCTAAAGGCATCTGGTTGTTCACTGCTGAAAACAGAGCACTGGAGCAGAGAGGCTTCCGGTCTGATCCAGCCGGGCTGTTCTTGTCGTAAGGATGTTTTGAGCATTGCAGAAGAGGCCTAAAAAAGAAATTGCTCTGCTATCCAGAACCTATACTACGATGGTGCCCTCGGTGTAAGAACCAGAGAAAGAAACAAAACTGTAGTTGATACCAAAAAGAAGGGTACTGACAATTTTTCCACTGCTGGGAGAAGTTCTCTTTTGCAACTGCCAGGCAGCAGAATAGAGCAGCTTTTGTATTTACGAGCACCCAGTGAGCTCTCTGACAGGTTTATTATTTGTTGGCTTTCTCCAGCATTGCACAGTAAAAATTGTTTTTAAAGAGTATTCTGAAGTCTAGCTGGCTACCACTGTATCAAACCAAATCAATCTGCTAATGTATTTTGCTCCTTTGATTGATAACTGGTGCAGCAGTTTGGCATTTCAGGGATGGAGAATGGGGCTTGGTAGTCATTAATCCTTTCTTTTTCCCCTGAGCAGCAGCTTGCACCATTATCCACATTTCTAACTGTTGATTTCAACAATCTCACGGCCACTCAGCCTGGTCCCAAATTCACCACTGTCCATTTCGTTCTCCAAAGATGTTTTATCATCTTGGGTCCGGAAGCTCCTGCTGGGATGTTAATAGCCAAAGGGACAACTTTGTATAACTGCACCATTAATTTTGGCTCATTCTGTTTAAGAAATGCACCCCGCTGAGCAACATATTGGATAACAGGGATGCTGAAAAACTCGGTTTGCTGCTAGGGTATGATTCTTCAATATTAGTCTGCCAATGACAAATTTCTCCAGGGGAATTAAACTAAGACTGCTCAGTGCCGGCTGTCCAGTCGCCCACTTCCTGATTAGCCTTGATTCTTTTCCCCCTATTGTGTTCCAAGCTTTCACACATGCAATGAATAAGCAATCTTCGCTCTCAGGCAGATCAGCTGCATGTTTGTTTTAGTACTGTGAAAATGTGAACAAGCTCAACTGTGCAACCGGCTGAAATGGCTGGAATCATTAAGTCAAATCGACCCTCATGAAAAGAAGAAAGTTATGTTATGTAAATTCCTCTCTAATTCATTGGGATCTGAATACCAGGAGGTGATTGTGTGGGGTGGGGAGAGAGTGTGGACAGAGAATGAATAGGGTGCATGTTTTCTTAGAGTTTGGTTCCTTGTATTGAAGATACCAAGGGCTCCAGATTGTCTAACATGCCCCAGCTTTGAGTTTCCACTGAGGAGTCCAGAAAGCCTTGATGTATTGCTTGCTAACTGCCTGAGAGCTAAACTACACGAGACGCCTGATACGTGGCAGGTTCGCACAAGTTTATCTGGAAAGTGTAGTTGGAGACGGAGACTCCTTCCCCTCTCTGTGAGAAGGCATGGTTAAGTAGCCACTGCAGCAGCAGCAGCCTCAGCAGCTCCTTCTGCCACTGCTAGCCACCTGCCAGCTTCAGGCTCCCTTCACTGCCCCTTTCCCTCCCATCTTTCTGGTCCTTCTGCTGCCCTGACGTGCCCTCGCCCTGCCCCCGAGCTCCTGGAGGAAAACCCGAGTGAAGCGGATCCATATATATTGTATTTCCCCACAATTAATCTGAATGAGTTTGTCCCTCAGTCATCATGTTCAACATTTATGAAAATCAATCACAAAGACTTGGGGAAAAAAGAGTTGAAATTGTTCGGGGGGGGGGAATAGCAATTAGATATGCACATACACCCTTAATGTAAACATGAAATCCTGCCCTCAAGTCATATTTGACTTATGGCGAACCCTGGTGGAGTTTTCTTGGCAAGAGACTAACAGAGGTGGTTTGCCATTGGCTGCGTCTGCAACCCTGGTCTTCGTTGGAGATCTCCCATTCAATTACTAACCAAGGCTGACTATGCTTGGTTTCTGAGATCTGATGAGATCGAGCTCACCTGGGCTATCCAGGTCAGGGCATAAATGAAGTTAATAAATAGTAAATGTAGTTGAAGGTGGAAAGGGCAGATCAAAGTTAGGTTGGGTAGATTGGTGAGAAGGAGAGTAGGTACCAGGGAATGGGACCTGCTGGGAGGAAGTAAACAGGAAATAATACAGGGAGGAAGATGCAGGAGAAAGTGAGGAAATGGGCATAATTTTCCTGTGTAAAGGATGCTGGGGGAAAGAAGGTGGAAAAACTGAAGATGAAGGGCTGGAAAAGTTTGATTGGTTGGTGGGTGGGAAGGAAAGAGAGAAGGAAGCAGGAAAAGGGGAGACGCTATAGAGGCTTTCAAGGAAGGGAAAGAGGAAATAGTAGGGGAAAGGAAATGAGAATCCCCCTGACCCTGGAAGCCCTTGTGGATTCCTTGCTTGGATAGTGATAATTTCATGTTAAGGTTATATGCTTGCCCAGGGCTTTTTTTCTGGGAAAAGAGGGGGTGGAACTCAGTGGGTTGCCCTCGGAGAAAATGGTCACATGGCTGGTGGCCCCGCCCCCTGATCTCCAGACAGAGGGGAGTTCAGATTGCCCTCCATGCTGTGGTGCGGAGGGCGATCTCAACTCCCCTCTGTCTGGAGATCACGGGGCGGGGCCACCAGCCATGTGACCATTTTCAAGAGGTTCTGGAACTCCATTCCACCGCGTTCCAGCTGAAAAAAAAGCCCTGTGCCTGCTTATGTTTGGACTTTACTTTTTGCATATATTTATCTCCAGTATTACAATTCCTTCCGATTTACATATCTGCTTCAATTTATTTGCCGTTTTGCTATTTCTTGTCTTGGTAGGATTACTCACTGATGATGCAAAGTAAGTGATGTGAGGACTAGGGATGTTACTGAATTTCATGAAAACTCTGGATTGGTCCATTAAATTCAAGTTTTTCTGTAGTGTTTCCACACACAAATTGTTTGAAATTGTTTTTCCCCAACAATTTCAACTATTTCCCCCCCAAGTATGATTTATTTTCATAGATGTTGAACATGATGACACAGGGACAAACTCATTCAGATTAATTGCGGAAATATACAACATTTAAGAAATCATATTTTCATGAGTTGGTAGCCATATAAAAGACAAGAGGAGAAACAAAACAAGAGATTTATCATTTGATATTTTCAAAACCATTTCCAAAATATATTGTTGTAGCATTTGTGGTCAGACGGAGAAACAAACAAGAGATTTATCATTTGATATTTTCAAAACCATTTCCAAAATATATTGTTGTAGCATTTGTGGTCAGATGGCTTGGTATAAAACTTCCATGACATTTCCCACGAATAATATTGAAATGTAATTCAAACTCAGTTAAGTATGGGGCTGCTAATAATGGAAATATCCTATCATATAGACACATATCTGCACTGGTTACAGTTACAACTAACTAAACCCATTGACTTCAATGGATTTAGAATTGTATGACTCTTTTTAAGAGTGCTCTGTTACTGTGCCATAGTAATTCATTCTTCCTTGGTGCCCACTCCAGTTTTACAAACTAGAAAAACTTGTCACTCAGAGCTGCTTCACTCAACCATTGTTTTGTCTCATTTTTTATTTATGATGAGATCAAATTAGTGTGCATCATGAAGAAGCCACCGGAACATTCCATAATGTTATATGTTACATTGCATGCAGAAAGGTACTGACTGGATATGAGGAAAAACTTTTTCACAGTCAGAGTAGTTCAAAGGTGGAATCAGCTGCCGAGGGAGGTGGTGAGCTCCCCTTCACTGGCAGTTTTCAAGAAGAGGCTGGATGAATATTTGTCAGGGATGCTTTAGGCTCATCCTGCATTGGGCAGGGGATTGGACTAGAAGGTCTGTATGGCCCCTTCCAGTTCTATGATTCTGTGTGACAACATGCGTAAACTGCTCACAACATTACCAGAAAAATTTCAGAAAAGTCATGTATGAAATTAGTCTTCATATGTATTGGAACAGTCAGTTGGCTGAGTCTGACCAGAAATTCCCACATGGATTGAATATAAACTTTAAAAAATATATCAGAGAATTGGCCTTGTTTCTGATTTGGACCCAAAGTCATTTCACAATCTATTGTATCGATACATGTGATGGAACCAGGGCTTTTTTTCAGGTGGAACATGGTGGAACGGAGTTCCGGAACCTCTTGAAAATGGTCACATGGCTGGTGGCCCCACCCCCTGATCTCCAGACAGGGGGGAGTTTAGATTGCCCTCCACACCGCTGGAGCAGTGGGCTCCCCCCTGTCTGGAGATCAGGGGGCGGGGCCACCAGCCATGTGACCATTTTCACCGAGGGCAACCCACTGAGTTCCACCACCTCTTTTCCCAGAAAAAAAGCCCTGGGTGGAACCCAGGCCCAATGTTAAGAACACCAAGCCTAAATACTGTCCTACTCTGCATAGGAGCATACCACTTGATCCATTGTCTGAACCAGCCTTTGAAACACACTGGTTTAGACCCTGCACATATGGGATTATGGCATATTTTGGGAAAGTTGGTAAACCAAAAGTACCATCCTCACTAGTAACTGATGGGATCATATTACTGTCTCTTCCCACTGTGAGTGTTTGCTTTTTGGATTCACCTGATTACAAGAATGAATCATTGAGTTCATATTTACATTTCAGAACTAATGCATGTTTGGACATCTTCAAAGATCAAGACCTCAGAATGCAAACTAGGATCAAAAGCTGTACCTGCAACTAACCAATCACAAGACTTAAATGCATGGAGATATCTATGAAATGTGAGTAGCGAGAAAAAATGTTCTGATTTGGTCTGATGAAGCTGTCCAATATGCATTTTAAGTGCCCTGGGTTGTCCATTTAGCTGGCAGGTGAAATTAGAAGAATAATGAACTGGAAACAGACTATAAATAGCTTAAAACAGAATGTGGATTAACTGCCTCCCATTTTCTTAGTTTTTGTGCTTCATCAACCCCCAGCATGTTTCAGTTGTCGCCTCAGGGAATACCAACAGAGCTGCAATGACTCACAGGTAGTGAAAACTGTGCCCCACTTGGGAATTATTGAACTACTTATCCTGATTTTCAGAAAGGTTTTTATTTTTTTTCGGTCCGTCTGATTGGACAAAACTACTTTTTCATCCATTAGGTATTGTGAAGAGAAAAAAGAAACTCAAACTATACTTCTATATCTCTATTTTGCTGCTTTGTTTGTTGAGTTGCATATTTTGTCACCTGTCAGTGCAAAATATGATAGACAGTTTTAAACACTGGAAATCATGTGAAGACTATTGTGCCTGTGTGAAGACAAAGTTTCATATTGCCTTCTTAATGCAGCATACTTTTCCTTTCTAAATCTGACGAGTACTTAATGGAAAAAAGGTGGCAACAGAGCGTATAATTTCAATTTTTAAAGTCTTGCTCTTTTCCCATATCTGCTTTACACTTCGGCTCCTATCTTCAATCTAGTTCCCTTTCCATATGCTACAAGAAATCTCCCGGAGAAGATAATGAAAGGAGAGATGCTCTCAAAAGGAAGCTAGCCACATGCCACTCTAATAGGTACCTTTCTCCTGGGCTCAGCAGGTGTCCTGATACATCAGAAGTACATCACTCTGCAAATAATGTTTGTGCCATTTGACAAGCTGAGAAAACCCTTCACTGGGTAAATTTAGAAAGTCTCTGAGAGGAACCTGATGTACAGATATAGCAAAAGCCAAAGAAATTCTCGTCTGCTATGCAGGGAGGGGGAGAGGAAGGCAGCATGGTATAACCCAATGTCGTCAGATCTGAGAGGCTAAGCAGAGTCGGTACTTGGATGGGAGCCCACCGAGGAAGATTCTGCAGATGAAGGCCATGGCAAACCACCTCCGCTTCTCATTTGCCTTAAAAGCCCCTTGCCGGGGTCACCATAAGTCGGTTGTGACTTGATGGCACTTTATTTATTTTATTTATGTCATTTATAGTCTGCCTTTCTCGCTGAGAGTCAAGGCGGATTACATAGTGTGAGATTAGTTCAATCAGTATCAAGGACATTTCCATACAGCATCAAGGACGTTTCCATAAACAATGCCATAGGATTGTCAGGCTATGGCAGATAGACCTCTGTACCATTACAGCAAGAATCCAGGTTTTTGGTTAAAAGGTTTTATTCAGGAATCAGATCATTTCCACAGATGTGTCTATAGGATTACTCAGAAGCAAGGTAAGCAACTAAGCAGTAATAACAGGTTGACAGGAATGGCAACATGTGTGAAAACCATTCCTCTTAAAGAACACAATTACTCCTTTCCACGCTCCCATCATTAAAACATAACTTTTGGCGCAAACCCATCCTGAGAACTTTTCACATATTTTAACCATCAAGTCTAGACACTCAAAAAGCAGATTAAAGTTTAAACAGTAATTCATGGGAGCAAGCAGTGTACAAGGTCAGAAGCAATGAGAGCTCCCAAAGCCATTAGATAAGACACCTGCAGCTTCAGTAAGCCTGTGAAAGCAAAGCAGTTATGGCATTGGCAATATGACATCAAAGTGCAGCATTAAATACTGGTTCAGAATAACAGGTTAGCACCAAATAATGGCATGGATGGGGCACAGACATGACATAAATACAGGTTTACAAAGACATAGCATTAGCAAGAATCCAATACAGAGTTGAAGAATTGCAGAAATAGAACATAATCAATTCTAGGACTGACATTAGGCAACATGAAGCACAATTATTATATACACACATTCATGCAGGGAGGGGCAGAAACAGCTACCACCCTGACAACAACATGGATCTCTTGATATATCTTGATCTCTAACAGCCTGAATGGGCTTGTGCTGGTAAAATGTCAGGTCTGAAGAGAAAAGGACTGGGACGTGCAATCATCCCTCAAGGAATAATAGTAATAATAAACAGGAGCTGGGCTAATTTTCTTGGAAAATTGGCCTAAAGGAGGTTATGGTGACCCTGCCTAGATTTACTAGAAAAAACAAATTCTTGATCTTGCTTATTTCTTTTTACATGCAGCAATGTGGAGGGTGCACAACTAGCGAACATACCGGCACAGTGCAGCTACTGACTTAGGGGCTGTCTGTAAGCCACCTACCACTAAACGACATTGGGCAGTAGATTACAGATTGTAGCATGGTAATAGCTTCATGTAGACTCCCTGTTGCTTTCGAGAAATCACTGCTTTTAAAAGTGAACAAAGTCAGGGTTCCCCCCCACAGTCGAAATAAAAGGCAGACACAAAGCTTGGGTATAAAATTGGGCCACTTTATTAATTTCAACATAAACTGTCAATATGGCGAGGGATCTAACTAACTAGCGGTACAGGTCAAGCCCATGACCTCCGGCTTGACCTGTCTGGGTGAGCCCCCACTGCCGCAGGGGTGAGCCATACAACGCATGGCTGCTACCTGACCGGCCAGGCAAATGGTTCCCCCTCCAAGCCTGCAGCACCTTGCTGTACAGCAGAAGGGCTTAACTTGTACAGAGGAGCCACGTGGCAGTCTGCCCTCGCAACTGGCTGCCGTGGAGCCCACCAGTCGCTCCTGACAGACCTCCAATTCCCCACCAATGGGGATGTGCCAAGGGGGTCACCGTCCCGCTCATTTTCCCATCCTAACCTGCCAGTGGCCAAAATATTTACAGCTCCACCATACCAATTACTGGGACTCCATACTGCAGTACAAGGTAGGCAAAAAACACGTCTCCTTATGCCAACTGGAAGAGGAGAAAAAAATCCTACCTGGCCCTGATAAACGGCAACTGGCTAATCCTGCACTGCTATAGGGAGGGTGGGTGGGCTGAGCACCAAAGACAACTGTGTGCTGGGGAAGGGCAGAGCAGGCAAATAGGCCTTGGGCCCCACCCATCCAGCAAAACCCTCATATGCCTAGGGAAGGCCCAACTGCCTTTCCTTCTTCTCAGACCTACTAAGGTCCGCATCTTAGAACACATTGCACGCATTCGGAATAACACTCTAGAGGCCCCTCTAACTCACCACTATCAGGAGTTAGGGCACCAAGAAAGTGATCTCAAGGTTTTCATTTTGGAAGTCTGGAAGGGTAGTAACCGTGACCTAATACAGACCCAACTTTTACAAAGGGAAGCATTATGGATATTTAGGCTTAATTCCAACAAGCCTAATGGCCTTAATAATGAATTGGTATTGAATTGTTTTCTTTGAAAACATAAACCGAACTGGGCTTGAAGCCTTGGACATGCTGTAACTTTAAGGGTTAATGAGAGGCGGGATCTGCTGGATTTTTAAGGGAGGTTGCTGGGAGGAGGAGGCACGCATGTAAAGAACATCGCTGCCCGTTCCGGGATGTATGAATGATTTACCTTATTTTGAACTTACGTTTGGTGGCATTGTAAGTATATTGAACATTGTTAAGACACTGGGAAAAATGTTTGTATGAGGTATAGCTGATTATAATTATAATCATGTTTTGTACAGAAAAAGAAGCTCCTGAAGAAGCAGGCGCGAAATCTGCTCGCAGCTGGCCTCAGATTGAGCATTGTTTGGGAGCACGATTTTCCTCGTTGCTCCAGGGGAAAGTGGGACCCCGCCAGTGTTTCCCTCGTGATTACCATACCTCCACCGAATTGGAAAGAAACTAAATTAAGAAAGCTATGGCCCCATATATGGGGGCTACTGTTATTTTCCCGGAATTGATGTATAGACTGCAGAGTTGGGAATGATACCGTATTTAACTGTAATTATGTACCAGTAGTTTCTTGTTTGAAACTGAAGTGTAGAAAATTTGTATAAGATACCTTTTGTATGAATTGTTATAAGCACATTGCACTTTGGAACTAATTGGTAAAGAGTCTGGGTGTGCTCCTGGATGCCTCCCTATCGATGGAGGCCCAGGTCACGGCGGTTGCCAAGTCTGCATTTTTCCATCTTCGTCAGATCAGGCAACTTGCCCCCTACCTGACGCCCCAGGACCTGGCTACAGTGATCCATGCAACGGTCACCTCCAGGCTAGATTACTGTAACTCACTCTACGCTGGGCTACCCCTGGGCCTGATCCGGAAACTACAACTGGTCCAGAATGCGGCGGCACGGGTCCTGACTGGTATACCTTACCAGTCACACATCACACCTGTCCTGCGCCAGCTGCACTGGCTTCCAGTTGAATTCCGAATCAGGTTCAAAGTGTTGGTTCTTACCTTTAAAGCCCTGAGTGGGTTGGGACCGGCATATCTTCGGGACCGCCTCTCCCTGTATGTTCCCCGGAGATCGCTCCGATCAGCGAATAAATATTTACTTGTGGTCCCCGGCCCTAAGGAAGCCCGCCTCGCTTCAACCAGGGCCAGGGCTTTTTCAGTCCTGGCCCCAGCCTGGTGGAACGCTCTGTCAATGGAAACCCGGGCCCAGCGGGACATATTATCGTTCCGCCGGGCCTGTAAGACAGAGCTGTTCCGCCAGGCGTTTGGTGATTGAAGGGGGCGGTGCCATGTCGGCCTCCCACCTTTGGGGTGGGGAAGGTTCTCCCCACCACTGCACCTTGTTAATTTGTTTTATTATTTGTATATTGATTTTAGTTTTGTTTTTATCAATTTTGACTGTTCACCGCCCAGAGCCCCTGGGATGGGCGGTATATAAATTGAATAAATAAATAAATAAATAAATAATTGATTGAAGTATCTTACAAATACACATGAATTGATTTTTTGCATCCTGTGGGTGTTTACCTTCGCTTTTCAGATTTCCTTCTTCCAGGGCTGCAAATGTGGCCCCTGTCCAAGCTGTGGTGCTGCCGTCCAGGTGGGCAAAATTGTACCCCCCCCAGTCGCATAAAAGGCAGACACAAAGCTTGGGTATGAAATTGGGCCACTTTATTAATTTCAACATAAACTGTCAATACGGCAAGGGATCTAACTAACTAGTGGTACATGTCAAGCCCTGGGGTCACCCATGACCTCCGCCTTGACCTGTATGGGCAAGACCCCACTGCTGCAGGGGTGAGCCAACCAATGCATGGCTGGTACCTGACTGGCCAGGCAAATGGTTCCCCTTCCAAGCCTGCAGCACCTTGCCATACAGCAGAAGGGCCTTACTGGTACAGGGGAGCCACGTGGCAGTCTGCCCTCACAACTGGCTGCCGTGGAGCCCACCAGTCACTCCTGACAGACCCCAATTCCCCACCAATGGGGATGTGCCAAGGGGGTCACTGCCCTGCTCATTTTCCCATCTTAACCTGCCACTGCTAGGGCCAAGCCTTTGCTTAGGCCCTTGCGCCCCACAGGTGGCTTATGGCGAACCTGAGCCCTTGCCATAAATCACCCAGGAAAATGTCACAGCCAGCAACTGATAGGTAGACCTCATCATCTCTGTAGAGGTTGGCGAATTCAGTAAGATGGGGGGGCAATCAATAATGCCCCAACCCTCCCCAAAAGCCAAAGCCATTACCGTCCAGGTGAATGACCAAAACAGGAGGCGGAGGACTGCACCTCCCCTAGAACCATCAGGCCACTACTTGCCTGGGCGCTGTAAGCCTGTGTGAGCCTGTAAGGAAAGGGCCGTGTCTTGTGAGCCAAGGTCAACACACTCCAGGAGAATGACCAGCACATGAGGCGGAAGTCCGCACCTCCCCTCAAAGCATCAGGCCACTACTTGCCTGGGCGCTGCAAGCCTGTGTGAGCCTGTAAGGAAAGTGAGCCGAGGTCATAACCCCCCAGGTGAATGACCAGGATGTGAGGCAAAGGTCCCCACCTACCCTCGAGCATCAGGCCACTACTTGCCTGGGTGGTGCAAGCCTGCATGAGCCTGTAGGGAAAGGGGACACGCCCTGTGAGACGACCTGAGGCGGAGGACCACAACTCCCCTTGAGCCATTAAGCCCACTACCGGCTGGAGTGCAGCAAGTCTGTGTAAGCCTATAGGAAATGGGCATGCCATGACCCTATGGTCACCCGGGTGACCCCCCCCCTTGCCACCTAAACAGCAGCACAGCCGCATAAATGGTCTGCATAACTCTTTTTGGGGGGCAGGGGTGACTTGAGAACATGGAATACCCCTTGAATTGTCACACCAAAAGTGAACAATGTGGTAGACAAACTCCCTTACCACAAAACACTACCACTAACATCTGGAAACCAGGGAGCATCAGAGCTAACCTGAAAATTCTGCCTCTAAGAGCAGGTCCTCCTTCCAAAAGGCAAGCCTATTAAAGCATTTGGGCAAATTAACTCATCCTACACTGCCAAATCCTCCCTGATACCCCTACAAAACTTAAGCCTGTGATGAACAACCTATGGCCTCAAGTAGGGGTCCCAAGAAACTCTCTATCAGGTGCCATCACTCTGTACGCAAAATTAACCCTTGCAATGGCCAGAACCGGCAGAGCCCTCACTTGCAAAAGGGGCTGAAGTGCTCAAAGGCCACTAAAAGGCAGAGCACTCCCTTAGAAGAGCCCTGACTGTAAGATTGCCCTTATGATATTGCCCTATGACGGGAAACCCAATGACACAAAATCTCTGAGATGGTGAGTGACAGGCAGGCTCAATGTCACATTTTGCCATTTAGCTGCAGACCCCACATCACCAAACAACCTTGACTGCAGAAAAAGAGGGGCATCAAAAGGGGGGGCAGCACCCTGCCCTCAGCACACTCCCTTACTCTTTTGTACCAGGACCCTGAACAGGGATCCAACATCCATGTGAAACCCACTAACAAATAAAGAGGGATCCTGGCGCCTGGAATATGCAGCCAGCAACCATTAAGAACCTACAGATTTATGGGTCAGGTCCCCTCTCCAGTTTGTTGTTGAGACCACCGCTCAGCTTCCCACCAGGCCTACCTCCATGCCCCTGATGTTTGCAAGCCATGAAGGTGTTGGGGGGCACCTCAGATCAGAATTTCCTAGCACTACCTCTTGTGAGGTGAACTCCCTACAAAGCATCCAGGGTTGAATGGACTACACCACTGGGGACACAGATACTAGGATCAACAGCAGCCCTATGAACAAAGTGACTGCTGTCAAAGCGATCCCCCGTGTTGGTATTGCAGGAGACATCACCTGCAGCCCAAGCTGCTAGTGTATCCTATCCCAAGGTAAGCCAGGCTTGACGTCGGCCCCCAGGCACTGAATTCCTCGTCACACTGCAACCATGCAGCACTAGCTAAGTCATTATGCCCTTTATATTATATCCAGGTAACGAACAAAAAAGGGGGGCATCGAGCCCATTAAGGCCTAACCCTTGACTCATTGCCATGTCACAGGGAATAATGCTGATCATTAGTGTGGACTGGCAACCTGCCTACTTCATGGCTGCAGCCATGAAGGCCATTGTCCCAATGATCTCAGGCCCTGAGATGTGCTGCTAGCCTGGGTTCTGCCTGAGTGTAAAGCACCAAAGGTGTAGGAAGAGAGGCTGAACCCAGGGCCCCCACGGCCATGCATGTGCCCACTGTGTTTTGGTGTGCTTACCATCACGCTATGGGGCAGGCCTCTTCAGGCCAGTGTGGATGAACTGAAGCCACATACGTGATGCGTCAGCACCATCTGCCACCGGGGCGATGCCCCCACTGCCTTCACTTCTGAAACTCATCCAGCATACAGCCTCCTTCTGCTGGCTCTGCAGCAAGCCTCTGGGTCCATCGTAAGGTTGCCAGCCTCCAGGTAGTGGCTGGAGATCTCCTGGAATTACAACTGATCTCCAGGCCACATAGATCAGTTCACCTGGAGAAAATGGCTCCTTTGGGGGTGGACTCTATGGAATTATGCCATGCCAAGTTCCCTTCCTTCCCCAAACCCCACTTCAGGTTTCTCCAGGTTTTACCTCCCAGATCTCCAGGAATTGCCCAACGTGAAGCTGGCAACCCTAGTCCATCGCTGCACCTTCCACCTCCAGCATGTCCCTTTCCTCATGCTCGCCTATGGCAGAAGGTCCTAATAGAGCAGAAAATCTTGTTAACACTTCCCACAGAGGACATAGCAGCAGACTTCAGCCCTTTGGGCCGACCTGATCCTGGCCTCGAGACCCCTTTGGACTGCACATGGGCTACAATGCAATCCAGTATATCACAACTACTAGATAGGGTTGCCAGCTTCAAATTGTGAAATTCCTGGAGACCTTTGGGGGGGGGGAGCCTGGAGAGGGTGTCACTCTAGGTGGGGAGAGAGCTCAGCAGGGTACAGTACCACAGAGTTCACCCTCCAAAGCAGCCATTGTCCCCAGGGGAAGTGAGCCCAGCAGCCTGGAGATCCGTTGTAATTCCAGGAGATCTCCAGCCACCACCTGGAGTTGGCAACTCTACTACTAAAGGACTCCTCCTGTCAGAGGAGGACAGCACTGGCACAGCACTTTCAGGGGCTTGCCTCTTTGCTGGCTGTTTAACTTTGGCTTCCTTTGGCCTTTCTAGGGCAGCATGGTTAAACTGGGTACAGAAGTGAAATGGCCACCTATGGGGTGACCCACAAAATGGCTGCCCACCACACAAAATGGCTGCTGCCCAATAAGATGCCCTAAACAAAGATGGCTGCCCCGGCATCACATTATGGCTACTGATAACCACGCCTCTGTAGTTGCCCTAATAAAAGATGGCCGCCAGCCCACACTACCAGTTCTAGCCTCCCTCAAGTACCAAGGCCTGCTAAGGCTGGAAGGCCTGCCCTCCTCTCTGCAGGAGCCTACCCCAAAGCCCCCAAAGTGTAAACGGGGGTGGGAGTGAGGGAAAAGTCCAGACAGGGAGGGGGGCCACCAGCATCCACCCTGTTAAGCCCATGGCAATAGGATATGAAGTAATCTGCCCCTCAGATGGCTGCAATTCACCCCTGTGGCCTACAGCAAAGCCTGTTGCTGCTGCAGCTGGAAGAACCCCCCACCAACAGAGTGAAAAAAGGGGGGAGGAGCCTGGTAGGCCAGAGGCCTACAGGGGCTGAGCCTCACCCTGCTTTAGCCCTCTTGACTGACAGACAACAGGCCCCAAATGAAAATAGGTGGGGGGGATCCCTAAGCCTGGCGCTGGGCCCTGGCTCTCCTCCTGGAGCCTGAAGGAAGCAAGCAGGGGAATAGCACAGCTTCTCCAAGGCCGCTCCTGCTGCCTCGACCTGAGGGCCTTCAATATAACCAGCCTCAGCAGAGCTCAGCTTGAAGGGTGCTCTGCTCAGGCCGAGCAACAAAGACAACTGTGTGCTGGGGAAGGGCAGAGCAGGCAAAGATGCCCAGGCTCCACCCATCCAGCAAAGACCTCGGATGCCTAGGAAATGACCACCTTTCCTTCTTCCAGGGCTGCAAACGCGGCCCCTGTCCAAGCTGCGGTGCTGCCGTCCAGGTGGGCCGAATTCTTTCCTTATTTTTATTTCTCTTCTGGATATTTAAGGGCAATATGACAGATATTCTGTCCACCAATCTAAGCCATGAGAAGGGGACAATGTGGCCAGATGCTGAGCTTATAGAAAATTTGGCTACTTGGAGTACACACACAAGTCATAATTATCTCCTTTGTATCTTCAAAAGGTTACTACCACCAAGGGGGGTGCAGACCAAAACATTTTTGGATTAATTCTGGGTTTGGAGAGGGCCTGCATAATAAGAGCCCCAGTGTTCCCATAGAAAGTAATGGCATTTTAAAACTAAAAGGCACTGGAAGTGCCAATTGACAGCTGATCAGTAGACCTGGCCTCTGAGACCAAGTCTACCCTCATAGAGAAAAAAATTGAGCCATTATTTCCTATGGTTTATGGAGAGGGCAGGTCTACAAATAGAAAATGATGGCCCTTAAAAATTTAAAAGGAGGGAGATGCCATCAAACAGTTGCTGGGCAGACCAGCTTCCCTGCTCTCAGTGATTTCCTGGCACCTGAAGGGAAAAAAGACCCTCCCAAAATCCTGGGAGGTAAATTACTCCCACAACTGGGGACTGCCTGGAATCATTTAAGGTACTGGCTATCACCTTCAAGACCCTTCATGTCCTTGGACCCCCATATCTGCAGGACCGCCTCTTCTGCTAAGACCCTCAGTGACAGTTTTGCTCGTCTGAGCAGAGCCTTCACAGGTGCCACCCTGCAAACCAGCAAGATCATGTGCATGTGCATTTTTCTGTTATGGATCCCACCTTGTGGAATGGCCTGTGTGAGGCCTTTCACAAATCAATCCAACGTTCTCTTTCACTTGGGCATCTTGGAAAGCATTGTTTCATTGCCCCACCAGGATACAACTACAACCGCTAGATTATTCCAACAGAGAATGCCATTCTTGTAGATTATTATTGGAGCCCTGTATTCCAAAACCAATTAATTCAGTACAGTATGATGTATCTTACAGGATCATTACCATGTGTGTTTGGGGAGTCACATGTATACTCTATGAATATTGCCAATTTCCAACATATTATACCAATTTTCCCTGAGCGATTGGCATGCAGTAAATTTTATACCTTTAGTCCATATATTTTCCCATTGTTGAAACGTTATGCTTTCTCTAAAATTCTGCATCCATTTTATCATACAACTTTTAACTTGTTCTGTTTCTGTATCATATCGAAGTAAGAGTTTGAAATTTTGACCTGGCATATGATTCTTTTTCTACATAATTACCTTCTCAAAATCAGTGAGATCCCTCAGTTGGCCTCTGTAATCCTTAAGGACGTCTTTTAATCTGGAAGCTGCCTGAAGGTATATAAACCATTGTATTTTCTTTCATCACAAATTTCTTGTCATGATTTCCTTTCCTTGCAAATTCATCATATCTTGATAAGTTATGAAGTCATTGTCTTTTCTCTGATTCTTATCACAGGAAGTGTCGATTGGTGAAAACATTGGAGATGTCATAGGGCTTATTCTCATTTGCGGTTCTTTAGACAGCCTTCTTCCCGAGGTACCTTCTCTTAGGACTGTCTAACTGCCAACAGTGGAATCATTGGCTTTGTCTCTTGTAGGTTCAGTTCCTTAGATCTGCTTACTTGAGATAATGTGGAGGGTGCTCTCACTTGCTTCATTCAAAAAAGTGAGCAAAATTATTTTATTTCAAGGCACTTTGGGGAGGGTAGATTGTTTGGGCATATCTGGCTGTGTTGTTTTTACCTTTTGTGGTTTTATTTACAAACAAACAACTGATGAATCGTTACACCATTTTCATGTATTCTCAATGTATTGCTTTGTTAGCCTCCTCCATGCTAAGGAGACATGATTCGATAGAACTATCTTACTATATAAAAGGCTAAGCGTGTTCAAGACAACTCACTTCCTACCTTGGAGTGCCACCAGAGGGTGCTGCTGTGGTGGGAAGTCCAGACGAGGCCGCCAGACCTCCAGAGAGTGTTCCATGGTAGGAAGCCCAGGCCAGGATCAGGCGTGGACCAGGCAGCAATGCCTGCCCCTGCCTTCACCAAGCTGGGATCAAGAGCAAAGCAAGTGGCAATGGCCGCAATCTGCCTTCACTCAGCTGGGATCAGGAGCAGAGCAGGTGGCAATGCCTGCCTGCCCTTCACCCAGCTGGGATCAGGATTGGGGCAAGTGGCAATGCCTGCTTGCCTGTCACCCAGCTGGGATCAGGAGGGGAGAAGGTGGCAATGCCTGCTCCTTGTCTTCACCCAGCTGGGATCAGGAGCAGAGCAGGTGGCAATGCCTGCCTGCCTTTCACCCAGCTGGGATCAGGAGGGGAGTAGGTGGAAATGCCCGATCCCCATCTTCACCCAGCTGGGATCAGGAGCAGAGCAGGTGGCAATGCCCACCCCCACTTCACATAGCTGGGATCAGGAGTGTAGCAGGTGGCAGTGCCTGCCCCTCTTCACTTGGCCAGGATAAGGGCAGAGGGAGGTGGCCATGCCTGCCCCCTGCCTTCATCTTTCTGGTGTCAGTGATGGAAGAGGAGGGAATGCCTGCCTGCCCGCCCTCCCCTTTTTAGAGCCTGTTGTGTTTTTCCCCACAGTGGGCTTTGTTGCTAGTCATCAACAAATAAACAGCACTATAGTAGAGGTGTGCACTCCCACGATGAGGGGCAAATCCTTCCTTTTGACACTCAGCATTCTGCTGAAAAATGGAGTATTCTTACATTAATTGTCACCTATGTCCATCACCTAAGTGCAGGCAGGCAGGCAGCATGATTGTCTGATGCACGCGCACACACATACACACACACCACCTAAAAAAACCTGTTTGCCCCATAAGTTTTCCTTTTGCTATGGACAGGTAGGATCGTATTTGTATGGGAACTGTAGCAGGAGGCTTGACGTAAGCCTGTGAGAAAAATTTGCTTTTAAATAATGTTTTGGTGGATGCTGGAAACCTGAAGAGAAAAGTAGATTGTTGTGTACATGGGAACTGTGAAGTCACTGAAGTTTCATTGGGGTACACAATTTTGATTTATAAAGCAACATTCTCTACCAGCAAACTGATGTGTATCCATTTGTAAAGATAAATTGTCTTCATTTTTTTAGCATGGGGACTCAATGGAGTGGCTTCCACAGCAGTATATTGTATATTATAGTGGTATATCAATGCACATAGAGAAAGAATCACAGATAGTTTTATTGTCACAAAAATGGCAGAGAACACATCTTTAGCTCATCACAGTTAATCTAACATTGGCAGGACACTCCAGTAGCCACATAAATTAAGATTTGGCTGGGCTACTGTCTCTTGTGTTTTCAAGTCCCTTAAGCGAAACTGAGTTTTTAATATCTCTGAATGCAAGCAACACATTTCCCAATCAATCACACGGATACATGGCTGTGGTCCAATGCTGAATAAACAGAGAAACTGACCCAAATAGAGGGTGCAGCTAGACGTTAGAGAGCCGCAATGCTGCATCTAGTAATATCTACTATAAAACCATGTTTGGCATGACATCAACACGCTATGCCAGGGACTAATGTGATAAGGGAAGATGCACAGCACGATGACAGGATTTAATGGGTTATTTTGTGGTAAATAATAAAAGGAAGAGGGAGCAATGAAATGTGGTGAATGTGGTGCCTTGGCCGTTCTGAGTCTCTTGTAATACCTATTTTTGCCCAGTGGGGAGAGGAAAATAAAACTAGTGGTATGTGACAGCATACTGCTGATGGAAAACTAACCTCATGCCTCTAACACAACCATGGCCAGCATCTAGAAGTCCCATGGAGAGACGGTTCACTCATTGTCACTTACCGAAGCCTCCTTCAAGGAATGAGTGGAAGAATTTCAAAGCAGTTTTGGCCATTCCTCCTAGGTCCCATGGAGTCTTCGTGGATGGAGAAGAAAACTATCTTTAGAAGGAAATGAACCGCTAAAGATACGGCATCAATTCACCACCCGCTGCAGCTGATATTTCAAAAGCCGGTATAAAATCAGTAAGTGTGCTTTGCAATACCCAATGGGCTTTTTTTGGAAAAAAGGCTCTTCTTCATCCTATTATGATAAGAAACTTCTGAAATAAGCAGAAAAGCAAAGTTTATGTCTATTAGGTCACTTCTGCTTGTACTTCATGAAATATCATTGTGCTCACGTGTGGGTTGACATTAATCACAATCGTTCTTTTCAATGTCACAACCATTATCATTCTAAATGGCTGAAATCCTGCTCCTTTAATGTAATGGTTATCACATGAGTGAGCAGATGCTGACATAGGTAGCAGTTGACATTTTCTCAACTGAATGTCATCCAAGCAAAACAGTACACGGCTTGGAAAGGTGGAAGGAGCTAAAAGTTTGCAGAGGTGACTGTCCCAATGAAAGATTTAAGGTTGCAGGTATGTGGGTGGTTGCCATTAATATACTCCTATGCATATTGTTTTAATTTTTAAAAAAAGCTATTGAGGTACTCAGCTTTAAGAATCCTATCTGACCTACCCTTCTCTCCAACAATGGATCATACAAATGTAAGTTAACAAACTCATCCATTGCCTTCAACAGACACAGAGCTCTGGAATACAGCCTGCTCTTCAGTGTCCCAAGGAAATCTGCATTATTGCGATGGCATTCTCTGTGAATTAGGAACACCTGATAAGGTGACGGTGTCCATTTAACTTTAATAATCATACTCAAAGGTCAAACATAAACTGCTGCATCCATCTGGGTTTTTAAAACTCCATTTCACCTAATTCCCCTACTATTGCAGATGGCTTTTGTCCATGAAGTTCCCATGATCCCCAGCATAGTATTATTGGTAGTCAAAGGAGACCCTTTCTTGCCTTTTTTTTTCAGCAGTTGAAATGTTGGCTGGATCCCACCCAAAGAGACCAATAAAAAGTAATCCTTTATTGTTAAAGTACTTAGGAGACCTAAATAATGAATTTGGCTTAAGGGGAATGGATCCAGGTTCTATAACAATAATATGTTAACATTTCTTAATGGATGTGGATGTTTTCTCAAAGGGTATCAGTCACTAGGACACCCTAGATTTTAAGATAAAAATTAAATCTATAAACTCCCCCAATTTTTCACTGCTATTTTAGGAAAGGAATATCAACTGATGTCTCACAAGACTAAATGGAGAGATCTCAGCAGCCATTGTGGGGGGGGGGGGGCGCTGCCAAGCAACTCCAGATAATATTACCAAGGCTTCCATACATCAGTTAATGAATGTGGGGTGCAGTGGCATGTATGGAGAGGGTGAACGAGGTAAAAGTTATGAGGAAAGAAGGGAAGCAGGGAAAGGGAAGAGAAGGGGTGGGAGGTAAACCTGAAGACTAGTGGTTAATAAAAGATAGATAAAGGTAGGTAGGTGAGTGAGAGAAACTGTTATGCATGCATTAGCGAGTGCACATTTGTTGGAGATGGGATAACATTCCCTCTGGTAGTGACTGGTTTTTGCCTAAATACCAGGGCTTCACCTGGCAGCATGATGCCATCACTTCTGGGTATATAGGAAGTGATGTTGCTGGTGATGTCACAATATCACCTGGAAGATCCCTTCCCCACTGGTCATCTGAGCTGTAGCAGAGCATGGACTGGGGGAAGGGGACCCTCCACTCCCAGCAGGGGGCGTGCAACCCTACCTCATCCTCCCATTCTGCCCAGCTGATTAGCTATGAAGATCTCAAGGATGACATATGGATTTTAAGATTCACTGTAACTTCGAGGAAGCCATTCTGTACCATAGTGATCACCACCACTAGGTTTCAGTCAAGATGCATTATTTAGTTTAAAAGATTATAAAGTCCTGCTTTACCAGAGTTCTCAGCAGTTATACACTGCTGATTTCAGTCCACATCACCCAGTGATTAAGCCCAATTCCAGGGAGAACGTTTCATTTCCTTAAATAAATAATAAAACCGTTATTTTAAAAAGGTGCATGTGTCCAATTTTCTCTTCTGTTTTATGTAGGAATTACGCGCACATCTTCAATAGCAGAAATTATTGTAGGAAGGTATGATCGTTTGTTTTTGGTTTTCCTAAATTAATACCCCCTCCAGTTCCTTCCTCAAATACACATAGTAATCTTTCATCTGCAGTATACATCTGCAAAATCTTTAGTCTCCCTAAAGGAACAGTCTGGGAAAGTCAAATTATATATATTTTCTATGTATGAAAAATTACAGCAGTGGTCAGAAATCAAATCTTCTTTTTGTTGCCCCCCCCCCCCGCCGACATCATTGAAATGAGGTAAAACAGAAGGTTCAGCCAATTTCTGTTTCTAATAACTACCACAGAGAAGTTGAAGAACAATCCTGACCCCAACCAAAACCATAATTTATTGGCAGCTCTTTCAAAGAAAAAAGGGGCTTTGAATAATCTGAAAGCAGGTCTTTGGAAATAAGGAGCTTTAAAACTTCCAAATGCAACTGTAAAGGTCTTCTTGAGCATTAACTCGGATGGATTTGTAGAGTTGTCTGTCTGCTTGACAAACATGAAAGGATTCTTCTGTTTGAATGACACATCCCTCAGTTTAGAGTTGCATGTTGGGAAATGCAAAGGGTGTTTATAGTAAACAGCTGGGTCTTGTTCAAAAGTGATTTGTTTGGTGTTCTTTTATGATTAAGTTGATGCTATGACCCATTAGATGGAGATCATTTGTCTCCCATCTGAGTGTTTTGAAAAACCACTCAGCTTCATACAGTGTTATTAAACTTTACTTTCCTGCCATTATGGATCTGCGAGGGTTCCACTCATGCATGGTTGGCAGGTTCCATTGATAGTAGGTAGACCCGGCTTTAGGTATTGCTCCCAGATACATGGGGAGGGTTCCCACTGCGTTCAGTCCCCTCATGGCAGAAATGTCATGGTCCATAAAAAGGTCCAAATGGGTGTGGGTCGCGGGTACCAGCTCCATAGAAGTCCCTTCCTAGGTTGCACCTGGTCCCAGTTGAGTTAAGGGATCCTCTGGCGCTGGTGGCCCCAGGTCTGGCTCTGATGATGTGAAGGCGGTAGCCATTGTCCCAGGGTTGCAGGTACAGAGGAAAAGTAAGATTACTGTCAAAATGTCAGGCTATGGATAACAAGATGCAGCAGACTGATCTCTGGCCCATTTGCAGTAAGACACAAACACTTAGTCAAATGGAGTTTATTCAGAAATCGGATCATTTCCATATGCAGGTCCATAGGACTACTTAGAAACAAGACAGACATCTAAGCAGCATGAGTAGAAGTTGACAGTAATGACATCATGTGAAAGACACTTCTCTTTTACCCTTCTGGTTTACTCCTCCCCCCCCCTCCCAACAGTAAACAATTCGTTGGTGCTCTTTCTGTGTGAGAACGTTTTACATATTTGTGTTATCATGTTGAGATACTAGGAAGCAAGGCACAGCATTGTCTGGGAACAAGCACAAAGTTATAAACACTGGAAGCTGCTGTAGTTCAACAGATAACCACCTGTGAAAGCCTGAGAAAGAATAGTTAGGACATTAGCAAAGTGACACTGGGCTATTGCTAAATACACTGTGTTCAGCAGAACAGAATCAAAATTGGCATGGATGGGGCTCAGACATGACAGAAACACTGTTAACTAGTAAACAGGCCTGTTCAACTGGTTAATAGTGCCTGATAGGGTTGCCAGTTTGGGGGATAGGGGTCTTGAGTTCTGGAATTACAAGTGATCTCCAGACTACAGAGATCTCTTCCCCTAGAGATAACGGCTGCTTTGGAGGACAGACTCTTAGTATTATATCCCACGGAGGTGTCTCCTCTCCTCGAATACTGCCTCCCCAATCTTCAAGCCCCAACCTTCAACCCTAGATCCAGCATGGCTGAGGAATAAATCATATTGGATCTGAAATAGATGAGGGTTGAACTCACATACCTACCTTTCTACTGGTTGCCCTAGCTTGCAATATTCTTCTATATTCACATAACAGAAATATTTGTATTTATGGATTCAAATGATATGGAGATTTTACAGGCTGTTTCATTTAATGAAGCAAATGTGAAGAAAATAGAGTTGCCAGGTTCCTATACCCTCCCAGCGGAGAGGAGGGACCAGGCACTTGCATTGTGCCAACAACAAAGTCTTTGGGAAGTGACATCATCGCGCCAGCTACGGGAGTGCTCCTGTGCTCTGAGTGGGGCTGATTCAGCGCATTTGAAACCCAAATTGACTGCAAACAAAGGGCAGGAAGAGATGTAACTGTGCCTGTTGAGAGTGTGCGAGCGGCACGCGTTCCTGAGGTGCCTGCTGGTGGCGGGCAACTTCTGGGAGCTTGCAACCTATAATTAAAATTATATTTTAAATGTTATCTGACCATTGCGTTTTGATATTCCTTGATATTCCTTGTAAAGCATATTTTCAATTTTCTTTCCAATGTAAACTTCTGTTCCCTATCCCCTTTTCTTTCCACACCTACTATTTGTTTCATTAAAAAATAAAAATAAGAGCATAGGATGGGGGGAAATGGTGTGTACGTCTGTATCTATGAGTTGACCTGGGTTCAAAATCCTCACCCACCACAAAATCAGATGGGTGACCTCAGGCTAGGGAGGCTCGCCTGCCCTCGAGCAGAGCTAAGGTCTTTTCGGTCCTGGAACCGGCCTGGTGGAACTCTCTGTCTGATGAAACCAGGGTCCTGCAGGATTTATTATCCTTCCGCCGGGCCTGTAAGACAGAGATGTTCCA
Organism: Eublepharis macularius; assembly: GCF_028583425.1. Classification (NCBI taxonomy): domain Eukaryota; kingdom Metazoa; phylum Chordata; class Lepidosauria; order Squamata; family Eublepharidae; genus Eublepharis; species Eublepharis macularius. The sequence continues at coordinate 78,777,249 of NC_072799.1, forward strand.
CCAGGCATATGGCGGAGGCTAGGCTGGGCCCCCGCCAGTCGTACTTGACTTGACGTGAAAAGATCTGTCCACCACCCTATATGTATCTATAGATATGGATCTATGGGCCATGTCTGAAATGAAGTAACTCTTCCATCGCCATCTGAAGAAAACATACATACTCTCTCAGCCTACCTCACAGGACTGATGGGAGTGGCTTTGGGCCAGTCACACACACTGCATTTGGAAGTGCTGGCAACATCCACCGCGGCAAGCACACACTCTGGCCAGTTCCTGGGTTGGGTGGACCTTGTTGGGTGGCTTTGGGCCAGTCACACATTTGTGCTCTCTCTGTGTCTTGCTTTATTTGGAGGGTGAAGAGTAAAAATGCACTAAATGAATGTTCCTGTGCGTGATGAAAACCAAGCTTGCATAGTGGTTAGAGTGTCAGGAGAATCGGGTTCAAATCCCCACTCTGCCAAGGAATCTCACTGGGAGACATCGGGCCATCCCATGAGGGTTGCTAACTCTGGGTTGGGGAATTCCTGGAGATCTGGGGGAGGAGCCTGGGGTGGGCAGAATTTGGGGAGGGGAGGGCTCAGTGGGCTTCGAGGGTCCGCCTGCCAAAGCCCCCCTGAGGCACACCTTCTCAGCCGAAATTCCCTCACGAGGAGAGGAGGAGAGGAGAATGATGTCAGCTGCCATAAACAATGTACAAAAATATATAAAAAGAAAAGTTTGAGGAGAAAAGTGGGTAGAAATAAACATCCTTTTTTAATTGATAAGAACCTGAGGCACTTTTTGAGGCGCTTTGAGTTTTCAGAGAGAGAGAGAGAGAAAATGTGAGTATGTTATGGGGGGTGGTTAGAGGAAATTCATGCAGGTGGAAGGAGGAAGCGGGCAGACACACCCTCGTGAACCTGCCAGGCAATTGCTAACATCCAGCTGAGTGTACTTCGAAATAAAGTCAGGGAAGACAAACAGCGGAAGAGTGTTACTGGGTCTTTCCCGGCATCACCTCACTTCCCAAATCCGACCAGGCTTTTCTGGCAGGTTTGGTGCCTCCAGGCTTACCATGTGCTGCTGCTTCAATCTCAGCTCCTTCAGGGGGGCCGAGTGGGAGGTGATCGTGGTGGTCCCAGAGCCCCCTGTGGCTCTGCTCTGGCCGAGGCTGGCAGTGTCAGTGTGGTCAAGGCAGTCGCAGCCCCAGAAGCCGAGAGCAAACGGGCACCTGACGGAGCAAAGAACGAAAGAAATCTAGAGGCCCCACCCTGGCCGTTCCTCTCAAGCAGCGGCAGGTGGTGGCATCAGGCCCAAGGAAGTGCCCTCACTCAAGCCTGCACTTCAGAAATGACCACAACTTTGAGTAAAAATAAAAACGGATTGAATGTCCCTTAATGTTTTTTTTCTAGAATGTCACCTTTCCTTGCGGTAGGAAGCTTCACCAGTTGGATTTCTGTCTCCTCTGCAGCTAGTCAAGGCAGGAAAAGGGGGAGACAGGAGCTTTTAAAAACAAGAGAGGTTGCTGTGGATACTCAATATTGCCCTTTGCACATGCTCAGAGGAAAGCTCTGCCTAGGTTTCTGAGATTGCAGGCCCCTGTTTAGGATGCAAACGAGAGTGGATGGAGAGAAAGAGCACACGAGGCAGGCAGCTCGACCACGTCTGAACTTGAGTTGGGGAAAAGGAAAGCCACAGGAATAGAGCCTTGGACAGTCTCTACAGGAGTCCTCGGGGTGCATGTGCATCAAGTGCCGGGAGATGCAATGTTAGCTGGGAAGCATAGTTTAATAAGACAGAGCTGGAGGAGATCACTTCAGAGAGAGAGATTTTCTCAAACCCCTCCACTGTCTCTGGGGTACTGTACTCTCTCCCTTTCTGAAGACTTTGCTCTGCTTGAAACTTTGAATTAACTGAGCCTCAGCAGGGCAAAGGCTGTAGAAAGCGAGACAGTGTGGCACACCAGAGGTGGCGGAGGGCTGTGAGAGGGTACGTCCCCTCTGAAGCGATCTATGCCAGCTCTATCTTTTAAAACTACGCTTCCTAGCTCCAGTGGCAAAAGTCTCGCGCAGAGAAACTCTGAGTACAGATCCCTACAGATCCATGCAGACCTGTCTTTACCTCCCTCTCCCTTTACTTGATCCTTCCAGATCTTTCCTGGGCTTGGTCTGACGGAGCCCCACCCCCCACGCGGCCCCAGTGGAATCCCTGCCTGGAATGCTTGAACCAGCAAGGTTCTGCTGTGGCATTACGACTGGAGCGGCAGTTGGTCGGCCTCATTACCCCCGGCAGCTTGGCGTGGTGGAGGAGGTACCGATCCCTGGCTCTGGCTCCCCGAGGGCTGGGCTGGGGGGGTGGGGTAGGCCGAGGTTGGGGGCGGAGGGAAGGATGGATGTAAAGCAGGGGCATAAGAAGGACGCTCTGGGGGCCACCCGCAGCCTGCTTTTCACTTGTCTCTGCTGCTGTCATTCTTATCCCCCCTCCTGCCTGGGTTACTGTCTCAGCCTGTATGTTAAGCGCGTGTCTCCCACACCCCACAAGGAGCCTCCTTCCATTATCCCCCATCTTCCAAATGGGTAGACCTTGCTTGACTTGGGGCACTGTGGAGGCAGACCTGGCCCATCCCGGCTCAGCCCCCCCCCATCATTTCTGAATGTGGCTCTCAGAACAAAATGCTGACCTGCCCCCTGAGCTGCAGGGCCCCTGGGGAAGCTCAGGGCGATCTAGAATACAAGGAAGAGGCAGGGCATTTTCATGGGGGCGGGGCAGGGTGGCCAGAAATAAACAGGCAACCCCCAGAGCTGTTGAGGCATGGCCTCTCCTGGGCCAAGCTCCAAAGCTGCAGGTGTGGTGGGCATCTGTCCCTCCTGGGGCACCTCCCTAACATCCCGGTTGACCCACTGCCTGGTGGCTGTGCTGAGCCACTCTGAAAGTCATGCTGAGTCTTTGATCTCTCACCCTGCAGGGGGGTAAGCGGAGGATGACGTGGTGTCGGAGACTGTGGAAGTGGCTAGTCCGGAAGAAGGACAAAGTGGCGGCAGGTTTGTGTTTCGGACAGGACAGGCAGTGCCTTCTGCTTGCACTCAGAGCCTTTCCCTTTCCGCGGGTTGACAACTAAGTTCTGATGCTCTTGAATTGAGATCCCAAGATCCCTGATGCCGTTCATGTTCCGTTTAATTTTAAAAAGGTCTGCTAGTTTCCGCCCCTTCTGATGAATCAAAACTTTTCATAATATCTCGAAGTTTAAGGTATTGGAATACAAGATTGAATGGTTTCAGTATCTCCAAATAAGTAATTTAATATGTTCGTTGGAAAGAAAGGGTGTTTTAAAAAGACAATTAACATTTTTGCATTAATATTGAAGGATTCAGAGAGTATTGTTAAAGGCTGGTTATCCAAGCTATAGAAACATTTGGTGGAAATATTCTATTCCCCTTACCAAGATACAAAGTCACAAGTTGGCAAAAGGACAGAGTAAAAGAGCCCACCGAAGCAGACTGGGAGAAAAAATGGGCTTTGCCTTCAAAGACATCGAAAATTTTGTGTCTTAAATATCAACATTATAAAATGTTTTCCAATTGATATTTGACTCCATCTAAGCTTCAATTGATATTTAAAACTGCCAGCCCATATTGCTGGAGGAAATGTAGATGGAAAGGAACTGGTGGGAATGCCTGATTATTCAAGTCTTGGGAGGGAAATTTATGAGGAGATTATAAAGATTGTTAAAGTTTCTTTTCCTTATAACCGTGAATGATAATACACATCTACACTATAAATTATTCCACTGGTCAGCATAAGGCTGACCACAGTGCAAAACACCACAGTGCAGGAGTTTATCACGTGTATATCCTGGAGAAAATTAGACCGCAATTCTCAACCACTCCCATCCAATCCGATACATATTCAATGCGCACAGCGTTGTAAGGGCTCACAGCTCCAGAGATCCGTGGCCAGCCCAAGGTCACCCAGGTGGCCTCAAGTGGAGGTGGGGAATCAAACCCGGCTCTCCCAATTAGAGTCCCGCGCTCTTAACCTCGACACCAAATTGGCTCGCTTCAGTCCGTAATGCTGAATGTTGAAATGCTGAATGCTCCTTGTGACCGACACTATTGAACCTGAATGCCCAGAGAAGACCTTCAGGAAGATAGTCTGAAAATGAGATTCTACCTAGGCTCTCGTTAGTTTCAAGTTCATAAAGCATGTAATACTTTTTAGAAACATTTCACTAGGGCGACCCGAATGTCTTTGGTCACCTCCAGCTGCCTCCTCTAGCTGTCCCCGCTTTGTTCCAAGGTATTGGGGCTTCCGAGGTGCTTGCTGCCCATCCTCCTCCTAGGCAGGAGAAGCGCAAATGCAGGGGTGGCCTGGGCAGCAACTGATGTGGACTTGCCTTCTGAAATCTCAGGGACTGTGAAGAAGGAAGAGGAGGAGGAAGAAGGGAAAATGCCTCCCAAGGACAGAAGGGAAGAGCTTATGGTGAGCAGAAAAGCTAGCCAAGGGAGGGAATCATCCACTTGGGTCCCCCTGCCCCTCAGGAGATAGCAGCCCTCCTGCCAAGCTGCCCAGCCCAGGAACAGTCCGGGCAAGGGAGAGGGGTGTCCAGTGGAAAGGCCAAGAGCGCGGGGTAGCCTCGATGCTGACCCAGCCTCCTGAGTAGCCACTGGCAGCAACCACTGTTGAAAAGGCTTTTGTGTCTTTAGAATAAAGGTGGGAATTGGCAAGCAGCACAAGGCCTGCCAGGCACTGACCCTTTCCCTTTCCCCGGCAAATGGGGAGAGCTCCCGGGAAGTGTCAGCAGGAATCATGAAGCCCACCAGCTCCATCTGGGGAATATGGAATGGAAGGATCCCAGGGGTGGGGGCAGACCCTTCTCGGGCACAGGAGAGCAGCTGCCAGGGAAAGCAGAAAAGATGGGGCTCCAGGGCCTCCTTGTGGAGAGAGCAGCTTCCAGGAGCATCAGTCGTTGCAGCTAACAGGTGGCCTTTGTCTCTCAGGAGCTGCAGTCTGAGACGTCTAGCATGTGGAGCGTCTCAGATCTCCTATGGGAATCCCCATCAGGTATGGCCTCTCCCCAGCTGACGGAAAATGGTGATCTGCTGTTCTCTTTCTCTTTTCTATCCTGCCCTCCCTCCAAGCAGCTCAAGGCACAATGCATGGTTCCCGCCCATCTCTTTCCCTTTCCTCCCAACAACCTTGCGATAGGCTTAGAGTGAACAACGGGTGCTTGAACACGCTGTGGGATGTGAATGGTGATTTGAACCTGGGTCTCCCAGGCCCTCGTCTGTGGGATCTTTTAAGCACCTGTTGCCAAGCAAGTGTTATTGCTCTGCTGTCCAGTGTAGCCCCCCTCTCATCCCCGTGTTTATGCTCCTAAACCGGTCACAAGAGTTAGAACTCCCCTTGCTCAATCCATCCTCCTAAAAGAAGAGAAGCTCCCAAGAACTTTGCCTCTTATAGAGCTTTAGAATTTATTATAGCTCCCCATGGGATCCAAAGAGATGCTGCCACGCGAATGCCCGAGATAAGAGCTGTTCTGGGTGGGAATGTATAGGCACGTCCAGGGCCACCAGAATGTCTTTGGTCACCTGAAGCTCCCTCCTCTAGCGGTCCCTGCCCTATTCCAAGGCAGTGGGGCTTCAGAGGTGCTTGCAGTCCATTTTATTCCTGGGCAGGAGAAGCACAAAAGCAGGGGTGGCCTGGGAAGAAACTGATGTGAACTTTCCTTCTGAAATCTTAGGGTCGGTGCAGGACGAGGACGACCGAGAGCCCTTTGCTTGCCTCAGGCAATTCACGACACCAGCCTGGATAGTGAGCAGAAAAGCTAGCCAAGGGAACGAAACATCCACTTGGGTCCCCCTCTCCCTCAGGAGATAGCAGCCCTCCTGCCCAGCTTACCAACCCAGGAACAGTCTGGGCAAGGGAGAGGGGTGTCCAGTGGAAAGGCGAAGAGGGCGGGGTACCCTAGATGCTGACCCAGCCTCCTGATTGGCCACTGGCAGCAACCTCTGTTGAAGCCCCAAAAGGCTGTTGTGTTTTTGGAATGGAGGTGGGAAAGGGCAAGCAGCACAAGGCCTGCCAGGCACCGATCCTGTCCCTTTCCCCAGCATTTGTGGAGAGATGCTGGGAAGTGTCTACAGAAATCATGGACCTGACCATTTCTGTATTTGGGAATATGGAATGGAAGGATCCTAGGGGTGAGGGCAGTCCATTCTTGGAATCTGGAGAGCAGCTGCCAGTGGCCTCCCTGTAGAGAAAGCCGCTTCCTGGAGCATCAGTTGTTGCAGCTAACAGGCGGCCTTTCTCTCTCAGGAAGTGCGGTCGCTGCCCTCCTTCCCCTCAGGCGACACAAGCGAGGCAAGCGAGACGTCCTCCATGATGGCAGAAAAGGGTAACCTACTGTTCTCTTTCTCTATTTTTCTTGTGCCCTCCCCCCATGGAGCTCGAGGCAGAATACGTGGTTCCCTCCCACCCCTTTCACTTTCCTCACAACAATCTTGCGATGCAGGGTTGGCTGAAAGAGGCCGACGGGTGCTTGATCACCCTGTGAGATTCATGGCCGAATGGGGATTTGAAGCTGCGTCTCTCAGGGCCTCATGAGCTGAAGCTTTTAAGCACCTGTTTCCAAGCAAGAGTCATTGGAGTCATTGGACTCCAGTCCCATGTAGCTCCCCGTCCCCATCCCCATGCTTGTGCTCCTGCATCTGTCACCAGGGTCAGGACACTCCTGGTGACAGAGAAGAGAAGCTCCCATTAGCATTGCCTCTTCCATAGTACTGGAATACATGATAGCTCCACAATGGAACCAAAGAGATGCTGCCCTGAAAATGGCTGAGACAAGAGCTGGTCTGCATGGGAACGTATAGGCACATCCAGGGCCACCAGAACATCTTTGGCTACCTCAAGCTCCCTCCTCTTGCTGTCCCGGCCATATTCCAACTTAGTGAGGCTTCAGAGATGCTTGCAGTCCATTTTCCTCTTGGGCAGGAGAAGCACAACTGCAGGTGTGGCCTGGGCAGCAACTGATGTGAACTTGCCTTCTGAAATCTCAGGGTCAGTGACGGAGGAGGAGGACGAGGAAGATCAAAAAATGCATGGCAAGGAACGAACATCTGCAGTTCTGGTGAGCAGAAAAACTAGTCAGGGGAGTAAATGTGCCTCCTGGATCTCCCTGTCCCTCAGGAGATAGCAGCCCTCCTGCCAAGCTTCCCAACCCAGGAAGAAGCCAGGCAAGGGAGAGGGGTGTCCAGTGGAAAGGCCAAGAGCGTTGGGTACCCTAGATGCTGACCCAGCCTCCTGATTGGCCACTGGCAGCAACCCCTGTTGAAGACCCAGAAGTCTTTTCTGTTTCAGAATAGAGGTGGGAACGGGCAAGGAGCACAAGGCCTGCCAGGCACTGACCCCGTCCCTTTCCCCAGCAAATGTGGAGAGCTCCCGGGAAGTGTCAGCAGAAATCATAATGCCCACCGGCTCTGTATTGGGGAATATTGCATGAAAGGATCCCAGGGGTGGGGGCAGAGCCCTTCTCGGACTCTGGCAAGCAGCTGCCCGTGGAAGCAGGCTAGATGGGGCTCCAGGGCCTCCTTGTGGAGAGAGCAGCTTCCAGGAGCATCAGTCGTTGCATCTAACCGGTGGCCTTTCTCTCTCAGGAGCTAGAGTCCATCACCTCCAGTGTCTGGGACAGCTCCGTGGCATCCACACCAGCAGGTATGGCATCTCCCCAGTGGACGGAAAATGGTAATCTAATGTTCTGTTTCTCTAGTTTTCTCCTGCCCTCCCTCCAAGGAGCTCACAGCAGAAGGATTGATTCCAGCCCGTCTCTTTCACATTCCTCCCAACAACCATGCGATGTAGGGTAGGCTGACTGAGACCGATGGTGCTTGATCACCCTGTGAGATTGATGGCTGAATGGGGATTTGAAGCTGAGTCTCCCAGGGCCTCATGCGCTGAGTCTTTTAAGCACCTGTTTCCAAGCAAGAGTCATTGGACTACTTTCCTGTGTAGCCCCCTGTCCCCGCTTCGAGCACGCCCAAGACAAGAACTGGTCTGAATGGGAATGGACAGGCACGCCCAGGGCCACCATAATGTCTCTGGTCCCCTGAAGCTCCCTCCTCTAGCTGTCCCTGATTTGTTCCAAGCTAGTGGGGCTTCAGAGGTGCTTGCAGCCCATCTTCCTGCTAGGCAGGAGAAGCATAAATGCAGGGGTGGCCTGGGCAGAAACTGATCTGAACTTGCCTTCTGAAATCTCAGGGTCTTTGGAGGAGGAGCATGAAGAAGAACCGGCAATGTCCTGCAGTGAGGGAACATCTGCAGTCCTGGTGAGCAGAAACGCTGGCCAAGGGAGGAAATGTGCCTCCTGGATCTCCCTGCGCCTCAGGAGAGAGCAGCTCCCCTGCCAAGCTTCCCAACCCTGGAACAGTCCGGGCAAGGGAAAGGGGCGTCCAGTGGAAAGGCCGAGAGCGTGGGGTACCCTAGATGCTGACCCAGCCTCCTGATTGGCCACTGGCAGCAACCCCTGTTGAAGCCCCCAAAGGCTTTTGTGTCGTTAAAGTGGAGGGGGGAACTGGCAAGCAGCACCAGGCCTGTCAAGCACTGACCCCTGCGCCTTTCCCCAACAAATGTGGAGAGCCCCCGGGAAGTTCCAATAGGAATCATGAAGCCCACCAGGTCCATATGGGGAACATTGAATGGAAGGATCCCAGGGGTGGGGGCAGACGCTTCTCGGGCACAGGAGAGCCGCTGCCAGAGAGAGCAGAAAAGATGGGGCTCCAGGGCCTCCTTGTGGAGAGAGATCAGCTTCCTGGAGCATCAGTCGTTGCATCTAACGGGTGGCCTTTCTCTCTCAGCAGCTACAGTCTGAGACCTCAAGCATGTGGAGCGTCTCAGACCTCCTCCGCGAAACACCATCAGGTATGGCCTCTCCCCAGCTGTCGGAAAATGCTAATCTAATGTTCTCTGCCTGTTTCTATCCTGCCCTTTCTTCAAGCAGCTCAAGGCAAAATGCATGGTTCTCATCCATCTCTTTCCCATTCTTTACAACAACCTTGCGATGTAGAGTAGGCTGAGAGAGAACGACTTGTGCGTGATCACTCTTGTGAGATTCATGGTCGATTGGGGATGTGAAGCTGGATCTCCCAGGTGTTCTTCTGTGGGATTTTTTAATCAGGGCTTTTTTTCAGCAGGATGTCCCGGGATCTGAGATCCAGCACCGCTGACTAAAGACTTTTGTCCCTGCCCCCGTTGCCCACAGACCTATGGGCTGCCTCCCCGGGTGGAGCTCCGCCGGGGCCACATGCTTGCTCGGCCTCTCCCGGCCTTTCCCTTCTTCCCTCCCTCCCTTTCTCTTGTTCTTTTCTTTTTCTTGCTTCCTTCTTTCTTCCCTTCTCTCCCTCCCTCCTTTTTTCTTTCCATGTCTTTGTTCCTTTTTTTATCTTCGTTCTTTGGAGGATGGAGGAGGGCCGCAGGCAGCTGGCCACTACATTTGGAGGTGATGTTATCACACATTTCCTGTAGCGCCCATGCTTTGGGCTCGCACGTGTAACAGAGAGATCCACCCTCTCCTTCCCCCGGGAAAAACCCCTGCTTCTCAGCACCTGTTGCCAAGCAAGTCTCATTGGACTACCTTGCTATGTAGCCCCTCAATTGTCCCCGTGTTGATGCTGTCACAGGAGTCCAAACTCTCATTGCTCAGTTCATTCTGCTAAAAGAAGAGAAGCCCCCAATAGCCTTGCCTCTTCCAGAGTGTTAGAATCCGTTAGAGCTCCCGACTGGACCCAAAGAGATGGTGCCACGAGAACGCTCGAGACACCTGCTCTTCTGGGTGGGACTGTAGAAGCAGACCCAGGGCCTAGACTGTGACAGCAACTGTGACAGCAACTGAGGGCCAAGCTAGAAGGGACGAATGACACTTGAATCGGAGTGATCGAGTGGAGCGCAAGTGGAGTGCAAGTGAAGCAGGAGGAATACAGTTGAGTCTGTTCACTTGCCGTTCAAGGTTAATTCGTCCCTACTAGCTTGGCTCTGAAATGCCAATGCCCGTCAAGAAGGAACACGGTAATCTAAGGTTCTCTTTCTCTATTTTTGTCCTGCACTCCCCCAAGAGCTCATGGGAGAATGCCTGGTTCCCACCCGTATTCCTCACATCCACCTCGCGATGTAGGGAAGGGTTGGCTGAGAGTTCTGACATGAGCGAGACCTCTCATTCCCCCATCAGCATCTCCTCTTCATTGGTTTTAAAACCTGTTCCAGTTCCCCATTAGAAGGGATCCTGCCAGAAGAACTGAAGGGGGAAGAAGAAGGGTTCTATCCTCTGGAGTTATCAACCTTCCCTTCTTTTTCCTCCAGAGCCCCAAAAAGAGAGATCCATCTTGCATTCTCTCTTCTGCTGCGGCTGCATTAAAGGACACTGACAACTTGCCGGCAAGCTGGGTTGGCGCTGAGGAGGAGCAGCTGGACAACGCCACCCACAGGTGAGAGCAGAGGCTTGGGCTCCCCTCCCCCTTGCGATGCCGTAGGGGGAGGGAGCATGCTTGGGCCCCCTGTCCCTCCCCCTCGTTCCCTCCAGGGAGCAAGAGTCTCCTGGCTGGTGTGCTGGTTGGCCTGGCACGGAAACTGCAGGGCCTGCACGCGGGCCCCTGAAAACCTGGGTGTCTGTGAGGCCGCAAGGGTCCCCCGCTGCCCCCTCCCTGGCCCACACCCGTGCACGGGAGTCCTTAGGGGGCCCTGCCATTCTTCTGTCTCCATGGGGCAGCCCATTTCCATCCCCCCACTGACACGGAAAAAAAAGGAGGGAGGGAGGGTGAGAGGGAGGGAGGGAGGGGTTCCTGGCAGAGATCTCCAGGGCCGTTTGTGCCGGTCGCCTTCGGGGGCCAGGGAGGAATTTTTCCCGCAAGGGGCCAGATTGGCCAAGGCCTCTGGGGGTTTTTTCGCCTTCCTCTGGGCATCAAAGTCAGGGACCCTGGGGGTGGGGGTGGGGGCTCCATCTTTCTTGGTTGCAGCAGCTGGAGCGTTGGCAGGAGTCGGGCCTGTGGCCTTCCTCCTGTGACGGTTTTTGAGGCATTGGGCTGGATCCCAATAGGGTGAGTGGGCCTTTGGGTCTGCTCACACCGATGGATCTGGAAGCAAGGGTCGCCAGGCAGGTCCGGTGACGGAACACCGTGTGCTGAGGTGCCAGCGGGAGGATGGCAGGTGATGCATAGCTCAGCAGCCAGGCCTACAATGTCACCGGGGATCCGTGCCCAGATGCCAGGCCAATGCTCCTTCCAGCTGTAATCAATAAAGTTGTGGCCATTTCTAACCCAAGCAAGTGTCTGGTGTGATTCTTCGCTGCGACGCAGTCTGACATAGCACATAGGTGACAAATGAAGCTGACGACATCTCGGCACGCTGGGTTGGCACCGAGTGCAGGATGGAGTGGAGGCGGGATTAGAAAGGAGTCCATCCTGCTTTGGCCAGCCATATGGTCAGCGCCATTATACCCGAGCTTCCACAGGAGCAGCTGGTCACCCGCCTACTCTGTGCTGATTGAGGACTATCGGGGGGCAGCGTCGCAACTGAATGGGTTGGCAGTTTTTGAGGCATTGGGCCCAATCCCAACAGGGTGAGTGGGTCTTCGGGTCTGTTCACCCCAACGGATCTGGAAGCAAGGGTCGCCCGGCGCGTCTGGTGACGGAACAACGTGAGCCGAGTTGCCAGTGGGAGGCTGGCGGGTGATGCATCGGTCAGCAGCCAGGCCTCTGATGCCACCGGGGATCCATGCCCAGATGCCAGGCCAATGCTCCATCCGGCTGTTTTCAATAAAGTCGTGGCCATTTCTGACCCAAGCAAGTGTCTGGTGTGGTCCTTAGCCACCACGCAGTCTGGTGACACTTAGGTGACAGGCAGGGGGATGGAGCAAAGACGCCGTCACGCTCTCCTTTCCGTGGCTGTCACCCTGTGGGCCTCCTTCCTTAGTACGGGCCCAGCACTACAAGTTTGCTCCCTGTGGCCATTCTGCTGATGAGAAATAACGGACAGACACACCCCTCCGCTAATGAATTTAGGTTCAGGATACCAAAAGCGCCTGAGTCTCCCGCGATCTGACCAACAGCCCGCGATCTTGGCTCCATGTTCTGAGGACGGCCCCGTGATTAGCAGACACAAACGCAGCCCACCCCCACAGACAGGGCCCAAACCCCCTGATGCCAAGGAATCTCTGCCCACAGGGAGAGCCCCAGAATGCAGGCAGGAAACAGAGGACACCCATGGACCTCCTGGAGGACTGGTGGGGCGACCAATAGGACTGTGGAGGGAAGCCAAGCATTGTCCTCCACCAAACACCCCTGCCTTCCGCTGAGCTCCCTTGGGCAGAGAAGGGGCGTGCAAAGCCCAAGACAGCAACAAAGGGACATGCCGCTGCAATAGAGTCTTGTCAACTTCACTAAGGAATGACATCCCTGAGGCCAATGGCAGACCCCAGTTCGATTCCCAAGAAGGAGTATGTTGGGCAAAGGCAACACTTTGCTTATGCTCATTAGCAACTGGCCCAGGAGCAGCAAAGCAGGAAGTAGGGGGTGGACCAGAATCCACACCTCACGCCCCAGAGGTGGGGAGGCAGAAAAGTCTGCGGAGACAAGGGGGGGGGCTCTCAGCTGTGACTGGGGCTCAGTGCAGGACTGCCTCTGGTCTCTCCCCAAGTGGAGATGGAACTTGGAGGGCTTGGCTGCTCCGGCGGCATGTCTTTCCGCAGTGCTATCCTTGTCTTTGTGGTGTCCCCTAGCCAGTTTGAGGGCCTTGGTGCCGAGAGTGGCAATGCCGACAGTTGCCTAATGCCGTATGGGGTGTCCTGTTCCTGTGCTGCCAAAGAGTTCAGGTGTTATAGAAACTTGTATCACTGAGCGCTTCCTTCTTCTCTTCCTCTTTCTTTCTTTCTTTCTTTCTTTCTTTCTTTCTTTCTTTCTTTCTTTCTTTCTTTCTTTCTTTCTTTCTTTCTTTCTTTCTTTCTTTCTTTCTTTCTTTCTTTCTCTCTCTCTCTCTCTCTCTCTCTCTCTCTCTCTCTCTCTTCCTTCCCTCCCTCCTTCCTTCCTTCCTTCCTTTCAGCCTTTCTTTCTGCTTTCTGCCTTTCTGTCTGTCTATTTTTCTTTCTCTTTCTCACTTTGTCTCTTCCTTCCTTCCTTCCTTCCTTCCTTCCTTCCTTCCTTCCTTCCTTCCTTCCTTCCTTCCTTCCTTCCTTCCTTCCTTCCTTCCTTCCTACTTATTTCTCCTGGGGGGCATCCATGCCTTGCGCAATGACATTACTGCCCACCAGTGATGTCATCGCATGGTCCCGGGAGCATGTCCATGCACATGTAGTGATGGGTCCACCACCCCCTGCAAGGAGCTGTCTTGGGGGAGAGTTCCCCCACCTATTTCTTCAGAAAAAAGCCTGGCTCACCAATTGCGTCCCCCAAAGTACTTGAAGATACGTCAGCAGGGGTCTGGTGGGCAGGGAGCTGGTTTCACTGCAGTCTGTATGGATTCTATTCCCCTGGCACGGTGCTGTATCCAGAACACTTCTGGTTGGGATGCTGTGGACCTGAAGCCTGGACTGAGAACACGGCCTGGGATTCTGCGGGAGATCCACCCACCACACTGCCCAACGTCTCCCTGCTGGAACGGAGGGAAGCGGTCTTGAGGATGGGGTGGAGGACCCTTCGGTATTGTGTCTGTACAGTGCAGGCCTTTTCCAGTTTATTCCGTCTGAGGATGTGGACAGGATCCTGGGAGGTTTGAGGCCTGCCACCCGTTTGCATGACCCTTGCCCACCAGCTGCAGTGGTGGGCAGAGGAATTGTTGAAGTGACTAGCTACTGGGCAGCAGCAGTTGTAGAAGGTGAAACTGGTGGAGAATCTTTCATGGAAAATAGCAGGGACACTTCAGCTCACCCTGGTTGGTAGTATGCCCAAAAAAGCAATGGCAAACCGCTTCTGATCATCTCCTACTTCAAAACCCCGATGATGAGAGGATCAAAACTGGGGAGGCGGGGCGGGGGGGAGATGGTGCTGAGAAACAGGACCTCCACTTTGCAAGCCACACAATTAGCTACTGGGGAAGAGGAGAGGTTAAGTATAACTGTTTTTACTGATGGGACTGGGTTATCACCAAAAGGGTGTCTCGTTGCTGAAGGGAACAGATGCAAAAGAAAAGTCCAAAGCTCTGCAACACACGTAGTAGGAACATGGAATGGGAGAGGTACAAAACCTGGTAAACCGGAAATCATAAATTAAGATTTTCTGCTCTAGAAGGACCTTCTGCCATAGGCGAGCATGAGGAAAGGGACATGCTGGGGGTGGAAAGCGCAGCGATGGACCCAGATGCTTGCTGCGGAGCCAGCAGGTGGAGGCTGGAGGCTGGATGAGTTTCAGAAGGGAAGGCGGTGGGTGCATCGCCCCCGTGGCAGATGGTGCTGACGCGTATGTGGCTTCAGTTCATCCACGCTGGCCTGAAGAGGCCTGCCCCATAGCGTGATGGTAAGCACACCAAAACTCAGCGGGCATATGCATGGCTGTGGGGGCCCTGGGTTCAGCCTCTGTTCCTACACCTCCTTTGAATCTTTACACAAGCAAACTGATCCCCACACCAAAAGGAGCTGTCTGCATCTCCATATCAAAGGAGTTGTTTACATCCCCCCTCTCCTCCTCCCCCCCTCCCCTCCCCTCTCCTCCTCTATATTTGGCCAGTTTCCTTCTGCCCTCCATGCATCTGACGAAGAGAACGTGATTCTCGAAAGCTTATGCTACAATAAAATTGGTTGGTCTTAAAGGTGCTACTGGACTCTTTTTGATTTTGATTTTAGTTTACCTCTTTCCTCCTCTTTTGCCTTTGTTGGGTTTTCCTTCAGGGGCATCAGAACCAGTAGGTGGCGCTGTCGCCAGGATGGCTTCTCTCCTTGTAGGCTCGTAAAGGACCTCAGAATTGGGGGAGAGGAGGGGGGTTTTCCGCACCCAGTTCCCTCTCTCGTCCCCCCTGGATAGAGCTCCTCTCTCTCTCTCTCTCTCTCTCTCTCTCTCTCTCTCTCTCTCTCTCTCTCTCTCTCTCTCTCTCTGCACCACTCAGACTCCATGTCTCCCAACTACTCCTCGTCGGTCCTTCCACCTCACTTCCACCTCACTCACTTTTATGGGGCCATCCTTATTGCTCTCCCCGCCCCCTCCTGGTACCGCCCTATGCCTGTCTCTGCTGTCCCCCTTTCCCCATGATGGATGGCCCTCCTGGCCAGTGGGAGGGCTTGCCTTGTCCTTCCCCTGCTCTGAGTACCTCCCTCGCTCGGCCCCACCCTCCTGCAACACCAGGCTGGCTGGGCCCCACCAGCGCCACCCCAGTGCACAATGCTCCTGAAGCGGCCACAGGCTCCCTGTCTCGGCTGGTCAGGATGCTTGCTGCTGGCTCCACCCTTTGCCCTCTGGCTCGGTTGTCCTCGGAGCTTTGGGGGCAGAGCCAGGGCTCCCTCTGGGCTGCGTTGGGGCAGTCAGCTCTTCTCTGAGCCATGCGGGTGTCAACGGGCTCGTCCCTGCCTGCTCCAGCCCACCGGCTGGGGCTGCCTTTCCCCTCCACTCGGTGCTCATGGGGCCAAGCTTCTCCTCAAGGGCCCCATCAGCCTCAGCCTGTTCCTGGCTGGATGCCTGGCCACTCAGGCCCGTCACTGCTGGCTGCCCTCCTGGAGCCGTGGCAGGCCTGGCAAGCTGGCCCGCGGCCGCTGCTTGCTTCTTGGCTCTGGTCGCCCAGTGGACCCCCCCTCAGCTGTCACAGGAGGGCAGTCCTTCGAGCCCTGGTGGAGGCCTTCCAGGTAAGTCCGAGCTGGGGGGGGGGGGCTCCCAACGCTGGACAGTCTTATAGACTCAGTGCCGAAATCTCCTCTCCCCCTTGTTTGGGTGGGTTTGGGATTGTGTGAAACTTGCGTAAATGAAAAGGCTTGCAGGGAGTTTGAATTGTTGGCCTGTTATTACCTAGTTTGTAAGTGCAGGGCTGTCGTTTTGTTTGTGATTCGAAGCAGTTGAGATTTTGTTTGGTTTTGGCTTGTTTTAACTATTGCTTTGGTTTGTCTAATTGTTTGCTTACCTGAGTAATTTTGGAAGTCCTTGATCGCCACCCAGTGTGTGGGGGTGTCACTTGAGGGCTGTGTTATGAGCTCGGGTTTTATTTGCTCTGTGATTTCTGTGGACTGCTTTGGTCAGCTTTAGGTTGTTTTGTCTTGTTTTCGTTGCTCTCTGTTGGAGCTGTTTTTAGTGAGTAGTTTGGCTGTTTTTAGTGACAGAGTAGTAGTGTGGATAAGAGGATTCTCTCTTCTTTACTCACCTCTTCCTCCCACCCTGCCTCATTCATTAGATTAGGAAGTCGTGAAAGAGTAACTTTCTGAGGAGAGGAATGTAGTTCAGCTATGGCCGTCGTCACACGGGCATCTGTTCCGTTAAATTTACAGCATATAGCGTCATCGCTGATATCGGCACAGTAACGTTTCTTTGGGTCCCCTCGCGTTTCTTCGCGCTCCCAGCTGTCCACACCTAAGTGCTCTGTTCCGTTCTCTCTAATGGGCGCAGAAGCAGCTCCCC
This sequence comes from Eublepharis macularius, assembly GCF_028583425.1. Classification (NCBI taxonomy): domain Eukaryota; kingdom Metazoa; phylum Chordata; class Lepidosauria; order Squamata; family Eublepharidae; genus Eublepharis; species Eublepharis macularius. The sequence continues at coordinate 78,793,793 of NC_072799.1, forward strand.
TTCCCTTTTTAAATTTTTTTTGGGCGTTTAATTCCGCTATAATGGAATAACATTAGCTTCCTAATCTACTGCTGTTTCCTGAATAATCTGAAATACGTGTGCACAACTGAAGTTGTTGTCAGCTGGATGAGGCTGCAGTCTTCCGCGCCTAAGATCCTCTCGGTAACGCAAAACTGAAAGCGGAAGTCGGATAGAACAGTTGCGAAGTTTAAAATTTTCCCGCGCAAAAAAAATAAAGGCATTATATCGCTATAACATCGTAATTTAAAAAAAACCGGAAAATGACTGAACACGGCCATTTTTAGTGAGGTGTGGTTTTGGGTTAAAATAAAAATTTCTCTAATGGCAATTCAGTCATTTTTACTCGTTTTCTTCAGCGGAAGAGTGTTACCGGGTCTTTCCCGGCATCACCTCACTTCCCAAATCCAACCAGGCTTTCCCGGCAGGTTTGGTGCCTCCAGGCTTACCACGTGCTGCTGCTTCAATCTCAGCTCCTTCAGGGGGGCCGAGTGGGGGGTGATCGTGGTGGTCCCAGAGCCCCCTGTGGCTCTGCTCTGGCCGAGGCTGGCAGTGTCAGTGTGGTCAAGGCAGTCGCAGCCCCAGAAGCCGAGAGCAAACGGGCACCTGACAGAGCAAAGAATGAAAGAAATCTAGAGGCCCCACCCTGGCCGTTCCTCTCGAGCAGCGGCAGGTAGTGGCATCAGGCCCAAGGAAGTGCCCTCACTCAAGCCTGCACTTCAGAAATGACCACAACTTTGAGTAAAAATAAAAACGGATTGAATGTCCCTTAATGTTTTTTTTCTAGAATGTCACCTTTGCTTGCGGTAGGAAGCTTCACCAGTTGGATTTCTGTCTCCTCTGCAGCTAGTCAAGGCAGGAAAAGGGGGAGACAGGAGCTTTTAAAAACAAGAGAGGTTGCTGTGGATACTCAATATTGTCCTTTGCACATGCTCAGAGGAAAGCTATGCCTAGGTTTCTGAGATTGCACGCCCCTGTTTAGGATGCAAACGAGAGTGGATGGAGAGAAAGAGCACACGAGGCAGGCAGCTCGACCACTTCTGAACTTAAGTTGGGGAAAAGGAAAGCCACAGGAATAGAGCCTTGGACAGTCTCTACAGGAGTCCTCGGGGTGCATGTTCATCAAGTGCCGGGCAATGCAATGTTAGCTGGGAAGCATAGTTTAATAAGACAGAGCTGGAGGAGATCACTTCAGAGAGAGAGATTTTCTCAAACCCCTCCACTGTCTCTGGGGTACTGGACTGTCTCCCTTTCTGAAGACTTTGCTCTGCTTAAAACTTTGAATTAACTGAGCCTCAGCAGGGCAAAGGCTGTAGAAAGCGAGACAGTGTGGCACACCAGAGGTGGCGGAGGGCTGTGAGAGGGTACGTCCCCTCTGAAGCGATCTATGCCAGCTCTGCCTTTTAAAACTACGCTTCCTAGCTCCAGTGGCAAAAGTCTCGCGCAGAGAAACTCTGAGTACAGATCCCTACAGATCCATGCAGACCTGTCTTTACCTCCCTCTCCCTTTACTTGATCCTTCCAGATCTTTCCTGGGCATGGTCTGACGGAGCCCCACCCCCCACGCGGCCCCAGTGGAATCCCTGCCTGGAATGCTTGAACCAGCAAGGTTCTGCTGTGGCATTACGACTGGAGCGGCAGTTGGTCGGCCTCATTACCCCCGGCAGCTTGGCGTGGTGGAGGAGGTACCGACGTCTGGCTCTGGCTCCCCGAGGGCTGGGCTGGGCTGGGGGGGTGGGGTAGGCCGAGGTTGGGGGCGGAAGGAAAGGATGGATGTAAAGCAGGGGCGTAAGAAGGACGCTCTGGGGGCCACCCACAGCCTGCTTTTCACTTCTCTCTGCTGCTGTCATTCTCATCCCCCCTCCTGCCTGGGTTTTTGTCTCAGCCTGTATGTTAAGCGCGTGTCTCCCACACCCCACAAGGAGCCTCCTTCCATTATCCCCCATCTTCCAAACGGGTAGACCTTGCTTGACTTGGGGCACTGTGGAGGCAGACCTGGCCCATCCCGGCTCAGCCCCCCCCCCATCATTTCTGAATGTGGCTCTCGGAACAAAATGCTGACATGCCCCCTGAGCTGCAGGGTCCCCGGGGAAGCTCAGGGCGATCTAGAATACAAGGAAGAGGCGGGGCATTTTCATGGGGGCGGGGCAGGGTGGCTAGAAATAAACAGGCAACCCCCGGAGCTGTTGAGGCATGGCCTCTCCTGGGCCAAGCTCCAAAGCTGCAGGTGTGGTGGGCATCTGTCCCTCCTGGGGCACCTCCCTTCCATCCCGTTTGACCCACTGCCTGGTGGCTGTGCTGAGCCACTCTGAAAGTCATGCTGAGTCTTTGATCTCTCACCCTGCAGGGGGGTAAGCGGAGGATGACGTGGTGTCGGAGACTGTGGAAGTGGGTGGTCCGGAAGAAGGACAAAGTGGCGGCAGGTTTGTGTTTCGGACAGGACAGGCAGTGCCTTCTGCTTGCACTCAGAGCCTTTCCCTTTCCGCGGGTTGACAACTAAGTTCTGATGCTCTTGAATCGAGATCCCGAGATCCCTGATACCGTTCATGTTCCGTTTAATTTTAAAGGTCTCTGCTATTTGCCTCTCCTTAACTGGTGAATCAAAACTTTTCATAATATCTCGAAGTTTAAGGTATTGGAATACAAGATTGAATGGTTTCAGTATCTCCAAATAAGTAATTTAATATGTTCCTTGGAAAGAAAGGGCGTTTTAAAAAGACAATTAACATTTTTGCATTAATATTGGAGGATTCAGAGAGTATTGTTAAAGGTTGGTTATCCCAGCTATAGAAACATTTGGTGGAAATATTCTATTCCCCTTACCAAGATACAGTGTCACAAGTTGGCAAAAGGACAGAGTAAAAGAGCCCACCGAAGCAGACTTTGGCTGCTTCCACACACGTTGGATAATCCACTTTCAATACTCTTTAGTGAACATTTGAAACTGATTTTCCATGTGTGCAACAAAAAATCCACTTCTAAAGGATTACGAAAGTGCATTGAAAGTGCATTATTCAACGTGTGTGGAAATGGCCTGGGACAAAAATTTGGGCTTTGCCTTCAAATACATCGAAAATTTAGTGTCTTAAATATCAACATTATAAAATGTTTTCCAATTGGTATTTGACTCCATCTAAGCTTCAATCGATATTTAAAACTGCTAGCCCATATTGCTGGAGGAAATGTAGACGGAAAGGAACTGGTGGGAATGCCTGATTATTCAAGTCTTGGCAGGGAAACTTATGAGGAGATTATAAAGATGGTTAAAGTTTCTTTTCCCTATAACCGTGAATGATAATACACATCTACACTATAACACTATAAATAAACACTACACTTTAAATAAACTGATGTGGACTTGCCTTCTGGAATCTCAGGGACTGTGAAGAAGGAAGAGGAGGAGGAAGAAGGGAAAATGCCTCCCAAGGACAGAAGGGAAGAGCTTGCGGTGAGCAGAAAAGCTAGCCGAGGGAACGAAACATCCACTTGGGTCCCCCTCTCTCTCAGGAGACAGCAGCCCTCCTGCCCAGCTTCCCAACCCAGGAACAGTCCGGGCAAGGGAGAGGGGTGTCCAGTGGAAAGGCCAAGAGCGTGGGGTACCCTAGATGCTGACCCAGCCTCCTGATTGGCCACTGGCAGCAACCTCTGTAGAAAAGGCTTTTGTGTCTTGAGAACGGAGGTGGGAATTGGCAAGCAGCACAAGGCCTGCCAGGCACTGACCCTGCCCTTTCCCCGGCAAATGGGGAGAGCTCCCGGGAAGTGTCAGCAGGGATCATGAAGCCCACCCACTCCATTTGGAGAATATTGAATGGAAGGTTCCCAGGGGTGGGGGCAGACCCTTCTCGGGCACAGGAGAGCAGCTGCCAGGGAAAGCAGAAAAGATGGGGCTCCAGGGCCTCCTTGTGGAGAGAGCAGCTTCCAGGAGCATCAGTCGTTGCAGCTAACAGGTGGCCTTTGTCTCTCAGGAGTTGCAGTCTGAGACGTCTAGCATGTGGAGCGTCTCAGACCTCGTACGGGAATCCCCATCAGGTATGGCGTCTCCCCACCTGACGGAAAATGGTGATCTGATGTTCTCTTTCTGTTTCTATCCTGCCCTCCCTCGAAGCAGCTCAAGGCACAATGCATGGTTCCCGCCCGTCTCTTTCCCTTTCCTCCCAACAACCTTGCGATAGGCTTAGAGTGAACAACGGGTGCTTGAACACCCTGTGAGATGTGAAAGGTGATATGAACCTGGGTCTCCCAGGTCCTCGTCTGTGGGATCTTTTAAGCACCTGTTGCCAAGCAAGTGTTATTGCTCTGCTGTCCTGTGTAGCCCCCCTCTCATCCCCGTGTTTATGCTCCTAAACCGGTCACAAGAGTTAGAACTCCCCTTGCTCAATCCATCCTCCTAAAAGAAGAGAAGCTCCCAAGAACTTTGCCTCTTATAGAGCTTTAGAATTTTTTATAGCTCCCCATGGGATCCAAAGAGATGCTGCCACGCGAATGCCAGAGATAAGAGCTGTTCTGGGTGGGAATGTATAGGCATGTCCAGGGCCACCAGAATGTCTTTGGTCACCTGAAGCTCCCTCCTCTAGCTGTCCTTGCCCTATTCCAAGGCAGTGGGGCTTCAGAGGTGCTTGCAGTCCATTTTCCTCCTGGGCAGGAGAAGCACAAATGCAGGGGTGGCCTGAGCAGCAACTGATGTGAACTTTCCTTCTGAAATCTTAGGGTCGGTGCAGGACGAGGACGACCAAGAGCCGTTTGCTTGCCTCAGGCAATTCACGACACCAGCCTGGATAGTGAGCAGAAAAGCTAGCCAAGGGAACGAAACATCCACTTGGGTCCCCCTCTCCCTCAGGAGAGAGCAGCCCTCCAGCCCAGCTTCCCCACCCAGGAACAGTCCGGGCAAGGGAGAGGGGTGTCCAGTGGAAAGGCGAAGAGGGCGGGGTACCCTAGATGCTGACCCAGCCTTCTGATTGGCCACTGGCAGCAACCTCTGTTGAAGCCCCAAAAGGCTGTTGTGTTTTTGGAATGGAGGTGGGAAAGGGCAAGCAGCACAAGGCCTGCCAAGCACTGACCCCATCCCTTTCCCCAGCATTTGTGGAGAGATGCTGGGAATTGTCTACAGAAATCATGGACCTGACCATTTCTGTATTTGGGAATATGGAATGGAAGGATCCTAGGGGCGAGGGCAGGCCATTCTTGGAATCTGGAGAGCAGCTGCCAGTGGCCTCCCTGTAGAGAAAGCCGCTTCCTGGAGCATCAGTCGTTGCAGCTAACAGACGGCCTTTCTCTCTCAGGAAGTGCGGTCGCTGCCCTCCTTCCCCTCAGGCGACACAAGCGAGGCAAGCGAGACGTCCTCCATGATGGCAGAAAAGGGTAACCTAATGTTCTCTTTCTCTATTTTTCTTGTGCCCTCCTCCCATGGAGCTCGAGGCAGAATACGTGGTTCCCTCCCACCCCTTTCACTTTCCTCACAACAATCTTGCGATGCAGGGTTGGCTGAATGAGGCCGACGGGTGCTTGATCACCCTGTGAGATTCATGGCCGAATGGGGATTTGAAGCTGCGTCTCCCAGGGCCTCATGAGCTGAAGCTTTTAAGCACCTTTTTCCAAGCAAGAGTCATTGGAGTCATTGGACTCCAGTCCCATGTAGCTCCCCGTCCCCGTCCCCATGCTTGTGCTCCTGCATCTGTCACCAGGGTCAGGACACTCCTGGTGACAGAGAAGAGAAGCTCCCATCAGCATTGCCTCTTCCATAGTACTGGAATACATGATAGCTCCACAATGGAACCAAAGAGATGCTGCCACGAGAGTGCCCGAGACAAGAGCTGGTCTGCATGGGAACGTATGGGCACATCTAGGGCCACCAGAACGTCTTTGGCCAGCTCAAGCTCCCTCCTCTTGCTGTCCCGGCCATATTCCAACTTAGTGGGGCTTCAGAGGTGCTTGCAGTCCATTTTCCTCTTGGGCAGGAGAAGCACAACTGCAGGGGTGACCTGGGAAGAAACTGATGTGAACTTGCCTTCTGAAATCTCAGGGTCAGTGACGGAGGAGGAGGACGAGGAAGATCAAAAAACGCGTGGCAGGGAACGAACCTCTGCAGTTCTGGTGAGCAGAAAAACTAGTCAGGGGAGTAAATGTGACTCCTGGATCTCCCTGCTCCATAGGAGAGAGCAGCCCTCCTGCCAAGCTTCCCAACCCAGGAAGAAGCCAGGCAAGGGAGAGGGGTGTCCAGTGGAAAGGCCAAGAGCGTGGGGTACCCTAGATGCTGAGCCATCCTCCTGATTGGCCACTGGCAGCAACCCCTGTTGAAGACCCAGAAGTCTTTTCTGTTTTGAGAATGGAGGTGGGAACGGGCAAGCAGCACAAGGCCTGCCAGACACTGACCCCGTCCCTTTCCCCAGCAAATGTGGAGAGCTCCCGGGAAGTGTCAGCAGAAATCATGATGCCCACCGGCTCTGTATTGGGGAATATTGCATGAAAGGATCCCAGGGGTGGGGGCAGAGCCCTTCTCGGACTCTGGCAAGCAGCTGCCCACGGAAGCAGGCTAGAAGGTGCTTCAGGGCCTCCTTGTAGAGAGAACAGCTTCATGCAGCATCAGTCGTTGCATCTAACCTGTGGCCTTTCTCTCTCAGGAGCTAGAGTCCATCACCTCCAGTGTCTGGGACAGCTCAGTGGCATCCACACCAGCAGGTACGGCATCTCCCCAGCTGACGGAAAATGGTAATCTAATGTTCTGTTTCACTAGTTTTCTCCTGCCCTCCCTCCAAGGAGCTCACAGCAGAAGGCTTGATTCCAGCCCGTCTCTTTCACATTCCTCCCAACAACCATGCGATGTAGGGTAGGCTGAATGAAACCGATTATGCTTGATCACCCTGCGAGATTCATGGCCGAATGGGGATTTGAATCTGAGTCTCCCAGGGCCTCATGCACTGAGTCTTTTAAGCACCTGTTTCCAAGCAAGAGTCATTGGACTACTTTCCTGTGTAGCCCCCTGTCCCCGCTTCGAGCACGCCCAAGACAAGAGCTGGTCTGAATGGGAATGGACAGGCACGCCCAGGGCCACCATAATGTCTCTTGACCCCTGAAGCTCCCAACTCTAGCTGTCCCCGAATGGTTCCAAGCTAGTGGGGCTTCAGAGGTGCTTGCAGTCCATCTTCCTGCTAGGCAGGAGAAGCACAAATGTAGGGGTGGCCTGGGCAGCAACTGATGTGGACTTGCCTTCTGAAATCTCAGGGTCTTTGGAGGAGGAGCACGAAGAAGAACCGGCAATGTCCTGCAGTGAGGGAACATCTGCAGTTCCGGTGAGCAGAAAAGCTAGCCAAGGGAGTAAATGTGCCTCCTGGATCTCCCTGCTGCACAGGAGAGAGCAGCTCCCCTGCCAAGCTTCCCAACCCTGGAACAGTCCGGGCAAGGGAAAGGGGCGTCCAGTGGAAAGGCCGAGAGCGTGGGGTACCCTAGATGCGGACCCAGCCTCCTGATTGGCCACTGGCAGCAATCCCTGTTGAAGCCCCCAAAGGCTTTTGTGTCGTTAGAGTGGAGGGGGGAACTGGCAAGCAGCACCAGGCCTGTCAAGCACTGACCCCTGCGCCTTTCCCCCACAAATGTGGAGAGCCCCCGGGAAGTTCCAATAGGAATCATGAAGCCCACCAGGTCCATATGGGGAACATTGAATGGAAGGATCCCAGGGGTGGGGGCAGACGCTTCTCGGGCACAGGAGAGCCGCTGCCAGGGATAGCAGAAAAGATGGGGCTTCCGGGCCTCCTTGTGGAGAGAGATCAGCTTCCTGGAGCATCAGTCCTTGCATCTAACGGGTGGCCTTTCTCTCTCAGCAGCTACAGTCTGAGACCTCAAGCATGTGGAGCGTCTCAGACCTCCTCCGCGAAACACCATCAGGTATGGCCTCTCCCCAGCTGTTGGAAAATGCTAATCTAATGTTCTCTTTCTGTTTCTATCCGGCCCTTCCTTCCAGGAGCTCAAGGCAAAATGCATGGTTCTCATCCATCTCTTCCCCATTCTTTACAACAACCTTGCAATGTAGTGTAGGCTGAGAGAGAACGACTGGTGCGTGATCACTCTGTGAGATTCATGGTCGATTGGGGATGTGAAGCTTGATCTCCCAGGTGTTCGTCTGTGGGATCTTTTAAGCAGGGCTTTTTTTAAGCAGGATGTCCCGGGATCTGAGATCCAGCACCTCTGGCTAAAGACTTTTGTCCCTGCCCCCGGTGCTCAAAGACCTATGGGCTGCCTCCCCGGGTGGAGCTCCGCCGGGGCCACATGCTTGCTCGGCCTCTCCCGGCCTTTCCCTTCTTCCCTCCCTCCCTTTCTCTTGTTCTTTTCTTTTTCTTGCTTCCTTCTTTCTTTCCCTCTCTCCCTCCCTCCTTTTTTCTTTCCATGTCTTTGTTCCTTTTTTTACCTTCCTTCTTTGGAGGATGGAGGAGGCCGCAGGCAGCTGGCCACTACATTTGGAGGTGATGTTATCACACATTTCCTGTAGCGACCATGCTTTGGGCTCGCACGTGTAACAGAGAGATCCACCCTCTCCTTCCCCAGGGAAAAAACCCTGCTTCTAAGCACCTGTTGCCAAGCAAGTCTCATTGGACTACCTTGCTGTGTAGCCCCCCCCCTGTCCCCGTGTTGATGCTGTCACAAGAGTCCAAACTCTCATTGCTCAGTTCATTCTGCTAAAAGAAGAGAAGCCCCCAATAGCCTTGCCTCTTCCAGAGTGTTAGAATCCGTTAGAGCTCCCGACTGGACCCAAAGAGATGGTGCCACGAGAACACTCGAGACACCAGCTGTTCTGGGTGGGAATGTAGAAGCAGACCCAGGGCCTAGACTGTGACAGCAACTGTGACAGCAACTGAGGGCCAAGCTAGAAGGGACGAATGACACTTGAATCGGAGTGATCGAGTGGAGCGCAAGTGGAGTGCCAGTGAAGCAGGAGGAATACAGTTGAGTCTGTTCACTTGCCGTTCAAGGGTAATTCGTCCCTTCTAGCTTGGCTCTGAAATGCCAATGCCCGTCAAGAAGGAAAACAGTAATCTAAGGTTCTCTTTCTCTATTTTTGTCCTGCACTCCCCCCCAAGAGCTCATGGGAGAATGCCTGGTTCCCACCCTCCTCTTCCGTATTCCTCACAACAACCTTGCGATGTAGGGTAGGGTTGGCTGAGAGTTCTGACATGAGTGAGACCTCTCATTCCCCCATTCCTATTGCTAAAAGAAGAGGATCTCCCATCAGCACCTCCTCTTCACTGGTTTTAAAACCTGTTCTAGTTCCCCATTAGAAGGGATCCTGCCAGGAGAACTGAAGGGGGAAGAAGAAGGGTTCTATCCTCTGGAGTTATCATCCTTCCCTTCTTTTTCCTCCAGAGCCCAAAAGAGAGAGATCCATCTTGCATTCTCTCTTCTGCTGCGGCTGCATTAAAGGACACTGACAACTTGCCGGCAAGCTGGGTTGGCGCTGAGGAGGAGCAGCTGGACAACGCCACCCACAGGTGAGGGCAGAGGCTTGGGCTCCCCTCCCCCTTGCGATGCCGTAGGGGGAGGGAGCATGCTTGGGCCCCCCCGTCTCTCCCCCTCGTTCCCTCCAGGGAGCAAGAGTCTCCTGGCTGGTGTGCTGGCTGGCCTGGCACGGACACTGCAGGGCCTGCACGCGGGCCCCTGAAAACCTGGGTGTCTGTGAGGCCGCAAGGGTCCCCCGCTGCCCCCTCCCTGGCCCATACCCATGCACGGGAGTCCTTAGGGGGCCCTGCCATTCTTCTGTCTCCATGGGGCAGCCCATTTCCATCCCCCCGCTGTCACGGAAAAAAAAGGAGGGAGGGAGGGAGGGAGGGAGGGATGAAGGGGTTCCTGGCTGAGATCTCCAGGGCCGTTTGTGCCGGTCGCCTTCGGGGGCCAGGGAGGAATTTTTCCCGCGAGGGGCCAGATTGGCCAAGGCCTCTGGGGGTTTTTTCGCCTTCCTCTGGGCATCAAAGTCAGGGACCCTGGGGGTGGGGGTGGGGGCTCCATCTTTCTTGGTTGCAGCAGCTGGAGCGTTGGCAGGAGTCGGGCCTGTGGCCTTCCTCCTGTGACGGTTTTTGAGGCATTGGGCTGGATCCCGATAGGGTGAGTGGGCCTTTGGGTCTGCTCACACAGACGGAGCTGGAAGCAAGGGTCGCCCGGCAGGCCCGGCGACGGAACAACGTGTGCCGAGTTGCCAGCGGGAGGCTGGCGGGTGATGCATCGCTCGGCATCCAGGCCTACAATGCCACCGGGGATCCGTGCCCAGATGCCAGGCCAATGCTCCTTCCAGCTGTAATCAATAAAGTTGTGGCCATTTTTAACCCAAGCAAGTGTCTGGTGTGATTCTTCGCTGCGACGCAGTCTGACATAGCACATAGGCGACAAATGAAGCTGACGACATATCGGCACGCTGGGGTGGCACCGAGTGCAGGATGGAGTGGAGGCGGGATTAGAAAGGAGTCCATCCTGCGTTGGCCAGCCATATGCTCAGCGCCATTATACCCGAGCTTCCACAGGAGCAGCTGGTCACCCGCCTACTCTGTGCTGATTGAGGAATATCGGGGGGCAGCGTCACAACTGTATGCGTTGGCGGTTTTTGAGGCATTGGGCCCGATCCCGACAGGGTGAGTGGGTCTTCGGGTCTGTTCACCCCAATGGATCTGGAAGCAAGGGTCGCCCGGCAGGTCTGGTGACGGAACAATGTGTGCCGAGTTGCCAGCGGGAGGCTGGCGGGTGATGCATCGGTCAGCAGCCAGGCCTCTGATGCCAACGGGGATCCGTGCCCAGATGCCAGGCCAATGCTCCGTCCGACTGTTTTCAATAAAGTTGTTGCCATTTCAGACCCAAGCACGTGTCTGGTGTGATTCTTAGCCACCACGCAGTCTGACATAGCACAGAGGTGACAGGCAGGTGGATGGAGCGAAGACACCGTCACGCTCTCCTTTCCGTGGCTGTCACCCTGTGGGCCTCCTTCCTTAGTACGGGCCCAGCACTACAAATATGCTCCCTGTGGCCATTCTGCAGATGAGAAATAACGGGCAGACACACCCCTCCGCTAATGAATTCAGGTTCAGGATACCAAAAGTGCCTGAGTCTCCCGCAATCCGACCAACAGCCCGCGATCTTGGCTCCATGTTCTGACGACGGCCCCGTGATTAGCAGACACAAACACAGCCCACCCCCACAGACAGGGCCCAAACCCCCTGATGCCAAGGAATCTCTGCCCACGGGGAGAGCCCCAGAATGCAGGCAGGAAACAGAGGACACCCATGGACTTCCAGGAGGACTGGTGGGGCGACCAATAGGACTGTGGAGGGAAGCCAAGCATTGTCCTCCACCAAACACCCCTGCCTGCCGCTGAGCTCCCTTGGGCAGAGAAGGGGCGTGCAAAGCCCAAGACAGCAACAAAGGGACATGCCTCTGTAATAGAGTCTTGTCAACTACACCAAGGAAAGGCATCCCTGACGCCCATGGAACACCCCAGTTTGATTCCCAAGAAGGAGTATGTTGGGCAAAGGCAACGCTTCGCTTATGCCCATTAGCAACTGGCCCAGGAGCAGCGAAGGAGGAAGTAGGGGGTGGACCAGAATCCACACCTCAAGCCCCAGAGGTGGGGACGCAGAGAAGTCTGCGGAGACAAGGGGGGGGGGGCTCTCAGCTGTGACTGGGGCTCAATGCAGGACTGCCTCTGGTCTCTCCCCAAGCGGAGATGGAACTTGGAGGGCTTGGGTGCTCCGGCTGCATGTCTTTCCACAGTGCCATCCTTGTCTTTGTGGTGTCCCCTAGCCAGTTTGAGGGCCTTGGTGCCGAGAGTGGCAATGCCGACAGTTGCCTAATGCCGTATGGGGTGTCCTGTTCCGGTGCTGCCAATGAGTTCAGGTGTTATAGAAACTTGTATCACTGAGTGCTTCCGCTTTCGGGGACCACAGGTCTCTTTGTCAGATGCAGCTGGCAGGGAGAGCTGTGGTTACCAAAGGCTTATACTACATAGGAATTGGATGCCTTCACTGCTACAAATACAGCAAACTGACTGCACACCAAAAGGAGATGTTTACATTTCCAAGCAAAGGAATGTTTTGATTGCCTCCATGCTAATTGCATTCTGTCCTCTTGTGATTTATGCCCCCCTCTTTCCTCTCTTTCTCTCTCTTTCCCCCTCCTCTTCTGTTTCTGCCCAGTTTTGATCAGGCATCTGATGAAGAGAACTTGATTCTCGAAAGCTTATGCTATAATAAAATTGGTTAGTCTTAAAGGTGCTACTGGACTCTTTTTGATTTTGCTACTACAGACTAACACGGCTAACTCCTCTGGATCTCTTTCTCTCTCTCTCTCTCTCTCTCTCTCTCTCTTCCTTTCTTCCTTCCCTCCTTCCTTTCTTTCAGGCTTTCTTTCTGCCTTTCTCTCTGTCCATTTTTCTTTCTCTTTCTCACTTTGTCTCTTCCCTTCCTTCCTTCCTTCCTTCCTTCCTTCCTTCCTTCCTTCCTTCCTTCCTTCCTTCCTTCCTTCCTTCCTTCCTTTCTACTTATTTCTCCTGGGGGGCATCCATGCCTTGCGCAATGACATTACTTCCCACCAGTGATGTCATCGCACGGTCCCGGGAGCATCTGCAAGCACATGTAGTGATGGGTGTCCCCCCCACCCCCCTGCAAGGAATTGCCTTGGGGGAGAGTTCCCCCACCTATTTCTTCAGAAAAAAGCCTGGCTCACCAATTGCGTCCCCCAAAGTACTTGAGGATACGTCAGCAGGGGTCTGGTGGGCAGGGAGCTGGTTTCACTGCAGTCTGTATGGATTCTATTCCCCTGGCACGGTGCTGTATCCAGAACACTTCTGGTTGGGATGCTGTGGACCTGAAGTCTGGACTGAGAACACGGCCTGGGATTCTGTGGGAGATCCACCCACCACACTGCCCAACGTCTCCCTGCAGGAACGGAGGGAAGCGGTCTTGAGGATGGGGTGGAAGACCCTTAGGTATTGTGTCTGTACAGTGTAGGCCTTTTCCAGTTTATTCCGTCTGAGGATGTGGACAGGATCCTGGGAGGTTTGAGGCCTGCCACCCGTTTGCATGACCCTTGCCCACCAGCTGCGGTGGTGGGCAGAGGAATTGTTGAAGTGACTAGCTACTGGGCAGCAGCAGCTGTAGAAGGTGAAACTGGTGGAGAATCTTTCATGGAAAATGGCAGGGACACTTCACCTCACCCTGGTTGGTAGTATGCCCAAAAAAGCAATGTCAAACCGCTTCTGATCATCTCCTACTTCAAAACCCCGATTATGAGAGGATCAAAACTGGGGAGGCGGGGGGGGGGGAGAGATGGTGCTGAGAAACAGGACCTCCAGTTTGCAAGCCACACAATTAGCTACTGGGGAAGAGGAGAGGTTAAGTATAACTGTTTTTAATGACGGAACTGGGCTCCTGTCGACCCTGGGCTGGTTATATAGGACCCCTCCTCCTCTGAGGAGTCTGCCCTGGCACTGAGCCCTGGCACTGAGCCTCTTTTTCTGCCTGTGGTTCATTCCCTTCCTCCCCTGTCCCACCCAGCAGAGCCCAGGAATTCAGTCCCTTCCCGTGCACCCCTGCTCTGTGCGCATGCACTCTTCCCCTGGGCTGCCTGGTTGTTCCTGGGGCAAGGATGGCATGGAAGGGCCAGTGCCAACCATGAGTTGACCTTTTGCCTCCTCCCTGTCCTGCCGTAGGACTCTTGACGGTTGGGGTATCGCTCAGAGGCCAATCCTACAAAGTCGGGGCTTCGCCAGCCGGGTGCTCAGTCTCAGGTGTTGCTGTTTCCCGCTTCAGCTCTTTTCTGCAGGGGGCACGTAACCCCCACCCGTGGCTGTCACAAGGCCGTGATCCTCCCTCCGTCTGTCCATCGCTGGCTTAGGATGACTCTGCAGTCCTTGTGGACACCCACAATGAAGGGACTAGAAACCGATTAGAACAATAATGAGCGTCATAACTATGAGTATCATAAGTATGATGCTCAAAATTCATAGCAGGAAAATCACATTCAAACTGGACAGCCAGTGATGGCAAGGGGCGTAGCGTATGCTGATGAGTTATGCTAATGAGTTTGGAATTGTTGGGGGGGGGGCTGTTGACCAAAATGTCCAAACGATACCTGTTCCATCCAAATGATACTAAAATACTCAAATAAAACGAGAGCATCACTATTAACATTTCCTTCTCTTCTAACATTTGGGATTGATGCCTGATCCCACAGTCCCAAGAAGATTACTTTTGGCGATATAGGGACACTGTACCCTGTTATTTCCTTAATAATATTTAGTATTTCTGACCAAAATCGAGAGATCAAGGGACATTCCCACCAACAGTGAGCAAAATTACCCTCATTATTGCATTTCTTCCAACAAGAGGGCGATGCTGAAGAAGATTTTTGGGGGTGTTAGGTACCACCTGTGTATAATTTTATAGCTTTGTATTTTAGTTAATATAGTTGAGGCTTTATTTAATTTTGATGCCCATACTTTTTCCCAGTTGTCTAATGTCAGTACTTCATTAAGATCTTTATGCCATTTAGTTTGATAACTAAAATTGTTAGGGATGTTAGAGGACAATAGCAAGCCTGCACTTCAGAAATGACCGCACATTTGAATAAAAATGAAAACGGATTGAATGTCCCTTAATGTTTTTTTTCTAGAATGTCACCTTTGCTCGCGGTAGGAAGCTTCACCAGTTGGATTTCTGTCTCCTCCACAGCTAGTCAAGGCAGGAAAAGGGGGAGGCAGGAGCTTTTAAAAACAAGAGAGGTTGCTGTGGATACTCAATATTGTCCTTTGCACATGCTCAGAGGAAAGCTCTGCCTAGGTTCCTGAGATTGCATGCCCCTGTTTAGGATGCAAACGAGAGTGGATGGAGAGAAAGAGCACACGAGGCAGGCAGCTCGACCACTTCTGAACTTGAGTTGGGGAAAAGGAAAGCCACAGGAATAGAGCCTTGGACAGTCTCTACAGGAGTCCTCGGGGTGCATGTTCATCAGGTGCCGGGCGATGCAATGTTAGCTGGGAAGCATAGTTTAATAAGACAGAGCTGGAGGAGATCACTTCAGACAGAGAGATTTTCTCAAACCCCTCCACTGTCTCTGGGGTACTGGACTGTCTCCCTTTCTGAAGACTTGGCTCTGCTTGAAACTTTGAATTAACTGAGCCTCAGCAGGGCAAAGGCTGTAGAAAGCGAGACAGTGTGGCACACCAGAGGTGGCGGGGGGCTGTGAGAGGGTACGTCCCCTCTGCAGCGATCTATGCCAGCTCTGCCTTTTAAAACTACGCTTCCTAGCTCCAGTGGCAAAAGTCTCGCGCAGAGAAACTCTGAGTACAGATCCCTACAGATCCATGCAGACCTGTCTTTACCTCCCTCTCCCTTTACTTGATCCTTCCAGATCTTTCCTGGGCTTGGCCTGACGGAGCCCCACCCCCCACGCGGCCCCAGTGGAATCCCTGCCTGGAATGCTTGAACCAGCAAGGTTCTGCTGTGGCATTACGACTGGAGCGGCAGTTGGTCGGCCTCATTACCCCCGGCAGCTTGGCGTGGTGGAGGAGGTACCGATCCCTGGCTCTGGCTCCCCGAGGGCTGGGCTGGGCTGGGGGGGTGGGGTAGGCCGAGGTTGGGGGCGGAAGGAAAGGATGGATGTAAAGCAGGGGCGTAAGAAGGACGCTCTGGGGGCCACCCACAGCCTGCTTTTCACTTCTCTCTGCTGCTGTCATTCTCATCCCCCCTCCTGCCGGGGTTTTTGTCTCAGCCTGTATGTTAAGCGCGTGTCTCCCACACCCCACAAGGAGCCTCCTTCCATTATCCCCCATCTTCCAAACGGGTAGACCGTGCTTGACTTGGGGCACTGTGGAGGCAGACCTGGCCCATCCCGGCTCAGCCCCCCCCCATCATTTCTGAATGTGGCTCTCAGAACAAAATGCTGACCTGCCCCCTGAGCTGCAGGGTCCCCGGGGAAGCTCAGGGCGATCTAGAATACAAGGAAGAGGCGGGGCATTTTCATGGGGGCGGGGCAGGGTGGCCAGAAATAAACAGGCAACCCCCGGAGCTGTTGAGGCATGGCCTCTCCTGGGCCAAGCTCAAAAGCTGCAGGTGTGGTGGGCATCAGTCCCTCCTGGGGCACCTCCCTTCCATCCCGTTTGACCCACTGCCTGGTGGCTGTGCTGAGCCACTCTGAAAGTCATGCTGAGTCTTTGATCTCTCACCCCGCAGGGGGGTAAGCGGAGGATGACGTGGTGTCGGAGACTGTGGAAGTGGCTCGTCCGGAAGAAGGACAAAGTGGCGGCAGGTTTGTGTTTGGGACAGGACAGGCAGTGCCTTCTGCTTGCACTCAGAGCCTTTCCCTTTCCGCGGGTTGACAACTAAGTTCTGATGCTCTTGAATCGAGATCCCAAGATCCCTGATGCCGTTCATGTTCCCTTTAATTTTAAAGGTCTCTGCTATTTGCCTCCCCTTAACTGGTGAATCAAAACTTTTCATAATATCTCGAAGTTTAAGGTATTGGAATACAAGATTGAATGGTTTCAGTATCTCCAAATAAGTAATTTAATATGTTCCTTGGAAAGAAAGGGTGTTTTAAAAAGACAATTAACATTTTTGCATTAATATTGAAGGATTCATTCACTTCCGGTTTGGGACTCATGGAGGTCTAACGCAGCTCCATTTGCGGAGCTGACCGGATTGCCGTTTTAACCGGCCGGAGGGGTGAAAATAACCCGCGGCCGACTGCTCTCAGGCGGGGAGCAGGCAAAGAACGCTCAAGACCCTAGGGTGAGCTAGATCTCGGACGAGGGGGGGCTCTACACAAGGAGTCTCCCCCCCGATCCTTGAGGTCCCACCTTGCGACGGGTCGGCTATAATCTCTGCGGCAATTTTGGGGCCAATTCGGCTGGCATAAGACCTACATACCCAAGCTTCGATCGGGGAGGGAAGTCGAGAGGAGAATTTAAGATCGAAACAGCGATTACAACCCGAGAAAGTTGAAGAGAAGGTAAAGATCGCTATCTCTTGAAACGGGACAGATTGACAAAAACAGAGAGGAAAGAAAGTAGATTTTTAAACTGCAACAGACTAGTGAAAAGGAGGTGAAGACTCGGCAGGAGTTGTACTTTAAAAGAGACTAAGTTTAAAGAAGTTATTACAAAAATTGGACTATTGTTTTGAATACCTGTGGTTTTGGAGCTGTGGGAAAAAGACACCATCGCGAGACCTGCTGTGGGAAGACGGGAGACAGGAAGTGCGTAACAACAATAGAGTGGCTGGAGGGAAGCGGCCCTTGCCAAGGGACAGGAAGTGGGGAATCGCCATTTTTGAAAGTGGAAGGGTCGTGGCTTCAGCGGAAGAGGAAGTAGGCCATCTTGGATTATAATAACATAGAGAAACCATAGAGAAAAGACGCCCGACATTTTGGATATAAAAAATTAATTTTGGCAAAGATTGGGACATTTGAAAAAAAGGAAAACGTTTAATTATACGCCACGGAGCTGAGGAAGAGAGCAGATTCGTGGGAGCGAGCTAAAGCAAGCCCCACGATGTCGAAAAAAGAGTGGCAATCGGCAATAGAAAATTTGGACAAAAAACTTATAGACATGATGAAAGAACTTAAGGACACGAAATTGGAGCTTATTAAAGAGGTCAAAGAAGTTACACAGACAGTAAAGTCGGAGCTGTCAGAAGTGAAAAAAGGCGTGGAAACGATTAGCAGTGAATTACAAGGAACGAAACAGAGAGTCAAAACAGTAGAAGACGCGATGGAGAATTTAATAGAAACGCAACAAACAGAGATGAGATTGGTAAAGGGGAGGATGTCAGTTGCAGAAACTAAACACATGGAGAAGCAGCTTCGTTTTCGTGGTCTGCCAGAAGTTGAAGGGAAGTCAGCGCAAGAACAGATGACTGAGGTGTTGGCTGAATACCTGGGGAAGGAGGAGGAGGAAATTGTGGCTATCCTAGATGTGGCGTATCGTGTGAACTCGAGAATTGCAACCCAGAGGAAACTACCAAGGGATGTGATCGTGCAATTTACAACTAGAAATATGAAAGAGAGGATTGTGACAAAACAATTTCAAGATCCATTGGAGATTGATGGCAAGACGATTATCATAATGAAGGAATTGCCCAGATCAGTGTTACTGGACAGGAAAAAATATAGAGTGTTAATTCAGACTTTGAAGGACATGAACATTAGGTACAGATGGGAGCTACCGGAAGGAGTGTCCTTTGAGTTTGGAGGGGCAAAAAGGCGTATCAGATCTGAGCGGGAGATGGAGAGATTTATTAAGGACAATGAAAAAGACTTACCAACAAAACCATGAATATGGAGTGTAAAGTATTATCTTGGAATGTAAATGGACTAAACTCACCGAATAAGAGAAAAAATATTTTTCATTGGCTACTAAAACAAAAATGTGATATTGCTTGTTTGCAGGAGACCCATATTAGAAAACAGGATGTAAAATATTTAAAATCTGGAAAATTGGGCAAAGAATTTGTAGCGGCTTCCAACAAGAAAAAAAGAGGAGTGGTGTTGTATATAAAAGAGGAGCTGCAGCCAAAATTTGTTATGAGAGATGTGGAAGCTAGATTTGTAGCAGTGGAATGTAATTGGAACTTAAAGAGAGTGTTGGTAGTCGGACTTTATGCACCTAACGGTGCAAAGGAAAGCTTCTTTGAGGACTTAAGGAAGCACTTAGACGATCTTGTATATGACCAGATAATTCTTGCTGGAGATTTCAATGGAGTGACAGATTTGGAACTAGACAAAAAGACTACAAAAGCACAAAAGAAAAGAGGACTATTGCCAAAGCTTTTTTTTGAGTTGATTCAACAAGAGACTCTCGAAGACGTATGGAGGAGAGAATATCCTAAAACCAGACAGTTTACTTTTTATTCTGCAAGGCATCTTACATTATCAAGAATTGATATGATCTGGGCCTCAAAGGACTTAGCGTTATGGACTAAGGAGGTAGAAATAATGCCGATGGTAGGCTCAGATCACAACCCAATTATGTGGAAATTTGGAAAAAGGAGAAAAAGGAAAGCCTGGAGAATAAATGAGGACTTGTTACAGGAAAGTGAGAATATGGAAACATTGAGAAGAGAGACTAAGTTTTTTATACAATACAACGTGAATAAAGAAGTACCAACCAGTAAAGTTTGGGACGCGTATAAGGCGGTTGTAAGGGGCATACTAATGGACTTAAATGGTAGAGCAAGGAAAAAGAAAGAGGAGAAAAGACAAGAGATTGAGGAGAAAATAAAGGCCAAAGAAGTACAGTTAAAAAAGAGACCAGGGAAAAAGAAAATACATCAGGAAATCAAAATTCTTCAAGAACAGTTAACAGCAATGAGTAATAAAGAATTGGAGTGGAACCTTAAAAGACTGAATCAAAAAGCTTTTGAGGGTGCTAATAAACCTGGGAAATACTTGGCATGGCAATTAAAGAAGAAAAGGGAAAAGAAAATAATAAATAAAATTTGTGAAGAAAACAAAACGTATTTGGAGCAGACTACCATTAGCAGAGCCTTTTATAAATTTTACGCTAAGCTGTATAATAAAAAAGAAGTAAACAAAGAATCAATAGCATCATATTTGGAGAAAACCAAACTTCCAGAGATCTCGGAAGCTTGGAGAAATAAGTTGAACAGTGAAGTAACTGACGAGGAAATAAGTATGGCAATACAATCCGCAAATCTAGGAAAGGCGCCAGGGCCAGATGGACTTACGGCTAAATTTTATAAGACAATGGCCAACGAACTGGCACCATTCCTAAAAGAGGTGATGAACGGAGTTTTTAGGGATCAAAGAATTCCAGACACTTGGAGCGAAGCGAATATATCATTGATCCCAAAAGAGGGCCAAGATCTGACTAGCGTGAAAAATTACAGGCCTATATCATTACTTAATAATGATTATAAAATTTTTGCAAAGATATTGGCGGAGAGACTGAAGGGGTGGCTCTCGGAAGTTATAGAGGAAGAACAAGCAGGTTTTTTGCCGGACAGACAAATAAGAGACAATTTAAGGACAGTGATCAATGCTATTGAATACTATGACAAGCGTTGCGATAAAGAGGTTGGTTTCTTCTTTGTAGACGCTGAAAAAGCGTTTGACAATTTAAACTGGGATTTTTTGTTTGCCACTATGGAAAAGCTACAATTGGGAGAAAGATTCATCAGAGCAATTAAAGAAATATATAGGGACCAGACTGCAGCAATTGTAGTGAATGATGAACTGACCAAGAAATTGACGATTAGTAAAGGAACAAGACAAGGTTGCCCGTTATCTCCATTGTTGTTCATATTAGTATTGGAGATTCTGATGATACAAATACGACAAGACGAGGAAATACGAGGAATAAAAATAAAGGACTATTCATACAAGGTTAGAGCATTTGCAGATGACATAATGTTAATTGTAGAAGATCCATTGGAGAACATGCCAAAAGTGATAGATAAGATTAAGGAGTTTGGTGACTTGGCAGGTTTCTTCATTAATAAAAAGAAGTCAAAGATACTATGTAAAAACATGATTAAGCAGAAACAACAATTGTTAATGGAAACAACGGACTGTGAAGTAACTAGTAAGGTGAAATATTTGGGAGTTGAGCTGACTGCAAAAAATATAGATTTGTTCAAGAATAATTATGAAAAATTATGGACTCAGATAGAGAGAGACTTGATCAAATGGAATAGACTGAATTTGTCATGGTTGGGCAGGATTGCAGCAGTTAAGATGAATGTGTTACCAAGAGTAATGTTTTTGTTACAGACAATACCAATCATCAGAGGCTCTAAACAATTTGAAAAATGGCAGAGGAAAATATCAGATTTTGTTTGGGCAGGCAAGAAGCCTCGAGTGAAAGTAAAAGTTCTACAAGATGCAAAGGAGAGAGGCGGAATGCAACTGCCCAATCTGAGACTTTACCATGATGCAATCTGCCTAGTTTGGCTAAAAGAGTGGATGACATTAAAGAATAAGAAACTATTAGCCCTAGAGGGATATAAAAAATTTTTTGGATGGCACGCATACCTATGGCATGACAAAGTAAAGGTCAACTCGATGTTCCTGCATCATTTTGTAAGGAGAAGTCTATATACAATCTGGAAGAAGTACAGAACTTACCTACAAGAAGGAACCCCCTTGTGGGTGGTTCCATATGAGGTGATAGATCCGAGAGCTGTGGATAATGAACAACAATGTTTAACGTACAAAGAAATAACTAAGATTGAAGTATCTAAACTTAGAATAAAGACGCAAGAGGAACTATCACCTAATTATGATTGGTTCCAGTATAGACAGATTATAGACTTATACAACTCGGACTTTGCAAAAGGGGGCATACGAACAGAGAACTCGGAACTAGAGCAGACCCTTCTTAAAGAAGACAAGAAAAGAATATCCAAGGTATACCAAGTACTGTTGAAATGGTATACTGAGGATGAGATAGTTAAAACACAGATGGTGAAATGGGCTATAAATTTCAATAAAGAAATAACAATGGAGGCATGGGAATACTTGTGGAAAACTACAATGAAGACAACGACATGCATTAATATTAAAGAGAACATTTTCAAAATGATCTATCGTTGGTACATGACACCAAAGAAGATTGTGCTAGGGAACTTGAATACTTCTAATAAATGCTGGAAATGTAAGAAACATGAGGGCTCCCTCTATCATATGTGGTGGTCGTGTGAGGTAGCTAGGCAGTTCTGGGGGGAAATAATAAGAGAAATGAGTGAAATTTTACAGTTTCAAATAAATAAGAACCCAGAACTCCTGCTGCTAAACTTGGGAATGGAGGGAATTCCAGCCCATCATAGGACGTTGATTTTTTATATGACTGCAGCAGCTAGACTTTTGTATGCGCAGAAATGGAAAGTACAAGAAGTGCCAACTATTGAAGATTGGATCTACAAATTGCTGTATATGGCTGAAATGGACAAGATGACAAGAAAACTGAGAGATCTGGACTCAGGGCAGTTTAACACAGACTGGGAGAAGCTGAAACAATATCTGGAGAAGAAATGGGAGGTGGGAGGAAAACTGTGGCAGTTTGAGAACTACTGAAGTATAATAAAAGTATAAAAGAGAGGGGTGACTTTACCGGGGGAGGAAGAGAAATGTGAATTTATAAGCAGTTAGATTAATTGATTGAGATATATATAGATATGTATAGGTTAACTGATAGAACACTGATAGAGAATAATTAATGATAAGGTTTAAACATGAGGATTGAGTAAATAACAATATTTTCTTTCTTTGATAAGATTTATATGCACCAAACTGAATGTACAGAAGAGTTAAATTGATTGATTATGCGAGGAGTTATATAGAATTACCATAAAAAGTTGAAATGAGTAATATATAGAGAACAAATCAAATTGTTTGATTTAAATGTGGGAAATTTTTATGGTTTATGATATATAGGTTTATATAGAAATATTCAAAACTGGAAAATGGGATAAATTGTTTATCTAAAGACGTATAGTTTGGGTGTATAATAAGTAAAGGAGTTAAAGATGTACTGCTTAATATAATGGAGAATGTATATCTGTTTTAGACAGAGGAATTTAATAGAAGTAAGGGAAAAGGGACAGAGGGTGGGAAAGCTGTTGGAAGTCAACAAAAGGGGGGGAAAGGGAGGGGGTTAGAAACGAAAAATTAGGGGAAAATTGACTGTAATGTAAAAATAAAAATGTTCTAACCCAATAAAAAAAATTTTCAAAAAAAAAAAATATTGAAGGATTCAGAGAGTATTGTTAAAGGTTGGTTATCCCAGCTATAGAAACATTTGGTGGAAATATTCTATTCCCCTTACCAAGATACAGTGTCACAAGTTGGCAAAAGGACAGAGTAAAAGAGCCCACCGAAGCAGACTTTGGCTGCTTCCACACACGTTGGATAATCCACTTTCAATACTCTTTAGTGAACATTTGAAACTGATTTTCCATGTGTGCAACAAAAAATCCACTTCTAAAGGATTACGAAAGTGCATTGAAAGTGCATTATTCAACGTGTGTGGAAATGGCCTGGGACAAAAATTTGGGCTTTGCCTTCAAATACATCGAAAATTTAGTGTCTTAAATATCAACATTATAAAATGTTTTCCAATTGGTATTTGACTCCATCTAAGCTTCAATCGATATTTAAAACTGCTAGCCCATATTGCTGGAGGAAATGTAGACGGAAAGGAACTGGTGGGAATGCCTGATTATTCAAGTCTTGGGAGGGAAACTTATGAGGAGATTATAAAGATAGTTAAAGTTTCTTTTCCTTATAACCGAGTATGATAATACACATCTACACTATAACACTATAAATAAACACTACACTTTAAATAAACTGATGTGGACTTGCCTTCTGGAATCTCAGGGACTGTGAAGAAGGAAGAGGAGGAGGAAGAAGGGAAAATGCCTCCCAAGGACAGAAGGGAAGAGCTTACGGTGAGCAGAAAAGCTAGCCGAGGGAACGAAACATCCACTTGGGTCCCCCTCTCTCTCAGGAGACAGCAGCTCTCCTGCCCAGCTTCCCAACCCAGGAACAGTCCGGGCAAGGGAGAGGGGTGTCCAGTGGAAAGGCCAAGAGGGTGGGGTACCCTAGATGCTGACCCAGCCTCCTGATTGGCCACTGGCAGCAACCCCTGTTGAAAAGGCTTTTGTGTCTTGAGAACGGAGGTGGGAATTGGCAATCAGCACAAGGCCTGCCAGGCACTGACCCTTTCCCTTTCCCCGGCAAATGAGGAGAGCTCCCGGGAAGTGTCAGCAGGAATCACGAAGCCCACCAACTCCATCTGGGGAATATTGAATGGAAGGTTCCCAGGGGTGGGGGCAGACCCTTCTCGGGCACAGGAGAGCAGCTGCCAGGGAAAGCAGAAAAGATGGGGCTCCAGGGCCTCCTTGTGGAGAGAGCAGCTTCCAGGAGCATCAGTCGTTGCAGCTAACAGGTGGCCTTTCTCTCTCAGGAGTTGCAGTCTGAGACGTCTAGCATGTGGAGCGTCTCAGACCTCCTACAGGAATCCACATCAGGTATGGCCTCTCCCCACCTGACGGAAAATGGTGATCTGATGTTCTCTTTCTCTGTTTCTATCCTGCCCTCCCTCCAAGCAGCTCAAGGCACAATGCATGGTCCCCGCCCATCTCTTTCCCTTTCCTCCCAACAACCTTGCGATAGGCTTAGAGTGAACAACGGGTGCTTGAACACGCTGTGAGATGTGAATGGTGATATGAACCTGGGTCTCCCAGGCCCTCGTCTGTGGGGTCTTTTAAGCACCTGTTGCCAAGCAAGTGTTATTGCTCTGCTGTCCCGTGTAGCCCCCCTCTCATCCCCGTGTTTATGCTCCTAAACCGGTCACAAGAGTTAGAACTCCCCTTGCTCAATCCATCCTCCTAAAAGAAGAGAAGCTCCCAAGAACTTTGCCTCTTATAGAGCTTTAGAATTTATTATAGCTCCCCATGGGATCCAAAGAGATGCTGCCACGCGAATGCCCGAGATAAGAGCTGTTCTCGGTGGGAATGTATAGGCACGTCCAGGGCCACCACAATGTCTTTGGTCACCTGAAGCTCCCTCCTCTAGCTGTCCCTGCCCTATTCCAAGAGTGGGGCTTCAGAGGAGCTTGCAGTCCATTTTCATCCTGGGCAGGAGAAGCACAAATGCAGGGGTGGCCTGGGCAGAAACTGATGTGAACTTTCCTTCTGAAATCTCAGGGTCTCTGGAGGATGACGAGGACAAGGAAGAAGCATTTGCGTTCCTCAGGCAACTCACGACACCAGCCTGGATAGTGAGCAGAAAAGCTAGCCAAGGGAACGAAACATCCACTTGGGTCCCCCTCTCTCTCAGGAGATAGCAGCCCTCCTGCCCAGCTTTCCAACCCAGGAACAGTCCAGGCAAGGGAGAGGGGTGTCCAGTGGAAAGGCCAAGAGGGTGGGGTACACTAGATGCTGACACAGCCTCCTGATTGGCCACTGGCAGCAACCCCTGTTGAAGCAGCTGCCAGTGAAAGCAGAAGAGACGGGGCTTCGGTGGCCTCCCTGTAGAGAAAGCCGCTTCCTGGAGCATCAGTTGTTGCAGCTAACAGATGGCCTTTCTCTCTCAGGAAGTGCGGTCGCTGCCCTCCTTCCCCTCAGGCGAGGCAAGCGAGGCAAGCGAGACGTCCTCCATGATGGCAGAAAAGGGTAACCTAATGTTCTCTTTCTCTATTTTTCTTGTGCCCTCCCCCCATGGAGCTCGAGGCAGAATACGTGGTTCCCTCCCACCCCTGTCACTTTCCTCACAACGATCTTGCGATGCAGGGTTGGCTGAATGAGGCCGACGGGTGCTTGATCACCCTGTGAGATTCATGGCCGAATGGGGATTTGAAGCTGCGTCTCCCAGGGCCTCATGAGTTGAATCTTTTAAGCACCTGTTTCCAAGCAAGAGGCATTTGAGTCATTGGACTCCAGTCCCGTGTAGCCCCCCGTCCCCATCCCCATGCTTGTGCTCCTGCATCTGTCACCAGGGTCAGGACACTCCTGGTGACAGAGAAGAGAAGCTCCCATTAGCATTGCCTCTTCCATAGTACTGGAATATATGATAGCTCCACAATGGAACCAAAGAGATGCTGCCACTAGAGTGCACGAGACAAGAGCTGGTCTGCATGGGAACGTATGGGCACATCCAGGGCCACCAGAACGTCTTGGGCCACCTCAAGCTCCCTCCTCTTGCTGTCCCGGCCATATTCCAACTTAGTGGGGCTTCAGAGGTGCTTGCAGTCCATTTTCCTCTTGGGCAGGAGAAGCACAACTGCAGGGGTGGCCTGGGAAGAAACTGATGTGAACTTGCCTTCTGAAATCTCAGGGTCAGTGACGGAGGAGGAGGAGGATGAACATCAAAAAATGCGTGGCAAGGAACAAACATCTGCAGTTCTGGTGAGCAGAAAAACTAGTCAGGGGAGTAAATGTGCCTTCTGGATCTCCCTGCCCCTTAGGAGAGAGCAGCCCTACTGCCAAGCTTCCCAACCCAGGAAAAAACCAGGCAAGGGAGATGGGTGTCCAGTGGAAAGGCCAAGAGCGTGGGGTACCCTAGATGCTGACCCATCCTCCTGATTGGCCACTGGCAGCAACCCCTGTTGAAGACCCAGAAGTCTTTTCTGTTTTGAGAATGGAGGTGGGAACGGGCAAGCAGCACAAGGCCTGCCAGGCACTGACCCCGACCCTTTCCCCAGAAAATGTGGAGAGCTCCCGGGAAGTGTCAGCAGGAATCATGATGCCCACCGGCTCTGTATTGGGGAATATTGCCTGAAAGGATCCCAGGGGTGGGGGCAGAGCCCTTCTCGGACTCTGGCAAGCAGCTGCCCACGGAAGCAGGCTAGAAGGTGCTTCAGGGCCTCCTTGTAGAGAGAACAGCTTCATGCAGCATCAGTCGTTGCATCTAACCTGTGGCCTTTCTCTCTCAGGAGCTAGAGTCCATCACCTCCAGTGTCTGGGACAGCTCAGTGGCATCCACACCAGCAGGTACGGCATCTCCCCAGCGGACGGAAAATGGTAATCTAATGTTCTGTTTCTCTAGTTTTCTCCTGCCCTCCCTCCAAGGAGCTCACGGCAGAAGGCTTGATTCCAGCCCGTCTCTTTCACATTCCTCCCAACAACCATGCGATGTAGGGTAGGCTGAATGAGACCGATGGAGCTTGATCACCCTGCGAGATTCATGGCCGAATGGGGATTTGAATCTGAGTCTCCCAGGGCCTCATGCACTGAGTCTTTTAAGCACCTGTTTCCAAGCAAGAGTCATTGGACTACTTTCCTGTGTAGACCCCTGTACCCGCTTCGAGCACGCCCAAGACAAGAGCTGATCTGAATGGGAATGGACAGGCATGCCCAGGGCCACCATAATGTCTCTGGTCCCCTGAAGCTCCCACCTCTAGCTGTCCCAGATTTGTTGCAAGCTAGTGGGGCTTCAGAGGTGCTTGCAGCCCATCTTCCTCCTGGGCAGGAGAAGCACAAATGCAGGGGTGGCCTGGGCAGAAACTGATCTGAACTTGCCTTCTGAAATCTCAGGGTCTTTGGAGGAGGAGCACGAAGAAGAACCGGCAATGTCCTGCAAGGAGGGAACATCTGCAGTTCCGGTGAGCAGAAACGCTAGCCAAGGGAGTAAATGTCCCTCCTGGATCTCCCTGCCCCTCAGGAGAGAGCAGCTCCCCTGCCAAGCTTCCCAACCCTGGAACAGTCCGGGCAAGGGAAAGGGGCGTCCAGTGGAAAGGCCGAGAGCGTGGGGTACCCTAGATGCTGACCCAGGCTCCGGATTGGCCACTGCCAGCAACCCCTGTTGAAGCCCCCAAAGGCTTTTGTGTCGTTAGAGTGGAGGGGGGAACTGGCAAGCAGCACCAGGCCTGTCAATCACTGACCCCTGCGCCTTTCCCCCACAAATGTGGAGAGCCCCCGGGAAGTTCCAATAGGAATCGTGAAGCCCACCAGGTCCATATGGGGAACATTGAATGGAAGGATCCCAGGGGTGGGGGCAGACGCTTCTCGGGCACAGGAGAGCCGCTGCCAGGGACAGCAGAAAAGATGGGGCTTCCGGGCCTCCTTGTGGAGAGAGATCAGCTTCCTGGAGCATCAGTCCTTGCATCTAACGGGTGGCCTTTCTCTCTCAGCAGCTACAGTCTGAGACCTCAAGCATGTGGAGCGTCTCAGACCTCCTACGCGAAACACCATCAGGTATGGCCTCTCCCCAGCTGTTGGAAAATGCTAATCTAATGTTCACTGCCTGTTTCTATCCTGCTCTTTCTTCAAGCAGCTCAAGGCAAAATGCATGGTTCTCATCCATCTCTTTCCCATTCTTTACAACAACCTTGCGATGTAGAGTAGGCTGAGAGAGAACGACTTGTGCGTGATCACTCTTGTGAGATTCATGGTCGATTGGGGATGTGAAGCTGGATCTCCCAGGTGTTCTTCTGTGGGATTTTTTAATCAGGGCTTTTTTTCAGCAGGATGTCCCGGGATCTGAGATCCAGCACCGCTGACTAAAGACTTTTGTCCCTGCCCCCATTGCCCACAGACCTATGGGCTGCCTCCCCGGGTGGAGCTCCGCCGGGGCCACATGCTAGCTCGGCCTCTCCTGGCCTTTCCCTTCTTCCCTCCCTCCCTTTCTCTTGTTCTTTTCTTTTTCTTGCTTTCTTCTTTCTTTCCCTCTCTCCCTCCCTCCTTTTTTCTTTCCATGTCTTTGTTCCTTTTTTTACCTTCGTTCTTTGGAGGATGGAGGAGGCCGCAGGCAGCTGGCCGCTACATTTGGAGGTGATGTTATCACACGTTTCCTGTAGCGCCCATGCTTTGGGCTCGCACGTGTAACAGAGAGATCCACCCTCTCGTTCCCCAGGGGAAAAACCCTGCTTCTAAGCACCTGTTGCCAAGCAAGTCTCATTGGACTACCTTGCTGTGTTGCCCCTCCCTTGTCCCCGTGTTGATGCTGTCACAAGAGTCCAAACTCTCATTGCTCAGTTCATTCTGCTAAAAGAAGAGAAGCCCCCAATAGCCTTGCCTCTTCCAGAGTGTTAGGATCCATTAGAGCTCCCGACTGGACCCAAAGAGATGGTGCCACGAGAACACTCGAGACACCAGCTGTTCTGGGTGGGAATGTAGAAGCAGACCCAGGGCCTAGACTGTGACAGCAACTGTGAAAGCAACTGAGGGCCAAGCTAGAAGGGACGAATGACACTTGAATCGGAGTGATCGAGTGGAGCGCAAGTGGAGTGCAAGTGAACGAGGAGGAATACAGTTGAGACTGTTCACTTGCCGTTCAAGGGTAATTCGTCCCTTCTAGCTTGGCTCTGAAATGCCAGTGCCCGTCAAGAAGGAAAATGGTAATCTAAGGTTCTCTTTCTCTATTTTTGTCCTGCACTCCCCCCCAAGAGCTCATGGGAGAATGCCTGGTTCCCACCCTCCTCTTCCGTATTCCTCACAACAACCTCGCGATGTAGGGTAGGGTTGGCTGAGAGTTCTGACATGAGTGAGACCTCTCATTCCCCCATTCCTATTGCTAAAAGGTGAGGATCTCCCATCAGCATCTCCTCTTCACTGGTTTTAAAACCTGTTCCAGTTCCCCATTAGAAGGGATCCTGCCAGAAGCACTGAAGGGGGAAGAAGAAGGGTTCTATCCTCTGGAGTTATCATCCTTCCCTTCTTTTTCCTCCAGAGCCCCAAAAAGAGAGATCCATCTTGCATTCTCTCTTCTGCTGCAACTGCGTTAAAGGACACTGACAACTTGCCGGCAAGCTGGGTTGGCGCTGAGGAGGAGCAGCTGGACAACGCCACCCACAGGTGAGGGCAGAGGCTTGGGCTCCCCTCCCCCTTGCGATGCCGTAGGGGGAGGGAGCATGCTTGGGCCCCCTGTCTCTCCCCCTCGTTCCCTCCAGGGAGCAAGAGTCTCCTGGCTGGTGTGCTGGCTGGCCTGGCACGGACACTGCAGGGCCTGCACGCGGGCCCCTGAAAACCTGGGTGTCTGTGAGGCCGCAAGGGTCCCCCGCTGCCCCCTCCCTGGCCCACACCCATGCACGGGAGTCCTTAGGGGGCCCTGCCATTCTTCTGTCTCCATGGGGCAGCCCATTTCCATCCCCCCGCTGGCACAGGGAAAAAAAGGAGGGAGGGAGGGAGGGAGGGAGGGAGGGAGGGAAGAAGGGGTTCCTGGCTGAGATCTCCAGGGCCGTTTGTGCCGGTCGCCTTCGGGGGCCAGGGAGGAATTTTTCCCGTAAGGGGCCAGATTGGCCAAGGCCTCTGGGGGTTTTTTCGCCTTCCTCTGGGAATCAAAGTCAGGGACCCTGGGGGTGGGGGTGGGGGCTCCATCTTTCTTGGTTGCAGCAGCTGGAGCGTTGGCAGGAGTCGGGCCTGTGGCCTTCCTCCTGTGACGGTTTTTGAGGCATTGGGCTGGATCCCAATAGGGTGAGTGGGCCTTTGGGTCTGCTCACACAGACGGAGCTGGAAGCAAGGGTCGCCCGGCAGGCCCGGCGACGGAACAACGTGTGCCGAGTTGCCAGCGGGAGGCTGGCGGGTGATGCATCGCTCGGCATCCAGGCCTACAATGCCACCGGGGATCCGTGCCCAGATGCCAGGCCAATGCTCCTTCCAGCTGTAATCAATAAAGTTGGGGCCATTTTTAACCCAAGCAAGTGTCTGGTGTGATTCTTCGCTGCGACGCAGTCTGACACAGCACATAGGCGACAAATGAAGCTGACGACATCTCGGCACGCTGGGTTGGCACCGAGTGCAAGACGGAGTGGAGGCGGGATTAGAAAGAAGTCCATCCTGCGTTGGCCAGCCATATGCTCAGCGCCATTATACCCGAGCTTCCACAGGAGCAGCTCGTCACCCGCCTACTCTGTGCTGATTGAGGACTATCGGGGGGCAGCCTCACAACTGAATGGGTTGGCGGTTTTTGAGGCATTGGACCCGATCCCAACAGGGTGAGTGGGTCTTCGGGTCTGTTTACCCCGATGGATCTGGAAGCAAGGGTCGCCCGGGCAGGTCTGGTGATGGAACAACGTGTGCCGAGTTGCCAGTGGGAGGCTGGCGGGTGATGCATCGGTCAGCAGCCAGGCCTCTGATGCCAACGGGGATCCGTGCCCAGATGCCAGGCCAATGCTCCGTCCGGCTGTTTTCAATAAAGTCGTGGCCATTTCTGACCCAAGCAAGTGTCTGGTGTGGTTCTTAGCCACCACGCAGTCTGGTAACACTTAGGTGACAGGCAGGTGGATGGAGCGAAGACACCATCACGCTCTCCTTTCCATGGCTGTCACCCTGTGGGCCTCCTTCCTTAGTACGGGCCCAGCACTACAAGTTTGCTCCCTTTGGCCATTCTGCAGATGAGAAATGACGGGCAGACACACCCCTCCGCTAATGAATTCTGGTTCAGGATACCAAAAGTGCCTGAGTCTCCCACGATCCGACCAACAGCCCGCAATCTTGGCTCCATGTTCTGAGGACGGCCCCGTGATTAGCAGATACAAACACAGCCCACCCCCACAGACAGGGCCCAAACCCCCTGATGCCAAGGAATCTCTGCCCACGGGGAGAGCCCCAGAATGCAGGCAGGAAACAGAGGACACCCAAGGACCTCCAGGAGGACTGGTGGGGCGACCAATAGGACTGTGGAGGGAAGCCAAGCCTTGTCCTCCACCAAACACCCCTGCCTGCCGCTGAGCTCCCTTGGGCAGAGAAGGGGCGTGCAAAGCCTAAGACAGCAACAAAGGAACGTGCCTCTGCAATAGAGTCTTGTAAACTACACCAAGGAAAGGCATCCCTGAGGCCCATGGCAGACCCCAGTTCAATTCCCAAGAAGGTGAATGTTGGGCAAAGGCAACGCTTCGCTTATGCTCATTAGCAACTGGCCCAGGAGCAGCGAAGGAGGAAGTAGGGGGTGGACCAGAATCCACACCTCAAGCCCCAGAGAGGGGGAGGCAGAAAAGTCTGCGGAGACAAGGGGGGGGGCTCTCAGCTGTGACTGGGGCTCAGTGCAGGACTGCCTCTGGTCT
Source organism: Eublepharis macularius (assembly GCF_028583425.1). Classification (NCBI taxonomy): domain Eukaryota; kingdom Metazoa; phylum Chordata; class Lepidosauria; order Squamata; family Eublepharidae; genus Eublepharis; species Eublepharis macularius. Next base: position 78,825,297 of record NC_072799.1, read on the forward strand.
CTCCCCAAGCGGAGATGGAACTTGGAGGGCTTGGGTGCTCCGGCTGCATGTCTTTCCACAGTGCCATCCTTGTCTTGGTGGTCTCCCCTAGCCAGTTTGAGGGCCTTGGTGCAGAGAGTGGCAATGCTGACAGTTGCCTAATGCCATCTGGAGTGTCCTGTTCCTGTGCTGCCACAGAGTTCAGGTGTTATTGAAACTTGTATCACTGAGCGCTTCCTTCTTTCTTTCTTTCTTTCTTTCTTTCTTTCTTTCTTTCTTTCTTTCTTTCTTTCTTTCTTTCTTTCTTTCTTTCTTTCTTTCTTTCTTTTCCTTCCTTCCTTCCTTCCTTCCTTCCTTTCTGCCTTTCTTTCTGTACATTTTTCTTTCTCTTTCTCACTTTGTCTCTTCCCTCCCTTCCTTCCTTCCTTCCTTCCTTCCTTCTTATTTCTCTTGGGGGGCATCCATGCCTTGCGCAATGACATTACTGCCCACCAGTGATGTCATCGCACGGTCCTGGGAGCACGTCCATACACACGTAGTGATGGGTCCACCCCCACCCCCCTGCAAGGAATTGCCTTGGGGGAGAGTTCCCCCACCTATTTCTTCAGAAAAAAGCCTGGCTCACCAATTGCGTCCCCCAAAGTACTTGAAGATACGTCAGCAGGGGTCTGGTGGGCAGGGAGCTGGTTTCACTGCAGTCTGTATGGATTCTATTCCCCTGGCACGGTGCTGTATCCAGAACACTTCTGGTTGGGATGCTGTGGACCTGAAGTCTGGACTGAGAACACGGCCTGGGATTCTGCGGGAGATCCACCCACCGTACTGCCCAACGTCTCCCTGCTGGAACGGAGGGGAGCGGTCTTGAGGATGGGGTGGAGGACCCTTAGGTATTGTGTCTGTACAGTGCAGGCCTTTTCCAGTTTATTCCGTCTGAGGATGTGGACAGGATCCTGGGAGGTTTGAGGCCTGCCACCCGTTTGCATGGCCCTTGCCCACCAGCTGCGGTGGTGGGCAGAGGAATTGTTTTTTTGAAAATTTTTTTTATTGGGTTAGAACATTTTTATTTTTACATTACCGTCAATTTTCCCCTAATTTTTCGTTTCTAACCCCCTCCCTTTCCCCCCCTTTTGTTGACTTCCAACAGCTTTCCCACCCTCTGTCCCTTTTCCCTTACTTCTATTAAATTCCTCTGTCTAAAACAGATATACATTCTCCATTATATTAAGCAGTACATCTTTAACTCCTTTACTTATTATACACCCAAACTATACGTCTTTAGATAAACAATTTATCCCATTTTCCAGTTTTGAATATTTCTATATAAACCTGTATATCATAAACCATAAAAATTTCCCACATTTAAATCAAACAATTTGATTTGTTCTCTATATATTACTCATTTCAACTTTTTATGGTAATTCTATATAACTCCTCGCATAATCAATCAATTTAACTCTTCTGTACATTCAGTTTGGTGCATATAAATCTTATCAAAGAAAGAAAATATTGTTATTTACTCAATCCTCATGTTTAAACCTTATCATTAATTATTCTCTATCAGTGTTCTATCAGTTAACCTATACATATCTATATATATCTCAATCAATTAATCTAACTGCTTGGCAGAGGAATTGTTGAAGTGACTAGCTACTGGGCAGCAGCAGTTGTAGAAAGTGAAACTGGTGGAACATCTTTCATGCAAAATAGCAGGGACACTTCAGCTCACCCTGGTTGGTAGTATGCCCAAAAAAGCAATGGCAAACCGCTTCTGATCATCTCCTACTTCAAAACCGCGATGATGAGAGGATCAAAACTGGGGAGGCGGTGGGGGGGGAGAGATGGTGCTGAGAAACAGGACCTCCAGTTTGCAAGCCACACAATTAGCTACTGGGGAAGAGGAGAGGTTAAGTATAACTGTTTTTACTGATGGGACTGGGTTATCACCAAAAGGGTGTCCCGTTGCTGAAGGGAACAGATGCAAAAGAAAAGTCCAAAGCTCTGCAACACACGTAGTAGGAACATGGAATGGGAGAGGTACAAAACCTGGTAAGCCGGAAATCATAAATTAAGATTTTCTGCTCTAGAAGGACCTTCTGCCGTAGGCGAGCATGAGGAAAGGGACATGCTGGGGGTGGAAAGCGCAGCGGTGGACCCAGATGCTTGCTGTGGAGCCAGCAGGTGGAGGCTGGATGCTGGATGAGTTTCAGAAGGGAAGGTGGGGGGGGCATCGCCCCAGTGGCAGATGGTGCTGACGCGTATGTGGCTTCAGTTCATCCACGCTGGCCTGAAGAGGCCTGCCCCATAGCGTGATGGTAAGCACACCAAAACTCAGCGGGCATATGCATGGCTGTGGGGGCCCTGGGTTCAGCCTCTGTTCCTACACCTCCTTTGAATCTTTACACAAGCAAACTGATCCCCACACCAAAAGGAGCTGTCTGCATCTCCATATCAAAGGAGTTGTTTAAATCCCCCCTCTCCTCCTCCCCCCCCTCCCCTCCCCTCTCCTCTATATTTGGCCAGTTTCCTTCTGCCCTCCATGCATCTGACGAAGAGAACGTGATTCTCGAAAGCTTATGCTACAATAAAATTGGTTGGTCTTAAAGGTGCTACTGGACTCTTTTTGATTTTGATTTTAGTTTACCTCTTTCCTCCTCTTTTGCCTTTGTTGGGTTTTCCTTCAGGGGCATCAGAACCAGTAGGTGGCGCTGTCGCCAGGATGGCTTCTCTCCTTGTAGGCTCGTAAAGGACCTCAGAATTGGGGGAGAGGAGGGGTTTTTTCCACACCCAGTTCCCTCTCTCGTCCCCCCTGGATAGAGCTCCTCTCTCCCTCTCCCTCTCCCTCTCCCTCTCCCCTCCCTCTCCCTCTCCCTCTCTCTCTCTCTCTCTCTCTCTCTGCACCGCTCAGACTCCATGTCTCCCAACTACTCCTCGTCGGTCCTTCCACCTCACTTCCACCTCACTCACTTTTATGGGGCCATCCTTATTGCTCTCCCCGCCCCCTCCTGGTACCGCCCTATGCCTGTCTCTGCTGTCCCCCTTTCCCCATGATGGATGGCCCTCCTGGCCAGTGGGAGGGCTTGCCTTGTCCTTCCCCTGCTCTGAGTACCTCCCTCGCTCGGCCCCACCCTCCTGCAACACCAGGCTGGCTGGGCCCCACCAGCGCCACCCCAGTGCACAATGCTCCTGAAGCGGCCACAGGCTCCCTGTCTCGGCTGGTCAGGATGCTTGCTGCTGGCTCCACCCTTTGCCCTCTGGCTCGGTTGTCCTCGGAGCTTTGGGGGCAGAGCCAGGGCTCCCTCTGGGCTGCGTTGGGGCAGTCAGCTCTTCTCTGAGCCATGCGGGTGTCAACGGGCTCGTCCCTGCCTGCTCCAGCCCACCGGCTGGGGCTGCCTTTCCCCTCCACTCGGTGCTCATGGGGCCAAGCTTCTCCTCAAGGGCCCCATCAGCCTCAGCCTGTTCCTGGCCGGATGCCTGGCCACTCAGGCCCGTCACTGCTGGCTGCCCTCCTGGAGCCGTGGCAGGCCTGGCAAGCTGGCCCGCGGCCGCTGCTTGCTTCTTGGCTCTGGTCGCCCAGTGGACCCCCCTCAGCTGTCACAGGAGGGCAGTCCTTCGGGCCCTGGTGGAGGCCTTCCAGGTAAGTCCGAGCTGGGGGGGGGGGGCTCCCAACGCTGGACAGTCTTATAGACTCAGTGCCGAAATCTCCTCTCCCCCTTGTTTGGGTGGGTTTGGGATTGTGTGAAACTTGCTTAAATGAAAAGGCTTGCAGGGAGTTTGAATTGTTGGCCTGTTATTACCTAGTTTGTAAGTGCAGGGCTGTCGTTTTGTTTGTGATTCGAAGCAGTTGAGATTTTGTTTGGTTTTGGCTTGTTTTAACTATTGCTTTGGTTTGTCTAATTGTTTGCTTACCTGAGTAATTTTGGAAGTCCTTGATCGCCACCCAGTGTGTGGGGGTGTCACTTGAGGGCTGTGTTATGAGCTCGGGTTTTATTTGCTCTGTGATTTCTGTGGACTGCTTTGGTCAGCTTTAGGTTGTTTTGTCTTGTTTTCGTTGCTCTCTGTTGGAGCTGTTTTTAGTGAGTAGTTTGGCTGTTTTTAGTGACAGGGTAGTAGTGTGGATAAGAGGATTCTCTCTTCTTTACTCACCTCTTCCTCCCACCCTGCCTCATTCATTAGATTAGGAAGTCGTGAAAGAGTAACTTTCTGAGGAGAGGAATGTAGTTCAGCTATGGCCGTCGTCACACGGGCATCTGTTCCGTTAAATTTACAGCATATAGCGTCATCGCTGATATCGGCACAGTAACGTTTCTTTGGGTCCCCTCGCGTTTCTTCGCGCTCCCAGCTGTCCACACCTAAGTGCTCTGTTCCGTTCTCTCTAATGGGCGCAGAAGCAGCTCCCCTTCCCTTTTTAAATTTTTTTTGGGCGTTTAATTCCGCTATAATGGAATAACATTAGCTTCCTAATCTACTGCTGTTTCCTGAATAATCTGAAATACGTGTGCACAACTGAAGTTGTTGTCAGCTGGATGAGGCTGCAGTCTTCCGCGCCTAAGATCCTCTCGGTAACGCAAAACTGAAAGCGGAAGTCGGATAGAACAGTTGCGAAGTTTAAAATTTTCCCGCGCAAAAAAAATAAAGGCATTATATCGCTATAACATCGTAATTTAAAAAAAACCGGAAAATGACTGAACACGGCCATTTTTAGTGAGGTGTGGTTTTGGGTTAAAATAAAAATTTCTCTAATGGCAATTCAGTCATTTTTACTCGTTTTCTTCAGCGGAAGAGTGTTACCGGGTCTTTCCCGGCATCACCTCACTTCCCAAATCCAACCAGGCTTTCCCGGCAGGTTTGGTGCCTCCAGGCTTACCACGTGCTGCTGCTTCAATCTCAGCTCCTTCAGGGGGGCCGAGTGGGGGGTGATCGTGGTGGTCCCAGAGCCCCCTGTGGCTCTGCTCTGGCCGAGGCTGGCAGTGTCAGTGTGGTCAAGGCAGTCGCAGCCCCAGAAGCCGAGAGCAAACGGGCACCTGACAGAGCAAAGAATGAAAGAAATCTAGAGGCCCCACCCTGGCCGTTCCTCTCGAGCAGCGGCAGGTAGTGGCATCAGGCCCAAGGAAGTGCCCTCACTCAAGCCTGCACTTCAGAAATGACCACAACTTTGAGTAAAAATAAAAACGGATTGAATGTCCCTTAATGTTTTTTTTCTAGAATGTCACCTTTGCTTGCGGTAGGAAGCTTCACCAGTTGGATTTCTGTCTCCTCTGCAGCTAGTCAAGGCAGGAAAAGGGGGAGACAGGAGCTTTTAAAAACAAGAGAGGTTGCTGTGGATACTCACCATTGTCCTTTGTACATGCTCAGAGGAAAGCTCTGCCCAGGTTTCTGAGATTGCACGCCCCTGTTTAGGATACAAACGAGAGTGGATGGAGAGAAAGAGCACACGAGGCAGGCAGCTCGACCACTTCTGAACTTGAGTTGGGGAAAAGGAAAGGCACAGGAATAGAGCCTTGGACAGTCTCTACAGGAGTCCTCGGGGTGCATGTTCATCTAGTGCCGGGAGATGCAATGTTAGCTGGGAAGCATAGTTTAATAAGACAGAGCTGGAGGAGATCACTTCAGAGAGAGAGATTTTCTCAAACCCCTCCACTGTCTCTGGGGTACTGGACTGTCTCCCTTTCTGAAGACTTGGCTCTGCTTGAAACTTTGAATTAACTGAGCCTCAGCAGGGCAAAGGCTGTAGAAAGCGAGACAGTGTGGCACACCAGAGGTGGCGGAGGGCTGTGAGAGGGTACGTCCCCTCTGCAGCGATCTATGCCAGCTCTGCCTTTTAAAACTACGCTTCCTAGCTCCAGTGGCAAAAGTCTCGCGCAGAGAAACTCTGAGTACAGATCCCTACAGATCCATGCAGACCTGTCTTTACCTCCCTCTCCCTTTACTTGATCCTTCCAGATCTTTCCTGGGCTTGGTCTGACAGAGCCCCACCCCCCACGCGGCCCCAGTGGAATCCCTGCCTGGAATGCTTGAACCAGCAAGGTTCTGCTGTGGCATTACGACTGGAGCGGCAGTTGGTTGGCCTCATTACCCCCAGCAGCTTGGCGTGGTGGAGGAGGTACCGATCCCTGGCTCTGGCTCCCCGAGGGCTGGACTGGGCTGGGGGGGTGGGGTAGGCCGCGGTTGGGGGCGGAAGGAAAGGATGGATGTAAAGCAGGGGCGTAAGAAGGATGCTCTGGGGGCCACCCACAGCCTGCTTTTCACTTGTCTCTGCTGCTGTCATTCCCCAGTCCCCCTCCTGCCTGGGTTTTTGTCTCAGCCTGTATGTTAAGAGCGTGTCTCCCACACCCCACAAGGAGCCTCCTTCCATTATCCCCCATCTTCCAAATGGGTAGACCTTGCTTGACTTGGGGCACTGTGGAGGCAGACCTGGCCCATCCCGGCTCAGTCCCCCCCCCCCCATCATTTCTGAATGTGTCTCTCGGAACAAAATGCTGACATGCCCCCTGAGCTGCAGGGTCCCTGGGGAAGCTCAGGGCGATCTAGAATACAAGGAAGAGGCGGGGCATTTTCATGGGGGTGGGGCAGGGTAGCTAGAAATAAACAGGCAACCCCCGGAGCTGTTGAGGCATGGCCTCTCCTGGGCCAAGCTCAAAAGCTGCAGGGATGGTGGGCATCTGTCCCTCCTGGGGCACCTCCCTTCCATCCCGTTTGACCCACTGCCTGGTGGCTGTGCTGAGCCACTCGGAAAGTCATGCTGAGTCTTTGATCTCTCACCCTGCAGGGGGGTAAGTGGAGGATGACGTGGTGTCGGAGACTGTGGAAGTGGCTGGTCCGGAAGAAGGACAAAGTGGCGGCAGGTTTGTGTTTGGGACAGGACAGGCAGTGCCTTCTGCTTGCACTCAGAGCCTTTCCCTTTCTGCGGGTTGACAACTAAGGACTGATGCTCTTGAATCGAGATCCCAAGATCCCTGATGCCGTTCATGTTCCCTTTAATTTTAAAAAGGTCTGCTAGTTTCCGCCCCTTCTGATGAATCAAAACTTTTCATAATATCTCGAAGTTTAAGGTATTGGAATACAAGATTGAATGGTTTCAGTATCTCCAAATAAGTAATTTAATATGTTCGTTGGATAGAAAGGGTGTTTTAAAAAGACAATTAACATTTTTGCATTAATATTGAAGGATTCAGAGAGTATTGTTAAAGGCTGGTTATCCAAGCTATAGAAACATTTGGTGGAAATATTCTATTCCCCTTACCAAGATACAATGTCACAAGTTGGCAAAAGGACAGAGTAAAAGAGCCCACCGAAGCAGACTGGGACAAAAATTGGGCTTTGCCTTCAAAGACATCGAAAATTTTGTGTCTTAAATATCAACATTATAAAATGTTTTCCAATTGATATTTGACTCCATCTAAGCTTCAATCGATATTTAAAACTGCTAGCCCATATTGCTGGAGGAAATGTAGACGGAAAGGAACTGGTGGGAATGCCTGATTATTCGAGTCTTGGGAGGGAAATTTATGAGGAGATTATAAAGATTGTTAAAGTTTCTTTTCCTTGTAATGGTGTATGATAATACACATCTACACTATAACACTATAAATAAACACTACACTTTAAATAAACTGATGTGAACCTGAATTGAACCTGAATGCCCAGAGAAGACATCTGAAAATGAGATTCCACCTAGGCTCTTGTTAGTTTCAACTTAAGTTCATAACGCAATACTTTTTAGAAACATTTCACTAGGGTGACCCGAATGTCTTTGGTCACCTCCAGCTGCCTCCTCTAGCTGTCCCCGCTTTGTTCCAAGCTAGTGGGGCTTCAGAGGTGCTTGCAGCCCATCCTCCTCCTAGGTAGGAGAAGCGCAAATGCAGGGGTGGCCTGGGCAGCAACTGATGTGGACTTGCCTTCTGGAATCTCAGGGACTGTGAAGAAGGAAGAGGAGGAGGAAGACGGGAAAATGCCTCCCAAGGACAGAAGGGAAGAGCTTACGGTGAGCAGGAAAGCTAGCCAAGGGAGGGAATCATCCACTTGGGTCTCCCTGCCCCTCAGGAGATAGCAGCCCTCCTGCCAAGCTTCCCAACCCAGGAACAGTCCGGGCAAGGGAGAGGGGTGTCCAGTGGAAAGGCCAAGAGCGTGGGTCACCCTAGATGCTGACCCAGCCTCCTGAGTAGCCACTGGCAGCAACCTCTGTTGAAAAGGCTTTTGTGTCTTGAGAACGGAGGTGGGAACTGGCAAGCAGCACAAGGCCTGCCAGGCACTGACCCTTTCCCTTTCCCCGGCAAATGGGGAGAGCTCCCGGGAAGTGTCAGCAGGAATCATGAAGCCCACCAGCTCCATCTGGGGAATATGGAATGGAAGGATCCCAGGGGTGGGGGCAGACCCTTCTCGGGCACAGGAGAGCAGCTGCCAGGGAAAGCAGAAAAGATGGGGCTCCAGGGCCTCCTTGTGGAGAGAGCAGCTTCCAGGAGCATCAGTCGTTGCAGCTAACAGGTGGCCTTTGTCTCTCAGGAGCTGCAGTCTGAGACGTCTAGCATGTGGAGCGTCTCAGATCTCCTATGGGAATCCCCATCAGGTATGGCCTCTCCCCAGCTGACAGAAAATGGTGATCTGCTGTTCTCTTTCTCTGTTTCTATCCTGCCCTCCCTCCAAGCAGCTCAAGGCACAATGCATGGTTCCCGCCCATCTCTTTCCCTTTCCTCCCAACAACCTTGCGATAGGCTTAGAGTGAACAACGGGTGCTTGAACACGCTGTGAGATGTGAATGGTGATTTGAACCTGGGTCTCCCAGGCCCTCGTCTGTGGGATCTTTTAAGCACCTGTTGCCAAGCAAGTGTTATTGCTCTGCTGTCCCATGTATCCCGCCTCTCATCCCCGTGTTTATGCTCCTAAACCGGTCACAAGAGTTAGAACTCCCCTTGCTCAATCCATCCTCCTAAAAGAAGAGAAGCTCCCAAGAACTTTGCCTCTTATACAGCTTTAGAATCTATTATAGCTCCCCATGGGATCCAAAGAGATGCTGCCACGCGAATGCCCGAGATAAGAGCTGTTCTGGGTGGGAATGTATAGGCACGTCCAGGGCCACCAGAATGTCTTTGGTCACCTGAAGCTCCCTCCTCTAGCGGTCCCTGCCCTATTCCAAGGCAGTGGGGCTTCAGAGGAGCTTGCAGTCCATTTTCCTCCTGGGCAGGAGAAGCACAAATGCAGGGGTGGCCTGGGAAGAAACTGATGTGAACTTTCCTTCTGAAATCTTAGGGTCGGTGCAGGACGAGGACGACCGAGAGCCCTTTGCTTGCCTCAGGCAACTCACGACACCAGCCTGGATAGTGAGCAGAAAAGCTAGCCAAGGGAACGAAATATCCGCTTGGGTCCCCCTGCCCCTCAGGAGATAGCAGCCCTCCTGCCCAGCTTCCCCACCCAGGAACAGTCTGGGCAAGGGAGAGGGGTGTCCAGTGGAAAGGCCAAGAGGGCGGGGTACCCTAGATGCTGACCCAGCCTCCTGACTGGCCACTGGCAGCAACCCCTGTTGCAGCCCCAAAAGGCTGTTGTATTTTTGGAATGGAGGTGGGAAAGGGCAAGCAGCACAAGGCCTGCCAAGCACTGACCCCATCCCTTTCCCCAGCATTTGTGGAGAGATGCTGGGAAGTGTCTACAGAAATCATGGACCTGACCATTTCTGTATTTGGGAATATGGAATGGAAGGATCCTAGGGGTGAGGGCAGGCCATTCTTGGAATCTGGAGAGCAGCTGCCAGTGGCCTCCCTGTAGAGAAAGCCGCTTCCTGGAGCATCAGTCGTTGCAGCTAACAGACGGCCTTTCTCTCTCAGGAAGTGCGGTCGCTGCCCTCCTTCCCCTCAGGCGAGACAAGCGAGGCAAGCGAGGCGTCCTCCATGATGGCAGAAAAGGGTAACCTAATGTTCTCTTTCTCTATTTTTCTTGTGCCCTCCCCCCATGGAGCTCGAGGCAGAATACGTGGTTCCCTCCCACCCCTTTCACTTTCCTCACAACAATCTTGCGATGCAGGGTTGGCTGAAAGAGGCCGACGGGTGCTTGATCACCCTGTGAGATTCATGGCCGAATGGGGATTTGAAGCTGCGTCTCCCAGGGCCTCATGAGCTGAATCTTTTAAGCACTTTTTTCCAAGCAAGAGTCATTGGAGTCATTGGACTCCAGTCTCGTGTAGCCCCCGTCCACGTCCCCATGCTTGTGCTCCTGCATCTGTCACCAGGGTCAGGACACTCCTGGTGACAGAGAAGAGAAGCTCCCATTAGCATTGCCTCTTCCATAGTACTGGAATACATGATAGCTCCACAATGGAACCAAAGAGATGCTGCCCTGAAAATGGCTGAGACAAGAGCTGGTCTGCATGGGAACGTATAGGCACATCCAGGGCCACCAGAACATCTTTGGCTACCTCAAGCTCCCTCCTCTTGCTGTCCCGGCCATATTCCAACTTAGTGAGGCTTCAGAGATGGTTGCAGTCCATTTTCCTCTTGGGAAGGAGAAGCACAACTGCAGGGGTGGCCTGGGAAGAAACTGATGTGAACTTGCCTTCTGAAATCTCAGGGTCAGTGACGGAGGAGGAGGACGATGAACATCGAAAAATGCGTGGCAGGGAACAAACATCTGCAGTTCTGGTGAGCAGAAAAACTAGTCAGGGGAGTAAATGTGCCTCCTGGATCTCCCTGTCCCTCAGGAGAGAGCAGCCCTTCTGCCAAGCTTCCCAACCCAGGAAGAAGCCAGGCAAGGGAGAGGGGTGTCCAGTGGAAAGGCCAAGAGCGTTGGGTACCCTAGATGCTGAGCAATCCTCCTGATTGGCCACTGGCAGCAACCCCTGTTGAAGACCCAGAAGTCTTTTCTGTTTCAGAATAGAGGTGGGAACGGGCAAGGAGCACAAGGCCTGCCAGGCACTGACCCCGTCCCTTTCCCCAGCAAATGTGGAGAGATCCCGGGAAGTGTCAGCAGAAATCATGATGCCCACCGGCTCTGTATTGGGGAACATTGAATGGAAGGATCCCAGGGGTGGGGGCAGGACCATTCTCGGACTCTGGCAAGCAGCTGCCCGTGGAAGCAGGCTAGATGGGGCTCCAGGGCCTCCTTATGGAGAGAGCAGCTTCCAGGAGCATCAGTCGTTTCATCTAACAGGTGGCCTTTCTCTCTCAGGAGCTAGAGTCCATCACCTCCAGTGTCTGGGACAGCTCCGTGGCATCCACACCAGCAGGTATGGCATCTCCCCAGTGGACGGAAAATGGTAATCTAATGTTCTGTTTCTCTAGTGTTCTCCTGCCCTCCCTCCAAGGAGCTCACGGCAGAAGGATTGATTCCAGCCCGTCTCATTCACATTCCTCCCAAAAACCATGCGATGTAGGATAGGCTGAATGAGACCGATGGTGCTTGATCACCCTGCGAGATTCATGGCCGAATGGGGATTTGAATCTGAGTCTCCCAGGGCCTCATGCACTGAGTCTTTTAAGCACCTGTTTCCAAGCAAGAGTCATTGGACTACTTTCCTGTGTAGCCCCCTGTCCCCGCTTCGAGCACGCCCAAGACAAGAGCTGGTCTGAATGGGAATGGACAGGCACGCCCAGGGCCACCATAATGTCTCTGGTCCCCTGAAGCTCCCACCTCTAGCTGTCCCTGATTTGTTGCAAGCTAGTGGGGCTTCAGAGGTGCTTGCATCCCATCTTCCTCCTGGGCAGGAGAAGCACAAATGCAGGGGTGGCCTGGGCAGAAACTGATCTGAACTTGCCTTCTGAAATCTCAGGGTCTTTGGAGGGGGAGTACGAAGAAGAAGAACCGGCAATGTCCTGCAGTGAGGGAACATCTGCAGTTCCGGTGAGCAGAAAAGCTAAGCAAGGGAGTAAATGTGCCTCCTGGACCTCCCTGCCCCTCAGGAGAGAGCAGCCCTCCTGCCAAGCTTCCAAACCCTGGAACAGTCCGGGCAAGGGAAAGGGGCGTCCAGTGGAAAGGCCGAGAGCGTGGGGTACCCTAGATGCTGACCCAGCCTCCTGATTGGCCACTGGCAGCAACCCCTGTTGAAGCCCCCAAAGGCTTTTGTGTCGTTAGAGTGGAGGGGGGAAAGGCCAAGCAGCACAAGGCCTGCCAGGCACAGACCCCGTCCCTTTCCCCAGCAAATGTGGAGAGCTCCCGCGAAGTGTCAGCAGAAATCATGATGCCCACCGGCTCTGTATTGGGGAATATTGCATGAAAGGATCCCAGGGGTGGGGGCAGACCCTTCTCGGACTCTGGCAAGCAGCTGCCCGTGGAAGCAGACTAGATGGGGCTCCAGGGCCTCCTTATGGAGAGAGCAGCTTCCTGGAGCATCAGTCCTTGCATCTAACGGGTGGCCTTTCTCTCTCAGCAGCTACAGTCTGAGACCTCAAGCATGTGGAGCGTCTCAGACCTCCTCCGCGAAACACCATCAGGTATGGCCTCTCCCCAGCTGTCGGAAAATGCTAATCTAATGTTCTCTGCCTGTTTCTATCCTGCCCTTTCTTCAAGCAGCTCAAGGCAAAATGCATGGTTCTCATCCATCTCTTTCCCATTCTTTACAACAACCTTGCGATGTAGAGTAGGCTGAGAGAGAACGACTTGTGCGTGATCACTCTTGTGAGATTCATGGTCGATTGGGGATGTGAAGCTGGATCTCCCAGGTGTTCTTCTGTGGGATTTTTTAATCAGGGCTTTTTTTCAGCAGGATGTCCCGGGATCTGAGATCCAGCACCTCTGGCTAAAGACTTTTGTCCCTGCCCCCGGCGCTCAAAGACCTAAGGGCTGCCTCCCCGGGTGGAGCTCCGCCGGGGCCACATGCTTGCTCGGCCTCTCCCGGCCTTTCCCTTCTTCCCTCCCTCCCTTTCTCTTGTTCTTTTCTTTTTCTTGCTTCCTTCTTTCTTTCCCTCTCTCCCTCCCTCCTTTTTTCTTTCCATGACTTTGTTCCTTTTTTTACCTTCGTTCTTTGGAGGATGGAGGAGGCCGCAGGCAGCTGGCCACTACATTTGGAGGTTATGTTAACACACATTTCCTGTAGCGCCCATGCTTTGGGCTCGCACGTGTAACGGAGAGATCCACCCTCTCCTTCCCCAGGGGAAAAACCCTGCTTCTAAGCACCTGTTGCCAAGCAAGTCTCATTGGACTACTTTCCTGTGTTGCCCCTCACTTGTCTCCGTGTTGATGCTGTCACAGGATTCCAAACTCTCATTGCTCAGTTCATTCTGCTAAAAGAAGAGAAGCCCCCAATAGCCTTGCCTCTTCCAGAGTGTTAGGATCCGTTAGAGCTCCCGACTGGACCCAAAGAGATGGTGCCACGAGAACGCTCGAGACACCTGCTCTTCTGGGTGGGACTGTAGAAGCAGACCCAGGGTCTAGACTGTGACAGCCACTGTGACAGCAACTGAGGGCCAAGCTAGAAGGGACGAATGACACTTGAATCGGAGTGATCGAGTGGAGCGCAAGTGGAGTGCAAGTGAAGCAGGAGGAATACAGTTGAGTCTGTTCACTTGCCGTTCAAGGTTAATTCGTCCCTTCTAGCTTGGCTCTGAAATGCCAATGCCCGTCAAGAAGGAACACGGTAATCTAAGGTTCTCTTTCTCTATTTTTGTCCTGCACTCCCTCAAGAGCTCATGGGAGAATGCCTGGTTCCCACCCGTATTCCTCACATCCACCTCGCGATGTAGGGTAGGGTTGGCTGAGAGTTCTGACATGAGCGAGACCTCTCATTCCCCCATCAGCATCTCCTCTTCATTGGTTTTAAAACCTGTTCTAGTTCCCCATTAGAAGGGATCCTGCCAGGAGAACTGAAGGGGGAAGAAGAAGGGTTCTATCCTCTAGAGCTATCATCCTTCCCTTCTTTTTCCTCCAGAGCCCAAAAAAGAGAGATCCATCTTGCATTCTCTCTTCTGCTGCGGCTGCATTAAAGGACACTGACAACTTGCCGGCAAGCTGGGTTGGCGCTGAGGAGGAGCAGCTGGACAACGCCACCCACAGGTGAGGGCAGAGGCTTGGGCTCCCCTCCCCCTTGCGATGCCGTAGGGGGAGGGAGCATGCTTGGGCCCCCTGTCTCTCCCCCTCGTTCCCTCCAGGGAGCAAGAGTCTCCTGGCTGGTGTGCTGGCTGGCCTGGCACGGACACTGCAGGGCCTGCACGCGGGCCCCTGAAAACCTGGGTGTCTGTGAGGCCGCAAGGGTCCCCCGCTGCCCCCTCCCTGGCCCACACCCGTGCACGGGAGTCCTTAGGGGGCCCTGCCATTGTTCTGTCTCCATGGGGTAGCCCATTTCCATCCCCCCGCTGGCCCGGAAAAAAAAGGAGGGAGGGAGAGAGGGAGGGAGGGAGGGAGGGATGAAGGTGTTCCTGGCAGAGATCTCCAGGGCCGTTTGTGCCGGTCGCCTTCGGGGGCCAGGGAGGAATTTTTCCCGCGAGGGGCCAGATTGGCCAAGGCCTCTGGGGGTTTTTTCGCCTTCCTCTGGGCATCAAAGTCAGGGACCCTGGGGGTGGGGGTGGGGGCTCCATCTTTCTTGGTTGCAGCAGCTGGAGCGTTGGCAGGAGTCGGGCCTGTGGCCTTCCTCCTGTGACGGTTTTTGAGGCATTGGGCTGGATCCCAATAGGGTGAGTGGGCCTTTGGGTCTGCTCACACCGATGGATCTGCAAGCAAGGGTAACCAGGCAGGTCCGGTGACGGAACAACGTGTGCTGAGGTGCCAGCGGGAGGATGCCAGGTGATGCATCGCTCGGCAGCCAGGCCTACAATGTCACCGGGGATCCGTGCCCAGATGCCAGGCCAATGCTCCTTCCAGCTGTAATCAATAAAGTTGTGGCCATTTCTAACCCAAGCAAGTGTCTGGTATGATTCTTCGCTGCGACGCAGTCTGACATAGCACATAGGTGACAAATGAAGCTGACGACATCTCGGCACGCTGGGTTGGCACCGAGTGCAGGATGGAGTGGAGGCGGGATTAGAAAGGAGTCCATCCTGCGTTGGCCAGCCATATGCTCAGCGCCATTATACCCGAGCTTCCACAGGAGCAGCTGGTCACCCGCCCACTCTGTGCTGATTGAGGACTATCGGGGGGCAGCGTCGCAACTGAATGGGTTGGCGGTTTTTGAGGCATTGGGCCCGATCCCAACAGGGTGAGTGGGTCTTCGGGTCTGTTCACCCCAACGGATCTGGAAGCAAGGGTCGCCCGGCGCGTCTGGTGACGGAACAACGTGAGCCGAGTTGCCAGTGGGAGGCTGGCGGGTGATGCATCGGTCAGCAGCCAGGCCTCTGATGCCACTGGGGATCCATGCCCAGATGCCAGGCCAATGCTCCATCCGGCTGTTTTCAATAAAGTCGTGGCCATTTCTGACCCAAGCAAGTGTCTGGTGTGGTCCTTAGCCACCACGCAGTCTGGTGACACTTAGGTGACAGGCAGGGGGATGGAGCGAAGACACCGTCATGCTCTCCTTTCCGTGGCTGTCACCCTGTGGGCCTCCTTCCTTAGTACGGGCCCAGCACTACAAGTTTGCTCCCTGTGGCCATTCTGCAGATGAGAAATGACGGACAGACACACCCCTCCGCTAATGAATTCGAATTCAGGATACCAAAGTGCCTGAGTCTCCCATGATCCAACCAACAGCCCGCAATCTTGGCTCCATGTGATCATCAGATACAAACACAGCCCACCCCCACAGACAGGGCCCAAACCCCCTGATGCCAATGAATCTCTGCCCATAGGGAGAGCCCCAGAATGCAGGCAGGAAGCAGAGGACACCCATGGACCTCCAGGAGGACTGGTGGGGCGACCACTAGGACTGTGGAGGGAAGCCAAGCCTTGTCCTCCACCAAACACCCCTGCCTGCCACTGAGCTCCCTTGGGCAGAGAAGGGGCGTGCAAAGCCCAAGACAGCAAGAAAGGGACATGCCGCTGCAATAGAGTCTTGTCAACTTCACTAAGGAATGACATCCCTGAGGCCCATGGCAGACCCCAGTTCGATTCCCAAGAAGGAGCACGTTGGGCAAAGGCAACACTTTGCTTATGCCCTTTAGCAACTGGCCCAGGAGCAGCAAAGCAGGAAGTAGGGGGTGGACCAGAATCCACACCTCAAGCACCAGAGGTGGGGAGGCAGAAAAGTCTGCAGAGACAAGGGGGGGCTCTCAGCTGTGACTGGGGCTCAGTGCAGGACTGCCTCTGGTCTCTCCCCAAGTGGAGATGGAACTTGGAGGGCTTGGCTGCTCCGGCGGCATGTCTTTCCGCAGTGCTATCCTTGTCTTTGTGGTGTCCCCAAGCCAGTTTGAGGGCCTTGGTGCCGAGAGTGGCAATGCTGACAGTTGCCTAACGCCGTATGGAGTGTCCTGTTCCTGTGCTGCCAAAGAGTTCAGGTGTTATAGAAACTTGTATCACTGAGTGCTTCCTTCTTCTCTCCCTCTTTCTTTTTCTTTCTTTCTTTCTTTCTTTCTTTCTTTCTTTCTTTCTTTCTTTCTTTCTTTCTTTCTTTCTTTCATTCTTTCTTTCTTTCTCTCTTTCTCTCTTTCTCTCTTTCTTTCTCTCTCTCTCTCTTTCTTCCTTCCTTCCTTCCCTCCTTCCTTCCTTCCTTTCAGCCTTTCTTTCTGCTTTCTGCCTTTCTTTCTGTCTGTCTATTTTTCTTTCTCTTTCTCACTTTGTCTCTTCCCTTCCTTCCCTTCCTTCCTACTTATTTCTCCTGGGGGGCATCCATGCCTTGCGCAATGACATTACTTCCCACCAGTGATGTCATCGCACACTCCCGGGAGCATGTCCCCCCCCCTGCAAGGAGCTGTCTTGGGGGAGAGTTCCCCCACCTATTTCCCCCGAAAAAAGCCTGGCTCACCAATTGCGTCCCCCAAAATACTTGAAGATACGTCAGCAGGGGTCTGGTGGGCAGGGAGCTGGTTTCACTGCAGTCTGTATGGATTCTATTCCCCTGGCACGGTGCTGTATCCAGAACACTTCTGGTTGGGATGCTGTGGAGCTGAAGCCTGGACTGAGAACACGGCCTGGGATTCTGCGGGAGATCCACCCACCACACTGCCCAACGTCTCCCTGCTGGAACGGAGGGAAGCGGTCTTGAGGATGGGGTGGAGGACCCTTAGGTATTGTGTCTGTACAGTGTAGGCCTTTTCCAGTTTATTCCGTCTGAGGATGTGGACAGGATCCTGGGAGGTTTGAGGCCTGCCACCCGTTTGCATGACCCTTGCCCACCAGCTGCGGTGGTGGGCAGAGGAATTGTTGAAGTGACTAGCTACTGGGCAGCAGCAGTTGTAGAAGGTGAAACTGGTGGAGCATCTTTCATGGAAAATAGCAGGGACACTTCAGCTCACCCTGGTTGGTAGTATGCCCAAAAAAGCAATGGCAAACCGCTTCTGATCATCTCCTACTTCAAAACCCCGATGATGAGAGGATCAAAACTGGGGAGGCGGGGCGGGGGGGAGATGGTGCTGAGAAGCAGGACCTCCAGTTTGCAAGCCACACAATTAGCTACTGGGGAAGAGGAGAGGTTAAGTATAACTGTTTTTACTGATGGGTCTGGGTTATCACCAAAAGGGTGTCCCATTGCTGAAGGGAACAGATGCAAAAGAAAAGTCCAAAGCTCTGCAACACACGTAGTAGGAACATGGAATGGGAGAGGTACAAAACCTGGTAAGCCGGAAATCATAAATTAAGATTTTCTGCTCTAGAAGGACCTTCTGCCATAGGCGAG
This sequence comes from Eublepharis macularius, assembly GCF_028583425.1. Taxonomy (NCBI): domain Eukaryota; kingdom Metazoa; phylum Chordata; class Lepidosauria; order Squamata; family Eublepharidae; genus Eublepharis; species Eublepharis macularius. Next base: position 78,842,953 of record NC_072799.1, read on the forward strand.
CATGAGGAATGGGACATGCAGGGGGTGGAAAGCACAGCGATGGACCCAGATGCTTGCTGCGGAGCCAGCAGGTGGAGGCTGGAGGCTGGATGAGTTTCAGAAGGGAAGGCGGTGGGGGCATCGCCCCGGTGGCAGATGGTGCTGACGCGTATGTGGCTTCAGTTCATCCACGCTGGCCTGAAGAGGCCGGCCCCATAGCGTGATGGTAAGCACACCAAAACTCAGCGGGCATATGCATGGCTGTGGGGGCCCTGGGTTCAGCCTCTGTTCCTACACCTCCTTTGAATCTTTACACAAGCAAACTGATCCCCACACCAAAAGGAGCTGTCTGCATCTCCATATCAAAGGAGTTGTTTACATCCCCCCTCTCCTCCTCCCCCCCTCCCCTCCCCTCTCCTCCTCTATATTTGGCCAGTTTCCTTCTGCCCTCCATGCATCTGACAAAGAGAACGTGATTCTCGAAAGCTTATGCTACAATAAAATTGGTTGGTCTTAAAGGTGCTACTGGACTCTTTTTGATTTTGATTTTAGTTTACCTCTTTCCTCCTCTTTTGCCTTTGTTGGGTTTTCCTTCAGGGGCATCAGAACCAGTAGGTGGCGCTGTCGCCAGGATGGCTTCTCTCCTTGTAGGCTCGTAAAGGACCTCAGAATTGGGGGAGAGGAGGGGGGTTTTCCGCACCCAGTTCCCTCTCTCGTCCCCCCTGGATAGAGCTCCTCTCTCTCTCTCTCTCTCTCTCTCTCTCTCTCTCTCTCTCTCTCTCTCTCTCTGCACCGTTCAGACTCCATGTCTCCCAACTACTCCTCGTTTGTCCTTCCACCTCACTTCCACCTCACTCACTTTTATGAGGCCATCCTTATTGCTCTCCCCGCCCCCTCCTGGTACCGCCCTATGCCTGTCTCTGCTGTCCCCCTTTCCCCATGATGGATGGCCCTCCTGGCCAGTGGGAGGGCTTGCCTTGTCCTTCCCCTGCTCTGAGTACCTCCCTCGCTCGGCCCCACCCTCCTGCAACACCAGGCTGGCTGGGCCCCACCAGCGCCACCCCAGTGCACAATGCTCCTGAAGCGGCCACAGGCTCCCTGTCTCGGCTGGTCAGGATGCTTGCTGCTGGCTCCACCCTTTGCCCTCTGGCTCGGTTGTCCTCGGAGCTTTGGGGGCAGAGCCAGGGCTCCCTCTGGGCTGCGTTGGGGCAGTCAGCTCTTCTCTGAGCCATGCGGGTGTCAACGGGCTCGTCCCTGCCTGCTCCAGCCCACCGGCTGGGGCTGCCTTTCCCCTCCACTCGGTGCTCATGGGGCCAAGCTTCTCCTCAAGGGCCCCATCAGCCTCAGCCTGTTCCTGGCCGGATGCCTGGCCACTCAGGCCCGTCACTGCTGGCTGCCCTCCTGGAGCCGTGGCAGGCCTGGCAAGCTGGCCCGCGGCCGCTGCTTGCTTCTTGGCTCTGGTCGCCCAGTGGACCCCCCCTCAGCTGTCACAGGAGGGCAGTCCTTCGAGCCCTGGTGGAGGCCTTCCAGGTAAGTCCGAGCTGGGGGGGGGGGCTCCCAACGCTGGACAGTCTTATAGACTCAGTGCCGAAATCTCCTCTCCCCCTTGTTTGGGTGGGTTTGGGATTGTGTGAAACTTGCGTAAATGAAAAGGCTTGCAGGGAGTTTGAATTGTTGTGTGATGTCGTTATAGCGATATAAGGACATTATTACAAAAAAAAAGGGGAGTCGCGGGAGAAATGGATTCTGGGATTGAGGAGAGAGAAAAAGGGTGGGCCTATGGTGTGGCGAGGCGAAAAACATCGATGTGAGGCAGTCACACTGAGGCGCAAAATATCGCGACTACCAAGCACAAAGCAGAAGAGAGAAAATCGCATCAGTGTTGGAATAAGGTGGGTGTTTGCTGGGAAATTGCGCCATTTTCGCGCTAAATAGAAGCCTGTGTGACGATGGCCTATCTCTTCTGTAATTAGCCCTTATGTATATATTATGTATCTGAAATTTCTGTGCTGTCACAGAGCTTTTATTGTATATATCCTAGATATTTAGAATTTTTGAACTTTTACTTATATTTTAGCTTGCTAGTGTGTGTTTTTAGGTAAATTTCTGTTTTAAGCCTCTTTTAATTTAATGGGTCAAAAAAGGGCATGCCTTTTTGGGGATAGAGCAAGTTCACATTGTAAACAAACTACAATGGATGATCTTTTTATTCCCCAGCTGGCAACTAAAAATAGATTTAAATGCTTAGGTGATAGTTCTTTGTCTTTAATTCAATCCATGATGGAATCTGTTGATCTAGCAGGTAAGAAATCTGGCCTGAAACCAAATAGGCAGGACTTAGATCCTGGCCCTAGCCCAGCTATGTCTACACTAAAAATACTGACAGATTAGACTCTCTTTATATCTGATACCTTACAGAATGTTTTTTCTAAGATACAGGGAATTAACAATAAACTGCCTCTCTTACAAACGAAGAATAGTCCAGTTGTTTCAACGAAGGCCTTGCAAAGTGGAAAGGGTTTTAAGAAGGAGAAACCATTAATTATCCAGCCAACTCAGATTACGTCGAAAGTTTATCCATTTGATGGTTTTATTCCCCCTTGGCATACTCTAGGCATTACTAAAGCCAACTTGAGTCAGTTGTTAGATACAGCCGTAGATGCCATCAATTTAAAATCTGTGGCGCTTCTCCCTAATCCATTAGGAGTGAAAAGATTTTAACTCTCTTTTTATTCCATAGAAACACGTAGAGCTATCTGGGCTATGAAAAAGAGGTTCTTTGATCATGAGGTGTATATGATTCGTGTTTTTAAGCAAGAAGGAATTTCCCCTTGTTAACACCCCGTAAAGACCACCTGCCTCATTGGATCACCTCAGTTAGATCAGGGTCTAAGAAGTCGTCACAGCGACAGTTGAGAGAGAGCAAACTGGAATTTGACTCCTCAGAAATAAGGCTGTACCATTCATATAAGCAGTTAACTTCTGCTGAATAGCAGAATATCATTCTAAGATTTGATAGATTGAAAAAGGTACTTTTAGTACTCAGGAAGCAGAAGCAGAAGAGCCCTTGAACTCTCCCAAAGTGCAATATGAAGAAATTAAGCCTTTTCATTTTTCTGCTCTGCAGTCTGTTAGGGGACAAGGGAAAATTCAGGTAAGGAAAGCTTCCAAGGAAAGGTGTTTGGGCCACTTTCTAAAGCCTTGAAAAAAAGAAAAGAAAAAGAAAGAAAGCAGCCCCTTTGGATGCTAGTACACTTCCATTTGTTGCACAAAGGAAATCTCCTGGCCCTGAGTCTTTCGATACTCCCCCAATTGCTCCAAATAAAACCTATGAAATTTGTAAGGTAAGTGAGAAGAGGGAATTGGATGAAAAGCATTTTTTAGAAAAGATCCCTTCTCAATTGGTCAATGTTTCTGAATTAGCAGCTGTCTTGATTGCATCCCCGCAAGCATCCCCACCCAAATACTCATTTAACGTTGTTGAATTGATCCATTGCCTCTCAAGCAGTTGATCTGCTTTCATCTTCCTAAGTGCCTTCCTTTCTCACTTGGTCGACCCACCCTCACTCACATGAGAATGGGGCCCTGCAGGTTGGAAGGGTCGCTCGTTGGATTTAGAGGTCATAGTTAGACGAAGGGAATTCCAGGTGATCTTTCGGCAGAAAACTTGGGAGCAGTATCCCTTTTATTTTTCTGGATATAAGATGATTATGCATCCAGCTACTGTCGGGATTGGGGGGATGCCCTTCGGCTGCATTGGCTTGCTTAGTAACTACCTCCCTTGAGCCAAAGTTTTAGAAACTATCAGTTATCCTTGGAGGAGTCTAGGAAGCCTGGCAAGTGCAGGTTTTCATGAGGGGAGAGAACTCAGAGCCAGGCTACAAGTGATGAATTACACTTGCCTGGCAAGTGAATAGACTCACGTGTATTCCTCCCTGTTTACTGTGCTCCAGTGATCAAGTGAAGGGCAAGTGGAGGGCAAGTGAACAGGGAGGAATACACGTGAGTCTATTCACTTGCCAGGCAAGTGTAATTCATCACTTGTAGCTTGGCGCTCAGTGGGGTATAATTAGGTTTTGGGGAGAGGAGGACCTGGCACTTACCTTCTGCCTTCCACGTGTCTCTATTTGCAAAGTGCGCACTCTTGGCACTTGTGTGATCACATCACTTCCAGGAAGTGTCATCATCACACTGGCTACAGGCATGCTCCTGTGCTTTGCATGGGGTTAATTCTGGCTCATTTGGGGCCAAAATTGGCCCGAGCGAAGCTTGGGAGCATGCCCATAGCCGTAGACAATATCACTTCAGTGCCATCGTGGCACCCTCCAGGAGCACAACATGCATGTTCCTGGGGTGGGTGACCTCTGGGGGGCTTGCCATCTCTTGCCAATCATTGGGGGATCAGAGGGCAAAAGGAACCCTAGGTATAATGACACAGAGTCCATCCTCCGAAGCAGCCATTTACTCCAGGGGAATGGCTGTCTGCAGTCTGCAGATGAGTTGTGATTCTGTGATCTCGGTGGTTCACATCCCTGTTGCCTCTGCCACTCCTTAGTTGCTCAGGTTTCTGCATTTCAGACTTTTGTCTACTTTGTACCACTCGCTTTGGTCACCCCTGCCCTTTGCAAACCACCTGTGAGTGTTGACTGAATGTGTGCAGGAGAAGCAAATTAGTGCTTGCTGCCTCCTAAGAATGTTCATCACAGCTTTGAATATGGCATACAAATGGTACAGACTGGCTCAGTACATGCAGTCACATGACTTGAAGGGATCCTAAGTGTCATGAACACAGGCTCTGTTCAGAAATGGTGATGAATACATCTGTGAGCAGGGTTGGTGGACATAATTTCAGTCTAAAATACATGTAATCTGTACTTGACTCTTTACTAAACTTCCAATCCCTTTTATCTCTAGTCACCTAATATCTAGCCCCTGCCTCCTTAAGTGCTGTAATATTTCTTCAGTACTTCTTTTCTGCTAGGCCCTTCTTCTTGACACAGTTCTGGTTTTCCCTGCCCCTTTCCCCAACTCCTTGTCCCTCTGTTTAGTCTGTTGTCTCCTTTGAGTCTACATCCTTCTCTCATCTTTCTTGCCTCTGGCACCCCATCCTCCCAGGACTTCTTCCTAGTCCTTAATCTGTGGACTTCCCCATCTGACATTTTTTCCTCCCAGCATGGAAGTTGGACTGAAAATATTCTGTCTCCCAAAGTAACTGAACATTACATGCCAACGTACCACACCAACTCAGCTGCATTGTTACAAGCTAAAAATAATACAACATGCAACCAGTTTGATATTTTCATCGTGTCTCAAATTATACTTCCAAACAGCACAACTTCTTAGTATCATACTAATTTTTAGGACTGAATTTGACAACACGCTGCTTAAAAGGTGTGGGTGGTCATTGCCACCTTCTCTGCACCTGATCCTGGCTGGGTGAAGAGGTGGGCCTTGCCGCCTTCTCTGTGCCTGATCCTAGCTTGGGGAAGATGTGGGGCGGGCATTGCCATCTGCTCTGCTCCGGATGCCAGCTGGGTGAAGGTGGGGGATGAGCATTGCCACCTGCTCTGCTCCTGCTCCCAGCTGGGTGAAGGTGGGAGGTGGGCATTGCCACCTTCTCCGCTACTGATCCCAGCTGGGTGAAGGCAGGGGTGGATGGGCATTGTCACCTGCTCCGCTCCTGATCCCAGCTGGGTGAAGATGGGGGAATGGGCATTTCCACCTGATCCGCTCCTGATCCCAGCTGGGCGAGGGCGACAGGCAGGCATTGCCACCTGCTCTGCTTCTGATCCCAGTTGGGTGAAGGCAGCAGATCAGCATTGCCACCTGTTTCACTCCTGATCCCAGCTGGGTGAAGTTGGAGGGTTGGCATTGCCAGCTGTTCTGCTCCTGATCCCAGCTGGGTGAAGGTGAGGGATGGATATTGCCACCTGCTCCCCTCTTGATCTTAGCTGAGTGAAGGGCAGGTGGGCATTGCCACCTGCTCTGCTCCTGATCCCAGCTGGGTGAAGGTGGGGGGACAGACATTGCCCTCTGCTTTGCGTCTGATTCCAGCCTGAGCTTCCCACCATGGCGTGCTCTTTAGAGGTCTGGCTGCCTCATCTGGGCTTCCCTCCACAGCAGTGCCCTCTGGTGGTGCACTAGGATAGGAAGTGAGTTGTCTTGAATGCGCTTAGCCATATATAGAGGGGATAAATGGCCCCTCTATATATGGTGCCAAAACAATATTTCAGTAAATAATAAAGGTATTCGATTATAAAGAAAAATAATTCCCTCAAATACAAATTCAAAAGCACATCTAGATGTGTCCATTAATAGTTATTACTGTGATTGCTAACCATAGAACCTGCATGTTCAGAAGCAGTATACCTCTGATTACAAAAGACTGAAACAAACAATAGGGGATGGTCATTTGTGAGCATCACAGGGGATGCTCTTTAAATCACTTTAAACCACAAATTGTTGGAACAGACAAATTGTCGGTCTTATCCTGTGATCCTCCTCTTATGATCTTAGCAGTCTTTTCAAATCTGCTATCAAATCTACTATTATTTCTTAGCTGATACAGGTTAACTTCTTTTCTTTTGAGGGCTCAATCTCTGTAGGCTTCTAGCAGCCAGTATGGGGTTTTCTGTCTAAGAATGTGAACAAATTCACACTGCTGTGACGTTCTTCACGATATCTTGCTCATTAAAAGAACAAAATGAGCAGACACTTCTTCACTGTTCCCAGCAGTATCACTGTTCCCAGAGAGCCCGTTTGGTGTAGTGGTTAAGCGCACAGGACTCTAATCTGGAGAGCCGAGTTTGATTCCCCACTCCTCCACTTGAAGCCAGCTGGGTGACCTTGGGCTAGCCACAGCTTCTAGGAGCTCTCTCAGCCCCACCCACCTCACAGGGTGTTTTGTTATGGGGATAATAATACCATACTAATCAAGAGTTCCAGCTTTGGCATTAAAGGGAAAAAATGTCTATTCATTCACTTTCTTTCCCAGGCAGAATAATTTTATAAATCTCTATTGTGTCCTTTCTGCCCCATACGCAATGTTCTGCCAGATATCCGGATGCTGGCATTTGTGCTTTTAATGTCACATAATGTGCCATTCTATATTGTTTTAAGGTTGCTGTTGTTTCTGTAAAAATAGAGCTGAAAGGAAGTTAAAAGTATCTAAAAACAAAAACTGAAGTATGAGAGAGAACAAAGCAACAAAATACGCTGCATACATAAATGTGATGTTATAGGATTATAACAAACAATCTAGTTTATAACAGGTAAAAGTGCAGGCAATGAAAATGAGAGAACCATAAAACTGAAATAAATGCCAAATCATTTCAATATGCAACCTTGGAAAAATGAAATGGCTGGCGACAGTTATCGTTCTAGTTGGAATATTTCCCAATATGTGAAGTGTGATAGCTAATATTTTGTACCAAATTTGACTCAAAATAAAACCTTTTGAAATGGGTTAAGTTACTGGCTTGCATCAACCATTTCATTCATCCAAGGCGATGCTTTCTGTGAACTTTTAGTGCTTCATTTCAGTTTTATAATTCAAACATTATCTGAGCCCTTAGCTATTTTCACAGCTAGGTGCTACTTATTGTAACTTGTTAATTCATAAGTACCTTTGGTTTGCATTTATGTATACATTTTTTTTAAAAAAAAATGATTACTACAAATACTTCATTTTTTTCTTTTTTCTTTTGTGAAAGAGGCCATACTAGACAATAAAAACCAACAAACAAAGTTAAAAGACTGTCATGAATTTTTAATGCTGCAGGTCTTGATAAAACTTGGCAGGTTTAATTCTTGCTCTGCGATTTAGCTACATATTATACGTGAGGCAAGAAAGTATATTAGCTCTGGGAAAGGGAGGGCTGGAAACCACACCATGCAAGGCCCAGCTGTGACTCACACAGAAGCCTATAATGAAGTACTGCATCTACCAAAGCCTCTTTGTAGCTGTTGTAATTGACTGCTGCTATTGGCACCCTTTCTAACCATCTCTTTGCCCGGAAGAGACCCACTGCTCAATCACAATTCTAGAAAGTCCTCTTTTTCTTTCAGCAGTCTGTTTTTTTCCCCTTTTCTTCTTGTTTCGGTTACTATTCCTTGTGGCTGAGAACTTTCTGGCAACTAGGCTAAAATTTGGGGGAAGCAGACAAAAACTATTATTCTTTCCTTAACCTCAGAACCGTCTGAGAAATGGAGACTGTGCCAGAATCACGAGACAATACCTCAGTCTGCAATTGTGTGATGAGCATAACTTGTTCCAAAGGGAAATGATTTATGGATTAAGAAACTCCAAAGATCAGTGATTGTTGTGACCCCTTACACACTGCCCCTCGCTATAAACCTCCTTGCACAAGTTTGTGGCTTCACAGGCAACAAAGGGCGTACAATGTGCCACATATCTGGTCCTTAATTATCAGTCAGAGAGCCCTGGCCCAAATCCACACAGGGCCCTCTGTCCTCTACCCAGGGACTTTACCAGACAGGCATACAGCTCCCTATCTTCACTACCCTTCAACCAGCTACTGCCCTCATTCATGACCAGAATTCTTGATGTTTGTGTGTGTACGTTATTTTTCCTCAGCCAACAACTTCAAGCCAGCCAGGCTTAAAACAGAAACAAGAATGACTTTTATTTACAAGATGTACAGAACACTGGAATGGATTATTCAAGCATAGACACTCGGTTGCTAAGAGCTGAATGTATAACCCCTCACTCTTTCAACTGTGGATGGTTACAGTGTGGGGAAAGCCCCCCCCCACCTGCCCCCCCCCTGCAGCCCCACTAACCTGGCCAGTGAAGACAAAAGGCACAGGGGGAAGAAGTGCCTGTGCTCTCCCACATTCCTCTATCATGCTGGGAAATGATGTCATTTTCCAGCACCATGGAAGAACTGTGAGGCATGCTGAAGCCCAGTTCAGTATAAATCACCAGTTTCTATGTGATGTTTACTGAACTGGGCTTCAGCATGCCTTGCGGCTCCTCTATAGTGCTGGGAAATGATGCCGTTTTTCAGCATGAGGGGGGGGGGGAGCACAGGAGTTTGTGTGTGCTTTGAGTGCACGCAGGTGATAAGTACCCTGTTGCCTCCACCGCTCAGCCCCCTGTGCTCCAGCTTTGGCCCTTGGGCCCTTAACAACCCTAATGAAGACTAGTGGCAATTAGACAAGGCATGGCAGCCATATTGGGAGATTTGGAGCCAAGTCTAAAATAGATTATCATTCATAGCAATTTAAACCTTTTGCTTCCATTCCACAGTTTTAAAAAGTTCTTCTGAGCCCTTGGGGATTTTGTCATTTCTTGTTCTTTGATTTCTGTTGGATTTTTATTTCTATCGTTGCTGCTTACTGATTTCCACAAAGTTAATTGTTTCTCCCCCATTTCTCTCTTGTATCTTTCCCTTGTATCCATTTATACCAATTGTTCTGCATGTACCTATCAGCACAGCTCATGTTCCCATTCAGTTTTGATTTTTTATGACAGAAAATGCATATGGAAACTCTTCATTTACAAAAATGCAAATACGTCTTGATCGTCTTTTGATTGACTTGGGAAATTCAGCATTGACTTTAATTTGTGCTTAGATTAGCTTTACTTGTTTTCTTTCGTCTGATCCAGTTTATATTATCTAGAAGATTTAATACATCAACACAAAAAAAGGAAATGGATGGAAGAAACATTGCTATTAAACAAAAGAACATATTTCTCTACACTTACACTATACTGCTCTTCCATCTTGATCTTATCTATGAAACAATGCTATTCCTTATCCAATAATTCTCAGCAGTATGAAGGTTCTTCCACATAGCCAATGCATTATATATGAAATACACATTTGTTCCTCAGTTGTTCACAATCTGGATATCAAAATGTTCGAGATGGAAATTCCACAGGCGGGACATGACATTTTCCTGGCAGCCGCATTTGATATAGCAATGTTTGGAAGCTCTGGTCAGCAGTGCACAAATAAAATCTGATATATAATTTGTAGATTCCTGCAACAATATTGGTAGCAGCAAAATGGAAGAGCAAATTACCGCCAACAGTCAGGGTTATGTAAAACTGGGTTATAGGAAATTTGTTAAACTCATATTATTCAGTTAAGGAGAGGTAAATATGTGATTGCTGCAGAAAGTTCATCTATTTGCCCAGCCTGAGGTTCAGTAATGGGTATAAAATGGATATTCAGAGAACAGTATTTTCTGCATAAAATATAAAATTGAGTAAAATTGTGATTTTCTTCACTTTTTGAATGAGTTTTATGAATTATAGATACAAACCAGCAGTCTTCCTTTATATATTTGTATGGTATTTTGTTCAGAATCTAGTCCTACATTTAAGTCTTTAGCTTCCTAGATCTGCTAAGTGCCTTGCCTAATTGCTACCAGTTTAGAAAGACTACTTTGTGAACACTCGGCTTTTAAACTTGTTTTTTTTTTTAATGACACTTCATCCCAGGTCTTAATGAAACACGTACTACTTTGCAAGGTAAATTTTGAATTTGCACTTTATGACTTAACTTAAACTTAACTCTAAATTAAAACTACCCCTTTAGAGGTAGGCAACAGGTCGCAGGATAGGTTTTTCCTTCTGGCTTCCAATCTGTAAAAGCTGACAGGATATGTTGATGGAGTTATACAGAAAACATATACACCTGTTTCAGATTTTCCATTAAGTATCAGAGGAGGGTCTCGTAGACTACACAGAGAATCTTTATCCTTTCCTTTGAGATCAAAACACTGAAATTGAGGCCGATTCCAGACGACTAACCTGAAGGTGCTGCATGCCGCCATGTTCCGGATCGCGACGGGGAAAATGTGAAATATCGTGTTTTCTTGCGCGAGAAAACGCGATATTTCGCGTTTTCTCCATCGTGATCCGGAACATGGCGGCATGCACCGCCTTCAGGTTAGTCGTCTGGAATCGGCCTGAGTTTATTTGCAAATTTGGAACAATGGATTGCCCAGGGTTGAATCGGTACACAGGATTTTTCTTACATTACAGATGCTAATGTTCGGTACTTCACACCTAACCTCTATCAAGCTAACTACAATATGTATTATAGCTAGCTTCCCAACACTCTGATTTATAAAACTCCTACCCTCTGCCTGGATTATAAGGACTTCTTCTTTTTCCTGCTCCGTGTATCTGACGAGGGGGAGATCCGACTCTCAAAAGCTCATACTCTGGAAATCTAGTTGGTCTTTAAGGTGCTACGGACTCAAATCTTGGAATTCTTTTTTGGGAGCTGAGGAAGAGCTGCTGAGAGAGGGGGACTGTGGGGACAGAGTTCCTAGGGCCCCAAATCAGCTTAAGGCCCTGAACTTGTTCTGTTGATTGCCTCTGCCCTTCCAATTGCTGTTTGTGCTCTGTGATCTCTGTCTCACACTCACTCTGCTTTTATTTCAGCCCTCTTTTGACATGTGGGGGTCAACTGAGAGGCTGCAGGAAGGGGACGGCACTAGGAATGCCCCACTGAGTCAGGCAGTCTCCAGACAGCAATCGTTCTCTCTGTAATCACCCCTAGCACTGTCTTCAGTCATTCTCTCATTTGGTTTCTGCCTGTTACCTTCTTTGCCTCTTGGAATTATGTTGCATGTTAAAGGAGAGAAAAAACATCTCTGGTGGGCTGCTGAAAGCTGTGGGTATGTGGTCCTGCTCTGGAAGTTAGTACCAATACCTGGTGGATTTTACTCCACCACTATGCAGGGGAATGAAAGGGAAAAGTTGAGCTTTGTGACACTCAGAATCCTCACCATCTTAATACTGCCTGGCTGCTGAATTGTCTGTGCCTACATTTAGGGTTTCCAGAGGGGTCCGGAGCAATACTAGACCCCAGGGAGGGGGGCACTCATGTTTTTATTGCCATTCATCTGTGTGTGGAACTCACGTGAGCTCGTGGAACCTAGCACAATGGCATCATTACCAGAAATGATGTCATCAACCTGCACCCACTTCCAAGTGGCCAGGCAAGCAAAGAGTTGCCCAGAAGCAGAGGAGAAGTGGAGGAGCTGAAGGTGGTGCCAGATGTCCAGTATTTTAACTATGTTTCCCCCGGACAGTCCACAAAAATACTGGACTATCCAGGTGAAATCGGGCACCTGGCAACCTACGCAACATTAGGGAGGGAATGTACATACAGCCTCCTGCAACAGGCAAGAGGAGAAAGAGAGTTCTCACAATAGAACAGTAAAAAGATCAAACAGAAATTACACCCAATTTCACTTTTAATGAAGTAGGCAGAGGCAGTTATAGTTTTATTACTCTGCTGTTTCCTTAGGGGTCTGATAGGCAGTGCAAATGCAAACCATGCCATATTCTCTTAAACATTTTATTTTTATTAAAAGTTTGAATTTAGAGCCAAGGGGGTAAAAGGTCACAGAGCATGGGCAGTTAGTAATGTTGCTCCTACATTACCAACTTCAAGAGTCCCACTCCCTCAGTCGGTCTGGCTGACTTGACTGAAGAAACCGCTAATTTCTTTGCAGACCCAAGCCAGAGATTTGAAATCTCGAGTAGGAGCCATTGAAGATCATGGAGGAGAAGAAGCAGCCCCGCACTTTTTCTATAAGTGAATGTTTTCATCGTTCTGTTTCCTTTGTGCCACTGTACACCATTTGTTAGGGCTTGTCTTTGTTCAGAGTGTCTTCTCTGAAGGTCACTGAAGATCCTGTCTCTGCAAATGTTGTGTTCATAACAATTATGTTTCAGTTATACCTACTTGTAAACTTGTTGGGTTTATGATAAATGTTTGTTACTTTAAACACGATAATATTTTGAGTGTTTTCTTTGTAAAGCAATTTCATGATTACTTGCCAAGCCGCAGGGGGGCTGTCATTTATTGATGTGAATCTAATTGGAAAAGATAATTTAGGAGAGCTCTCTTCAACATGAAGAAAGCTGTGGCTCTTGAAAGCTTATGGCACAATAAAGTTTGTTAATGGGCTACTGGACTCTTTACTATTTTGCTACTACAGACTAGAGATGGGCATGAACCAAAAAAACCCCTGAACCATGTGGTTCGTCAAATTTCATGAACCACAAACTTTCATCAACCTGACCCTGGTTTGCGAACGGGTTTGTTTGGTTCATGAAAAGGTCACATCCAGGTCAGAAAAATCGTCACTTCTGGGCCAGCAGAAGGCCACTTCTGGGTCAGCAGAAGATCAGCAGGAAGTCCATCCCCTGTTGCCTAGGTAACTGATTGATCGGCACCAGGCTGTCTGCAGTGACAAAAAAATGAACCAAACGAACCAGCCTAAAGTTCATGGTGGTTCATCAGAAATGGGCTCTGACAAACCGCTGGTTTGCGAACCATGAACTGGCCTGGTTCGTCATGAATTTTGCTTCGTATTTTGGTTCGTGCCCATCCGTACTACAGACTAACATGGCTAACTCCTCTGGATCTAACTTATGAGAGGGATCTATGTAGCCAGGTTCTACTGGGTTGCACAAAAGCACCCCCAGATTACACTGAGGTCATTTCCCTCTCTCTTTCATGTTAGGCGGAATAATTAATAATATGTATGGCTGAGATTCACAAAAATAAAAACATTCCCTGTTCTGCACAGGAAGCTAAACTTTAAAGACTTTCTCCCTGCCCCCTCCCACCTCCTACTTGTCTGTGTGCCTTGCTTGTTTTCCTGCTCACTCAGCTTGTAAAAGTTTGAGCTGTGCGACAATCAACAATCCTTTGGCAGTGTAACAAGAACTGCTTTAGTGTATCATACAGAGCATGCAACTTTTACGAAAGAAACTCGTCGGAGAGATAAAGAATTAAAATATTTTAAATCAGCTGAGAGCAAAAGGATGAGGCGGAGGCTTTTCCTTACATTTGGTTCCTTACATTTGGTTATCTATGTCTAGTACTATATATGCAATGCTGCGGCACCTTACAAACTAGCAACATTTATTTCAATATGAGCTTTCATGAGTTCCAGATCAGTTCTTCAGATATGTGTGGAAATCAAAATAATCTTTCTTATCGCTCACTATTTGTAATTGTTAAATCTGTTTAAGACGTACAGTGAGGTCACACTTTGAAGTTTTATGACAGGATTCAGACCTATCTTCCTACCTCCCCTCCCCAAGAGTCTATGCTTGAAAGACACATAAGGATTTAATTCTCTGCTTTAACTCCCCCCCCCCCCGCTTAGCCTGCCCCATAAGAAAGATCCTTGACTTGATTTCCATGCATCTGAAGAGGTGAGCTGTGACTCATGAAAGCTGTTTCTGAAAGATACGTTGCTAGTCTTTAAGAAGCAATTGGACTTCAGTTTTATTTTGCTGCAACAGACTAGCACGTCTTTCCCTTCTGCTACCCTCTAAATGCTGGTACAGCAATTTGGAATTAAAGGGGTGGGGGAGAAATGAACTGAGAAGCAGGAATCCAGCATCAAAATAGTTCTACTCTTTTTAAAAAATTACCTTCCTTCCTTCTTTCAAAACATTTCCATGAGCCTTTCCACCTGAAAAGGGTCCCTAGTACTGGGACCTTTTTTTAAAAAAAAGCACAGATTGGGAGAGAGAGAGAGATTCTGGGGGCCGACTCAGCTTCCCAGCTTGTCCATACCCTGGTGCCCCACCATCCTCAGTTATAGTTTGAGTAAACAAGGACAGGATTTGGCTAACTGGAGTAAGACCTAAAATAGGGAATGTGCTCGATTTTAGCAAAAAACAAACAAACCAGAAATCTCACTTTCTGTAGCTGGGAGAGAAGGATGGGGTGGTCTCTCTCTCCACACTTCCTTTTTCTTTCTGTTTAAGGAGGCAGCAGCAGAAGGGGAGGGGAGGGGAAGGGAGGGGAGAGCTGGAACTAGTTGGATTTCAGCAACAACAGCTGCTTTCTAAAGTTATTGTAGGTGAGGGAAGACACCACCATCTGGGGACTCAGAGCATCTGTCTCTTCCCCACAGAGGATACAATGAGCTTCCTTCATGTCCTCTATTTTCCTTCCCCCATTAAGCATCTTTACATCTTGTATCTCACTATGGGGCTCATTCTCAGCAGAAACTTGTTTCACATACATTTAATTTATAGTGTATGGCAGTGTTCTAGCTAAGAGCCAGTTTGGTGTAGTGGTTAAGAGCACGGGACTCTAATCTGGAGAGCCGGGTTTGATTCCCCACTCCTCCACGAAGCCAGCTGGGTGACCTTGGGCGAGTCACAGTTCTCTTGAGCTCTCTTAGCCCCACCCACCTCACAGGGTGATTGTTGTGGGGTAATAATAACACTTTGTAAACCGCTCTGAGTGGGCATTAAGTTGTCCTGAAGGGCGGTATATAAATCGAATGTTATTATAAGTCCCTTGGCTGGGGAATCCTACTGATTTTGCTTGCTCATTTTTTAATGAGTATGCATTATATTTTTTTCTATTGTTCACATTATTCAGTATGGATGATCCAAATGTGTGTTCCTTGCAAGCACCACGAAGATACTTCCTGAGTTTAACGCACATGTTCCTGGAAGTGGGGGAAAGGCAGGAGGAAAGATACCCTGGTACTTTGGGGGACAAAGAAGGTGGTTGTCAAGAAACATATTTGTGAAGTTTGGGTGCCTGTGGGTGCCAGCTGAAAAAAAATACCTATTGGCTCTCATCATCTTCTCCCTTCTTTTCCTAAGCAAGACAGTGAGACAGAGAGGGAGTGAAAGCATGCAAGACAGACTGAGAGCCTCGCTACAAGTGACATCTTACACGCGAACGGCACTTGATAATTTTCGCAAGTCTTTCTGGGAATTGAAGTCCCTCTCCCCCACCCCTTTTCTTCCTGTTCCTTCCCTTCTCTGTTAGAATGCCTGCCTGAAGAGACAGAGAAAGCCTACGATAGCAGCTTTTGCAAATTGTCTTGCTGGGGGGTGGGGGATGCTCTGGAAAAAGCTGACATGTCGGTGAAGTCCTAGTGTCCTTTCAGTGATCTTTGGGGGCGGGCAGCTGCAACTTTGCTAATCATCTTGCTGGGGGGGGGGGAGATGCTCTGGAGAAAGC
This sequence comes from Eublepharis macularius, assembly GCF_028583425.1. Taxonomy (NCBI): domain Eukaryota; kingdom Metazoa; phylum Chordata; class Lepidosauria; order Squamata; family Eublepharidae; genus Eublepharis; species Eublepharis macularius. Next base: position 78,858,930 of record NC_072799.1, read on the forward strand.
TGAGAAAGTCGCAGCTGCCCACCCCCAAAGATCATTGAAAGCAGGCTTGTGACTGGAGGAGCAATTTGCAAAAGCATGCTTTCTCCGTCTCTTCAGGCAGCCATTCTAACAGAGAGGGGAAGGAACAGAAAGAAAAGGGGTGGGGGAGAGGGACTTCAATTCCCAGAAAGACTTGCAAAAATGATCAAGTGCCGTTCGCGTGTAAGATGTCACTTGTAGCGAGGCTCTGAGAGAATGAATGGGGGCTGGAGACAGGAACAAACTGGGAAAATGGTGGTTCATTGCAGTTCGCGGTTCGTCACATTTCACAAACCATGAACCATCATGAACTTGCCTAGTTTGTGAACAGGTTCATTGGTTCGTCACTTCCGGGGCTGCAGAAGGTCTGCAGAAAGCCCATCCCCCCTGTTGCCTAGGTAACAGATTGATAAGTGCAAGGCTGTCTGCAGTGACGAACTGAAAAACGGATAAAACGAACTGCTCTAAAAATCATAGCAGTTCATTATGGTTCATCCGAAATGAGCTCCAACAAACTGCCAGTTCATGAACCAAAAACCTACCCAGTTCATGACAAACTTTGCTTTGTCTTTTGGTTCGTGCCTATTTTTAATGGAGACCAATAGAAAGGATCACCACCACAAATCTGGGACCCAAAATCAAAGGGAAAAGCAGCACGGGAGAAAGAGGGCAGGACAGAAATCTCTGGAAAGTGTCGGCTTCTCAGCTATTTTAAATGTAGTTAGCAGAAGTCAAGTAAGTGACCCTGACATTTTGTTTTTGCCCTATACCTTATTGCAATGTGCACTGTGTAAATACGATAAGTATAATCTGTTCTTTAATGATCTTGTCTCTTTCCTTTTAATGTTTCTTACCTAATGAATTATTATTATTCTATTTATGTTATCAGCAAGCCAATGACATTTGATTTTGATCATGGTCACATAGGGTGATAGAATCTTTGTCCTAGGGTCTATAGTGGCTCTTAGCAGCCTCGGGTTGAGGTAAACCAGGCCTCGAGAGAAAAGGCCAACACAACAGCAGAGAAATGCAAAGATTCAAATAGACCATGGACAAGAAATCTGGGAATATTAAGAATATTTTATGTATCTCCTAATTTACCATCATACATCTGGGGTGAAAAGATGTGTGTCTCATTTTATTTTGTTCAGATTTTCTTAGTCAATTGTTGCTCATCTATACACTTTTTCTTTTTAGAAATTAGTTTCAGGGTGCTGTGCTGGTCTGCAATAGAACAGCAGGATTTGACTCCAGTGGCACCTTAGAGACCAACAAAGTACTTTAGATTCTTCTGATATCTGAAGAAGGGAGCTTTAACTCTCAAAAGTTTATACTCTGAAAATTTTGTTGGTGTCTAAGAGCCAAAACACACGTTAAGAAAAACCTAGGTTCAGCACGTGTTCTCTTACCTCAAGGTTTGCCGGGATCTGTAGGAGTCCTGGAAGCTTAAAGATCTGTAGGGGTCCTGGAAGCTTAAAGTCCTGGAAGCTTAAAGGATCTGTAAGCATCCTGGAAGCTTAAAGGCGTCCTGGAAGCTTAAAGCTTAAAATACAGGCGCCTGTATTTCCCTTTCCCTTTTTGCTGCTCTGTAAATGCTAAACTTTAAGCTTCCAGGACTCCTACAGATCCCGGCAAACCTTGAGGTAAGAGAACACGTGCTGAACCTAGGTTTTTCTTAACGTGTGTTTTGGCTCTAAGGTGCCACTAGACTCAAATCCTCCTCTTTCTTTTTGTCTGCTTATACAACTAAGTGTATAAGCAGTGACTGCTTATACAACTAAGGGTTTTTTTTTCCTTCTGAAATTGGTGTTGTGTGGTTCATATCTTCATAAAAGTCTAACCTGGCTAGCTTAGAATAATTGTACCCATTATTTTTCCAATGTTTTCTCTGCATCCGTGGTGGTTATAAGTAAGAGGCGGTTTCTTGATTTAAAATCTCTTAAGCAGAGGTGGACACAAACCAAAATATGAACCAAAGTTTGTCACAAACCGGGCCTTTTTTTGGCCTTTTTTTGGTTAACGAACCAGCAGTTTGTCAGAGGGCATTTCTGATGAACCATGATGAACCGTGATGACTTTTAGGCCACTTTGTTTAGTTCATTTTTTGGTTTGTCACTGTAGACAGCCTGACACCGATCAATCAGTTTCCTAGGCAACCAGGGTGTGTGCGCGCGCTTTCTGCAGATCTTCTGTTGCCCAGGAAGTGATGTTTTCACGTACCATATGAACTGGTTCATGAACTGGGCAATTTCATGCCGGTTTATGATTTGTGAAATGTGACAAACCACGAACCGCAATGAACCACCATTTTCCTGGTTCATGCCTGCCTCTATTCTTAAAAGACTGCAATAGAGGGTTTGTGTTTCAGGTCACCATCCAAGAATACTTCTTCTTTTTTTTTTAAAGAATTTTTATTGGATGGGTTTACAAACATAAACATAAACATAATAATCATTATCATTTCCCACCCCATTGTATTTTCCCCATCCTTCCCCCCCTCCCTTTTCTAATGACTCCCAACAGTTTTCCATACTTCTAACTTCCAATACTTCTATCTTCCAACCTGGGCCGTTTCCACACAGCTTACCTTGTTGTGGAAAATAGCGAAATCTCGTGCGAAATCTCGCGAGAAGACGCTGTTATCACGCGAGAAGACGCTGTTATTGCACAAGAAGATGCGATAACAGCGTCTTCTCGCATGATTTCGTGCGAGATTTCTCTATTTTCCACAACAAGGTAAGCTGTGTGGAAACGGCCCTGTTCGTGACAGCACACGAAGCTTCTTTATATACAGACTATTCAGATTATTCAGGTCAGTATTGTCTACTTTGACTGGCAGAGGCTCTCTTGGGTCTCAGACAAAGGACTTTCGCATCATTTTCCACCTCTTCATTTTAACTTTAGATGCTGGGAGTTGATCCTGGACGCAAAGCAGAGGCTTTTCTGCTGAGTTATGACTCCAACAGTATTAGTGATGGGGGAGAAAGTGGTAGAATAAAACTGGAGAAGTGGACTCCACTTTGAGATCTAACATCCCTGAGACCTTGGGCGGCTCTGTAAATTCTACGACTCTGATGTAGAAAAAGATTATTGCAGCACCTGTTCTAACCAGCATTTTTATTTTGGGGGCGAGGCTTGTGGGGGGAGAGAAGGAAACAGGAAAAGTGGGGAGGTTAGGGGGCAATCAGGAAAGGAAAAGAGGATACGGTGGGGGAGCGGAAAATGCAGGTCCCCTACTTGTACTAATACTATGGGTCTCTCTATGTGAGACACCAAAGTGCGTGCCAGTCAAGTGTCAGGAGAAACAGTGTTATCTGGGAAGCTTAGTTTTGAAGGACAGAGCCGGTGGAGATTGCTCTGGAGGGGACAGATTCTCTCACAGCGCTCCGCCACCTCTGGTGTGCTAGACTATCTCCCCTTCTGGAACTTTTACTCTGGCACCCTGGCTGCTTAAAACTGAATTAACCAAGCCTCGGTAGGGCAAAGGCTCCAGAAGGGGAAACTAAGCTTCCCGGATAACATTGTGTCTCCCGACACTTGACAGACATGCACCCTAGCGTCTGAAGTAGAGAGACTCATAGTATTAGTATAAGTAGGTAAGGTAAGTTTATTGTTTGTGGCCAAAGGCCATTACAATCCATACAAATAAAACACATAAAACACTCTAGCATGTAAACGTATGTACAAATATTAAAAGATTAAAATAATCTAGGCAGAAAATACCAGTCAGATAAAACCATTGCTGTCTCTGGAAACAACTCTAGCCTGGATTTTCTTGGTTGCTAAGGGCCAAACTACAAGTGATGAATGACACAGATTGGACACTTGTCAGCTTCTCTTAAGTTTTGATGGGAAATGTGGGCAGCTTGGTGGAATGTTGGACAAGTGACAGTTGAAAAGTCCATTGGACAGCAGTCAGAGAGCCAAGCTGCAAGACCAGGACACCTGCATTTCCCATTAAAACTTGAGGGAAGCTGACAAGTGTCCAACCTGTGTCATTCATCACTTGTAGCTTGGCCCTAAGGCGAACAGAGAGACTGTATAAGAAACAAGTGGGGGACCTGCATTTCCCAGCATGTGAAGAATATGTGTCAAAAGTATTATATAGAGAGAATTTATATCTCATATTGGAACTGGTGGGGTTGTATAACCTAAAGATTTTAAAAAGAAATGTATACCTTCTGAAATAACCATTGTGTTGTGGCTTATGCAGGCCTTAGGCTTACCATTTGTCTGGTGGCAGTAAACTTGCCAGGCCTCTGACTGTGGTGGGAAATCTCCCACCAGCAAGCCCTGTTGCTTACCAGCAGGAGAAAAATAAAATAAAAACCAGTGATGTCACCAACGTCACGATGTCACTTCTGGGTACAACCCAGACGACATATCTGTCTATATTCTTTCGGCCATTCTGAAGTTAATTCTGGTTTCTCTTCCAAATTTCCTTTACCCTGTCAATCACACTCTGAACTTGGATAGTTAGTCAGTGGCAAACTTAGAGCCAAGCTACAAGTGATGCCTGACACAGGTTGGACACTTGTCAACTTCCCTCAAGTTTTGATGGGAAATGTAGGCATCCTGGTCTTGCAGCTGTAATGGAGAGCCAAGCTGTAAAACCAGGATGCCTACATTTCCCATCAAAACTTGAGGGAAGCTGACAAGTGTCCAACCTGTGTAAGGTGTCACTTGTAGCTTGGCTCTTACTTAAATAAACAGATCACAGTTCCTGCTGGTAGGCTGTCTTTCACAGGGCACCTTATTAATGATCAGATGGCATGAAGCCTGATTACAGATTTCCTCCTGTTTTCCTTCAATAAAAGCTTGAGATATTTCTAATGGGATTCTGGAGCCTGGCACAATGTTCCAAAGAAAGCTTCCGAGTCCAACACCACATCTCTTTCATCCCAGTGATAGTTTGCCAAAAGTCAAGATGCATTTTATTGTGACATAATTTGGCATGGTCTTTCAATGCGTTAAGGTTTGTTCTAAAACTTGCATAACCAATTATTTCAGTCTTCGTGAAAGTGCCAGCTACTGAACTACAAAAGCCCCTTTGTATCTTGCCATTAATATAATTAATATCCAAATAGTGATAATTATAAAAAACATGACATTGTGCCTCAGATAGCTAACCTTTTGATGCCAGGGCTTCATTTCCTTTTGTGTAGCTGAGATAATTTTGGCAAGTACAGTTCTCTACAACATAGCACTGTAGGCTGTTTATGTCAAAAATCCTTCATCTACAGGCCTATTAACGTTGGTAGGGTTGAACACCTCTGGGCTAAAGTTTTCTTATCCCAGCAAGGGAGGAAGTAGGAAGAAATGAGGAAATGAGCAGCAGCTGCATTCCAACTGGACTGAATTTGTTCTCCTCTCCTTTTAGGTACTTACTCTGCAGGTACAAGCTATTGGTTTTGGGCTTGCTGCCTGAGATCTGCCGTAGTCAGCCATGTAGGCCAAGATCAGCCCAGAAACATTAGTGTTTCATTTGTTTGTCTTATTTGTTTGAACGGTTTTGTATCTTGGAATTTTTTCTGAGCCACATGAGGTCCCTTCAGGGATACCAACAACAACATCAACAACAGTCGATTTATATACTGCCCTTCAGGACAACTTAATGCCTACTCAGAGAGGTTTAAAATGTGTGTTATTATTATCCCCACAACAACAAACACCCTGTGAGGTGGGTGGGGCTGAGAGAGCTCCAGAGAGCTGTGACTAGCCCAAGGTCACCCAGCTGGCTTCAAGTGGAGGAGTGGGGAATCAAACCTGGATCTCCAGATTAGAGTCCTGCTGCTCTTAACCACTACACCAAACCAGCTCTCTTTTATCTCTGGATAAAAGCAGCAAAGAAGTGCTCCAATCAATCAATTAATATTTTGCCCTCCTAAGGATGATTCCATTTGCTTCATTTGAATGACTTTGAATTTATATACCTGTAACAAAGTCATCACACTTCTGCAGCAAAAGCCAATATCGATCCAACTTTGGAGTGCCTATTTTCAAAGAAAGTAATGGAAAAACCCTTCACAGAGCTGCACTGTGTTGAAGGTGGGGTGGGGGGGAATACAATGACTGCCCGCCTCCCAGTTTTAATTTAAATCAGTATTATTCATTTTGTTTTTCAGACCAATCTATTCACACTGCTAGCCACCAGAATATTAACTTCTCTTGTTTCAGAATGATTTTCTACTTGAGAATTCAGATAGAAGATGCAGGCAGTTCTCCAAACAGCAGCCATTTCCCCGCCCTTTTCTCCCTGCCCTGATTAAAGTGCTGTCATTGCAGTTTATGCATCAGTGTAGAAAAGACAATCTCGTTGTGTTGATGAAGCTTGCCCTCTTGTGAAGAATAAAATAAATGTGAGGTACAATCCTAGGGGAAAGGCTCTCGAATTAGGAGACATTTTCAGCTCTCACGCAGTCTCTTATCAATGCCTCAGCTCTGGGCAAAAAAACACCCCTCATGCTGTCATGAAAGGCATTCAGAAATTTAAAAAAATTAAAAATCAACAGCAGCAGAACAGGGCCGTTTCCACACAGCTTACTTTATTCTGCAAAATAGTGAAATCTCACGCGAAATCTCACGAGAAGACTCTGTTATCACGTCTTCTCGCACGATAACAGCGTCTTCTTGCGTGATAACAGCGTCTTCTCGCAAGATTTCGTGCGAGATTTCACTATTTTGCAGAATAAGGTAAGCTGTGTGGAAACAGCCCAGGTTTCCTTTGATATATACATGGACACAGGGCTTTTTTTCTGGGAAAAGAGGTGGTGGAACTCAGTGGGTTGCCCTTGGAGAAAATGGTCACATGGCTGGTGGCCCCACCCCCTGATCTCCAGACAGAGGGGAGTTGAGATTGCCCTCCACGAATCTCAACTCCCCTCTGTCTGGAGATCAGGGGGCGGGGCCACCAGCCATGTGACCATTTTCAAGAGGTTCCGGAACTCCATTCCACCGCATTCCTGCTGAAAAAAAGCCCTGCATGGACATTGGAATCATGGTTCTATTTCCATTTGCATACTGCACATCTACAGTCACTCTTTCCAAATAGAGTTATTCAAGACACTTTGGCATAATTTAATTCAGAGTGTAGCATTTGGGGGCCAATAATTGGTGTAAGTCACTGTTGCCTTTACAAAACAATTTTAACTACATGGGCATGGGGGGGGTGACCCTGTATATTTTTATACTTGCAATTTTCTCCCCCTCCACCCACACACGTTTATATTTTTCTGCCAGTTTCTATCAGGAGGAGGGGGCTAAATTCACCACTCAACAGGAGTCCCATCCTCAACTATATGCCTGGTGGAAAATTTCTGTCTAACAGGCCCAGAAGAAAGATAGTAAATCCTGCTAGGCCCTGGTGTCCACTGACAGAGAGTGCCGCCAGGTAGGTGCCAGGACCGAAAAGGCCCTGGTCCTCCTGGTTGAGGCCAGGCAAGCACCCCTTTGGGCCAGGGCCTTTTTTAAAAATTAAAATTGTGCATTAAAGCTCATATTTGGAAAAAAGAATTTTAAAAAGAATAAATAAAAACAATAGCTTCATTGTAAGGTTGATGGATGTAACTAGACCCTGGCAGCATCTTTGCCATTCTAAGCCATGAAGATAACTTGCAGGTATAATACAGCATTCATAGTCAGCAACAGGTTTCAGAGTCCAAGGCAAACAAAGTCCAAGGCAGAGTCCAAGGCATCTGACGAAGAGAAATGTGATTCTCGAAAGCTTATGCTACAGTAAAGTTGCTTAGTCTTAAAGGTGCTACTGGACTCTTTTTGACAAGGCAAACAGATGATCTGTAATCCAAAAGGGATCTCAAAGAGGACCTGCAATACAAGACATTATTTATTTATTTGATTTGATTTATATTCTGTCCTCCCCACATCAGCAGGCTCAGGGTGGATTACAATTTATACAATAATATAAAATACATATACCTTTAAAAACCAATAAAAGTAATCAAATATTTAAATAGGTGTTATAAGCAAAAGCTAAGAGCAAAATTCATAAATGACTTTTCCATTTCATGCCCAAAGGCATAGCAAGTAGGGAAGATCTTAGAGAGCCAGTTTGGTGTAGTAATTAAGAGCAACAGGACTCTAATCTGGAGAGCCAGGTTTGATTCCCCACTCCTCCGCTTGAAGCCAGCTGGGTGACCTTGGGCTAGTCCCAGCTCTCTCAATGCTCTCTCAGCCCCACCCACCTCACAAAGTGATTGTTGTGAGGATAATAACAACACACTTTATAAACAGCTCTGTGTGTGGCATGAAGTTGTCCTGAAGGGTGGTATATAAATTGAATGTTATTATTTTTATTATTTTTAAAGTAACCAATCATTGCTCTGAAATGACACGAGTTCACATTCTGGAGCTATATCAAATCACATAGGACTGTGATGAGCCCATATCACTCTGTTCCTGGGAAATGCAGATGGGCTGGATTATCCTAATTAGCTGGGTTATTTTTGGCCTTGCTTCCCCAGCCTTGAAGAGGCCTCATTAACAGCTCCTGTGTTGCAAAGCCAGTTCTTGGGAAACGTTCTCATCATTTACCACAATTTCTACAAACTCTGGCCAAGGTAGATCTAACACTTTGGACCAAACAGGTCAATTTCTTCACACCCGGAAGCACAAGAAACACAACAAGAGAATTTGGGAAACGTTGTTCTCCCATCTCTCCTCTTAGCCAGCTTTCCAGCTCATGTGGCTGGGACTTGAGTCGAAAGAGTGTACACCTTGACAGACCTGTTGCCTTCTATATCTCTTGGCAATCTGAAGGCATAACAAAAAGAAAGAAACCAGTAATGGGCTTTAATGCAGGCATCTAGGAAATGTATGACATATATAGATCTAGGTAAATAACATGTTTCAAGAGCTTTGTCAGATGAATAGGTCCTGAGGTTTGGTAGGAATTTAAATGGTAATATAAGTTCTTACACAACTTTATTTAATTCCTTCTTTGGTGTAGTGGTTAAGAATGCAGGACTCTAATCTGGAGAGCTGGGTTTGATTCCCCACTCTTCCGCTTGAAGCCAGCTGGGTGACCTTGGGCTGGTCACGGCTCTCTCAGAGCTCTTTCAGCCCCACCCACCTCACAGGGTGATTGTCATGAGGATAATAATGACATACTTTGTAAACCACTCTGAGTGGGCATTAAGTTGTCCTGAAGGGTGGTATATAAATCGAATGTTGTTATCCTTTCCTGCTATGGTTGCCAGTTCTAGATTGGGAAATTCCTGGAGATTTGGGGGGTAGAGCATGAGGAGATTGGGGTTTGGGAGGAGAAGGACCTCAGTGGAGTAGAAGGCCATAGACCTCACTTTCCAAAATGGCCATTTTCTCCAGAGCATTCAGCATTTCAACATTCCGCATCACAAACTTATGCGAGCCTGTTTGGTGTAGAGGTTAAGAGCGCGGGACTCTAATCTGGAGAGCCGCGTTTGATTCCCCACTCCTCCACTTGAGGCCACCTGGGTGACCTTGGGCTAGTCACAGCTCTCTGGAGCTCTCTCAGCCCCACCCACCTCACAGGGTGATTGTTGTGGGGATAATAATGGCATAATTTGTAAACTGCTCTGAGTGGGCATTAAGTTGTCCTGAAGGGAGGTATATAAATCGAATGTTGTTGTTATTACCAGCTCTCCGTATTATCTTTCAACAATAAACTCTTGGTTATACAGGAAGTTTTTAAGGTGTATGCAAGTGCTTGAACACAAAAGACTGTTGAGCGAATATAATTTTAATAGTAACAACAGACAAATATAATGTCATAGCTAGCTTCTCAAAGAAAGCTCTTTACCTCAAGAGTTTGCAGAAAAAAACACTTACAGGAGCTCCTCTGTGACCACAAAATGACTCTTGGGAATTTGCTATCAGACTGAATAATCATTCTAGCTAAATTAAGTTTTTATATTACTGAGACTGATAATATGGGAGGGGAATCTACAATATACAACCTCTTCATTTTAGAAATGAGGAAGGGAAAAGCCACAATGATTAATTTAGAGAATAATCAGAAAGAAAGGAACTGGTGATGAGTAACAGAAGTGAACAGTTCTCACCCAAGTAGAAATAATTAGTTGGTGACGAAGTACCCTTCTCACTTAAGAGACATCATGAATGCCCATATCAAAACTAATTACCCTAAAATGGCTGTTGTGCTGATGGACAAATAGCTTTTTCAGTAATAATAGCATACTGTGAAGGATGAATGCCATTCTGGTGCGAAGTAAAGACTTGTGATGCATAGAGAAATGAATTATAGTTCTTGGGGGCTACCTCAGAAGTGATTATGAAAATATATTGGTGGCGTAAGGCTCTTTCTGCATGGTTTGTTTCCCTAGGAGGGACCAGTTAAGATGATACCAGGTGGCTTCCGTGAATAATGCTTCGTTTGTAAGAGGTAGAAGTATTTTTGCTGATATTTCAACTGTCTATCACCCAATGCAAGGCATAACTAACAGCTTCATAGAATGTATCTTGAGTTTGGCAGATTGGAACATTGCTGCTTAAGTTTGTTAAACATTAATTTTATCATAAACACAATAATCAGTTGAAAGCCTCCAAAAGCCCCCACCCCCCATGGTTGGACCAACAGCATGACATCACTTTCAGGAAACAGAGAAGTGACATCACAACTCTTTGGGAATCACCGGGAACATAATGGTAAACTATAGACAATAGCATGATCTTAATTCTGAGCAAAACCGAGCAGTAAAGTTTGGATCTTACTGAGAGGGTGGTGTCATGATGATGTCCATTCTTGGGAAAACCTGGAAGTGACCGTAGGTAGTTGTAGGAATCTCTGAAAACTCTTTGGAGAGTTTCAAATGATTCCTAGAGCTTATTTACCATCTCTTCTGGGTTTCCGCCGAAAGTGACATTGTTACGCCCATGACCTCTACCAAGAATTTTTATTACCCCCTCCCCCATTACTTGGAATGATGGTGGGCAATGGGAGCTTGGAGCAGGGAATCCCTCACTCCCACCAGAGGCTTGGCAATCCTACCCGGAAGTGATGTCACACCATTGCTGATAGCCACTTTTTGTCTCCTGCAGGCACTCCTGTGCCTGGCAACCCTAACAACAATAAAGATTTGTGTTCAAATAAATGTACAGACAGCCATTGTTGCCCATAGGCCTGAGCAGAATAGGCCCAAGCCACAGAAAGTTGCTGCAATACTTCCTGAACCTCTGTCCCATTCCCACAGTTCTGAAGATAGCCTACAATAAAAATAATTAAATCAATTAACTATTAAATAAAAAAAAATGTGGGGGTAGCAGAGGAGTTACTATGATGCTTACGTAATGTTTAGTTCTCCTTCCTAACCTTTTAGATGTATAGAGTGCTAGTCTTTTATCTTTACGGAGTCTGAGGCAAGCCCTCTGTGATGGACAGAACTGGTTCCAGCTTCTCTCTCCCAGGAATCAGCTAATGAGAACTGGAAGAATGTTGAGACAGTGAGAGTTGAAAGTCCATTGGATCATGGTTAGGGGGGAGAGAAGACTTTGAGAGTGCTAAGGGCTCATTCTTATCTCAAGGTGATATTATTTTACCTCAGGAAACTTGGGCCTTAAAAGAAATTGCTCTCCCAGGATATATTCCATTCACTAGGAATGCTTGTCAAGAGAGGGAGGGAAACCCAGGGTTGGATTAAAATGTCTTATTTCTACTGCTTTAAATATCACTTCAATGAAAGTTCTGACCTCTCATGATTTGGTTTTGGCTATTCTGGTCATTTGGGGCAATTATCCTCTGTTTTTTACTCAATTTATTTACCACTTGCTGCCATTATAGTAACCGTGAATGAAAACTGGAACATGCTAGTAGGCTTATATGATGAATTGATGGAAAGTTATGGTTTCCCTTGATACCCACTTGAAAGGACACCAGTATCAATAGAGCAGGTTTGAGGCTTCTTGAATTGTCTTTATTAAGGGACCTTATTATATTGAATGAATGTATGGAGATTTGGCCAAAGGGGTGACTTTCCTTTCTGTGTTCCTAAAAGGGCAAGTGTCATTGATTATTTTTGGTAGCTTTTGAATTCTTATATTTGATAAGAAGCTTAGCTGTTCAAGATTTCATGGATGGTGATTATTTACCTGCCTTTCTTTCTACGATGCTACCTATTATGGGTAATCTCCTAGTTAATGAATGAGAGCAACTGCTGCAACAGGGTAACAACATTTGCCATTCTTACTGGTTTCAGCAAATAGAAGGAAATGTCAGCTGTATATTGTATTCAACAGAAGCTGGTTTTATCAAGGATGAACTTCAAGATCTTATTCAGCCAAGTTTTCTGTCAAGTTATTATATGATCTTTTTACACTATTCGAGCCTTTTTACCTACATCCGTATAAGCAGATGAATATACCTAAATCAACAAACAGAAATCAATGTTTTGATTCTGAATGTAAAAACATGAAAAAAAGGATTTGGCAACTGCACCAGATAATAAAGTGATAATACCCTAAATAGCTTAGGAGGATTACTGAAGTTTAAAAAAAACAACAACTGATTCAGGAGAAAAAAAGGAAGGAAAAGTGTAACGACGTTCATCTTCTGATTAAGTCTTTTAACAATGATTTTTATCAAGCTTTTGGAAAACTGTTGCTATTGATATGAATTTGAGACCTTTGTATATTTCTGCTGCTCGGTGGATGATACACTTAAAAAAACTATTTTGTTCCTTCTACAAAACTACGATAGAGGCTATAATGCCTGAGAATCTCGCTAACTGGACTCCAGTAGTGAAGAATGATGTGTGTATTAAGATCCAACAAAATACATCCCAGTAACTTTAAAGTTAAGAATAAAGACCATCTTCACCATAGAAATGGAAGGTTTGCTTTTTTTTCTTCAATGAGATGTTTACTATTCTGCTTGCATGAAGATTGTTGATGCCAAGTTAAAGCAACTGAAGCTTACAACCAAAGGCATTTTTTGCTGGGTAAGGCAAAGACCTTATCTACTGTTGTCATCTTATTGACCTTGACTACAAAGGTATGGTGATATGGGCTCCTAGAGATTGCTTGACTCAGTTTCATGGTATTGTACCTCTCCTGTCCTTATCATCCTACATGAGATATTTAATTACTTTTTATTGTATTAGGGCATTTGCCCTAGCTTGATTGAATGCTAACTCCTCTGAAGTACTGAATGGTAAATTTCACCATCTTCTATATTCAGATTCCCTTTGTTCTTTACAAAACTTACACTTTGTCTTCTAAAATATTGGATTTCCAATTTTTATTGTTTTTAGGAATTGTGGATTTTACTTCTTTTAACATGCTCTGGTTAATAATTTTTAATAATAACATTCAATTTATATACCACCTTTCTGGACAACTTAACACCCACTCAGAGCGGTTTACAAAGTATGTTATTATTATCCTCCCAACAATCACCCTGTGAGGTGGGTGGGACTGAGAGAGCTCTGGAAGAGCTGTGACTGACTCAAGGTCACTCAGTTGGCTTCAAGTGGAGGAGTGGGGAATCAAACCCGGTTCTCCAGATTAGAGTCCCTCTTAACCACTACACCAAACTGGTTCTTCCCTATCTGATGCTAGTGATCAAATCTAGCCTTATCAGTTGCAAAATTTCTTTCTAGAATATTTTCCTTTAGAAATTAATTAATTATTTTATTGGTCATTATTCAAGTTCATTTGATTATAGGATTTCAGGAAAGGAAAGGCTGCTAAGGAAAGGCAGCAGAGAGATAGCTGGTTGTTAATCTTTTCTATTACATAGTAATTTTTTCCTGCATAATCATTCACTCCTATGTTCTATGTTATAAATAAAAGTTAGTCTTCATTCTGTTTTAACCCTGGCTGATGTGAAATTGTTGGCTGAGGGGAAATAAAGCACACATACTCATGAAACTCAAACACTCTGGTCATAGCCAAGGGGCCAATATATTTAATTTAAATGGTGGCAGCCTATATTAGGGAAAGTAAATGCTGAATTCCCTTTCCTCAATAGCCCAGGGCAATAGTTAGGTGAGGGGAAGTAAATATAGGAAACAGGCTGCCGGTCTGGTGGAGCCCCTGAGAAGAAGAGAGAGGGGACCTGGTGTGGATTTGGGTCAGTGCTATCTGAGTGAAATTTAGAGGTTGGACAGGTTGTGACCACCCTTAATTGCCTGGGAAGCCCCAAAGCTGAATAGGGAGGTTTATGGTGGATGGCAGTGTGTAAGGGGGTCATGCCTTCCTTCAAAAGGTTGATCTTCTGATAGTGGAGGAAGGTCTCTTCACTTAGACAGTAAGGCATGGAAGCAGTCAACTACCCTGCTTCTCAACCCAAAGGTTCCAGGGATCAGTAGTAACTGGGTCTTTTCACAGATAAATAGGCCTAGATATACCCTGAACAAGCTCCTATTGCCAGCCCCTACTTCCTGCTGCTGCTCTGTAGGCTAGTGAGAAAAAAATAATTTTAAAATTGCCCTTGTGCCAATGGTGCCCCCCCCAAGAATCTGTGGCTGCCCCCAAAGGGCATCTATGGAGAGTACAAATGCAATTTTTTTTTTTTATAATTTTTTTTTATTTTTCATAACTACAAAACACTACACCAGACTATCACAAGGAAAGGGAAGAGGGAAGGGACAAAGGGGAGTGGAAAAAGAAAAAGGGGGGGGGGAATGAACTACAAACACTAAACACTACACTTCAATGTTTCCCTTCATACTGTCATAATACAAAAATAGCTCCATAGAATAATGATGGAGTGGTTAATCATACAGAGAATAAACATTTCAAATTCTGATTAAACTTTCCTCCCCCTTCTGGGTCCCGGACGCAATTCTCTCTGTGCAACTGCTGTTGCAATGCTCTCCTCCTCCCCCCCCCTCCGGCTCCTCCTTTTCTTCGTTCTTGGTGCAGCAGAGTTCTGGGTTTTTATTCTCAAAATCCTTTAGTTGATCTTCTGATAATATCTTATAGGCCTGATCTTTATATCTGAACCATATTCCTTCCGGGAATAACCATTTGTACTTTATTCCATGGTCCCTCAGAAGTGCTGCAAACTTTTTATATTTAAAACGCCGTTTCCGGACTAGAAATGGAACGTCCTTCAAAATCTTGACTTTCAAACCCATAAAGTCCAAATCCGCATTGTATGAGTTATATAGGATGGTGTCCCGAATCTTTTTAGTTGAAAAGTCAATAATGATCTCACGAGGCAACTGTCGCTTTGTTGCATATTTTGAAGAAGCCCGACGGACCTCCAAAATGGCGCTTTTAACCTCTTCTTTAGTCGTCCTCGCGGGTGTCGCCAGTAATTCCGAGACCAAATCCCACAGATCCTCATTTTCCTCCTCTTTCACGTTTTGGAGACGCAAAATTGTCTGCGTTCGTTCCACTTGTAGCCCGATCAGTTGGTTCTCCACCAACTTCAGCTCCTTTTTTGTAGCCTTCACAAGTGACGCACTTTCCAGAGCAGACTTTTCTGCCCCCCCCGCTGCTGCCTTAATGGTTTTCACCTCGCTTTCAATTAAGCCCACCCTTTGATCAGTTTCGTTCAGCTTGTCAACAAAGGGTTTTATGGCTTCCACCACCGCCCTGCGCACCAATTCTTCGAGCGACTCCCCTTTCTGCAAGGTGGCCGAGATTGACTTACCGAGAGCGGGACTTTGCTTCTTTGCTGCCATTTTGGGGGGGGGGGGCGCCAACAAAATTCTGGAACTCCACGAAGGGGAAGAGCGAGTCTTCTTCAGATCAACCTCTCCTTCACAAACGCTTGTAGAACAGAAGGGATTCGCTTGTTTACAGGCTTCTGCCTGTTTCTTTTACTTGCCGTTTCTCGTTGCCCGGCGGCACTCGAGGCGCCGCGCACATCTGCCGGCCTCCATAGGGACAAACGGGCAATTCCCTCCCCGCATTGATTTCGGGGAGTTCTTCCCGCCGCGTCCCGGACCCTGGCTCCCTCCCTGGGAGTCCTGGGGGCTAATCCTTGCAGATCAGCCGCCCGGTCAGGGTGCCCGGTCGTTTCCTCCCGGACCAGCCGAGAGGAGCGTCCGGCATGGCTGAGAAAACGAAACCGAATCGAGAGTACAAATGCAATTTAAAGGCAGAGGCTAGGCATGCTTTCAAAGTATATTTATTGATTAATTGGTAATTTCAAATGTAATAGTGTGGTGATTATTTATTTAGGAATAAGTCGATTTCCCCTGTTCTTTATTTTATTGTTTCAGAATGTTGCATTTCAGTGTTTCTTAATTGTAATTTAACTGAAACTTGAACAATCGATTCCATAATAGGTACACATGAAGATGGCCACAGCCATCAGTCCTGTTTTTTTCTCTCTCCTGCATCTCTTGTTGCCAGGCATGTGCATGATGACACACACTGTGGGAGAAAAGCAATATTGATGTGGTCACATAAGATTGCATCAGTATTCCATGTTGTACAAATGCGCACAACTTCAATGAGTACGTAAGTTAAATTCTGTATAAAAATGATCTTGAAACAAGCATACTGTATGCACAGAACTGGGATGGGGTAGGAGCAGCCTTTTATCAATGCACATGTCCACATCATTAACATAAAGAATGGGAAAGATACAACCTGTTTATTTACTTATTTAGATAATTTGTTCCCCACAATGCTACAGCAATGTTCTCAAATTGGCTTCACAACACAAATTGAAACATAATATTAAAACCAATGGATATCAATGGAAGGAACCGGAAGCTTCAGGAAACTACATTTGTACAATTTTGGGCAGTGGGGCAGGGGGACAATGGAGAATTCCTAATGCATCAGATCCAGATAATTCACAACTTCAAAATCCATAGTGCAATTCAGACTAGAATTTTGGAAGCACCATATTCAGTCTAAATATCGTCTCTCACGACTTTGTATTTTTGCCTCTCATTTTTCTTTCTGCTTTACGCTTCCATCTTGTGTCTCTGGGTCTCTGTGAGCAATCTTAAGGAAGTCACTTGGAAGTAAGTCCCATTTTAGCCAGTGGGAATTAGTCCCGAGAAAGTGTTCTTAGAAGAGCATCCTCTGTCAGCTACTTTATGAGGTGTTTGATGAAGCATGATCCATCAACATTTAATAGCAGCAATTATTGAACGCAGCAATTTTTGAAGAAAATTGGCAGCTTTGAAAACATGCAGCTGCTGGAGGTAATCCATTAAAAAGGCCTCGATTATATTCAAATCAGTGGGATTTAGATTGTAATAAATGCTCTTGCTAGTGAGCAAGTCCCATTTAAATCAGTTGCGTTTCTCCATAAATGTGTTTAGTAGATATAGGCACGAACCAGAAAAATGGCGGTTCGTTGTGGTTCATGGATTGTCATGTTTCACGAACCACAAACCAGCATGAAATTGCCCGGTTCGGGAACCGGTTCATTTGGTTTGTGAATACATCACTTCTGGAGCAGCAGAAGGTCAGCAGAAAGCCCCTCCCCCTCCCTCTCATTGCCTAAGAAACTGATTGATCAGTGCCAGGCTGTCTGCAGAGACGAACCAAAAATTGAACCAAATGAACTGGGCTAAAAATTGTGGCAGTTTGTTGCAGGTCATCAGAAATGTCCTCCGACGAACCGCCAGTTCATGAATTAAAAAAACGGCCTGGTTCGTGATGAACTTTGGTTTGTATTTCGGTTCGTGCCCATCTCTAGTATTTAGTATTATTCTAGAATGAGACACTCAGGAATGTGTCATCATGATTTTTATGTATTATTTTTTATCTTGCCCTGCCTTCAAAGAACTCAGAGCAGCATACATTGATCTCCCTTCCTCCAATTTATCCTCATAACAACCTTGCAAGGTAAGTTAGGCTGCAAGAGAGTAACTCAAGTCACCCAGCCAAGCATCAGGGCAGAATGGCCATCTGGACCTCAATCTCCTGGATTCTAGTCTGATATTTAAATCATTATGTCCCATAGGTTCTCTTCAAAGGAGATTTACTCAGAAGTTGTGGAAAGAAGCAATGTCTGGTGCACAAAGAGAAAGAGAAGAAAACACTACTGGGGGCAGCAAGGCCTAGTCAGATAAGAATGTGAGGTCAGCACCTCTCTTTCTATACGGTGTCATTTCCTTGTCTTGTGTCCCAGATTGGTACTCTCAGGGCAATATTCTGCTTCTTCTCGGAATTCTCTATCAGTCAACTAGATAGCTAGATATCTATTTCTGTCTCTCCAGTTTGGTGTAGTGGTTAAGAGCAGCAGGACACTCATCTGGAGAACCAGGTTTGATTCCCCACTCCTCCACTTGAAGCCAGCTGGGTGACCTTGGGTCAGTCACAGCTTCTCGGAGCTCTTTCAGCCCCACCTACCTCACAGGGTGATTGTTGTGGGGATAATAATAACATACTTTGTAAACTGCTGAGTGGGCGTTAAGTTGTCCTGAAGGGTGGTATAGAAATTGAATGTTATTTATTATTATTATTTTACCATCAAGTATATTAGTTCCTAAATAAACTTTCTTTACTCTTTAATCAGTTTGCGTGACTATTGTGCAAACACTCTGCCAACAGAAGTAAGATCCATCCATGGCAAAAGAAATAGCTTCCAATCAAGCCGGTTTAGGATTGCAGCCCTGCATAAGCAGATTTAAGCAGAAATGCTCTTCAAGCAACTGTGGGATTGCATCACATTATGTTGCTGGATTGCAGTAATCCACTTTGAGCCAATTTGCACGAGGAGCATGAGTCCCTGTTCTAGATTCAGGCATTAGTTCTGCACTGGATGTCGATTGTCAAACAGTTTCCAGCTCTCAAGTAATCGCACGCCTCTGATAATGTCTCTTCTAATATCCTGGCCTTCACTTTCTTTCACTGATAGAAAAGCAACATCATCATGAATCATTTCACATTTGTGGATCCAGAGGCTGGAGCATCAACTTGCGGCCTCGTTCAAGTGGACAATGAAGGTCCAATTTGCTTTCTTGTCAGGGCACGTGGGATCCTGTGAGTGTAACCATCACAAAGAAAGGACTAGACAGAGGGAATAGCCTGTTCTGATTTGCTGTCTCTGCCATTATTTGTGCGGTGCGTAACTGTCATATCCAGGTCAGGCTCATCTGCTGGCAGAGTGTGCATTAGTGAATGCTCTGTCTGCACGTTGGAAAACTACAGCCTTTTGTAGCTATGAAGGGCAATGGCGGTCAAGAGATGCAGCAATTTTATAGCTGTATTTAGATTATGAATTTGAGTGCTTGCTTAGGGAACCCAAGACATAACACTCCTTCCCCTTTCTAACTAATTAATGAAAACATTTATATGCCACCTCTTCAGAGACCGCCTTGAGGTGGCTCACAAAACCAATCAAGCCAACATCATGAAAACCTCGAATAATTAAAATGAATAATATTTTATACTCAAGTGTGGCCCATGGGGGAACTTATTTTCTTATTGACTAACATTTTCCATCCGTACAAATAGGACAAAGTATATAGATGGAAAAATGAAAATATGGTCACTATCAAGACCGGAAGCAGTGAAAGCAGCTCAGACAATCAACAATTAATAAAATTGTCCCGCTAGGAGAGCTGGCATTGGTTATTCCATTGATTTACCTTGGTGAATTATAACTCACGTCACAGTTGCAACACAACACTCTTCACAATAATGCAGAAGGGCTTGTTGATTCATTGTGCAATTTACATGTGGTGTTAAGACCTTGAAGTACAACTCATGAAAATGAAGGAGATGAATCTGGAGAATTTCCTCATAATAATCAAGACCAGATGCAATGGGAGCAGTAAGAGATGGTCTCATCTTTATCCAATACTAGCAACAAAGCCCATTGTGGGAAAAACTACAACAGGCTCTACAAAGGGGAGGGTGGGAAGGCAGGCATTCCCTCCTCCTCCATCACTGATCCTGGTTGGATGAAAGCAGAGGGGCAGGCATGGCCACTTCCTCTGCCCCTGATCCCAGCCAAGTGAAGGGGGGCTGGCACTGCCACCTGCTCTGCGCCTGATCCCGGTTGAGTGAATGGGGGGGAAGGCATTGCCACCTGCTCCACTCCTGATTCCGGCTGGGTGAAGGGGCAAGCCTTGCTGCCTGCTCCACTCCTGATGCCTGCCGGGTGAAGTGGAGGTGGGCATTGCCACCTGCTCCACTCCTGATCCAGTTGGGTGAAGACAGGGAGAGGGCATTGCCACCTGCTCTGCTCCTGATCACAGCTGGGTGAAGAGCAGGTGGGCATGGCCAGCTGCTCCCCTCCTTATCCCAGCTGGGTGAAGGGCAGGCGGTCATTGCCACCTGTTCTGCTCCTCATCCCAGCTAGGTGAAGAGCAGGTGCGCATTGCCACCTGCTCTCCTCCTGATCCCAGCTGAGTGAAGGTGGGGGGTGGGTATTGCCACCTGCTCCACTCCTGAACTCAGCTGTGTGAAGACAGGGAGTAGGCATTGCCATCTGCTTCCCTCCTGATTTCAGCTGAGTGAAGGGGAGGCAGGCATTGCCACCTGCTCTGCTCCTGATCCCAGCTGGGTGAAGGCAGGAGCGGACATTGCTGCCTGGTCCATGTCTGATCCCAGCCTGGGCTTCCCGCCATGGCACACTCTCTGAATGTCTGGTGGCCTCATCTGGGCTTCCTGCCACAACAGAGCGCCCTCTGGTGGCGCTCCATGGTAGGAAGTGAATTGTCTTGAATACGCTTAGCCTTTTATATAGTAAGATGATACAGTTTTGAATATCTTCTGAATCAAATGTTATATTTGGCTCATGATCACAGATCAAAGGAATATCATCTACGGAGAAGTTGCTCAAAGGTTTGCTTTTCATGTGAGATCGAAGAGAAAGATGGAAACAGAAATAATGACTGGTCAACGTTGTGATACTGGGTGTGCAAACTTAAAAGAAGACATGGAGGTGAAGACATAACTTTACCAGCAGTGTAATACAGAACAGAAATAAATTGCCTCTTGAGGTCAGGCTGAAGCCATGGCATGCAATTCATTCCAAAGAAAGCTTAAAGAAGAATTCAAGAAAAAATAGCCTACTAGCAATTTATCCTCACCAGGAGACAGTTTTCAGCACATGTGGCATGCAGGTGTGTCTTCTGGAATGACATGTCTGCTGCTTCAAGATAATGTAATAATAATAACTGTTATCGTTTATATTTACAGTGAAATGGAGCTGACAGAACAGTGACTCACCTAAGGTCATATAGATAATTCATTCCAGAGGTGTAGCTTTTGTTAGTCTGTTGCAGCAACAATAAACAGGAGTTTTGTAGCAACTGGAAGGCTAATGCGATCAAGGTATGGTGTGGTGTTGCTTGAATAGGGTTGTGGCTCAGTGGAAGAGCATTTGCTTGATACGCAGAAGACCCCAGGTTCAATGCCCAGCTTCTCCAGTTAAAAGGACTAGGTAGTAAGTGATGTGAAAGTCTTTGACCTGAGACCCTGGACACTGGGGTGCCAATCAGAGTAGAGATTAGTAGAACAATGGCCTGAGTCAGTATCTGTGTATGTGTTAGCCGCTAAGAATATGAACAGTCAACATGGTTCAAATCTCATCTCTGTTATGAACTTAGTAGGTGACCTTCAACATGCCACTGTCTCTTAGCCCTCATTGGGAATAAAGGGGTAATGCTAGCCTGCTTTACCTGGCTGTTGTCAAGGCTACAAGAAGATACATCTAGTGATTCTTCCCACGTTGGATAATGCACTTCCCAACCTCTTTACAGATCATTTGGAACGGATTTTTTTGTGTGCGGAACACAAAATCCACCTCAAACGATTGATAAAGTGCATTGAAAGTGCATTATCTAACGTGTGCAGAATCACCCTTTGTGTGAAGTGCATTGAACACTGGATGTGATATTTACTTACTTTATTTATGTCATTTGTAGTCTACCTTTCTGAATTTATAGTCTGCTAATCCTGAATCTACTGTCTATCAACTTTGTTAGATGCCTGTGAGTTCTTGCATTTTGGAAGAGGGAATAAAACCTCTCTCTGCCCATTCTCTCTAACCCATGCATAATTTCATAAACTTCTATTGTGTCCTCTCCCACCCTCAGTTGTCTAAACTGAAAAATCCCAAACTTTTCAGCCATTCCTCTTAGGAAAGGTGCTCCAGCTCCTTAATCATCTTGGTTGCCCTCTTCTGTATTCCCAGAAGGTCCAAGCCTCCCCACCCCACCCCACTGTTGCCTGAACTAATATTTACCGGGCTACCCTCTCTGAACATGGAGGTTCCATTTAGTTATTGTGGTTAATTGACCACTGATGGACCTGTTTTCAATCAGTATCTCTAATACTCTTTTTACATTTGGGTCAAGTAGCAGCTTAAAGATCAACTATATTTCCAGAGTTTAAGCTTTCTGTAGTTTATTCTGGCAGAAGAATGGTGTGTATTTTGGATATTCATACTTCAATCAATACCAGTTACCATATTATTTTTATAGTATTACGGTTCCCTGCTATCGGAGATTTTTTTTTCTTGCAAGAATGAATTCCTTTCCACTTGCTGTCTCATGTGGACAATTTACAGGCCAACAAAGGGGATTTAGAGTTTGTATTTGTGATAAGTCTTTGGTAGAAACTATTGAGCATTTCTTTTTTTCCCCCTGTGTAATCTATTCGGATCTGAAAAGAAAATTTCTGGAATCCTATCTGAATAAGAAGCCTGTTTGTCCTTTTAACTATCACTTAATGACTCTGTTAGTGGACCTGGATTTTAATATACCATTAGATGCGTGCAAATATAAAGCTGCTGCAATTAAACATTGCTTGTTTTAATGAATATTGAACAATAACTTCTTAGTTACATTGATATCTTTTTCTGGTCAAAGAGCCTATTGGCTTTAAGACGTAGATGGGTATGAGCTTTCAAAAGTCAGATCTCCTTTCATCAAATACTTGATGTCAGATATCTAAAAGAGCTTTGAAAAGCTCATACCTTGGAAATCTAGTTGGTTTTTACGGTGCTTCTGGACCAAATCTTGCTTTTCTACTACAGACCAACATAGGTGCCCACCTGAAATGACCATTTTTATTTACTTCATCCACAGTCTGACTCTGTCATTGAGAATCAAGGCGGATAGAAATGATACACAACAAACAATGCAATAAAATCCACACACAATACAATCTCACAAAC
Source organism: Eublepharis macularius (assembly GCF_028583425.1). Lineage (NCBI taxonomy): Eukaryota > Metazoa > Chordata > Lepidosauria > Squamata > Eublepharidae > Eublepharis > Eublepharis macularius. The sequence continues at coordinate 78,882,010 of NC_072799.1, forward strand.
AACAATGCCACCAATTTTTATGGAGTCTCTTCCCAGATAGCAGACAAGGCTGGTGCTTTAAGTCTCATAGAACAATATTTTATTGAAGAGGAAACACACACACACACACACACACATGAGTAAATAATAAAATGGTTATACACACACACACAGTCCTAGGAAGCTAGCCCGAAGATGGAAATAGAGTGAGGGAGGGGAAGTATATCTACCTATCCTGAAGAGTAGTCCAGTACACAGAGGAAGAGAGTAGTTTCAAATGTCCAACATCCTCGTCCAAGAGAGCAAGAGTCTTAGGGCAACTTCAAGGGAGCAGTGCTTGGATCCAGCAAGTGTGTACAATATAAATGGGGCAAGGACACTACCGTTATAGGGTAAAACATGCCCAGAGGTGAGAGAGTCCACCTAGCCATTGGAACAAAGACTCCAATGGTCAGTTCCTAGGAATAACAAATGTTTGATTACCTTGATTACTTGCTGCTGGGGTGTGTGAAAGAGAATGCAAAGTCTCTCCTGGAACTGCACAAAAGGGGCAGTTTGTTAATGGAGTCCACTGGAGTGAAGTTGATGAATTTAGTTGGGGATTGTACCTTTCCAAGGAATGAATTATTAGAGCTTATGAATGCTAATTGATTTTCTCCTCAATCATGGGCAGGAGATCTCATCACGGAAGGAAGGGAAAGGAATGTGTTAAGTGGGATGACTCTGCGAGACCTTTGCTGCTCTGGATTCCTTTCAGAGCTGAGAGGACTGTAAACAAATCACCACTGGCCACTCTGCATTTACATGCAGCATTCCATTCATGCCTAGATCTCCCGGGCAGGACTCAGCAACTGCTAGCAGAAATTCTCCTGTTTGCAAGCCAAACTGCTTTTAATCCAGGGGCTTTGTAATTTTATAACACAGGTAGCTATATTAAATAGCTATTAAAGATGGCGGAGGCTGGGCTGACTACTTATAGATATGTTCCCTACAACACACTCCAGTCAACATCCTAGCTGCAGCTTTCTGCACCAATTGAAGTTTCTGAACATTTTTCAAGATCAGCCCCATGGCATGCACAGCAGCCAGATTTTTCTGCTCAGGAAAGCCTGTAGCTAGCTAACCAGTCAAAGCTTGTAAGAGGCTCTCCTGGCCACAACTGCTACCTGTTTATCTAGCATAGAAATCCAAGTATGGGAAATTTCAGTTAAAAGATTGTAATACAGGTAGGGGTGTGCGCCCCTCTCCCCCCAAAATCTGGGACATCTGTATCCAGGATTCCGGGATCCCCCTAAAATCAGGGATTCCCAAAATTTGGGAAAGATTCTCCGATCTGGCTAGGACAGATAGAGAAATCTGGGTTTGATGTATTGTCGAAGGCTTTCACGGCCGGAGAACGATGGTTGTTGGGGGTTTTCCGGGCTGTATTGCCGTGGTCTTGGCATTGTAGTTCCTGACGTTTCGCCAGCAGCTGTGGCTGGCATCTTCAGAGGTGTAGCACCAAAAGACAGAGATCTCTCAGTGTCGACACTGAGAGATCTCTGTCTTTTGGTGCTACACCTCTGAAGATGCCAGCCACAGCTGCTGGCGAAACGTCAGGAACTACAATGCCAAGACCACGGCAATACAGCCCGGAAAACCCCCAACAACCAATCTGGGTTTATTCGGCCATTATTCCCTATGGGGAAAATATCTGGGAGGCTGTGAGGTTCATTTTTCAAGGCAACTCTACCAAATTTGCAGGGAACCTACTCCTTACAGTCCTATAAAGATCAGCCAAGTTTCAGAAATATTGGACCCAAAAGTCCAATTCTATGGACCCCTGAACAAGATGCCCCCACCCACTCTCCGTTATTTAATACAGGGGAACTATCTGGGGGCTTTCCAGGGGGCTGGAGGCGGCATTTTTCAAGCAAACTCCACCAAATCATCAGAGAACTTACTACTGACTGTCCTCTTAAAGATCTCACAAGTTTCAGTTAGATTTGACCTGGGGTGCAATTCTGTGGGCTCCTGAACAAGGTATCCCTAGCCACCACACTGTTTCCTATAGGAAAAGTCAAAGCTGATCCCACTGCAGATTCCACCACTACCACCCTTTATGTGGTGCAGAGCAGGTGGCAATGCCTGCCTCCCCTTCACCCGGCTGGGATCAGGTGCAGAGCAGGTGGCAGTATCTGCCCTTCACCTTCACCTGGCCAGGATCAGTCACAGAGGAGAAGGCAATGCCTGCCTCTCCGCCCTCCTCTTTCTAGAGCCTGTCGTATTTTTTCTCACAATGGGCTTTGTTACTAGTATGTAAATAAGACTGAATCCTCACTTTCAAAGTGGTATGGGAACTTGGACTTCTTCCTGTGCTGCGTGGTAACTTTTAAATGAAGGATTTCCATGGGTAGAGTGAGTCAAGCAGTTTCATCCCCTAATTCAAGCAGTTACATCCCAGGCAAGTAGTGCTTTGTCCAGGACTAGGAGATGTTTTCATGTAAATAAAATACAATAGAAAAAAGCAGAACTTCAGATCTTTAAGACTGCTTGTAACATTTGAATTAAACAGCCAGATTTGTAAAATGACCCCAAAGAGGCATACTAGAATTCAAAGAGTCTAGCGTTTTGAGAGAGCAGGAAGTAAATAAATGTCTATCCACATATTTAGACCAGTAACAATAGCTAATGTGTAGGAATGTCAAATTTCAACAGGAAATCAGTTAATTAAATCCTGCCGTAATGCCAGCTTGACTGCTAAGAAACGGAAATGCAATATCAACCAACCTTGATATAAATATTAATCATCTGCAGGATGCCATAAAAAAGAGGTATGTACACAATTACTACAACAACATGGGACATCAGAAGATAGTGCTTCACTTTCTTCAGTGCACAACTATGAGTTGTGTGAGAATGACGGATATTGGATATAAATTAGTATTTTGAAATGGTTTCCTTTTTTCACCATGAACATTGAATTGGTGTATAATTAAATCTGGGGTTCTGGGTAATGGAAACGGGGGAGGGGAGGATGTAGAAAAAAAACATAAACAATTCCTTAAAGGTTAGTGAAATGTTTATCCTAAAGGCTTTTAAGATTTTAGAAATATTTTGTAACAAAAATGGACAAATGAAGAGCTGTGAAGTATCCTAGAGTTCTTTCTAACTTTGAAAATGCTCCGAAACATTTCAAACCAAGGGCATAGTTTGTAGTTTTCCTCCCATAATTTAAGGTTCTATAGTCTTATCTGTTTCAGAAACTCTCAAAATCCTTTGAAAAGTACGGGTTTCACTTGTAGGAAATGAGGGTGATTTCATGATCGCAAAGTGGGTGAAAAATATCCTTTGTTTGCGGTGCCCATTCACTGTCAAGTTGAGTCCTCATCTGATCACCTCAATCATTTGCTCACAATTCAAAATGAGCAGTATTTTGAGTAGTTTATATCTGTGTTAATGTGCCATTCAGTGTGGCATCTGGCCAAGTAGGTGCTGTTGATGCATTCTTACATTTTACTGGTTTGCTTGGGTTATTTATTGTTACAGAACAGCTTACAATATGATCCATCTCCTACCCTCCCCTCTCCAGGGCCATTTCCACACATCCTTAAAGGGCCAGCCCACTCATCAAATGCTGAGGCTTTTCTCCTTCACTCCATACGTCTCCGATTTTAAAACAGTAGCAGGTTGTTTGGCTTCTGCTTTTTCAGTGCCTTTTCAGGGATGGGGGGAAATGCATTCTCAGAAAAGGCACCAAAAATGGAAGCCAAATAGTCTGCCACTGGTTTGAAATTGGAGATGTGTGGAGTAAAGGAGAAAAGCCGTCAGCGTTTGGTGGGTGAGCTGTCCCTTTAAGGACATTTGGAAATGGCACAGGTTAGTTTTATTCTTTGTGGGTTGTGTCAGACAGCTATCTATTGTCACATCAAAGAGCAGACAGCCAGGAAAAGTAGGGTTGCATCTCCAGAGGCCAGATCTTCCCATAGAACATAATGGCACTTACAGTGCAATCCTTAGCAGAGTTACTCCAGTCTAAGCCCATCGAAATTTCTGTGATCCTGCTGTCTCTATGTGTGTGGGGGGGGGGGGGGCAGGGGGGATGGAGGATGGTGGGGAAATAAAAAAGTGGCTCTCAAATTCTGGAATCCAGAAAAAACTGAACCAGAATCCCAAACCAGTAAGGGCACTCGTGAAATGCTGGAATGATGGAACCAGTGCCCTCCCTGAAGTCTGAATCCCAAATCAATATGAACATTTTTAAATGCCTGTCAACACCATCACCCCACACCAATCAGAACTCAGGTAGAAGTGATGATGCACAACACCAGTGGATTCATCCTCATCCCAAGCCCCTGGGACCTTCACCCACGAGTGGCTGATTATGGTGCCTCCCCCATCCTTGGAAGCCTCCCAGTGCTTGCCAATCTCACTTAATAACCTTAACTTGCTCTAACCCTGCCAACTCAAGTTGGAGCATAATTAACCTCGGTAATTAGCCCTATTTGTAAAAAACAATGTAAAGCAGGTGAAAAAAAATCTCCCTTACCGTGAATCAGAGGGTAGCTCAAAACAGCTGCTCTAGCACAGTGGTTAAGTGGTTTGGCTGCGCTCGACTGGTTTGAATCCCACCACTGCCAGGAGTTCAGTAGGTGGCTTTGAGTAAGCCACTCCTCTCAGCTCCAGCTCCCCAACTGTATTGTGGGTGTAAATGATAACACGGACTTTGTTCATTGCTCTGGATATAAGCACAGTTATTATTGTTGTTATGGTTATTTCTGTTCAATTCTGAAACAACCATCTATTCTGACACTGCTGCACAGGGTGGGATAGTGAGAAACTGAAACCCTAAAGTTCATTTGGTGAGGTAAGGTGGCTTTCAATTATACATTTTATCTGTATTACATAAACACATATCTTATGCACCTATCCTATGAATTGTGCATAAAAACTGTACAGCATGCACATGAAGTACAAACTATTCTACAAAAAAAAAAGCAAAAAGTTGAGAACCAAAATGGTTGACAAAAATATAAATGTTTTAATATAAATAATAAAAAATATTTCCTGTTTGTACACATGCTTTACAAAACCAAGAACGTGGGAAACTCAGAACAAAATGGCTTGTAAAAGGAAACGTCTGAAGTTACAAAATCAAAAGTTTTAAGGGGGAGGGAAAATAAGATATTCTACTGAATGTTTTGGAAGACAATATTCCATCTCGAATGTTTAGAGTCCTAATATATTTTTCAATTTCAGTTTTAGAGTCTGGTGCTAAAGTGATTTCATAAAACTGTCATTGTAAGATCTTTCATTTTATTCAATCCTGATGAATGCCAGATCAAATTTGTTCAATTTAAGAGCTGAAAAGCAATTTATGGATGCTGGCCTTGATTGAAAGTCCTCTTTAGATCAAACAAATCAAACTGGTTTGGGGGATTTTGTGACATCACTATAATAAATAAAGATCTGGCTATTAAAATGTATTTAACAACTATGATGTGTCAAATCTGGGCTTTAATAATTTTATTAACAGTGAAATCCTAAGTAGAGTTATGCCAATCTAAGCCCAATCAATGGGCTTATACTGGAGTAACTCTGCTTAGGATTCCACTGTTAGTCAGCTAAAAACATTTTTATCAATGAGCTGAAATCCATGCCTATAAGTCTAAGGGGCAGGGCTTTTTTTCTGGAAAAAGTGGTGGTGGAACTCAGTGGGTTTCCCTCAGAGAAAATGGTCACATGGCTGGTGGCCCCGCCCCCTGATCTCCAGACAGAGGGGAGATTAGATTGCCCTCCGTGCCGCTGAGCGCGGAGTCTCAACTCCCCTCTGTCTGGAGATCAGGGGGCGGGGCCACCACCCATGTGACCATTTTCAAGAGGTTCCGGAACTCCGTTCCCCCGCGTTCCCCCTGAAAAAAAGCCCTGCTAAGGGGTTATGTTAAATTCAATGTATTTCTTAAATTGCCACTTCTCTAACAATAACCTGCTTTTTAACTTGCTTCATATATTGCTTTTAATAAGCCCTTTGGAAAAAAAAAGAATATAATCTTTATTTGTAAAGTAACCAATAGTGCAGACTGGATGGAAGAAATCTATTCAAATGTGAAGTGGGTTAAAATTGTGAATGGTTTAAATAATAGTGGCTCATGGATTCCAGTTCATTGGTCCTGTTTACTTTGACTTATTATACTTCCTTGAATTCCATTCTCTTTCTCCCTCTCTCTCCTTTTCTTTTCGCATTTTGCATAGGCCTCTTTATGTTGGAATTTGAGAAAACAAAACTTCCACAGGGAGAATTCAAGAGAAGTATCTCAAGGAACTCCAAAGGATTTCTTGTGCATGGGCTTAAACTGGAGTAACTCTGCTTAAGATTTCACTGTTAAGATTTTACTGTAAGGTGTGCAGTGTAGCAAAAGAAGGTGTAATTGTGCTCAACAGGCAAATGGTTAGTTGTTTGAAAACTCCAATTTTGGTTCTGCAAAGTGTTAGCAACCTGGGATTTGATTGTAGATGGAACCAAAGATTTTATTTTGCTGTTGGTGGAACCTTCTCCACCAGTCCAAATGTCATATTAATACTCTGTATCTTCTTCTCAAAACTATTTATTACTAATATATATAAAGAACAGCTGTCCCTGCTGGGTTCCTTTTGTGATGTGTGGTTTCTGTTTCCTCCCCCCCAGCTTGTTAGGACTTCTGTCTCCTCCCCTCTTCCTTGGGCCTAGTTAAGGTTCACATATTACTGCATTTCTCCTCCTTTGAGTTTTTTCATAGTGGCAACCAGTTTAATTGCTAACGTTTTATTAACATTTCAATCACTTAACTGGAGGTATTGAGTAGACTGTCAATCACCTCTGATAACAACTGGGGATTATTCTGCCCCTTAATAGGTTGCTGTCTCTAACTTGATAAATAAAATCAGTGTCTGCAACTGCTGGTTTATGGACTGCTCCGCCTCTGGAGGTGACTTTTGCTGGACTTGAAGGCGAGGAACAAGTTTCATTAGATGCAAGTTCAATTTAAGCATCCTCAGATGCTTCGCACAAGCTTTTCCCAAGAGTTTGGTCAGTTGTCATGCTTTGTTCACCTGAGTGTTCTTGTCTTGTAGCCTCTGTTGGTTGTTCGGTTGGGTACATCTTGTCAGGTTCAGAATGCTTCCATGTATGTTCTTGCCTAACTGACTCCATCTTTAATCCTTTCAGTGTTTAAGTGCTTTCTTCACAGGTGCCAAGGTTCCCAGGCAGCTATCTCACAGAGAAGGATTGTTTTGACTACTGCTGTTCCACCAAGAACCGGCCTTGAAGGACTTTCGCTTTCCTAGCTTCAAAGGGATTGTTTTGAGAACTATGGGGGGAGGTTGGGATCTATGGGGGGACCTGCTGGGATCTGTTACTTTGTACCTCATGCTTTGCCTGTCATTGGTAACAATGCATATGTACCATCCTGAGAATATTGTATTCAGGCCAGTGGACTATAATGAACTAATTCTTCAGTAAAAACCTTTTGGAAACAATGGACTGTTGTCTAATTGCAGAAGGTAGTCTGGAGTAAGGACATTATCTAGCCACAGCTCTGACACATCTCAGGCACAAGTTGTAGAGGTTTTCTATTTTTCCTGAAAGTGCCATTGTAACACTATACGACCATGGCATTCGGCACTGTTTCTGTGTGATTGCTGGTTCAGACTAATTCTTCTAGACATCAAATTTTATTCTCACCTGAGAACTAGGATGGAGCACTGGTAATGCCTTTACTCCACAGTGTTTGTCAAAGTAGAATTTGTAAACTGATTTTGCTTTTTTGTTTCAGGTATGGATCATTGTCAAATCAGGCCACTTAAGGTACAAATTTATTTCTAGAGTGGTATTCATAGTTGCCAGCTGTGTATGGTTTATAGATTAGTAAGGCTAAAAATGGATTATTTGTTTCAAAATCTGCTTTGCTATTTGTACAGTTCTTTCTGCTTCCCCATTGGCTTATGAATAATGGGGTCTGACTGTAATATGATTGAAATCATATTTCTTTGCAAATTGTGCAAACTCACTCCCTGAAAATTGTGGGGCATTATCTGTCATGAGTTCGTCTGGACATCCCCATCTGGCAAAAATATTCTTGAGGCAGCTGAAGACTGTAGATCTAATAAGATCAGACATGTATGTTATGTCCAGTTACACAGAGAAATAGTCTATGCTAAGTGCCAACTAGGAACTTACGTCCTTGTGTTTCACAAATATCTTCTCCAACTCTTTTCTACGGTCAGTGTGGAAATGGAGCGACTATTAGTGTTTGCTTTCGCTGTGAAGCTTTGTTCTTCTTGCAGAATTTGCAGTTACCTTTCATTTTTTAATTAAGAGTTTTATAAGATAAAAAAACAAAGGAAGACAAAACATAGAAATACAATAAGCTAAAAACTAGCCAAATAAGACAGCTAGCAGACAAACTGCAATAGTTAACCATACATAGAGAACAGAAAATATACATAAATGGAAGATGAAAAAGAAAGAAACAAAAAAGAAAGAAGAAAAAAACTAAGGGCTTCCAATATTCTCCACAAGAAATATTAGTATTTTCAAATTTCCTCTTACTCTATGTTAAAATTAAAAGCTCTTTTTTATGTCCAAATTCCTTAATCCAAAAATCCACAAGTCATCAACTCATTATTATCTATTCCATGTAGAAAGTCAAAATAAGGTTTCCATTCAGCAGCAAACAAACTTATTGTCTTCTCTAAGATCAGTGATGTAAGTTTTGCCATCTTTCAGACCTTTAAGGTCTTGACTTACTCACTGCCACTAAACACGGGATCCTTGCATATCTGCCTTTGGTAATCCTTGGATGACCCTCATGAAGATTATCCCATATTTCTTGTCTGGTCTCAGCTGGGATGACAATTCTGTCACCAGAGAAAATTAAGCCCGGTGACTCTGTCAGAATCCCTTGTTCTATGAAGAATGACTTGAGCTTGGCTAGTATGCTGCTCATATATTATGGCCACCCTTTTCTTATGTACATCCGTAATTCCTGGGGCTGTGGGTCTGAGGTTGTAAGAACCTTCACATGCTGAAGTACTGAATCTGAAGTTGGTGAGGCTTGCAATATGGTTTCATTACACTCTACTTCTTGTACAAGTTGAACTGATTCAGGATCTGCAGTTTTCAGCAGGTGTCTTGAAAACATGTCTGCAACCACAAGTATTTGACCTTGTCTATATTTTGCTTGGGGATTATATTGCATCAAGCAAAGGCAGTGTCTTTGACATCTTATTGGTATCCCATCCAAGTCTTTGGAATTTATCAGTGGTACTAGAGGTTTATGGACTCTATAAAGCTGGGATGACTCTAGACCATGAAGATACTATAAACAGCTTTCATATATGCAAATGGCTGCCAGACACTCCTTTTCTATTTGGGCATAATGGGCTCTACGTCTGTTAGTGTCCTGTAACAAAATGTCTCAAGTTTCAACTCTCCATCATGTTCCAGGAGTAGCACGCTTCCTAAACCATAGCTGCTAGCATCAGAACTGATGACAGTGTGGCAACCAACATCATAAAAAGGCTAGTGTTGGTGCCTTGATCTTCAGAAAAACATCTTGCTTTGAGTCGCATGCCAAATGATATATTCTTTTTACAGTTCATTCAGTGGGTGTAGTACCTCTGCCAGATTTGGTAAAAATCTGCCCCAATACTATACAATGCCCCCAAACCTTTTCAATTCTGTAGTGGATCTGGAGGAGGGTGAATTCCCTGTGATAACTTCTACTTACTTTGGGTCAGGATTTACTCCATGCTCATCTATACGAGGTCCAAGGTAGGTAATCTGTTTTATTACCAGGTTCCTAAAGGAAGTTGTAGAAGTCAGTATTTTGAAAGGAGAACCATAGACATGAACAGTCAGATAATCCCTCTTCTTTCAGATGAATTGGAACCAGAACTCTGTCTAGTCAATCCGGACAGCTTCCTTCCCAGAAGCATTATACAAATGTTCTAATTGCCATGGACTAAGATCATGGGAAACGATCATGGAATTGTTGAGGTGGACTCCTAGGTGGCAAATGCACATGGTACACCTTTGAACAAACTAATGTGTCCCTGTGATGCCAGCCTCATCTAGACTAAGCCTGAGTCTTTGTAGCAATCTCTAAGAGACCGCATGCCAAAGCCATACCTGTGATAGAATACAAGCAGGTGAAATGACCTTTTGAATCAGACTGTGATTGGTGAAAGGGATTTCAGCAGAACAGAGCATGCATGCATAAAGAAAACTGCATTCATCCCTTTAATGTAGCCTTTATCATTTTAGCATCAGTTTATATGTGCCACTTTATGCATCTCAGAAACATTCTACTGTGTTTCTTCATATCATATTTTCTTTCTCATTCACTCCTATTTGAACTAATTGCTCACAAGCACATTGAGGAGACCTTCAGAATGATTCACCAAAATAACTGTACATATTTTACATACCAGACAGATTTTTGTAACTGGCATAATTGTGTCTTTCAGTAACCTGTCTGATAAATATAAGAAGGTCCATTGACTTTGTTGTTTTCTGAGACAACAAAATTGATATAAATGCTTATGTCCTTATGTGCAGAATGTTTGTTGAACATGGGCTTTATCAGGTTACTGCATCATGTTTGAAATTCCTCTCATTTCATGCCCTTGGACAGCGATATTAAAAAGCAAACAGTTCATTTCACATTTGTATGGATATTCTCCCTTTGTGAATTACAGGCAGATAAAATGCTACAGAGACTCTTATTTGATATTGCAAGGCTTAATTCATCTTGCATACTGTAGATGTCCCTCACTGATGGTTAACTGAAGTGGGAGTCATAAATCCCAATATTGATTTTCATTGACCTTGTTTATACTTCCTTGGCTTTGTTTTTCCGTACCAAGGGATGGCTAATCTTCCCAAGCTTCGGGTATATATTCGGTGGTTGTGACTGTGAAATGAAAAATGAACTTGATGCTATTCAGAGACGGGATCACTTGTGATTAGCGATCAGTGAATTTGTAAACCCTGCAGTAAAAAGTACGTATGTGTTCCTAGCCATGCTACACCTTTGTCTGCCATGGCGATTTCAAACTTGCTAGCTTCAAGGAACCGTATTGACCATCTGCCAAGAACCTCTGCATATGGAGCCTGCAGCAGAAGAGACCCAGCGTTGCATAGTGGTTAGAGAGTCAGGCTATGATCTGGAAGAGCCACAATTCCTACACATATTACTGCTATTTTCCCACTATCATCCCCTTGCAGGCACGATTTCCCCAGCACTTTTCCCCTACTGCATCACCAGAAGGCTTTTCAAGTGTCACTGCGAAGCGTGTGTGAAAGGAAAAGACAGAGAAAAGTGAGAACTACCATGTAAGGAAGCTTAAATTGCGCTTATAGTTGCTTTTGTTGTTAAAAGTATAAAAAGCATTAAAAGACATTAAAAGGTTCTCGGTCTTCTGTTCTCTCTTGCACAGTCAGATCAGGCCCTTCCTCCTCACTAATCTCTCTTTTCTCATGTTCATTACTGATTGAGGGAACAGAGCCTAGCCCTTGCGGAGGTCTGCACAGTCCTTCCACCAAGTACAAGCAAAGCATTTGTCTCTGTTCTATGTACAGTGAGCATGCTGCCTTCACATTGGAGAAGGAGGACATAGCCTAGGACTTTGTCTCTGCTACCCGACCACCTCCCAGTCTGGCTTTGACTGCCTGTGGATAAAATCAAACATGCAATAATTAGTAGAAAATGAAAATGCTGTACATGGAAATGCCTTCTGAGAGGGCATGTTATACATATATGCATATGCATATGCATATGTATTCATCCACTGCTGCTACACAGAGACCTGTACTCAGACAGCAAGGCTCCAGAATAACAGTCAGAGCTGAGATTCCCAGTTGTTACCAAATGTAAAACATTAGTATAGTTTATTTTACTTATATTAATTACAATGAAGAATTCCTGTAGTTTTTGTCAGATCTTATTCAGCATCTTTACTGGCTTCTCTCTCCTCCAATAGGTGATCATTTCTCAACTTCAAAGTGGAGGAGTCTTGTGCAGAGGTGTGAGCCTCTTGGCGCAAGCTCAAGTGTGAGAGCTCAAGGGCTCTTGATTTGTGGCTCAGCCTGGGGTGCGTAGTGGGGCCTAGCCACTGTACTTAATGTAGTCATTAAGTACAGTGGCTAGGCCCCACTACACACCCCATCAACAGATGAAGAACTACACCAGAATACTGTACCTGGAGACCAGGAGCAGCAGGTATAGAGCAGCACCTGTTGGACAATGTTAACTTCAGTACATTATGAGTGCAACCCTTCCCCACCTTCTCTCAAATGCTATACAATGCCAGATCAGTGAAGCACAAATCTGCCCTCCTGGCCATGTTGTTGCAGGAGGAGAAAATTGACCTGGCTTACATAACCAAGACATGGTTGGAAGAAAATGACGTGGTGTGCCTATCTCAGATAACTTCACCTGATTATACAGTCCTCCTCCAACCCTGAACAGCTGGCAAGGGCGGTGGTGTTGCTATTGTACCACATGAGACTTAACTTCCAGAGACTCCCGGTACAAGCTGTATGCATTGACTGTATGCTCTTTACATTGGGGACTAAGAATAGATTGAGTATTCTTCTAATCTACCGGCCACTTAGCTCCCCAACAAGTACTCTGCCTGAACTGGCAGAGATAGTCTCAGACTTAGTGCTGGAGACCCCTAGACTGATAATTCTGGGTGACTTCAACATCCCAGTTGAATGTTTCACATCAGGACTGGCCCAGGACTTCATAGCTCCCTTGGCAGCCCTAGGCCTCTCTTAAATAACGATGGCCCCATGTATGAAAGGGATCACATGTTTGACTTAATCTTTTGCCCTGAGCCTTTGAAGGAGGGTTTTGGAATTGGAGACTCGACCTAAACCATGGACTGACCATTACCCACTTGTCAAGGCTGAATCCCACAAAATGGTCCACCAGTAAAGGCTTATGGATCCTTCTAGATTCCAAAATGTGATGGGGATTTTAGAATTCCAGACTCAGGCTCTACTAAAGTTGCAGTGGAAATCTGAAGTGCCTTCCAGCTATTAATAAGATTGCTCCTCTCTGACCCCTCCCTCTCTTTCGGTGGAAACCAACTCTGATTCACCACAGAGCTGGGCAAAGACTGAGTAGCTGTCTCTAAGAGCCAAGCTACAAGTGACGCCTGACACAGGTTGGACACTTGTCAGCTTCCCTCAAGTTTTGATGGGAAATGTAGGCATCCTGGTCTTGCAGCTTGGCTCTCTGTTTAATTGAAGTTTACAAAGCAGCAGTCTATGGGAGGGAGAACATGCGGATGGGAGGAAGTGCAGGTGTTGGGCTTTCGCCGGGCACCCCCCCTTCCCCTCCACTGTGTGTGTGTGGAGGGGTTTCTGTAAACTTCAATTAAATGGAGAGCCAAGCTGTAAGACCAGGATGCCTACATTTCCCATCAAAACTTGAGGGAAGCTGACAAGTGTCCAACCTGTGTCAGGCATCACTTGTAGCTTGGCTCTCAGATGGTTCAAGTTTGCTTTCACTATAGTGAATAAGACATGATCCCTCAGTCTCCAGATTTGCTCTTTATCCTGTCCTGTGAAATTTGAAAGATTTAGGTGCAGGGCTAAACTTTACGGTGCACTAATCCAGCAATCTTTTGTAAAACAGAGCAGGAAAATGCACTGGAAAAACCATTAAAAAAAAAAAAGGACCTCACTAACCCTTTAAACATCTATAAATAAAAATCAATGTCCACCCATGCTTCACAGACAATAGATTACAGCAAGCTGTCCATTACATTAATTACACAATGATTTCTTTAGCTGTCATTAGCGAATTGATTCAGCTAGAAATAGAGTTTCTGATAGTGTGGCTTCCTGCGAACACGGCACCGTGGGGTACAGAAACGAGGCCAGCAGCTCATGTTGAAACATCACCAGGAGCTATAAGACTGACAGGTTTTTAAAGCAACAAAATAAACACATCACTCTGACAACTGAAAAGAAACATGACAAATACAATCAGGATATATATATTCAAGAGGCAAATCGTATGGCAACACCCCCCCCCCCAGGACAGTTATATGAGAACTACAGGTTTTCGCCAATGTTTTGGCAGCACCAAAACATGTTTCCTTTTCCCAGCAATGCTTTACCCATCTATGCATTTTTTCCCTCTGTTCATTTTTGTTGCCCTTACTTGCTGCTGCTCACAATTACCTTCACTTGCCTCCCGTGACAGCCTTATATTTCCAAATAAAATTCACTACATCATATTTTGACCAATCTCACAACATAATCCTTACTGAGTAAAATCACCCGCATTATCTTCATTCGTATTTGGTGGTGTAATTACTTATTGCCTTTGTAAGATCATGTTCATTAGTGAATATGCCTTTTCATTTCTTCTTGTTTTCATATGTTGTCATAGTGAGCCTTTTCATTTTGCCAGTTTCTGGTGTTCCCAATTTGTTGTTTCTTTTATGGCATTTTTACACATTTTATATACCATTGCTGGGAGGGAAGGTGGCATGTTGTAGTCTGATCTTATCAGATCTCAGAAGCTAAGAAGGGTCAGTACTTGGATGGGAGACCATCAATGAAGACTCTGCAGAGGAAGGCAATAGCAAACCACCTCTGCTTCTCACTTGTCTTGAAATGCCCTTGCTAGGGTCACCATAAATCAGTTGTAACTTGATAACACTTTACAACCTCCACCCCCACACACGCATGTCATTGATGTGCTTCTGATGCAATTCCTGATTGGCTGGGAGTATCCAGGTGACTAATACGTGAAGAAGAAAAAAGCAGGAGTCTGTGGCAAAATAGAATTTGAAATAAAAAATAATTATATAAATGCGTAGGTGCACTTTTCTCAGATTAAACTCCGTTGAATAAATGGGACTTACTTCCAGGGCTCATTTTGAGGGGGAACGCACAGGAACGCAGTTCTGGTAGTTCTCCAAAGAGGTCACATGTCAGGTGGCCCTGCCCACCTGATTTTTGGCCAATTTGGGCCCATTGCGGCCTGGATTGGGGCCGAAACGGCCAGGATTGGTCCTGAAATGGCCCAGATCAGGCCTCTGATGGGTCTTGGATCACTCTCCTGCTCAGCAGCGGCCCAATCCTGAACATTTTGGGCCCAATTTCGGCCCTGAATGGCCAGGATTGTGTCCAAAACAGCCAGGATAGGTGATGTCATGGGGTGTGGCATATGCAAACCACTTATGCTAATGACACACTTCCAGTGCTGGCAAGGGGTGTGGCATATGCTAAGGAGTTATGCTAAGGAGTTATGCTAATGAGTTCCTGCAGCTCTTTTTCTATGAAAAGGCCCCTGCTTACTTCCAATAGATCTGCATTGGATTGCTCCCATTGTATCTTTTGGGGGGAAATTATTATCCTACAGTTATTGTCTGTATGAATCCATGTGGCAACTCTGTTCTTTAACCCAGTTTCTGTTTTCTGTTCCTATATACCTTTACCTCTCTTCCTACATTCCTATAGGCCATGCATACTCTGTCCCAGTGGTAATTCCTGTTGTGTGGAATTGTTTTTTTGAAAATGTGAAGAAGGCATCCCCTCTCCTTGTATTTAAAAAAGATTCATAAACCCGAGCTCTTTGAAAGGGCTTTTGGAACGGGTCGATAATTTAGAAGTAGGACACAATATGTAACACAGGCAGTATTTTTCTGGTTTTATTATTCAGCTTAATGGTTTATGGTTTTGTTTGTTGTTATCTGCTGTTAATGGAATGGCTGCTCAGATTTGTCCCCTGGTCTCTAGAGGCATCCCTCTGAGCACGTCCGAAGTATAATCCCCCCCCAATACCAGGGGATGAACATTTGCACATTATATACCAGGATCCTGTCGCTGGCTACATAAGGAAGAAAAAGATCTCATAACTCTCCTGTGTGACAATTCACTATGGAGGAGAATTAACATCACCTGACCAAGTTCAAAACAACTCAGGTGTTTCTGGTATAAAAATGTTAACTTACTCAAGGTAGACATACACAGGAAAAATAAATGCAATAATCAAAACCCATACTACAATAACATGCAAGATATCTTGAAACTTCTTCAGAATCATCTTAAAATTATTTAACTGCAGAATGTCTGAAGAGTTTAGAACCTGAATAGTTACAATAGCTAGAATTAATTTTGCTTGACATTAGAAATCGGAGCAACTTCCCAGTATACAACATTGGAAAATAAAAGTAAAGGATGTATTTTTAATGATAAAATTAATCATTAGTAGAATGTTACTGCTCATATCTCCCTTATTTGCAGCTTGTTGTGTTAGCTTAAACTTAGTATGTTTAATTGGCTCTGGTAATATGACCTGATAGCTGTAATTGAGTCTCAGTTATAGTGTAACTCGTATGAAATGTCAATATGATGTGTTGTAAATCTTAAAATCAAAAATAAAATTTCTAAAAAAAATTAAAATTAATATATTTGCAATGAGGAAGATTTATAACCTCGTTTGAAACATTATGGTCTTCCTTTATTACTTGAAGTGGACATTTGTTGAATGTCATAAAGTTGTGTAGTATAGCCACTTCCCCCCAGTAGTCCTCCACCAGATCCCCATCTTCCTCATCTGTTAGGGACTCATCGGAAGATCCTATCTGCCTGACTTGTTTTCCTCAAAAGACCCACAACAGTAAGGACTAGCAATTTAACATAAAGTCTACAAAGTATAACACACATTTATGGTGTAAGTTACTAACCACTTTTATGAACAATATTAATCACAAAGGCTACTAGCCTGTTCCTTTTCAATACAAAATGAACACAAGGATTGCACAAACAGAAAGTCCACACTCCCCTACGGGGAAGACATCCCAAAATTGTCTCTTAATGAAGCGAGTCACTCCTTTTTACTTAATCACGGTGGTCAAATGAGGAAAACATTCCAATGACCAGCCCCCAGTCGGGAGATTCCACAAAGAAGATGCCAACCCTGCTGAACTCCTGTTTCGTATCTTCTTTATCAAGAGCGCTATATACTGGTGGTTGTGCGGTTCCACAAAGCTGCACTCTTTCCTCTAGCTCTGAAATGGATATCAATTGTCAGTTGCTAGTCCTTACTGTTGTGGATCTTTTGATTCATTATCTCTGTTACCACACAGTGTTCCCCTCTGTAATTGTTCCTGACTTGTTCTCCTGGCATGAGGATCACCAAGACATATGGGTCTGGCGGCACCTTTTTGCGGCAGGCCTCCTCCTCCTTTTGGGGGTCCTGGAGCTGCTGGCCCACCTGTGCCCCACAGAGTGCCTTGCACCCTCAACAACCTTACCAACTGCCTGGGGAAGAGGCTCAATGGGCTCCAGGACCACCACTTCAGTGACGCTTCCCAGCCTGGAGGTGCCCAGCTGTTCAACCCTCTTGGTAAGGCACTCAAGGACTCTAGACAACCCATGCAGTGTGCAGCAGTGCCTTGCCCCAAGGAGTGCCCTTGAGCAGGCTTGGCAAGCTGTCTGCCTTCCCCCACTTGGTTTGGGCAGGGACCCCTTTGGAAGATATAAATTGGGTGCCCCTGCTCCCCTTGAGCCCCAGCAGGCTGATCCTTAGCTTGAGGGCTTTCCCTCTAAAAAATTTCAAGTGTTCCACTATGACAGTGGACTGCTGCTGGAATGGCTATTCAACTCCCCAAGAACTGTGCTGAAGAGTGCTGCAAACCCACTTGCCGCCTACATGAACCCCGCTGCTCTGGACAACTGCCACAGGAGCCACTTCATGAGACTTCATTGTTAGAACTGCTTGCCTCCAAAAGACCACCCTGCCACTGCAGAAACCACTGCTGCTTCCACTGGAAAATTGTCACTGACAGCCACCACCATAAAATCCACTGCCACCAAGGATGAAGCTATTAAATGCAGTATAAAATGCCCACTATAGCCACATTCTCCTTTAACACTCCTGCTCTCCTGTCTTAACGTGAAGGCTTTTTGCATCCTCACGCAAACTCATACTTTACTTCCTTCTTGAATTCCCTTGGATGTACATTTCTGCCAAATGCTCTTAAATTGCTGCTATTTCTTGACACACCCTCACTGGTTCCTAGATTACCAAACCAGTTAACCCACCATTCCTTAGGTAAGAGTTATCCTGGTCCAGATGCTGACTGGCTCCTGCCAGTGCTGTCCCAGCAGGTATTTTCAAACCTGCTGTGCAGAATTTGGAGAACAGGAGAATTAAGGACCCATGGTCTGATTCTATGTCAGTTCAAGCAGAGCCTATCACTTTCAATATGGTCAACTCATCCCAAATTGTTCTTCAATGCCTAATAAATCAAAACTTCCTAACCCATCTAATCCATGCACCTCTAATCTCGACCTGTCTATCTGGGTTTGCAAGGTGGAACAGGAAGCATTCAAGAATGTGACCTCAGAGGTCCCGGACTTTTCCCTCCTGTCTAGAAACCTAATCCCCACCTCCCCATACAGCCCTGACCTGGATAGCCCAAGCGAGCCTGATTTCATCCGATCTCAGAAGCTAAGCAGGGTCGGCCTTGGTCAGCAATTGGATGGGAGACCTCCAATGAAGACCAGAGTTGCAAAGGCAAAAAATGGCAAACCACCTCTGTTAACCTCTTGCCATGAAAACCCCGCTAGAGGTCGCCATAAGTCAGCTGTGACTTGACTGCACTCTCCTTAGTGATGTGGAAGGCCGAGATCTGAAAGGGTGAAGAAGTCAGGAAGTTGAAAGGAGAAAGGCTGTGGACGGGGAGGAGGCTACGGAACATCATTTCACAACAACAGGCTAAGACCTGTGTGCTGCTGGAAGAAGGAAAGAGCAGAAGCAGGTTGGGCCCAGGTGTGGTAAGGAAGGCCAAGGAGTCAGTCAGTAGCAATCAGTATATAAATAGTAGTAGTATATAAATATATAAAGTATATAAGTATATACTTTAAGTATATAAATCGAATATTATATAAAATGTTATTTCGATAAAGGATCACAGGGAGAAACTGAAGCTCGCAGCAAAAATAGCGCCGTTGTCATTCTGGTTACAAAGGAGGAAGAGATGTTTGTTAGCCCCCACCCCGCTCTGCTTCTTCTGGGTGATGATCCATCTCTCAGATAAAAGTTGCTATTTAAAAGAAACATTTTTTTTTTTGCAGAAGGATGAAACAAATGGGGAAAATGAAGTATTGTCTGCCCTTCTCCTCTTCCTCCTCCTCATTGGAGAAGATGCGGGCTGAGATCAGACTAGGCTGGAATTAAAATAATGGGCCAGGAGATAAACGATCTGCCAGTTCCTACTTGGAATTTGAAGTATGGCTGTTATTTCAAGCAGACACATTTGTGATATTAGTAAAAACTGAAAGGTTAAGCAGACATACGTTTCGAGGCAGTAACAAAGTGACAGAGCTGCGCCGAACACTCGTGATATGATGGAAGATTCTCAACAGGGCAGTTCCATATCAGTCATGCAGCAGAGTGATGTATTTTTATGAGGGATTTTATTGGGGATTTTTACTAGGCATTTGTCTTGTGTGCTTCCATTGCGCATTTCTGCTGTATATTTTAGATGATGTATGATGACACTTCGACAATGCAGGTTGATGCTATATAGTCTGATTGACTGACAAGGCTGGGATATGGCAGCCTGATAACAGTAATCGCTCTCTCTTGTTTGGCACCATTGTTTTTATTTGGGTTGCAGAGGAAGAGGAGGATTGGATTAAGCAGTCAACTGATCTGCTGCAGCGTTATTGACAGGGTTCATTTGCACATTGGAAATTAACACTAAACATGGTTTCTGCTTTAAGAAGGACAATTGTCTAGATTAAGCATGGTGGGAATCTGTTTGATCTCTGCAAATACTTCGGTTGTCCTGCATGCTGGCATCACATGTATAGTATACTTTATTGGCAAGAGATTATATGCAATTTTTCTATTGCAGGTTCCTATCAGTGTAGTGCAAGAGATGTGTTATTTTATCCACATTTGGCTTAATGCTGCATCATGGTTTTCCAATGAAAAAGGGACCAGTATAATGCAGACCTGAAAATATTTGTTGATGTCAGGGGTCATTTCGTAGAAAAAGAGCTGGAGGAACTCATTAGCATAACTCATTAGCATATGCCGCACCGCTTGCCATCCCCGGAAGTGTGTCATTAGTATAACTGATTTGCATATGCCACACCCCCTGACATCACCTATTCTGGCTGTTTTGGACCCAATCCTGGCCATTCAGGGCCAAAATTGGGCCCAAAATGGCAAAAAGGGCCTGGAAATGGCTGAAAAGGGCCCCCAAATGGTCAGGATTGGGCTGCTGATGAGCAGGAGAGTGATCCACCACCCATCAGAGGCCCGATCTGGGCTGTTTTGGCCCCAATCCAGGCCAAAACGGGCCCAAAATGGCTGAGAGTCAGGTAGGTGGGGCCACCTGACATGTGACCTCTTTGGGGAACTGCTAGAATTGCGTTCCTGTGCGTTCCCCCTCGAAATGACTCCTGGTTGTTGTAGTACATTTTTGCACATACTTGCTGTAATTGTGCATTGGTTTGTGCATCCAGTCAGTATTTTGCTTTTCCAAACACTTTGTGGACTCAGTGATAACACTGCCATATTATCTGTGGCATTTTGCATACATAACCAATGTGCAGCTTCAGCTTTCTTTCTAAAATCTAAGTGAATACATTTAAATAATAGTAATACACATTTCATTAAGCAAAGCCTATGAGTGCTGGTGCAAATAAACCTATTTTCACAATCTGCTTAAGTGTTTGTAAGGGGTGGTTTTTGTGGCCCACTTTAGGGGTTCCACTACTGAAAAAACCTCCCCCTGATCTGTACCTAAGATGGAATTTGCAGTGGAATCTCAGCAGAGTCTCGTTATCCCAGAAAATGAGAAATTTCTTTCTCATTTTCATAATTCCTTTCAGGGTTTCTTTTTAGGCAGAGGAGTTCAGGCCAGTTAGGAAGAAACTCACCAATGCTTACTAGGATTGTATTGAGAAGGAACATGCAGTAAAAGTCTGGCTTGAAAAAGCAACAAGAAATGGGATGTAGTCAAGGCTAGCGCACCCGTTGCCAACTGCCCAGGAGATCCTTCTTCCATCTGCTTTTCCTGGAGTACTCTGCCTATGAAAAGAAGAAACAAAGTTTATTCCTGCTTGGATTTGGACATCTATACTTACCTTGTTACTATCAGGATCGAATGTTTCTATGGATGTATTTTCTAAAAACAGATATTTTTGGCATTGGTTATGGAATATTGATGCGGTTGACCCAATGTTTGGGCTGTAGTGTTATTTACAAAGTATTAATAATTTTTGCACATATTGCACCTGCACTTTCTTAAAAAATATAAAAAAATAATATACTAGTTGGTGGTCTCTTTGGACCTTGGGTCCCCATTTTTTGTATAGTTCAGTGAATAAAGCTGACAGGATGAAAACTGGTTCATTTGAAATGTGGTGCTGGAGGATTGCTTTGCAGGTACCGTGGACAGCCAGAAAGGCAAATAAGTGGGTTCTAGATCAAACTAAGCCTGAATTCTCCCTAGAAGCTAAAATGACTGAACTGAGGCTATTTTACTTTGGTCACATCATGAGAAAACAAGATTCACTGGAAAAGCCAATAATGGTAGGAAAAGTGGATGGCAGTAGGAAAAGAGGAAGACCTAAAAAGAGATGGATTGACTTAATAAAAGAAGCTACACCCTCCAGTTTGCAGGATCTGAGCAAGTCTGTTGATGATAGGACATTTTGGAAGACTTTCATTCATAGGGTCACCATAGGTCAGAGGTGACTTGATGGCACATAACACAGAGACTTCTGGTTTGGGATCCATGAAGGTCTAACGCAGCTCTAGGAGCTGAGCTGTCCATGCTGCTGTTTTGAAGGCTGGAGGGGCGCAAATTGCCCCCAGCCACCTGTTCTCAGGTGGAGAACAGGCAAGAACGCTCGAGAACCTGAGGGCACGTTGATCTCAGGTGAGGGGGGGTTCTACACAACGAACTCCCACCCACCCTTGAGGTCCCACCCAAAGAAAGGTTGCTAAGATCTCTGCAGTGGCTCTGGAGTCAAATTTTGGCATAAGACCTACATGCCCAAGCTTCAGCAAAACAGCAAAGGGGCTGGATTCGATCAGATAACAGAAGCAGCGACTACAACCCAAGATAAACGTGAAAGGAGGTAAAGATCGCTATCTCTCAGTACGGGACAGATTTTAAAAAGAAATAAGAGGCAAAAGTGTATTTAAGACCTGCAACAGACTAGTTATATAAGGGGGAAGATTCCGGCAAGAAAAAATTTGAAAAAGTAAATTTGTAAGGAGAAGCTAGCGTGGAGTGTGGTGGGGAAGAGATAGCGGACTGTGAGAAAGCTTAAAAATCGTGAGAACTGCTGTGCAACGTAGTGGAACAGGAAGTGCGTCAGAACCATAAATGCCGGAAGTAGGGCAACGCCATTTTGAAAGAGGGTAACTGGCGACTTCAATGAAAACAGAAGTGGGCCATCTTTAAAGAAGGTAAGGGCGAGCGCTTCAGTATAAAACCATAGAGAAAAAACGCTTGACGTTTTGGACAGTCTAAAACAGTGTTTGAGAAAAACAAACTGGAATTGGACTTTTAAAAATAAAGGAAAGTAAAAAAGTAGTGTCACGGATTTAAGGAAAAGGGAAGACTCATGGGAGCGAAGCAGAGCTAGCCCCACGATGTCGAAGAAAGAGTGGCAAACCACGATGGAAAATTTGGACAAAAAAGTTTCAGAGGGAAATAAAGTGCTTAAGGACATGATGCTAGAGATGGCGAAAGAATTAAAAGACTTTAAAGAGACACTTAAATTGGAGATGGCAGAACTGACAAAAGGTATGGATAAAATACAAAATGACCTACAAGTTACACAGGAGAGAGTCAACGCAGTAGAGGAAACGGTGGAAACTTTAACAGACGTGCAAAAGACTGAAATGAGAGAGATGAGACAGAATGGCCGTTGCAGAATGTAAACAGATGGAAAAACAAAGAAGTAGAGGGAAAATCAGCCCAAGAACAGATTACAGAAATTTAGGCAGAATACCTGGGGAAAGAAGAGGAAGAAATTGCAGCTTTTTTGGACGTGGTGTATAGAATCAATTCCAGATTTGCAGCTCAGAGGAAGCTACTAAGGGATATGATTGTTCAGTTTACGACTAGAAGCACAAGAGAATTAATTGTGAGCAAACAATTTCAAGATCCATTAGAAGTCGATGGAAAAGTGGTGAGAATCATGAAAGAGTTGCCCAGATCGGTGCTGTTCAAGCGGAAGAAGTATAGAGAACTGGTTCAGATGTTAAAAGAGCTGAAAATCAGATATAGATGGGAAATACCAGAAGGACTGACATTTGAGTTTGGTGGAGCTAGAAAGAGCATCAGATCTGGCCATGAGATGGAGACTTTTATTAGGGAAAATGAAAAGGTCTTACCAAAAACTATAAGAAAGTGATCATGGAATGTAAAGTTATATCTTGGAATGTTAATGGATTAAATTCACCTTGTAAATGCAAAGCTACTTTCCACTGGCTATCAAAACAAAAATGTAATATAGTTTGTCTGCAATAGACACATATTAGAAAGCAGGATGAAAAATATTTGAAATTTGTTAAATTGGGAAAAGAACATGTTGCCGCCTCTAAAAAGAAAAAGAGGGGAGTTGTATTGTACATAAAAGAAGAATTGCAGCCCAGACTAATTTTAAAAGATGCAGAAGCCACATATTTAGTAGTGGAAATTATTTGGAACTCTAAGAAAATATTGATGATCGGGATTTATGCACCTAACGGTGCAAAAGAAATTTTTTTTTAAGGACTTAGAGAAACAATTAGATGAATTGACCTATGATCACATAATCTTGGCGGGTGACTTCAATGGAGTCGCGAACCTGGAAGAGGACAAGCAGTCTAAAGCTGCTCACAAAAAAAGAGGACTATTACCAAAGGCGTTTTTTATGCTTAAGGAACAAGAAAGTTTAGAAGACGTGTGGAGGAGACAATACCCTAAGAATAGACAATATACATTTTACTCTGCAAGACATTTCACACTATCAAGAATAAATATTATCTAGGCCTCTAAAGAACTGACACTATGGACTAGAGAGGTGGAGATAATGCCAAAGGTAGGCTCAGATCATAATCCAATTATGTGGAGATTTGGGAAAAATAACAAAAGAAAAGGATGGAGAATAAATGAGGACTTGTTACAAATAGAAGAAAATATTGCATTGCTGCGAAGGGAGACCAAATTTTTCATACAATATAACCTGAACAAAGAAGTGCCAACCAATAAAGTATGGGACACATATAAAGCGGTGATAAGAGGCATACTAATAGACCTGAATGCAAGAACTAGGAGGAAAAAGGAGGAAAAGAGATCTGAAATTTTGGATAAAAAAAAGCCAAAGAGATACAACTTAAGAAAAGACCAGGAAAAAAAAAGACATATCAGGATATTAAAATTTTGCAGGAACAATTGACAGCAATGGATAATAAAGAATTAGAGTGGAATTTAAAGAGGATGAATCAGAGGTCGTTTGAAGGTGCAAATAAACCTGGGAAATATTTGGCATGGCAACTAAAAAAAAGGAAGGAGAAGTAAATTATAAGTAAAATTCTAGAAGATGATAAGGTGCTTATGGACCAAGCAGCTATTAGTAGAGCCTTTTTAAAATTTTATGCAAAATTGTACCAAAAAAAAGAAGTGAGTAAAGATTTAATAGCGGAATACCTAGAGAAGATAAAAATGCCGACAATTCCTGAAAAATGGAAAGAGAAATTAAACAAGGAAGTGACGGAAGAAGAAATAAAGGAAGCTATACAATCAACGAAGATAGGAAAAGCGCCAGGACCAGATGGACTAACGGCAAAGTTTTATAAAGTGATGACTAACGAACTGGCACCATTCCTGAAAGAGGCAATGAATGGAGCGATGCAAGATCAAAGGATTCCTGACTCATGAAATGAAGCCAATATATCGCTGATTCCGAAGGAAGGTCAGGACATGACCAATGTTAAAAATTACAGACCAATTTTGTTGTTGAATAATGACTATAAAATATTTGCAAAGGTGTTGGCAGAGAGGTTGAAAGGATGGATGTCGGAATTCATTGCTGAAGAACAGGCGGGATTTTTACCCAACAGACAAATTAAAGACAATTTGAGGACAGTAATAAACGCTATTGAATACTATGACAAGCACTGTGACAGAGAGGTTGGTTTTTTCTTCGTAGACGCGGAAAAAGCATTTGATAATCTGAACTGGGATTTTATGTTTGCTACCATGGAAAAGCTGCAAATGGGAGAAAAGTTTATACAAGCGGTCAAGGAAATTTATAGAGACCAGAGTGCAGCAATTATAGTGAATGAGGACTTGACAAAAAAATTGAAAATCAGTAAAGGAACCAGACAGGGATGCCCGTTGTCTCCATTGTTGTTTATTTTGATTTTGGAAATATTGATGATTCAAATACGTGAAGATGACACAATCCGAGGTATGAAAATAAAAGAGTTCTCTTACAAGGTCAGAGCTTTTGCGGATGACATAATGTTAATAGTAGAGGATCCAATTGAAAATATGCCAAAGGTAATAGAGAAAATAAAAGAGTTTGGAGATTTGGCTGGATTTTATGTGAATAAAAAGAAGTCAAAGATTTTGTGTAAGAATATGACTAAACAGAAGCAGCAAGAGCTAATGGAGATAACAGACTGTGAGGTGACTAATAAAGTAAAATATCTTGGCATTGAACTGACTGTGAAAAACATAGATTTGTTCAAAAACAATTATGAGAAACTGTGGATACTAATAGAGAGAGATTTAATAAAAAGGAACAAACTGAATTTATCATGGCTGGGAAGAATTGCAGCAGTAAAAATGAACGTCTTACCATGTGTGATGTTCTTGTTGCAAACTATACCAATTATCCGAGACTCCAAACAATTTGATAAATGGCAAAGGAAAATCTCAGATTTTGTGTGGGCAGGAAAGAAACCACGAGTGAAAATGAAGGTTTTACAAGATGTGAAGGGAAGAGGTGGCTTTCAACTGCCCAACATAAGACTGTATCATGAGGCAGTATGTCTTGTATGGCTGAAAGACTGGATAACTTTAAAAAACCGTAAGTTGCTGACCCTGGAGGGACATAAAAAATATTTGGATAGCACGCATACATGTGGTATGACAAAGTAAAAGCGGACTCTTTGTTT
This sequence comes from Eublepharis macularius, assembly GCF_028583425.1. Lineage (NCBI taxonomy): Eukaryota > Metazoa > Chordata > Lepidosauria > Squamata > Eublepharidae > Eublepharis > Eublepharis macularius. The sequence goes on from NC_072799.1 coordinate 78,908,178, forward strand.
TTGCATCACTATATTCGGAGAAGCCTCTTCACGGTCTGGAAGAAATACAAGTTGTATATGGAAGATGGAATTCCTTCATGGGTGCTTCCATATGAAGTAATAGATCCGAGAACTGTCGATAATGAACAGCAATGTCTAACTTACAAGGAGATTACACAAATACAATATTCAAAGTTGAGAATAAAGACAGAAGAAGAATTGTCTCCTTGTTATGGATGGTTCCAGTACAGACAGATCAGAGACCTTTATAATGTGGACTGCCAGAGAGGAGGAATAAGACTGGAAAATTCAGAGTTAGAGGAAGTGATACTACAAGAAGGCAAGAAAGAAATGGAAAAAAGTGGGATGTAAAAGGAGAACTGTGGCAGTTTGAAAATTTTTAAAGAACAATGTTGCAATGAGAAGAGAGAAGGGATCTTACCATTTAGGGGGAATGTAATTATAATCTAAGCTAATATAATATTTAAGGGGATTTTACATTGAGTATATGGCATAATGAGAAGGGGTAAATAGATATCTCAATGAGGTACACTATATATGATATATAATATAAAATAACAGGTTAGTGGCTCAGATTCTATATTATAACATAATATGTGGTTGTGCTATGTGGCGTTGTGTGCTGTGCTACATTGGTGGCATAGCATACAACATATATATAATATATTATTGTGATATATACTATATTGATAGTGTATTTGAAGAAAAGAAATAGAATAAGTTTAAAGAAAGAGATAGGGCGATCCCTGCTACATATTATATTATATTAGTATGTTATATTGATATGAGATATACTATATTGATAGTAGGTTTGATAGAGGTTATGTAAAAAATAAGAATGTGATTAGAATAAGAGATATTATGATTTAAAGTTGGTAGGAAAATATAAATGAAATAGATTTAAGTAATAAGAAGGGTTAAGGGTTGGAAAGCTGTTGGAAGTCAATAGGGAGGGGGGAGGAAAAGGGTGGGGGAAAGAGTAAGGGGAAAAATGGGAATATATGTGTTAAATTTGGAAAAAAACTTTTGATTTTCCACTCACTAATAAAATTTTATTGATGGCACATAACACACACACAGAATCAAGCCAGTCAATGGGAGTCTCATTTACAGAGCCTGCATGTAACTGTGAGATGTTTCCTTCATGTTAGCTCTTTAAAATATGTTGCTTCTCCTGCTGAACATTTACATGACATTTTTCCCCCAGCAGAAAGAGAAAGAACAAAGGAAGCTCATAATGAGAAGCTATAATGAACTACACTGCAAGTTAATTAGAGAACAATTAAACATTCAACCAAGATTGCTCATTAAATTACCACTGAGTCTTTCTGGCCCACCAACTAAGGTCAATGATTATACCAGCTGCCCTTTGAATGTCTATTCAATATTAACAGCTTCCTGGAGGCAAGCATGGACTCTGCGAAAAACTTTGAGAATTGTCTGTGACATACATAGACTCTCTGTGGGTACAAATGCATCCCATGGCTTTTACAGCTTTCCTTGGTCACAATACCCAAAACATATCCACTCTTTTCAAGTCACAACAATTGCAGAAATACATATAAAAACACGTAAATCCTTATATTGTTACAACCATCATTTAGCAGCGTTTTGTGTTTTTAAAAGCAGAAGACCCTATTTGCTATACGGCAAATACAAATTTGGGACCTGTTCACATAACTTTTATATTGCAGTGATTTAAGAGAAGGCATTAATTTGCAAGTAGTGATACCAAATGTCATCACAGACCTCAGCTATGAACTTGAGGTTACCAGAGTTCCAGTTCCTAGTTGTAAGGATGGTCATGCTGGTCAATAACATGGGCCGATTCCAGACGGCCCTCCCCATTGCGAAACGTCGTGCGTCGTTGCATGTTGTCGCGCAGAAAATGCGAAATATCGTGTTTTCTGCGCGACGACGTGTGACGACGCGCGACGTTTCGCAATGGGGAGGGCTGTCTGGAATCGGCCAAGATCTTGGGGATCCACTGAGTGGATATGCTGCTTCTATTCTTTTCCCATTTAGGGTTTATTTAATTAGAGTTGCTGGGGTTCCCATCACATCAACCCTGGAGACTCATGGGTAGAGGTGGGCACGAACAGGAAAAAAAAAAAAAAGAACACGATGTTCGTTGTTCGTTGCCATCCACAAACAGGGAATCACGAACAACCACGAACATGACCCTGTTCACCAACATGTTCATGGTTGACTGTTCGTGAGAGGGAGGGGGGAGACTTGGAAGGGAAGAAAGTTCCCTGTGCCATTTGCGAACGGTGTGGGGAACCTCCTTCCCTTCAAAGTCTCCCTCCTTCCAGCTGTGCAGCAGCAGGGAGAAGGACATTTCACCCCGGCAGGCTGCACTCAGCTGCTTGTCATGGGTTTCCCTGACAAGCAGCTGAGTGGGGGATTTAAATGTCCCTCTTCCTGCACTGCAGCAGCAGGGAGAGGGACATTTAAACCCCGGCAAGCTGCAATCGGCTGAATCGGGGGTGAAGTGCTGCTAGGCTTAGATTGGGGTTTCCAGGGCAACAGGAGTTCAGACTGAGTTCAGAAAGTCCGTGCCTACTGTTGCCAAGGGAATTGATTGAAAGGCACCAGACTGTCTGTCTTGATGAACGACTGATGAACACCATGAACAGGGCTTGGAATGAACGGGCTGTTCGTGGCTTTTTTTTTTGTTCGTATTGCTGTTCGTGACCACCTCTACTCATGGGGTGAGGTCTAGTGACGTATTAGGATGGTATTTAGTGATGTCACAGTTAGGATTGCCCGCGATTGGAGGGCAAACTCCCTCCAAGGCTCTCTGTCCCGAAGATGCTATCTGTTCTCTCTGTCCCAAAGACGCGAGAAGACACTATCTTCCATGTTTTTTGCACGATGTTTCACAACGTTACAGAAGCAGGTTAGTAGTGTGAAAATGACCATGATATCAGCAAGGTTTAAACTTGGGATTCGAGCCATGCACGTGCAACTCACACACATACCATACCTGTTTCCATGCCTGACTTTTAATTGTAGGATATTTGGAGGCCAATAACCATGGCGAGCAGAACTATCATTTTAATAGGCACATGTTCAAATATCTTCTTTCTTTCTTTGAAAAAAATATAAATGAATTGATTCCCAACAGAAAAGAACTCATAGTGCTACTGTAAAGGAAAGGCCAGTGAAGATTGGTCGATCTTGTGATCTTCTCTAATTGTTTATGAGAGGCCGAGGGCCTCAGGCCTCATTCTCTAAAGGTGCACTTCTTTTTTGATTTGTACAATTTTCCTGCAAATGATTTTTAAGGGGCAGAAATGCCAGATACACAGGATTATCAGGTTTGTCATGTCCCTGGATAAAACTTGACTTCTGCTTAAAAGAGAATCTGGTTGTAAAATTCCCAGAAGTACAGTACAACATCAAAAACACATTCACCCAGTAAATTATTTTATTGGTGAACAGCAATAATTGGCAACTCTATGAATTTTAATGGGACAATTACATGCGGATCGATACAGTTACATTTAATGATTTTTCTCTTGCCAACTTCTCAGCATTGTCAGTTGACCTTTAATGGGGATTCAGTGAGGCAAAACACCTTTCCAGAAACCAACACAATGAGAACAGTTGTTCTAAAACAAAATCAGCTTGCTCCTTGGAACTGATGAATGAACAGTGTTCCAAATTACATGGCATCAGTGAGGCAAATATCTGAGGAGAGAATTGTGTTTACTTCCTGAAAGCCTAGTCATGGGTCTCAACTGCCAAGTCCCAGTCCAGTAATGTTGGAATGACTCTCGTTCTTAATTTTTCAACTATGCTCATAGTATATCAATAAATAAATACATTACTTCTTAGAGATCTAAATCAGACATCCATCTGGCCTCAACCTGGGCCTGGGCTTTTTCTGCCCTGGCCCCAGCCTGGTGGAATGCTCTCCCACTGGAGATCCAGGCCCTGCGGGACCTGTTTCTGTTCCACAGGGCCTATAAAACGGAGATGTTCCACCGGGCCTTTGGCTGAGTGCCAGCGGGTGTCCCCCTTCTTCCGTCTAAGACCATCACTTTTTCGGGGGCTGCCCTCGGCCACTTACTATGCCCATCTACTATGGCCATATACAGACTCCCAAATATTTATTTAAATAGCCTGCACCTGAACTATTTTATTTATTTATTTATTTATTTAATTACATTTTTAGACCGCCCTCCCCATCAGACGGGCTCAGGGCGGTTTGACAACAAATTAAAAACAGTAAAAACATTATAAAAAACATTAAAACATCGTATAAAAAACCATTAAAATTGGCGGGTGTAGAATATTAAATATTAAAATGCAGCATTGTCCTGCATGGGTGGTGGAGGGTCTTCAGTGGTATGGCCAGCGAGAGGACAGCCTAGCCCCCACCAAATGCCCGGTGGAACATCTCCGTCTTGCAGGCCCGGCAGAAAGATAACAAATCCTGCCGGGCCTTAGTTTCCTCAGACAGAGAGTTCCACCAGGTCGGAGCCAAAACTGAGAAGGCCCTGGCTGTGGTAGAGGCCAGGCGGACCTCCCTGGGGCCAGGGACCATCAGCAAGTTCTTAGTGGCTGATCGAAGCGACCTCCGGGGAACATATGGGGAGAGGCGGTCCCGAAGGTATGCTGGGCCCAGTCCGCATAGGGCTTTATAATGACTTTTTAAAGACTATTATTGATTTTATGGTTTTGTGATTAATTCACTGGGTTTTATGAATGTTGCCCTGAGCCCATTTGTGGGGAGGGAGGGGTATAATTCAAATCAAATAAATAAATAAATTCAAAACTGACTCAAATTTCTAAAAAGAGAAACAGATTGCTGGATTTCACAGAGAAATTTGACAAAGAGGAATTAAGAGAATTCCACTTAACAATCTTAACGAGGGACAAAGACATACTCTATGGGAAGAAGTCCATGGAAATATTAGTCTGGATCTAAAACTACATCTAGAGCCAGAGATCTACAACAATCTTAACATATCTCCAGCAGATTGTGCAGTTTATCATTAGATGTTACCTGAATTGGTCTCCTTGTGAGTAATAGAGAGAACCCTCGAGCTGCAGGAGGGCCATCGGGGCAAGCGGAGAGCAGGGAAGTGATCAGTGAACAACAACTTCCACCAGCCCTACCCAGATCAACTCTTAGTGCCAAGCTACAAGCCAGACAGGACGCCTACACTTCCCATCAAAACTTGCGGGAAACTGACACAAGTTCTCCTCATGTCAGGCGTCACTTGTAGCTTGGCTCTGAGGAAGGTTACTTTGTGATCATTTTTATCCTTGGCAAAAAGATGTGAAGTTGCTCACAAGACGGAAGGGCTTAGGAAGACAAGGGACTCTGTTTTAAAAATTCAAAATAAAATAAAATAAAAATGTAAATTTTCCAATAAAATAAAAAATAAAAAGCCCCTCACCAGTGACAGGGGAGGAAATAGCCTCTGTAATATCCAAGCCTCACAGGAATCTAGAAACCTGCCAGCCTGTCCTTGAGTTTCTGGCTAAGGGGCAGGCTCTGCTGCCTTTGCTGCCGGTGGAAGGGACAGGCTTCCAGCAGAAACAAGCCAGCATGGTTTGCCAGAGGCCAGTTTGATACTTTCTCTTCTAAAATTGAAAAAGACTGTGGGTGGAGGCCAGGTCTACTTGACCACCAGCTGCTAACATCTCTCTTGCCAAATTAGAGCTGTTTCCCCCAAAGTCTTCCTCTCTTTCCCTCCCCACTCTTGTGCCTTCTCCAAATCCTGAAATGCTCCTGAAATTCCAGGAGATAAATTTTCATTTCTCCCAGAATTTAGGAAAGCTTTGTATCATTTCAGGTGTCCCTGAGCCAACACAAAACAGCTAATTCCAGGTTTAATTTCTGCTCAGGTGTATCTGAATGCACACCCCTGCCAATGGTTTCAACCTATGTGCTGGCTGGGGGTCCTGTTGAATGACACACAGACACTTTTCGTTTGGTTGAAATGGCCACAACTTTATTGATTACAGCCTTTGGGGCATTGGCAAACCATAAGGCAGCAGATCCCAGGCACTGAAAGGCCCTTCGCTGTTTGATGTGTTGTTCCCCCAGCCACGAAGCTGGCAACAACAGGATGGCAAGTGACGTTCTGCTGTCAATGGCAGCTAGACGGTCCTTGCCACTGCTTTTGACCACAGGAGTGAGCCACCCATTATGCTCACACCTTTAGGAACTGGTCCAATGCCTCAAAACTGCCTAAACTTGTGACTGGCCCCACCAGCAGCTCTTAAACAAGGGACAAGTGGTCAGGGAAGTGTCCTTCTTCTGCCGTCGGTGATTGGAAAGAAGAGGGTCTTCTGGTGGGATCCTCCTCTTCCGCTACTGACCTTTGCCTTGTCCTCCAGCCTAGCCCTTGGTTCAACACAGCCCGTGGTGAGTCTGTGAGCTTGCTTTTCTCCTGTCCCTAGAAGTCACAGATCCAGTGAAATACGTGTCACAGCTGATGCAGAATTAAAGCCCCTCCTTGTACCATTCAGTCAGTAATGGAGCATAAATGGAGCAATCTAGAGGAAAGCATTCCTAATTTAGCTGTTAAATCACTCTCTTCTTCCTCAGGATCTAAGCCATACAGTCAAGTTACAAAATACTCAGAGCTGAATTTTTCTGACAATTATCAATTTTGATTATTGATTCCATTTGGAACAGTCACAACAGTAATGTTAACAATGGGGTTTTCCTGTTCATAATAATAACATTGGATTTATATACCACCCTTCAGGACAACTTAACACCCACTCAGAGCGGTTTACAAAGTATGTTATTATTATTAGCTCCATAACAGTCACCCTGTGAGGTGGGTGGGGCTGAGAGAGCTCAGAAAGAGCAGTGGCTGATCCAAGGTCACCCAGCTGACTTCATGTGGAGGAATGGGGAATCAAACCTGGTTGTCCAGATTAGAGTCCCGCACTCTTAACCATTACACCAAACTGGCTCTGAGATTTATGTTTGAATATGTTTAAATTATGTACAGCTAAAAAGGAAATATACATGGGAGTACACCAGCCTGGACCCCCATTTAACACATTCCTTTCCCCACCTTCCATGATGAGATCTTCTGTCCATAATTGAGGAGCAAATCAATTAGCATTCATAAGCTCTTATAATTCATTCCTGGGAAAGATACATTCCCCAACTAAATTCATCAACTTAGCTCTGGTGGACTCCATTAACAAACTGCCCCTTTTGTGCAGTTCCAGGAAAGACTTTGTGTACTCTCTTTCATACACCCAGCAACAAGTAATCAAGGTAATCAAATCTTTGTTATTCCCAGGAACTGACCGTTGGAGTCTTTGTCCCAATGTCTCCCACCTCAGGGCACATTTTACCCTATAAGAATAGTGCCCTGGCCCCATTCCCTTGCGGTTACCCCAAGCCACTTGCTGTCTTGGCCAAGGACACTGGCTCTTTGAAGCTACTATCTTCCTCCATGGACTAGACTGCTCTCCAGCATAGGTAAATATACTTCCCCTCCCTCATTCTATTCCAACTTCTTGGTAGCTTCCTAGGACTCTGTGTGTGTGCAACCATTTATTATTTACTCCTGTGTGTGCATGTGTTTTTCCTCTTTTAATAAAATATTACTGTTTGAACTTAAAACACCAGTCTCATCTGCTATCTGGGAAGGTACTCCATAAAAACTCCTTGCAGTCATAGCTGGAAAAGTAAGGATGTGTGGAGGAATCTACAACTTCGATCATGACCCCTTTAAACAAGCCCTATATGCAGGATTAAATTCCCAAACAAAAATTACCCTGGGACCAATAGATTTGGCTAACAGCACCTGGGCAGATATTTCAGAAAATATCAGGACAGTTGCAGAGAAACTGGTGCAAGTCAGTTTCTGGTGCCCTCCAAGTCCCCTGGTAAACCCCTGAGTCTAGGTGCCCAGAGCCATCCAAGCGGTGGACCTATGCAAATAATGGCCCCCATTCTCAGTATAGGAATGAGAGAGGTTTTCGTTTCCTGGCCCAACCCCACATGGCTCTGGGAGAGGGTGGGAGTGGTGCACAGCCCAGCTGATTGGTGACCATCATGTGCTGCTGGGCCAAGAGTTGCTGGGAGCCCGGAGTGCTGCCTGGGCTGCACTCCCTTGGCGGCCACCGCCAAGGTGCAGCGGCCTCCAAGGTAGCCCAACTAATTGTGTCTGGTCTGCTGCCAGGCTGCAAGAGAATGGAGCAACTGCCGGACAGGCACACTTGGCCCAGAGCACAGCTCATCCTCCACCAAAGGGCCGTGGGGCCAGTGTGCACACCACTTGATAGAGTCACAGGCCGAGGCTCCTGCTCCCAGTGGTGGCAGGACGAGGCTGCAACTGTGGGAGGGAGGTGGATGGTCCCTGCGGTGAGCAGCTCTGCCCGTGCTGCAGCACCTGAGCTGGGGAGCCGGGAGGGCTGTGCGGCAGGGTCCTCTCTTGGGTGTGTGGGGGGTTCTGTCTTGCCTGCAGGCAGCACAGCCAAGCAATCTGTTCTGGCAGAACCCTCGAGCTGCAGGAGGGCCATCAGGGTGAGCTTTGAGCAGGGAAGCAATCAATGAAGAACAACTTCCATCAGCCCTTCCCAGATCAACTCTTGGTGCCAAGCTACAAGCCAGACAGGACGCCTACGCTTCCCGTCAAAACTTGTAGGAAACTGACATGAGTTCTCCTTGTGTCAGGCGTCACTTGTAGCTTGGCTCTCAAAATCATGTATTGCTGCATGCTGGACACCTAAAAGATCTACTGCACATGTGTTCACTCTGTTTCAATGGGCAATGCGGATGATTTGGTTGTCATTTCCTTGTATTCCAGTGTTTTCTCTGTGCTGCTTTCCATCTTCCCCCACTCCCCAGAACTGCTATGTGTTGATTTTTATTTCACTTACAGTGTAATTGCTGTGCCAACTCTCCACGTATGAACTTGCAAAGCATTGTTGAGACTTCTCAATGCTATTGTTCTTTTAAAAGTTCCTCCTCATAGGAATTATTTTAAAGTAGCTTCTTCTCTCTGCATCATTTCCTTACCAAGACTTGTTTTCCAGTGCCCTGACTTGGATGGCTCAAGCTGTCCCAATGTCAGAAGCTAAGCAGGGTCACAGCTGGTTAGTAGTTGGATGGGAGACCACCAAGGAAATCCAGGGCAAGTTCACAGAGGAAGGCAATGGCAAACCACCTCTGTTCATCTCTTGCCTTTTAAACCCTATGGGGTTGCCACAAATTGGCTGCAACTTGATGGCACTTTAAACACATTTCCAAGTGAACATAATCATGTGGTTCTGATGGTGAGATTGAGCACTGCTGGATTTTTAAGGGAAATATAGCATTATATTAAGTGCTGTGTAGAACTATTCAATCCCACTTGTCACTGTTTGCAGAAATGGAATCCTTTCGCCACATAAAAGGGTCATAGTGTAGAAGAAACTCAGATTTCATTACTCTGTTGGGGAGCATAAGATTGTACCTTGTTTATTTACTCTCAAGATAGCTATCGAGTAGCAGAAATGTGTATAGAAATGTGACAATACAGAAGGGCTGTAGTTGAGTGAATGGGTGAACGCTGTCAACTACTCCCTTTCCTCAGCTGCCTCTCTTTCTCGTCACGGCTCAGCTTGCCGTTTACTGCTTGAATTTCCTTCGACATATCTGAAGAACTAGGCTGTGACTCACAAAAGCTCAGACCGAAATAAACATTGTTTGTTTTTAATGTGCCACCAAATTTTTGTCTTATTTTGGAAGTTTCAAACATAGTAAAAAGAAGAAAAGACAGAGGGAGAGAACTGGTCATCTGCCTTTTTTCTACCAGTGTCTTTAATGTCTGTGCTACTAAAGAGATTCATGTGAGCAGACATTTCAGACATTTGGAACAGAGCCGTATGTATTCTACAACTTGTATCCCTCTCTTCCACCCACTCAAGCCCACGCAAACAATGCTAAAGATGACAAAAAAAATCCAAAACAGTCATTAAAATTGGGAAATAAAATATAATGGGATATTAAAATAAATTCAAACAACATTCAAAAGCATTTGCTTTTGAATGTTTTGATATTTCATGGGAGTTTTGATATCTGCCCTTCTTTCTAACATTGCTATGAGAGAAAACAGCCTCCTTTTTTTTGCTGTGCTCAGATAGTAACACCTTGTTTCTTTTTCTCATATTTCCTATGAATTACTTTTCATGCTAAGGAATTTATTGAATGGTCAGAAAAGATAAACGTGAATGCTGTCTAGGTTGACAGTATTAGATTAACGGCACTACGCCTTTTTTGTTTCACGAAATGGTAAATGGCCACTGACAACTGAAGATTGTGACTCTGTCCAATAGCTGAAACGGTATCCCAAAAACATCAGCCTTATGGAGCAATGTAAATGAAGCCTATACCTTTGTTACACTGGAATAAGCCCATTGGTGTCACTGTGCATTCTAATAACCTTGTGGCAATGAAAACTTAAGCCACCGGCTCTTTGACATTATTAAGGCCACATCAAATGAGTTCAGCATTCTCAGCCTGTCCAAATTTTTGGTGTACGTAAAAGGATGCAGCTGCAGGTGCCCTCTTTACCCTTGCTGGTGAGGCAGCTGTAGTTGTTTTCTCCTTGAGCAAGAGCAATCAGGCCGGGCTCGGAAGAGAACTAGCTATGCATAGACCAAGGAAATCTGGGGAGGTATAGTTGTACCCAAATGAGAATTGAACGGGATGCCTGAAGACCTCGGATTTGTTTCCCTCCGTACTTGCCTTGTACTCAAATTGTACAGTGTTTCTTTTCCTTAATTTTAGCTCCTTCCAAATGTTTGCGTTCCTTTTTCAAAAAATCATTCTTGCTAGAATTCAATATATGCGATAAATAAATATGATTTACCTTTAAGGTTTTAATACTACAGTATTTTTTGTTCTTTTCAACTTCATTAAGTATTGTGAATATGTTTGTGAGTGGAAATATATGACAGATTTGGTCAAATTAGTATCATTATTACTATTAACAACAACAATATAACATTCGATTTGTATACCACTCTTCAGGACAACTTAACACCCACTCAGAGTGGTTTACAAAGTATGTTATTATTATCCCCACAACAATCACCCTGTGAGGTGGGTGGGGCTGAGAGAGCTCTGAGAGAGCTGTGACTGACCCAAGGTCACCCAGCTGGCTTCAACGGGAGGAATGAGGAATTAAACCCAGCTCTCCAGATTAGAGTCCTGCTGCTCTTAATCACTACACCAAACTGGCTCTCTATAGAAACAAACAGAAAAGTCCAAAATAGGCAGACAGTAAACTCTAATGTTCTCCATACCAGAAATGTAAAGATAGTATACGCAGAGTAGATGTTGATGAACATTGTAATGTGGTGGCCAATTGTGAATTTACCAGAAGGTAGCCATCTTTGAAGCTAGTGATTTGAATTTCTTGGTCACATAGTCAGGAAAACTTTAACACATCGCTCCAATCAATTGGAATTATGGAACAGCATTCATCTTAGAATTTATCATCATGCGGCCCGACTCCAAAGACAACTGGTTCTCTGCATGTTTGCAGTGAGCTGACACCTTGGTTCTGAGCTGAGGATTGCCTACCACACTGAAAGTGGTTCAGTATATGGATCCAAAGACTGAAACCAAGTACCATAAACCAAAGAATGCAGAAGACCTATAAACTATACAAGACCTACTCAGCTGCTTCTCTTAAGCCATCAACTCCAAATGCAGCAGTGCGTAATTTGGTTTTTCATATACATAATTTACACTTTTCATTAAGTTTGTGGATTTCAGATGCTTTTAATTTCAAGTATTATAGGCTCTCTGATGCAGCACAAACCACAATTTGATGCGTTTCCATGAGAGTGGAAGCTGGAAATAACTAGTAACGATAATGAAATCCAAGCATTTATTTTATAAGATGTAAGGTTAATTGTTTACAGACGGGATGAGTTTTTACCCAAAGACAATTTCACTCAGCAGACAATGCTTCTTCCTAAGCATTCATTATAATGCCAGTGGCAATATTAATCAGAACATTGCTGAAGAATTGCTAAAGGAAATGGCTCTGCAGAAGATTGGGGTAGAACAAGCCAAACTTTGAGCGAACACCAATTCGCTGTCCTTTGTATTTCAAGGCTTGGGTCAACATGCAGTTAATAATCACAGAATATAACTTGTCACCTGCTAATCTGAATACAGACAACGAACCATGATGGACAGCCTGCTGTGTGCATGACTAACTGCCTGTTGTTCTAATCCTAGGTAAGCAGCAAAACTAGATTGAGTCCCTACTAAACTAGTGGTGAGCAATGCTGAGATTGGTTGATCACAAACTCTACAGGCCTGGCCTAGTAAATAGACATGGGCACAAATTGAAATACGAAGCAAATTTTGTCACAAAATGGGCCATTTTGTGTGTCGTGAAACAGCATTGTGTGGGGCTACGGTTATCACAAAATTATCATGAAATTCACAACTTTTTGGCCTGTGTCATTAGCTTTGTGAATGATTCATAATTGCAGATAGGCTGGTGCCAATCTATTGATTCCCTAGGCAACAATGGGCCCAGACCTTTTGTTGCCATTGGAAACCCCAATCATAGCACACATACCCTTGATTGGCAGCTCTTCTGGCCATCTGGAGAGCTTCCATTCTGCCCTATACAGCCAGGAGCTGGGGGTCAATTCCCTAGGCAACCAAGAAAGAGGGCCTTCTGTAGCCATGGGCACACCAATCTCACCCCTCCAAACCCTGTTAGGCAGGTCTGTCAGCCAACCACAGACCTCTTGTTCTAATCTATGTCAGCGTCTTGCTAGGATTGGAGTGGGAGGGTGTGTGGAAGGATTTGGGATTGTGCTTTTGGCTGCTGCTGCTTTAAAGAGACTGAAAGAAGCCCCTTATTTCCAGCTCTTGGCCTTGCTGTGGGAAGGTCTTTGGGTGAGGGTGCCTTTTTTCCTCCACCACACCCCGCCCCACCCCTTACTCTGTCTTCCCAGCCCAGCTCCACCACGGCCAGTCCTTCGTCCTCCTCTGATCCAGCAACTCCCGGTCCCCGTTTCAGTCAGGCACTCTGGCAGCACTTCCCTTCCCACCCTTCCCATTGATCTTCCCGATCAACGTATTGCAAACTGGGAGGGTGGGTGGAGGAGAGCCTGCTGAAGTCTCCCTGCGAGTTTGGCATCTCCAGGTATGAAGGGGGCCGTTGAAATGCCCTGGGTTCTGACTTCCTGTTTGGGATCCATGGAGGTCTAACGCAGCTCCACTTGCGGAGCTGACCGGACTGCCGTTTTAACCGGCCGGCGGGGTGAAAATAGCCCGCGGCCGACTGCTCTCAGGCGGGGAGCAGGCAAAGAACGCTCAAGACCCTAGGGTGAGCTAGATCTCGGACGAGGGGGGGCTCTATACAACGAGTCTCCCCCCGATCCTTGAGGTCCCACCTTGCGACGGGTCGGCTATAATCTCTGCGGCAGTTTTGGGGCCAATTCAGCTGGCATAAGACCTACATACCCAAGCATCGATTGGGGGAAGAAGCTGAGAGGAGAACTTAAAATCGAAACAGCGATTACAACCCGAGAAAAGTGAAGAGAAGGTAAAGATCATTATCTTCTGAGACGGGACAGATTGATAAAAACAGAGAGGAAAAAAAGTAGATTTTTAAACTGCAACAGACTAGTGAAAAGGAGGGGAAGACTCGGCAGGAATTGAATTTAAAAAGAGACTAAGTTTAAAGAAGTTATTAAAGAAATGGGACTATTGTTTTGAATACCTGTGGCTTTGGAGCTGTGAGAAAAAGACACCATCGCGAGATCTGCTGTGGGAAGATGGGAGACAGGAAGTGCGTAATAACAATAGAGTGGCTGGAGAGAAGCGGCCCTTGCTGGAGGGCAGGAAGTAGGGAATCGCCATTTTTGAAAGGGGAAGGGTCGCGGCTTCAGCGGAAGAGGAAGTAGGCCATCTTGGATTACAAAATCATAGAGAAACCATAGAGAAAAGACGCCCGACATTTTGGACTCTTTAAAATTTAATTTCTATAAGAAGACCGGGACATTTAAAATAGAAAAACGTTAAATTTTACGCCACGGAGTTAAGGAAGAGAGCGGATTCGTGGGAGCGAGCTAAAGCAAGCCCCACGATGTCAAAAAAAGAGTGGCAATCGGCAATAGAAAACCTGGATAAAAACCTGGACAAAAAACTTTTAGATATGATTAAAGAACTTAAGGACACGAAATTGGAGCTGATAAAAGAGGTTAAAGAGGTTACACAGACAGTAAAATCGGAGCTGTCAGAAGTGAAAAAAGGTATGGAAACAATACGAAGTGAATTACAAGGAACGCAGCAGAGAGTTAAAACAGTAGAAGACGCGATGGAGAATTTAGCAGACACGCAACAAACAGAGATGAGATTGGTGAAGGGGAGAATGTCAGTTGCAGAAACTAAACATATGGAGAAGCAGCTACGTTTTCGTGGCTTGCCAGAAGTGGAAGGAAAGTCAGCGCAAGAACAGATGACTGAGGTGTTGGCTGAGTACCTGGGGAAGGAGGAGGAGGAAGTTGTGGCTATCCTAGATGTGGCATACCGTGTGAATTCGAGAATAGCAACCCAGAGGAAACTACCAAGAGATGTGATTGTGCAGTTTACAACACGAAATATGAAAGAGAGGATTGTGACAAAACAGTTTCAAGATCCATTGGAGATTGATGGCAAGACGATTATTATAATGAAGGAACTGCCCAGATCAGTGTTACTGGACCGGAAAAAATATAAAGTGCTAATTCAGATTTTGAAGGACATGAAAATCAGGTACAGATGGGAGTTACCGGAAGGAGTGTCCTTTGAGTTTGGAGGGGCCAAAAAACGCATCAGATCTGAGCGAGAGATGGAGCGATTTATTAAGGACAATGAAAAAGACTTACCAACAAGATCATGAGTATGGAGTGTAAAGTATTATCTTGGAATGTAAATGGACTAAACTCACCGAATAAGAGGAAAAATACTTTTCACTGGCTACTAAAACAAAAATGTGACATTGTTTGTTTGCAAGAGACCCATATCAGAAAGCAGGATGTAAAATATTTAAAATCTGGAAAATTGGGCAAAGAATATGTAGCGGCCTCCAACAAGAAAAAAAGAGGAGTGGTGTTGTACATAAAAGAGGAGCTACAGCCAAAATTTGTTATGAGAGATGTGGAAGCTAGATTTGTAGCAGTGGAATGTATTTGGAATTTAAAGAGAGTGTTGGTAGTCGGACTTTATGCACCTAACGGTGCAAAAGAAAGCTTCTTTGAGGATTTAAGGAAGCATTTAGACGATCTTGCATACGACCAGATAATTCTTGCTGGAGACTTCAATGGAGTGACAGACTTGGAACTAGACAAAAAGACTACAACGGCACAAAAGAAAAGAGGACTATTACCAAAGCTTTTTTTTGAGTTGATTCAACAAGAGACTCTTGAAGATGTATGGAGGAGAGAATATCCTAAAAGCAGACAGTTTACTTTTTATTCTGCAAGGCATTCTACATTATCAAGAATTGATATGATCTGGGCCTCAAAAGACTTAGCATTATGGACTAAGGAGGTAGAAATAATGCCTATGGTAGGCTCAGATCACAACCCAATTATGTGGAAATTTGGAAAAAAGAGAAAAAGGAAAGCATGGAGAATAAATGAGGACTTGTTACAGGAAAGAGAGAATATGGAAATACTGAGAAGAGAGACAAAGTTTTTTATACAATACAACGTGAATAAAGAAGTACCAACCAATAAAGTTTGGGATGCTTACAAGGCGGTTGTAAGGGGCATACTAATGGACTTAAATGGTAGAGCAAGAAAGAAGAAAGAGGAGAAAAGACAAGAGATTGAGGAGAAAATAAAAGCCAAAGAAATACAGCTAAAAAAGAGACCAGGGAAAAAGAAGGTATACCAGGAAATTAAAATACTTCAAGAACAGCTAACAGCAATGAGCAATAAAGAATTGGAGTGGAATCTCAAAAGACTGAATCAAAAAGCGTTTGAGGGTGCTAATAAACCTGGGAAGTACCTGGCATGGCAATTGAAGAAGAAAAGGGAAAAGAAGATAATAAATAAAATTTGCGAAGATAACAAAACGTATTTGGAGCAGGCTACCATTAGTAGAGCCTTTTATAAATTTTACGCTAAGCTGTATAATAAAAAAGAAGTAAACAAAGAATCAATAGCGTCATATTTGGAGAAAACCAAACTTCCAGGAATCTCGGAAATCTCTAAGTAAGGCAATACAATCTGCAAATCTAGGAAAGGCGCCAGGGCCAGATGGACTTACGGCTAAATTCTATAAGACAATGGCTAATGAACTGGCACCATTCCTAAAAGAGGTGATGAATGGGGTTTTAAGGGATCAAAGGATTCCAGAAACTTGGAGTGAAGCGAATATATCATTGATCCCAAAAGAGGGCCAAGACCTGACTAATGTGAAAAATTATAGACCTATATCGCTACTCAACAATGACTATAAAATTTTTGCGAAGATATTGGCGGAGAGATTGAAGGGGTGGCTCTCGGAAGTCATAGAGGAGGAACAAGCAGGCTTTTTGCCAGACAGACAAATAAGAGACAACTTAAGGACAGTGATCAATGCTATTGAATATTATGACAAGCGTTGTGACAAAGAGGTTGGTTTCTTCTTTGTTGACGCTGAAAAAGCGTTTGACAATTTAAACTGGGACTTTATGTTTGCCACTATGGAAAAGCTACAATTGGGAGAAAGATTCATCAGAGCAATTAAGGAAATTTATAGAGACCAGACTGCAGCAATTGTGGTGAATGATGAATTGACCAAGAAATTGACGATAAGTAAAGGAACAAGACAAGGTTGCCCGTTATCTCCATTGTTGTTCATTTTAGTATTGGAGATTCTGATGATACAAATACGTCAAGATGATAAAATTCGTGGAATAAAAATAAAGGACTATTCATACAAGGTCAGAGCATTTGCGGATGACATAATGTTAATTGTAGAGGACCCATTGGAGAACATGCCAAGAGTGATAGATAAGATCAAGGAGTTTGGAGACTTGGCAGGTTTCTTCATTAACAAAAAGAAGTCAAAGATATTATGCAAAAATATGACTAAGCAGAAACAACAATTGTTAATGGAAACAACGGATTGTGAAGTAACAAGTAAAGTGAAATATTTGGGAGTCGAATTAACTGCAAAGAACATAGATCTATTCAAAAACAATTATGAAAAACTATGGACTCAGATAGAGAGAGACTTGATTAAATGGAATAGATTGAATTTGTCATGGTTGGGCAGGATTGCAGCAGTTAAGATGAATGTGTTACCAAGAGTAATGTTTTTGCTACAGACAATACCAATCATCAGAGACTCCAAACAATTTGAAAAATGGCAGAGGAAAATATCAGATTTTGTTTGGGCAGGCAAGAAGCCTCGAGTGAAAGTGAAAGTTTTACAAGATGCAAAGGAAAGAGGCGGAATGCAACTGCCCAATCTGAGACTTTATCATGATGCAATCTGCCTAGTTTGGTTGAAAGAATGGATGACATTAAAGAACAAGAAACTATTAGCCCTAGAGGGATATAAAAAAATATTTGGATGGCACGCATATTTATGGCATGACAAAGTAAAGGTCAACTCGATGTTCCTGCATCACTTTGTTCGGAGAAGTTTATACATAATCTGGAAGAAGTACAGAATTTATCTACAAGAAGGAACCCCTTTGTGGGTGGTTCCATATGAGGTGATAGACCCGAGAGCTGTTGATAATGAACAACAATGTTTAACGTATAAAGAAATAACTAAAACTGAAGCATCCAAACTTAGAATAAAGACACAAGAGGAACTATCACCTAACTACGATTGGTTCCAGTATAGACAGATCAGAGATTTATATAATTCGGACTCTGTAAAGAGAGGTATACGAATAGAGAATTCGGAACTAGAGCAGACCCTTCTTAAAGAAGATAAGAAAAGAATATCCAAGGTATACCAAGTACTGTTGAAGTGGTATACCGAGGATGAGATAGTCAAAACACAAATGGTGAAATGGGCTATAAACTTTAATAAAGAAATAACAATGGAGGCATGGGAATACTTGTGGAAAACTACAATGAAGACAACGACATGTACTAATATCATAGAGAACATTTATAAAATGATCTATCGTTGGTACATGACACCAAAGAAGATTGCGCTAGGGAATTTGAATACTTCTAATAAATGCTGGAAATGTAAGAAGCATGAGGGCTCCCTCTATCATATGTGGTGGTCGTGTGAGGTAGCCAGGCAGTACTGGGGTGAAATAATAAGAGAAATGAGTGAAATTTTACAATTTCAAATTAATAAGAACCCAGAACTCCTGCTACTGAACTTGGGAATGGAGGGAATTCCAGCCCAACACAGGACGTTGATATTTTATATGACAGCAGCAGCTAGACTTTTGTATGCGCAAAAATGGAAAGTACAAGAAGTGCCAACTATTGAAGATTGGACTTACAAATTGCTGTATATGGCTGAAATGGACAAGATGACAAGAAAATTGAGAGATCTGGACTCAGGGCAGTTCAACACAGACTGGGAGAAGCTGAAACAATACCTGGAGAAGAAATGGGAGGTGGGAGGAAAACTGTGGCAGTTTGAGAACTACTGAAGTATTGAAGTAGAGGGGGGAGACTTTACCGGGGGGAGAAGAGATAAATGTGAATTAATAAGCAGTCAGATTAATAGATTGACATATATATAGATATATATAGGTTAACAAACAGAACATAGAGAAAATAATTAATTATAAGGACTAAATATAAGGAGCGATTAACTAACAATATTTTCTTTTTTTTCTGACAAGTTTTGTACCAAACTGAATGTCTGAAGATATAGATGGGTCAAATTGATTGACTACGTGAGGAGAGATATATAGAACTATTATAAAAAGATAGAATGAGTAATATATATAGAGAATAAGTCAAATTGTTTGATATAAACGAATGTATGATCTATATGGTTTATGATATATAGAAATACCTGAAATTGAAAAATTGGGATAAATTGTTTATCTAAGATGGAAACAAAGGCTTACAGTTTGGGCATATAATGTTAAAAATAGTTAAGGATGTACTGCTTAGAATAATGGAGAATATATATTTGTTTTAGATAGAGGAAGCTAATAAAAGTAAGGGAAAGGGGACAAAGGGTTGGAAAGCTGTTGGAAGTCAACAAAAAGGGGGGGGGAAAGGGAGGGGGTTAGAGATGAAAAAATTGGGGAAAATTGAATGTAAATGTGGAAATAATGGATTCTAACCCAATAAAAATTTTTCAAAAAAAAAAAAGAAATGCCCTGGGTTCTGACGAATAATGAAACTAACAAATCATTTTGGTAAACGTGTCAATTTTGTGAAGTTTCATGATTCATGGATTGCAACGAAACACAAAACTCTCATTTCGGGCTTTTTCCATTTCATGCCCATGTCTACTAGTAAAATCATAAGAAAGAGTGCTTTTTGTGAATCTTTCCTGTAAACAGCCTAAAGACTGCTGGATTCCAAATCTCCAACCTTGGACTAACCTCACCGGCACCTTTGTGACATCGCCTGTAATCCAGAAGTGACAACATTGCACAGAGGGATGCTCTCACACTAAAGCATCACCCATTGCAGTGACATCACTTCTGCATTGTCTCAGAAGTAACATCATGGCATTGTTATCCAAAATGGAGGGTATCCTTGTGAGTTGGGGGAATTAGCATGCAAGGAGAGGCAGGCAACTGCAAGATCTCCACCTATGTATATGAGGATTGTCCCTTCTAGAGAACTCTTTTAATAACAAAGCAGATCTTCGAGCAAAAGGGTTTTTTTAATTAAAAATAATAAAAGGTCAGTTTCACACAAAAACACACAGCACCCACGTAGCGCTAACTAGAAAGCAGTGGGGAAAATTGGAGAGAGCTGAGGGACTGGGTGATAGTTAACATCCAGAAGAGGGTGTCCAGGAGAAGGAGTATTGAGCGACAAGTACATCAATGCAGGAAGAGCTCAAACAGAAATCCAAGGGTCGATGCTGGATCGGAAACCATGCACACAACTGTAGTGGAGAGGCAGTCCAATTATACCGTGGAACATACCCTGGGGCAAGATTACGTCTTCTGTCCCAAAAATAATAACTTAATGGTAATCTCCAGGGTAAGACAATAAGCTGTGAATGTTTGATAAAAACCTTCCTGGGTAAAACTAAAGTTATCAATGATGCCTGATGACCTGCAATGGATGGGTAGGTGAGGCTATCAGAGCCCTGAATTGCCTGAAAATGGGAGAGTGGATAAGGGAAGATTGGTAGGGTGTATTAAGGTGATTAATTCAGGAACTTCGGGAAAATTCTACTGTCTTAAGATCTTTGCACATCTCTGGGGCATGGGGGCTGAAAGCTGGTCTCGCTCGACAGTTCACATGCTAGTAATTTTCTGTCTCCAAGCTGGGATCTGACTTCCATTTTTTTCCTACCTGGATTAGGCAACATTTCTGTGTTTAAAACACATACAGAGAGGGGCTTATGAGATTGCCATATTCATAAGCCTTCTTAGTATTGTGAGGACAAGTCTCACCACTAACAGCATTGGCACAATGGCAATAGCCCCCCTCATTTCCCTGAGCATTTCCCCCTTACCTCCCATCTGAGAGCCAAAATACAAGTGATGCCTGACACAGGTTGGACACTTGTCAGCTTCCCTCAAGTTCTGATGGGAAATGTAGGCATCCTGGTCTTGCAGCTGTAACGGAGAGCCAAGCTGTAAAACCAGGACACCTACATTTCCGATCAAAACTTGAGGTAAGCTGACAAGTGTCCAACCTGTGTCAGGCGTCACTTGTAGCTTGGCTCTGAGTGGTGGCAGACAGAATCAACGGGGGGAAGTGGGGCAGGATCTCCTCCTGGCCTCCCTATTGGACCGATAGATTTCCAAGGAGAAAGTCACACGGTCTTCTGGTTTGTTCTTTCTCTTAGGCTTTAGCGTTTGCGCTTAACTGTTTCAAAGTGCCCCTGTAAAGCTTCACATCTGCCCTATGTGAAGATAAAAATAATAATTAGTATTATTATTGTGTCCCCAGTGTTTCTTTAATAGTACATTAATGAGAGCCTTTCACTATTATTGCACTCACAACAGCAACTCTGGGGAAAAAATCACGTTCTTGTTACACACTCCTACAGCCATTATAGTAAAAGCAAAAGCAATATAGCAGTGACAGGATAAGTGATGTTATGACATTGAGTCATTGTCTTGATCTTTCAAAGGATTTACAGGAATCGTTGTCACACAGGTAAAGGTACTCTGCTGTGACTCATTGCATTGGTTCAGTTCCTGAATGTGGACTCATCTACACATGATCATAAAGAGCAGACACACCTCAGGAGCTGAAAGAAACAATTGTTATTCCAAGTGATGTACTTAGAGCACATCACTTGGAATAACATGGGGTCTTGGGGGGCTGTTTTTATGACATGTGACAGCAGTTTCTTTTCAGCTCCCATTCCCCCATTAACTTTGGGAAACTGCATTTTGTGTGTGTGTGTGTGTGTGTGTGTGTGTGTGTGTAGGGGGCAGAGCTCCAGAATATTAAGAATAATTGCTGTCATACATGAAAAATCTAACCAGATTTCTCAGAACTGCTTCTATGAAACAGGTATTGCCGTGATGGGTGGACCCTCCTCTGTATACATTGCTATTTGCTCATGAATTGTGAACAGGACCTGTCAAAAATATTTACTTTTCACTGAGCCCTCGGAATTTTTCTAAACTGTACTGCAGATGTTTTATGCATGAGTGCTTTTATGCTGTTTCCCATGGCTTCCCTTTCCTTCCCCCTCTGACGTAACATCTGGAATAGGAACGAATTCAAAATAAGGTTGCAGGAAAATGTATTGTATTAATGTGCTTAAGTCTTATTATAACATGGCAAATTAGTGGTAACGGCCTCTAAAAATGTAGAAGGTGAAAGCATGACAGAGAGTTTGGGCAGCTGCACTGACCATCTGGAGGCTGAAGGGATTCACATCTCTCCCTTCTTAAATACCACCCCGTGGGGTGAATGTGGAAAAAAATGCCACTTCTGGTCAAATGCATCCCATCTTGTTCATCAGTTGCAAGCTGCTGGAATGGGAGAAGTCTTCATGAGCTATAAGAGGGTCTGGCCATAGTGTGGGAGCTTGGTAAGCTAAAGCCATACTTATGTGGTAGGAAATTTAACCCGTGGACAGACCACTCAATTCTCTGTTGGCTGCACAATACAAAAGGGAATAATGGAAAGCTGCTAGGTGGAGCCTCATGCTCCAAGACTTTAACTTTGGCAGGTTGCTTTAAGTCACGTTCAACTAATGTAATTTGCAGTGCGAGCAACAAGCCTCAGAGTCCATCATAGAGACCAGGCTGGTATTCACCTGGACAATGATTTTTTTTTTAGGAGGAGCATGCAACACAGAGGAGAAGGTTCTGCCTTCTTTTCTTGTTGATTCAGCTCACGCCAATCGGATTTGAATGCTGAATTGAATGATAGCTCAAAAAACAAACAAACCTGAGGCGATTTAACATCCAACAACCAGCTGAAGAAAGGGGAATTGGGGTTTCAAAGGAGATGGGATAGGAATAAGCGGGGAGTTTAATATGGCATTGTTTAGACAGGTGGGGTTTGGATGCTGCTCCTACAAAAAAGAGAGAGAGAGTGATGGCTTATCTGGTTACCATTCACAGCCCTCCAGCCTAAAGGATTTATTTTATGGTGGTTAAAAAAAAAGTGAAAGGCCTGGTTCAGAGATTGTGATAGATATGTCCACCAATAGCTACTAGCCACAGTCGACTAAAAGGACTATCCATGTTCGCTGACAATAAACCTTTGAATACTAGTGCTAGGAGGCAACATTAAGGGAAGGTCTCTGTGTCCTCTTTGTTGGCCCTCCAAAGCAGCTGTTTGGCCCCTGTATGGTGAGGAAGCTGATGCAGACTCATCCCACAGTCCTCCTATAACATTTAGAAGCTACAATAATTGGACAAGGCCAACATCACAGGTCCTTATTGCTTGGTGATTATCCTCAATCCTGACTGAGTATCCCACAGAAAAGCAGTTCCCATATCTCTACCATAATGCCTAAAATATACCTGCCTGGACTAGATGGGCCACTAGATTAGACAGACTAGACGGGCCACTGGTCTGATCCAACAGAGCTCTTAAACAGCCACAAAGAATCCAGTGGTTCTCTTTTATAGTCCTAACATGCATTATATTTTTAATGCATAGTTAGGCAGAAGCTCTTTTTCCCTCCAAAAGTGCTAGCTCAGAGATTTTTAAAGTTCCCCTCACTGGTTCCCCTTAATTGGAAAGATGTTGGACAGGCAAATCCTTGACTTTTCTGGATGCTCGATAAAGTTGAGAATGATGAAATTGTTGGACAATTTTCTGACAAATGCCCCAATTCTCCATCCTTTGGAGGTGGCCATCTCACCCATCTTCTTTTCCCACCTGCACCTTTTATCTGGGAAAAGATGGCCTTGAGGCCATCACTATTTATGGTGACAACTACTTAGAAGCCAGATGTCCAGAAAGTAGATATGAATCTTGCTAAGCACTTACTTCAGTTATTTATCTTCCTAGGGGGTCGCTAAGGAAGTAATGAAAATTGGGAAGATTAAGGATGAGAGTAAGAGTCCACAACAGATTAAAAGGATAAAACTTTTTGAAGCAGAAAGAAACTAGAAATTGATTGAGTAGAAAATAGAAACTTCTAAATATGGTGGGCAAAATGTACCATAAGTGATATGTTGCTGAAAAAAAATAATTAATTCTGGAGGCAGATGCCAATAACAGAACATATTACTGGATTTTTAAAAAAAGAAACACGATATGCAATAGGAGAACAAATTCCCCTCCTCCTAAGAGTTGTCCAAGAAATCATCCAATGTGAAAGCCAATAAAAGACCAGAAGTGGATGGAAAATGTTCAAGAAACAGAGATCTTTGTTATACTTGCACTGCAACCAAAGTTAAATAATTAAAAAAAGAAAAGAAACAGAAATGAAATTAGAGAAGACTCAGAGAACTCTTTGGTAAACATGATGAAATTTCTTTCAAATTATGTCAGTCACAATGTATACAGATTATTTCATGATGCTATAGTATGTGAGGATTTAAGAGAAAACGGCACTCCCGGGCCATGCAAAGCGTGGTCACCTGAGTACCGCCATTTGTCTCCCTGCACAGAGGACGAGCAGAATAGCACTTTCCTGGCCATCCGGAGATTTTGAGGGGTGGAGCCAGGGCCTATAAAGCCTGGCTCCACCTCCCTCCCTGCACCAGCCATTTAGAAATCTTGACCCGCCCACCTCACCCCATACAGTACAGGACTAGCCGGTCGCTGTTTTACAGGACCAGGTAGGAATTTTTTCACTCCTTCCCAAATTGGCTCCATGGGAGGGGGTGTTTTTCGCCTACCTTGTACTGCTGGTTAGATAGTTGTTCTGGTTAAGTTACAGTTTGCCTTGGTTCTTGGCAGGTAAGTTGGGGTAGGCAGAGCAGGCCAGTGAGCACCCAGTGGCACCTCCCCATTGGTGGGGAATGGAGGTCTGTCTGGGATCGGTTGGCGGGCTTTCTGGCTGCCAGCTAAGAGGGCAGACTGCCCGTGGGACCCCCTGTACAAGTCCTTCCCTCAGGGCCTTACAGTTTGGGGGTTATGGAGCTTTCAGGGGGGAACTACTTGCCTGGCCATGCACTTGCCGGGTTAAAGCCATGCACTTGGATGGCTTGCGCCTGGGGCAGTGGATGTTCACCCAGACAAGCCAAGGAGGAGGTCCAGTTGACCCTTTGGCTCAGCCTGTACCACTAGTTATACCCTTGCCGTTCTTAAGTTGTTGTTGGTCAATAAATGGCCCCTTTTCCACCCGAGCCTGGTGTCCGTCTCTTCATTCCAAATGGGGGGACAAATTCTGGCTGTTGATGATGGTCTTTTCTTGAAAGCAAATTGAGATAAGACAACAGTCCCTGTTTAGCTTTATCTATAAATAAACTAGCCCTAAAAGCAATTGTAGGCAACTGTAAAGATGATTTCAATATCTATAAATACAAGTGTGTCATTTTTCTTCAGAGCAGAAATGTCCAATAGCACCAGCAATATCTGAAGTTAAAGCCTCTGAAGTCCTGGATATCCTCTTCCGTGTTCCCATTAAAAGAAAATTTCAACCATTTTAAAAGGTCTTTTTTCTTTACATCTGCAAATATGCTACTACGCTCAATTGGAACTGTATCACTTCTCATCAGGTAATAACTATACTTACATAACTTCCACAGAGCAGAAATGTCAGTACAAGGAAACTGATGGGATCCAGTAAGTATCTAACAGGGCAATTCAGTGTAGATTTATTCTAGTCAAAAATTACTGCTTTCAATGAGCTTAGACAGAGGTAGGCATACCTAAGAAAACACTGAAAGCAGCCCTGAATTCTGTGGAACACCCCAACACACTTATTCTGCTACAGTGAAAACTTAATTCAGTTCACCCATCTTTATGTGAAATTTATTTTTATGTATTTTATTTAAAATATCTGTATGCTGCCTTTTTACCAAATATGGCCCCCAAGGTGGTGAACACCAAAACATTAAAAAAAACAAAACATTTTTAAAAGTATAAAATAATGCAATAAACTCACACAACACCAAGAATAGGGATAAGGGTTGGGATTCAGTTTCGTTTTCCCAGCCATGTTGGACGCTCCTCTCCGCAGGTCCGGGAGGAAATGTCCGAGCAGCCTGACCAGGTGGTTGACCTGCGAGGGTTAACCCCCAGGACTCCCAGTGAGGGAGACGGGGTCCAGAGCGCGGCGGGAAGAACCCCCTGAAAGTAATGCAGGGGGTAAATTGCCCGTTTGCTCCAACGGAGGCCGGCAGACTTGCGCAGCACTTTGCGTGCTGCCGGGCCATGGAAAACGGCAATAAGCAGATTTAAGGTGAAAACCTGTAAGTAAGCGAATCCCTTCTGATTTCTAAGCGTATGTGAAGGATTGGTGGGAGTTGAAGCTAAGAAGGCGCGGATTTCTTCCCCTTCACGGAGTTTCGGAACTTAGTTGGCGCCCCCCCCTAAGATGGTGATGAAAAAGCAGAGCCCAGCAATGAGTAAATCGGTGATGGCGACGTTACAGGGGAAGGGGGAAACTTTGGAAGAGATGGTGAGACGAGCAGTCTTTGATGCTGTGCAGCCCTTTGTAGCGAAACTGAATGAAATGGGGCAAAAGGTTGATTCAGTGGAAAGTGAAATGAAAACCATTAAAGAAACAGCGACCGGAGCAGAGCAGTCTGCACACGAGAACGCAGTACTCATGAAAGCAACAAGTAAGGAAGTGAAGCTTTTGGAGAATCAAATAATAGGATTGCAAGTGGACCGTGCCCAAACGGTACTGCATCTTCAGAATGTAAAAGAGGAGCAAAGTGAAAATTTGAAAGACCTGGTGTCTGGACTTTTGGCGCCATTCACAAAGGCAACTAAAGAAGAGTTAAAAAGCGATATTTTGGAAGTCCGGCGGACATCTTCAAAGTATGTAATGAAGCGTCAGCTGCCTCGCGAGATTATTATTGACTTTTCATCTAAGAAGACTCGGGACACCATCTTATATAATTTGTATAATGTGGACTTGGATTATTTGGGCAACAAGGTTAAAACATTGAAGGATGTTCCATTTTTGGCTCGTAAAAGAAGAGTTAAGTATAAAGGACTTGCGGCTTTCTTGAGGAAATGTGATGTAAAATATAAATGGTTGTTTCCAGAAGGCGTCTGGTTTAGATATAAGGATCAAACCTACAAGATTACATCGGAAGCGCAGCTGACAGACTTTTTGTTCAACCATCAGGAGTTCCAGCAAGAAGAAAGTCCAAAGTCTGAAGGGGAAAGTGGGGGGGAGGAGAGAGCAGGCGCAGCTGCTCCAGCTGTGCAGAGAGAACTGAGACCGAGATGCGGGGGGGGGGGGAGAAGACCTGATCCTGAATATAGTCTGTATTGTATAAGATCTACCAATCTGATAGCATATTAGAAAGTTAACTTTTAAGAAAAAATTGCAGCATGAAGGGAATACAAGACATGTAGTGTAGCGTTTGTTGTTTATATGTTGCTCTTCCCCTTTTCCCAGTCCCCCCTTCCCTTTTTTTCTCTCCCCCTTATACTTTTGTAGTCTTTTGTAGTTTTTTATGTTAGATATTAAAAATAAAAAAAAATTCAAAAAAAAAAAGAATAGGGATAAGGGTTAATAACAGTTACTGGGGTATGCCAAATGAAAGAAAGACATTTTCACCTACTTGTGGAAGATAGCAATAGAGGGGGACAGACAGATCTTCCTGGGGATGGAGTTCTAAAGCTATGGCATGATGACTAAGGTCCTTTCTCAGGTTACCACCTTTCTAGCCTCAGATGATGGTGGCACCTGAGACAGCACCTCCAAATATGACCAGAGTGAATGGGTAGGTTCATATGGGAGAAGTTGGTCTTTAAGGTATGCAGGCTTCAAGCCATATAGGGCTTTAAAGGTCAATACCAGCACTTTGAATTGGGCCTAGAAACAAACTGGGAGCCAGCATAGATGGAACAACACTGGAGTGATATAGTCCCTATGACCCACTTAAAAAAAATATTAAGCAATGACCTACTCAACTTTCTGGCCACAGCATTCAGTACCAACTGTATCTTACAGACAGTCTTCAAGGGTAGCCCACATAGAACTCATTGTAGTAATCTAATCTAGATGTTAGCAGGACATATACTACAATGGCAAGATCCAGTTTGGTGTAGTGGTTAAGAGTAGAGATGGGCACGAACAGCAATACGAACAAAAAAAGCCACAAACACCCCAATCAGC
Source organism: Eublepharis macularius (assembly GCF_028583425.1). NCBI lineage: Eukaryota > Metazoa > Chordata > Lepidosauria > Squamata > Eublepharidae > Eublepharis > Eublepharis macularius. Next base: position 78,936,013 of record NC_072799.1, read on the forward strand.
TGTTCGCAAACAAGGTGTTGGTGAGGCCCCATTCTAGAAGTTCAGAAGCTCAGACCAGGATTTCACTGGGCTTAGACTGACCCAACTCTCCTTAGGATTGCACTGCCTATCTAGTATATGAGATAACCCATTTTCTGGGTCAGACCTTCTCCTCACCAGCAATATCTCCATTTGCGGGGGATTAATTTTCAGCTTGTTAGCCCTCATCCACTCTAAAACTCTCTCCAGGCACATATTAATGGTTCCCACAGCCTCTCTGAGATCTGCTATTCGTGTGAGATAGAACTGAATGTCATCTGCATATTGGTGTCAACTCAGCCCAAAACCTTCCAGAGGTTTTACATAGATGTTGAACAGCATGGAGAACAAGCTGGAGCCTTGGGGCACCCCATGGGCCAGAGGCCAATGGCCAGTGCAGCAGACCCCAGCACCACATTCTGAAACCTTCCTTTGAGGTAGGACTGGAACCACTGCAGAACAGTGCCTCCTAGTCGCAAAACCAAATGGTGGTCTATAAGGATACCATGACCGATACTATCAAAAGCTTCCAAAAGGTCCAAGAGAATTAACAGAATCAACATCCTGGACATCTTCTGGCACATATCATCCACCAGGGCAACCAAGGCTGTTTAAGTACCATAACCAGTCCTAAAACCAAGTTGGAATATATCCAAACAATCCATATCATTCAGGAATCCCTGGAGCTGGCCAGCCACCACTCATTCAATCATCTTGTCACACTACTTGGAACGTGCCGCATTGCTGCATACTAAGGCAATACCTCACTGACTCCTAGATACTTGGATAAAACGTTCAAGTCAGCGAGGGACCAAAGGTGCCAGCCAAAACATGTGGTAAGCTGTGGTTTCGTTTTCGGTTTCTTTTTCTCAGCCATGCCGGACGCTCCTCTCGGCTGGTCCGGGAGGAAACGACCGGGCACCCTGACCGGGCGGCTGATCCGCAAGGATTAGCCCCCAGGACTCCCAGGGAGGGAGCCAGGGTCCGGGACGCGGCGGGAAGAACTCCCCAAAATCAATGCGGGGGGGGAATTGCCCGTTTGTCCCTATGGAGGCCGGCAGATGTGCGCGGCGCCTCGAGTGCCGCCGGGCAACGAGAAACGGCAAGTAAAAGAAACAGGCGGAAGCCTGTAAACAAGCGAATCCCTTCTGTTCTACAAGCGTTTGTGAAGGAGAGGTTGATCTGAAGAAGACTCGCTCTTCCCCTTCGTTGAGTTCCAGAATTTTGTTGGCGCCCCCCCCCCCCAAATGGCAGCAAAGAAGCAAAGTCCCGGTCTCGGTAAGTCAATCTCGGCTACCTTGCAGAAGGGGGAGTCGCTCGAAGAGTTGGTGCGCAGGGCGGTGGTGGAAGCCATAAAACCCTTTGTTGACAAGCTGAACGAAACTGATCAAAGGGTGGGCTTAATTGAAAGCGAGGTGAAAACCATTAAGGCAGCAGCGGGGGGGGGGCAGAAAAGTCTGCTCTGGAAAGTGCGTCACTTGTGAAGGCTACAAAAAAGGAGCTGAAGTTGGTGGAGAACCAGCTGATCGGGCTACAGGTGGAACGAACGCAGACAATTTTGCGTCTCCAAAACATGAAAGAGGAGGAAAATGAGGATCTGTGGGATTTGGTCTCGGAACTACTGGCGACACCCGCGAGGACGACTAAAGAAGAGGTTAAAAGCGCCATTTTGGAGGTCCGTCGGGCTTCTTCAAAATATGCAACAAAGCGACAGTTGCCTCGTGAGATCATTATTGACTTTTCATCTAAAAAGATTCGGGACACCATCCTATATAACTCATACAATGCGGATTTGGACTTTATGGGTTTGAAAGTCAAGATTTTGAAGGACGTTCCATTTCTAGTCCGGAAACGGCGTTTTAAATATAAAAAGTTTGCAGCTCTTCTGAGGGACCATGGAATAAAGTACAAATGGTTATTCCCGGAAGGAATATGGTTCAGATATAAAGATCAGGCCTATAAGATATTATCAGAAGATCAACTAAAGGATTTTGAGAATAAAAACCCAGAACTCTGCTGCACCAAGAACGAAGAAAAGGAGGAGCCGGAGGGGGGGGAGGAGGAGGAGAGCATCGCAACAGCAGTTGCACAGAGAGAACTGCGTCCGGGACCTAGAAGGGGGAGGAAAGTTTAATCAGAATTTGAAATGTTTATTCTCTGTATGATTAACCACTCCATCATTATTCTATGGAGCTATTTTTGTATTATGACAGTATGAAGGGAAACATTGAAGTGTAGTGTTTAGTGTATTGTCGAAGGCTTTCACGGCCGGAGAACGATGGTTGTTGGGGGTTTTCCGGGCTGTATTGCCGTGGTCTTGGCATTGTAGTTCCTGACGTTACGCCAGCAGCTGTGGCTGGCATCTTCAGAGGTGTAGCACCAAAAGATGCTACACCTCTGAAGATGCTACACCTCTGAAGATGCCAGCCACAGCTGCTGGCGAAACGTCAGGAACTACAATGCCAAGACCACGGCAATACAGCCCGGAAAACCCCCAACAACCAATGTAGTGTTTAGTGTTTGTAGTTCATTCCCCCCCCCTTTTCTTTTTCCACCCCCCTTTGTCCCTTCCCTCTCCCCTTTCCCTGTGATAGTCTGGTGTAGTGTTTTGTAGTTATGAAAAATAAAAAAAATTATAAAAAAAAAAAAAGAAAGTAAAGAGAAGGAGGAGGAAGAGGATAATGACAAGGAGGGCAACGTGCTGCCAAAGGTAGCCATGACCAACAATATTTTAATATTAATAGGATATAGTTGCAACCAAGTCCTATCCCATTGCTTTCTCAATGGATTAATGGTTTAGTCTAGGAGGGGGAACTAATGGTTGAAAAGAACAGTGTGTGCAACCATCCAATACTCACCTTGATGCCTTCATCAAGCTGTGCATGCTCAAACTTGGTGGATCAATGGTTTAGAGGGAGGACTGTGTTCTGTGAGATTTTGGTGCCATTAACTGCAAAAACAGCTGCCCTAAAGAGCCTGGAAGCCCTCATTGCAACAAATGGGACTGAAAGTCACAATAACAAAAAAAAACCCAAACTGATTAGCTCCAAACCAGCAGTGTCCCAGCTGGGACAAAACAGTAATTGTATGTAGTTGGATTGGAACCCCCAGATATGAAATTGAAACAGATTTTTTTTTCAGTGTGCACCTCTAACATTGACTTTCTGGACATGTAGTTTGATAGAGGATGAACAGGAAGGCAGTGCATGTGTGTATCCCCAAACAAAAAAGGGCCCCTCAAAAATTTTCTCCAAAAGGCAAACAAGGTACATCAATTTTCAAGAGAGAGAGAAACCAGAAAATAAGGCTAAGGAGGGATAAATGGAATGTGTACAAAACATTTCCCAAACCTATTGATTTTTTAAAAAATGCACGCATGTATAAAATGTGCAGCCTTTTTTTTCTATAGACAGTGTGCCATATTGAATTCTCCAGCCTTTTCAGAGCATGTCCGTCCAGTACTCTAGTCAATCTGTTTTCCTTGTAACTCTGCAGGACAAAGGAACCTTACATTTCATCACAAAGGACAGAGTGGAAAACTTTCTGCCCACCACAGTTACTCTTCTTCGTTGAGGTATGTTTCCAAGACTGCATTGGATGTAGCCCTGATAGCTTTTAGCTCTCTCAAGCCAGGGATCGCCCGATATCTTAGGAATGATAGAGGCTTTATTGGTGAGGGTGTACATGCTGAGCCTTGAATATCTCATATTTATCTCGAGGCAAGCAGTATTAGAAATAGGGTTTTGAAATGTTCAATGCCAAGATTCTTTTTTGCCTGTCAGTTCTAGGGACGGCAGTCCATGGCAGATAGATCCCCAAGCCCCTCACTGCAAGCACTCCAATGCATTGGTTGAAAGACTTTTATTTAGAGATCTACTAAGTTCATGGGTACATCTATAGATGGGAAAGTTGGCAGGAATGATTATACAGGCAAAAGCACTATTGATATAGGGAGCATCATTTCCCCCCTCCCCTTGAGCAGTTCGCATTTAGGTGTGAAAACCTAAGAAGTTACGTGGGAACACAATAGCTTTGTCTAGGCAAGAGTACAAAGAAATGGAAGTCTCTTCCGCTCCCCTGTGAAATGGTTACATTCTTATTTTGCAGCTGCAAGATCAGCAGACAGCATACTTTTTAAAGATAACCGGCTGAGCATGTATCTCTGTGAAAAGCATTAACAAGCAAGGCACTTTTGGTTTTAGACAGGCTAACTTGGGTTGAACTTATTATAGGAATGCAACGCAGTAGTAACATGGCATGAGATCAGAGCATCAGAGAACACACAAATGGCATGGATGGGTACATACATGACATTGCTCGTAAGGTCATAAACATGTGAAGTTGCCTTGTACGGAGTCAGACCATTAGTCTAACAAGGTAGGTATTGTCTGGCTAGCAACACCTCTCCAGGTTCTCCAGTGGAGGCCTTTTACATCTCTTATGCCTGATGCTTTTACTGCCTGATGGGGATTGAACACACAGCCTTTGTGGAGTAATAGTAAGCAAGTGTGGGTGAGCAATGAGTTAGGTCTATGTCCTCACTGGTTTGCACCAAGAGGCAGTGTCAGAAGTAGAGTAGGATCTCAATGCTGGAAAGGCTGTGGGGAGATTGGGACATTCTCTCACTGTTGGTGGGAATGCCAATATGTTGTTAATTTTTGGAAGAAAGTTCTTACTAAGATCAAAGATATTACTAACTATACAATCCCTCTAAAGCCTGAATTAATCTTTTTGGATCAATGGGACCACCTACTCATTCCTAAAATAAGGAAGGATCTCATAACAAGTCTGCTAACAGCTGCAAAGAGCATTATTGTAACTTTTTGGAAAAGTAAGAGTGTTCCAACAATACCGGATGGGCATAATAAGATTTGGGATCATTTTATTACAGAAAAATTAAGTGATAAAATATACCTAGCCGAGCACTTCCCTAAGGCACTAATTTTCAAGAAAAATGGTTTTCATTCTTTGAATATCTGGAAAACAATAATGTCTGGGCTATGTCAAAATATCATTAATCTATTCTTGACTGGTTATAACAGAATTTTTAGATGTTTAATTTTCATCTCTGTTACCTTACATTTGTATATAGTACTGTTATTTGGTTCTTGATTGTGTATTATCTATTTGTTATTTGTAAAGCTAAGCTATCATGTAATTTGTAAATTGTTATCTGTTTTTTATTAATTAAATGTATTATTAAAAAGAAAAAAGAAGTAATACAGGATGGGTCAGCACCATGGAAGTAGGTGGCTGCTGTCATGTTAACTAGCAAGGGTTGACAAGACCTTCTCAGTAGCAGAGACTAGAGATGGGCACAAACCGAAATACGAACCAAAATTACACACGAACCAGGCCAGTTCGTGGTTCGTGAACCACGGTTCATCAGATCCAATTTCTGATGAACCACCACGAACTTTAGGCTGGTTCATTTGGTTCGCTTTTTGGTTCGTCACTGCAACTGCAGACAGCCTGGTGCCAATCAACCAGTTTCCTAGGCAACAGGGGATGGACTTCCTGCAGACCTTCTGCTGACCCAGAAGTGAACTTCTGCTGGCCTGGAAGTGATGATTTTCTGACCTGGATGTGATGTTTTCACGAACCAAATGAACTGGTTTGCGAAACAGGGGCAGGTTCGTGAAAGTTCGTGGTTCATGAAATTTTACAAACCACATGGTTTGGTTTTTTCCGGTTTGTGCCCATCTCTAGCAGAGACTGAGTACTTCCCCTAATCTGTGCATTCCCTGACTGTGTTGGTGGATTTAATGGCAAATTTAATCCATACTGGCAACTATAAATGTACAGTGAGCATTAATGCCTCTGTCATTCCATATCAAGCTCAGGAAAAAAAAAAGACTATATATTGAGCTGTGGTGGAAGCTGCCTTGCCCAGCTCCAAATCCCTTGTATGGAACTGTCTTCTCTTCCAAATTAAGAGGCTTTGCCCCAACATTTCTAGAAAGCTACAGTATATTCAGAGTTCCAGAAATCACTAGACGGATCAGGCTTGACTGTTGTTTGGGCCCCGATGCATTCTAGAAGATCCAACGAAGCTATTGGAGAGAGCTAGAGAAGAGCATAGAGCAAGTTATGACTGAGCTGATAGTACAGATTTACAAAAGGGAAATTTTCATGTAATGCTCTTTAAATGGCCTTAATGGTCCGATTGTTAGGGAAGATAATGTAGGATAACATATTTAGCTGGCTTCCTTCATGTTAAAAGTCAGAAATGTTCAGTGCATTAGCAGATACTACTGTAATTTCTCTTTTGATCATTGAGAGCATACTGACCTCATCGTAGCTAAATGTTAATAGCTGCCCATTAATTCTGAACCGCAGTGTTCGGAAATGCTGTGATATTGTATTCATGGTAAATTGTAAATAGTATATTACAAGCAGGGGCCCCATGTGAAGGAATCTCATTTTTCTCTTCTGTTCGTTATCCTCCTCAGGCTAACAAAAGTTTCCCCTCCTTCCTTCCCAATTGCTGCACCCACAGTATTCCCCTTTCTTTGCTTCTTTCCCTCCTTCCAGCCCCCTTCTTAGGGTTGCCAGCCCTACAGCTGCAACCTCTGGGAATTTTTGGCAGCGGGGGAAAGCTTTGCAAATGCTGAGAATCACTTCCAGGTTACTACTTGGAAGGGACGTCACAGCATCAACAAAGCTCTTGGAACTCGCCCGATCTCTATGGAAAAGACCTGGTAATAACCAAGCAGTGACATTACGGTGTTTGCAATGCTTTTCTTCCCTCATTTCCCCCCCACTGCTCAACAGATCATGCACAGATGACGGGGTGGGCAACAGCAGGACTGGCCAGGCTGCCCCTCCTCCTTCCCTTTTGCTCCATTTTCATGTCTTTCTCCCTCTATTGTAGCATCATTTTTTTATTTATTTGTTTGTTTGTTTATGTCATCTATAGTCCGCCTTTCTCCCTGAGATTCAAGGTGAATTACATAATGTGAGATTAGAACAATCAGTAGCAAGAACATTTCCATACAATAGCAAGGACTTTTCCATATAGTGACAAGGACATTTCCATAAACAATGTCATAGGATAAATAAAAACAAGTTTACAAAGACAGAGAGTGAGCAAGAATCCAATATGGAGCTGAAGAATTATTGAGATAGAACATAATCAACTCTGGGACTGACATTAGACAACATGAAGCACAGGTAGTATATAGGAGCACATATTTAAAGCAAGAGACAGTATATAAGGCAACATAGTGGTGACGTCTATGGTCCCTAACTCATTAGTGAAACATCTGAGACCCCCTCCCTACAATACCACCCTCCTATCTGAGTAAAAAGCCTTTTTGAATAATTCAGTTTTGCATTGTTTGTGGAAATTCAGGAGAGTGGGGGGAACAGGCAGGCCATTCCACAGGGTAGGGGCCACCACAGAGAAAGCCTCTTCATTTTCTTTCCCACCTGCCCATTCCTTCTCCCTATAACCTCAAGGTTTAAAATGAAATGCAGCAGATATTTCGGATCCCTAGGCAATGATAGAATATTAGAGATGTTAAGTGATGTTACCTAGGTCAAAAATGTGAAGTAATCTTGAAGTGAAATAATTTTGAGATATCTCAGAATTTTAAAACTTTTTTGAAGTTTTAACTCGTTCTTTCCTTTTCTTTAAAAGTAAGATTTTTCTACAAACTTGAAATTTCTCCCCAGATTTCGCTTTCTGTAGCTGATCCTATTGTGCAGACTTTTTGATCTATACTCTGAGCCCTGGTCAGAATTAGATATAAACAGGGCTTTTTTTCTGGGAAAAGCGGTGGTGGAACTGAGGGCCAAACTACAAGTGCCGAATGACACTTGAACGGCAAGTGTATTCCTCCCTGTTCACTTGCCCTCCACTTGCTCTCCACTCGATCCACTTGCCGTTCAAGTGTAATTTGTCACTTGTAGCTTGGCCCTCAGTGATGGAACTCAGGACCACACAATGATGTCACTTTGGGTCAGCTGGAACAAGGGAGGAGTTTTTTAAAGTTTAAATTGCCCTTGGCGAAAATGGTCATGTGGCCAGTGGCCCCACCCCCGATCTCCAGGCAGAGGCGAGTTGAGATTGCCCTCCGCACCACTGTGTGGAGGGCAATCTAAACTCCCCTCTGTCTGGAGAAAAGGGGGCGGGGCCACCGGCCATGTGACCATTGTCAAGAGGTGCCGGAACTCCGTTCCACTGCGTTCCTGCTGAAAAAAAGCCCTGGAAATAAAGATTCTGAGAGCATGTTTACAACTTTGGCAGTGATTTGTTTCTACACAAGTGCAGTAATCATACTTGGAGATTTCTTACAGCTTTCTTGTCGTTTATGCAGAAATCAGATCCCGGTTTATCTAACTAGGCTTCCATCATCATATCTAGGATTTCAAACATCAGACCTCTTTTCCTGCAGTAACTTCTGCTGAAAAAGGAAGTTGATGCTAAGCAGAAAGAATGGCTTGTATCTTCGTGGCAAAAGGAGAATTGGGCGTTGGGTTTGTACACATACCTTATGCACAGCTCTGTTGGATTATACTTCTACTCATGAGCAATCCCCAATGCAATGAAATGTGGGTTGCAGGAAACTTGGGTTGCATCATACAAAAGATGTCCATGGATAGTTGGGAGTAGGGACTTCCAGTCATGAAGTATGACTTTTTGACCTTCCTTTTTCCATAGCAACCCAAAACATCCCGAGTATTGATTCTGGGATACAGGGAACCCTCAGGAAATGCAGGGGGGGGGAGTTGGAGGTCTGCAGTAGGAGGGGGGAAGCAGTGAAAATTGCCCCATTTCCGCCTGCAGAAGTCCTCCATGGGCTCCAAATCCAAACCCGTACTTGAAATCCAGTATCAGGAAGTTGAAAACATAATTTTGTGCTAGCGTGATAGGCTACAGATTCCATGCTCTTCCCATGTTACTCCAGTCTAATAAGTTTTTCATTTCAAAAGTACTATTTTTAAATACCCAGGATTGTTTTGAATGAAGATTAATCATAATTACATTTGCATGCTTAATAGCCTTTGAAACAAACAGGAACTGATTTTCCCTTTCAGTCGCTGAGCTTTGCTTTACTTCTCAGAATCAGCAGTAAGATAAATAATTATGTCCCATCGATTCTGTGGACTGATCGTGACGGATGTTGTCCTTGTTTTCATGGCAGTCACATACAATGCCACAATTAATTTAGATTCCATCCTCTACATCTTACTGTTAAAAAAAAAAACATTTGGAATTTAAGAGTGCCAGGGGAGCACCTTCTTTCTAGTTCTTGCTTACTCTTATAAACAGGGCTTTTTTTCTGAGAAAAGAGGTGGTGGAACTCAATGGTGGAACTCAGGACCGCACCATGATGTCACTTTGGGTCAGCTGAAACAAGGGGGTAGTTTAAATCACGCTTGGCAAAAATAGTCACATGGCCGGTGGCCCTGCCTCCAGACAGAAGGGAGTTTAGATTGCCCTCCGCGCCGCTGCACAGAGGGCAATCTAAGCTCCCCTCTGTCGGGAGATCTGGGGGCGGGGGCATTGGCCATGTGACCATTTTCAAGAGGTGCTAGAACTCCGTTCCACTGCGTTCCTGCTGAAAAAAGCCCTGCTCATAAACAATCACATTGTCAAGACGTTCTCTGCAGTCCTCGTTGTGGTTTAGATAAACCATGGTTATCAGGTCAATCCCAGAGAATAAAATCCAATCCACATGGCCATATTTATTGTACAATCACTGGAACTGTTGTGTAATAGTTTGGTTGTTCTAAATTAGTTTTCCGAAACAGCTATCATGGACTGCACTTAATAATCACATCAACTAAGTGTCAGACAGTAACAGTAACAATACTTGGCATCTGTTCAGCACTTTCCCCATAACAGCTTAACTAGACATTATGAATAATGTATGGCTACCACTGAAATGTTTTTTATTCTCCCAGTAAAGTCTTACATAAGAAATGCAAGTTACCACATCATGATACTCAGGTTACTTCCCCGCCCACCAAAGCCACAACCAATGAGCAGGGCCGATTCTGCACGGCTTACGTGAAGCTGGAACGTTGCGGAACATGCCAGGAAAAATGCAGAAGATCACTTTTTCTCGTGCGAGTTTTGCGCAATGTTGCGCAAAGCTTGCGCAAGAAAACGCGATCTTCCGCTTTTTTTCTGGTATGTTCCGCAATGTTCCGGCTTCATGTAAGCCGTGTGGAATCAGCCCAGGTGTGGGTTCAGGAAAACAGTGTGTGATGACACCATGTCATCTCTTTCTTTTACTTGACGTTCCTAGGAGGAAACATTGTGCCATGGGGCAGCCAGGGCTCAGCAACAGTGAGGACTCCTCCTCATTGGCCCTGCGTTTTCAACCCTGAGTCAACAGGAGCCAGAAAATAAGGTGCAGATGTAACTTCTCTTTTCATGGGTTCTATGGGGCTTAGGAAGCAACTTTCACACAATTTTAAGAAATAACTTTTTTTCCTTTTAAACTTTTTAACAATTAATAAAATACAACTTAAAAAAAAAAGAAAATTAACTCTTAAGTGCAACCATACAAAAAACTCCAAATCAGCAATGTCCTTGAAAAGGCAAACAGTTCCACGTCCAAGAAGTGATGATGAGTCCTCTCTCATCCATTCGAAGCAACTGTACCCCAGGCTTCTGTCTTCTTGCTGGGGAATTATAGCCCTGCAAAAATAATACAATCCCAGTAACACCACCTAACACAATACACAAACACCACTTTAAATCATATTTTACATACAACATTTGATTACCTTATTCAAGGTGATAAGAGCGTACATTTATTAAGCTCCCCAGCAAACAGCCTCCTCCTCAGCAGCCTGCCTCTAGCTTCTGACTCCACCCCTCTGGGCTAAACCAATTAACCTCACAGGGGTTACAGAGGCATGCCACGACTTACAGCCAAAAGCTCCAATTCAGCAGGTGAAGGCAGGTTAGCTGCTCCCACCCCTCTGGGATCAATTGCACTTTTGGGATGCTGCAGAAGGAGGCTGAGAGCAGAGTTACAGGCTAAAAGGCAAAGCACACATCTTTTGGCTCAGCGCTACCTGCCAGTTAATAGTGAAGATGAGTCTTTAGAGGAGTGTTGCTGAGAAGCTGGCTGGGTGCATGATGTGTGTGGACATGCAGGCTATAAAGCCTCCAGAGAGGTGCTTCTGGGTGTGGCTGCAATGGGTATGTTAGACGCTGAACTGCCAACACTGCCGCCTTATTGCTGGAAAACCTGACCTCGGCCTGAACGACTCTGGACTTCGGTTACCTCCTTTGGCCAGAAACTGAAAGAGATGCTGTAACCTGATACCGGAGGCTGGCAAGCCAGTACACATCTGAGGGGTCCATGCATTCCCCATAATACCTAGGCAGATATGCTAGCTCAGTAATATTTTAAACCCTCCTTTGTAAATGGACTTTGCAAACCGCTCTGAGTGAGTGTTAAGTTGTCCTATAGGGCAGTATATAAATTGAATGTTGTTGTTGTTGTTGTTGTTGTTGTTGTTGTTGTTGTTGTTGTTGTTGTTAATGTACTGCAAGGTCTGAAGCTGGAAAATAAAATCAACAACATCTCCAAATTCTCCTCAATGTGTCAAGGGTGCATATGTGATCTTAACAGGTAAATGTGAAATGTAAGCTATTTGCTACCTACCAGAAACCTGGATTAAACCATTTTTGCCTTTCGTTTCTGGACCGTCTTGTAAGATAATTATGTTTTATGCTATTTTACTACAAATGTTCCATTAATACAGTCTTTTATTTTAATCTCTGACACTGAAAATGCGCAGCCATATGTGATATTATTGTGATGGATGGGTGTGATTGCAGCCTTTTGCTTTCTGAGTACAGATGTGCAGATGAAAGCCCAGAGGTGTCTTTTTCCTTGTACTTTTTGATGCAGGAGAAATCTGCTGCTTTAAGTTAAACTGTAATTTTGCAAATTCAGCAGCCTAATATTTGCTCAGCGTCTTTGCATATATTTAAAGAAAGAAAAAAGGCATTTGGCAGAAAGTAAAACCTCTGGCTCATTAAAAGGGTCATTGCATGCCTATATAAAGAATGTTGATACATTTTGAAATGAAAATAGATTGAAGATAATTATCATTCCTTGTTTTTGCTTCTTTTTTTTGTAAGGATATTTGTTCATCTCTCTGTTGGTAGCAAAACATATTGCTAGTGGTAGAATATACAAAGCAAGCTATCATTTATAATAAGACGTTACAGATGCTCTCTGTCTGTTGCATAAAGATTCAAAATCTGTTATATACCCACCCAGGAATAAGAGACATATTTGTAGCATTCTCGTATGTCAGTAGGTTGTCTTGCATGTGTCTCTCATGAACAGGCTGTCTTGCAGAATTAAGCAAGGAAGAAAGTTTTTCATGTGACGCTGTGTGCCTTTACAAGGAATACATTATCCTTGACATTATCCTTTGCTTAGATCCTCAGGATTTCCCTAATCAGTTATCAGAAGGATTTTTGTGATGCCATTAGGCAAGTTATACATTTCTAATTTAAAAGCATGACTAAGCATATATCTAAGGTCTATATTATTAGACTCTGTAACCACCCATAGTCAACTGGAACAAGAGAAGTTATGAGTGTCAGATTCTCCAGTAGTGCGGGCATACAGACTCCTCATCTGATGGTTGTGCATTCCAGGAAGTAGCTTATGCAAAGCACCCAACGTTTGCCCACTAAAAATAAAAGTTGCACAAGTAGAAAATAACACGGGAAAGTCATTTTACACACGAAGCTGCCTTATACTGAGTCTCGGTCTCTCCAAGACAGTATTATCTGTTAGACTGTTACATGGGAGTTTGTTTAGTTTCTTTCATTTTTATTATTAATTCCCAAGGGGACTGTTTCATTATTGGGTTGCTTTGTATGATTTTGTTTCATTACTGTTTCTTTAGTTATTGTTATTTTGTTTTCATAATTCTATTTTGTTATTATTTCCCACTGGTTTCAATGGAAGTACCTCCTCCCTCCTTTCTTGAGTCTGTGAAAAAAACACGGAAGATAGTGTCTTCTCGCACGAGTTTTGTGCGATGTCACACAAAACTCGCGTGAGAAGACGCTATCTTTTGCCTTTTTTTTGTGACATTGCACCCCTTTCCGGATGAAGGTGAGTAGTGTGGAAATGGCCTGTATCTTCCTGGTTTTCTATCTGAATGGGATAGAATTCAGGAGATTGCAATACTACACTAGAGCATCTACACTACCAAATATCAGAGAGGAAGAATGAACGGGTCCCCCTTTTTGAGGCAATGGAAATGCCCATGTTTAACATTAAAGTCTATGTGAGAATTGATAGGAAACAATACAACATAAAGAAGCTTGAGGCACTGGCGCTGCAGCTACTTAGCTTGAAGAATAGTAGCTTGAGCTTGCAGGAAGGACTTCCAATGCCAGATAGACTGCTACTACTGTTGGCTGCTGTTACTTTTGCAAAATCACCTCTTTCTTTCCCTTTCCTTCTGCCAGATCTGCCCCCACCATGCTACACATTCTTCCCACCAGAGTCAGAATATCCCCTGCCAGTCATGATGTGCTGTGTTTGTGCATCAGTGTCACACAGGGCTTTTTTTCTGGGAAAAGAAGTGGTGGAACTCAGTGGGTTGCCCTCAGAGAAAATGGTCACATGGCTGGTGGTCCCGCCCCCTGATCTCCAGACAGAGGGGAGTTGAGATTGCCCTCCACGTTGCTCAGTGGTGCGGAGGTTAATCTCAACTCCCCTCTGTCTGGAGATCAGGGGGTGGGGCCACCAGCCATGTGACCATTTTCAAGAGGTTCCGGAACTCCATTCCCCCACCTTCCCCCTGAAAAAAAGCCCTGGTGTCACATAAGATACTGTAATGTGAGTATGAAAAGTATGTAATTTTATTACTGGACTGTATGTTATAAAAATAAACAAATAAAATTAAAGTGTTGTGTTTGAATTGGACACCCAGACACACACCACATACTGAATTACACAAGACAGACAAAACTGAAATTAATTGTAATTCTCAAAGGACCACAGCAGCTTCAGTGGGGAGGGGGACACAATTAAAAACAAAAGGGTTCAAGGAAACTCAGGCAACACAGCTAGCCACAGTCTGAAATAATAAAGAACTAACAAAGCAAATAATACTGAGGGGGATTAAACAAAAAATTGGCCTCCAAAGAGCCAGTGTGCAGGAGAAAGCAAGACAGAAGACAAGCCAAGAAAGCAGAGAAGAAGGGTGTGTGTGTGTGGGCGGGGCAAATCCCAAATAAAAACATTAAAGTGCTTCAGAAAGAATTGGAGATACACACAATAGAAAGAGAGCACACACAAAACAGAAACTATATTCAAGAAGAAGAAAAATGTTGTAGAGGGGATGGCAACTCTAACAACAAGACCAGATAGTATGCTGCTCGGGGTGATGAGAGTCAGATATCTTGAAGTGCCATTTGAAGTGGTTACACTCTTCTAATTCAGTTACCCAAAATGGAGGGTATCCTTGTGAGTTCGAGGAATTAGCATGCAAAGAGAGGCAGCGAGATCTCCACCTATGTATATGAGGATTGTTCCTTCTAGAGAACTCTTTTAATAATGAAGCAGATGTTCAATCAAAAGGGAGGTTTATTGAAAATAATAAAGATCAATTGCATACACGACACACACAACACACACTCAGAGCTAATTGGAAAGCAGTGAGGAAAATTGGATAGAGTTTGAGGGATCGGGTGATAGTTACCATCCAGAAGAGGGCGTGTTTGAGAAAGAGCATTGAGCGACCAGCACATCAACGCAGAAGAGCTCAGATGGAAGTCTGAGGGTTGATGTAGGATCCAAGGGAATGCAAACAACTATGGCAGGGGGGGCAGTCCTATTATACTGTGGAATGTACCCTGGGGGAAAATTAAGTCTTCTCCCCCAAAAACAATAACTTAATGGTTGTCTTTGGGTGAGACAAAGAACTAGAAGGCTGTCTCCGGGGTAAGACAATAAGCTTCAAAGCTGTTTCTAGTGCAAGAAAATAAACTGGAATGGTTTGATAAAGCCTTCCTGGGCAAAACTAAAGTTATCAGCTATGATTGATGACCCATGATGTATGGGTGGGTAAGGCTATCAGAGCCCTGAATCCCCTGAGAGTGGGAGAGTGAATAAGAGAAGTCAGGAACTCCAGGAAGACCCTATTGTCTTAGGATCTTTGCTCATCTCCTGGACATGGGGACTGAAAGCTGGTCTCACCTGGCAGCTCACATGCTAGTAATTTTCTATCTCCGAGCCGGGATCTGGCTTCCATTTTCTGCCTGGCTTAGGTAGCATTTCTCATTTAAAACACATACAGAGAAGGGCCTATGGTATTGCCATATTCATAAGCCTTCGTAATATTGTGAGGGCAAGTCTGACCAATAACAATTCCATTTAGGTCAATGGACTAAGAAGTTTGTAACTCTGCTTAGAAGGGTACTGTTTGAGATCCTCATGAGGGCATGTGACTTAAAGTAAGTGACTGGATATTCCTCCAGACATGCATATCCATTTCCCAAAAACACATATATGCCTCTGAATATAAGGGTTTTTTTGTTTTATTCCTCCTCTATAGATAGGCCAGTCTTCTGTAAACTGTCTAAAATGAGAGGTCATAATTCAAAGCAGGCTCTGGTGATACAAAATGTAGATCTCCCTCACACCATGAGAGAGCAGAATGTGGTGTGGGCTCAGTTTGACTCCAATAATTGATTCACATCAGTTCTGCAGAGCTTTAGGAAATTGCCTTTTCAAATCAATTTGATCCACTTATGATGTACAAGGCACTTTAGCTTCTTTTAACTATAGTATTTGAGATAGATGGAATGATATTAAATAATCTGTGAATTTTAAGCTCTCTGGAACGAGAAAATATACAGCATTCTGTTTCATTATACAATGCAATATGCTGACAGGATGATTAGATTACAGATATTCAAAACATGTGCCGTCATCTGGTCTAGAGATGTATTTTGTAATGCACTGAAGTCTTGCATTCTATTTGCAAGGTATGTTAGCTTTAGGGATGCCAGTTTGAGGATAAGTGCCCCGGATGAAGCAACAGGTTTCAGAACAGTGATTACAAATGCATTTTAAAAAATGAAACAAGCTAGCAATACACTTTAAATATCTTGCAAAGAATGTGAAAGGACACAGTATAGGACAGCGATGGCGAACCTATGGCATGCGTGCCACAGCTGGCACTCAGAGCCCTCTCTGTGCGCACGTAAGCCAAGTCGCCGATCGCTGGGTCCAGGGCTCATTTGGAGGGGGAACGTGCTGGAATGGTGTTCTGAAAGCTCTGAGCAGAGATCACATGGGTTTTGGCCCTACCCATGTGATTCCTTTTCCTTAAGGCTGCCTCCCTGCTGCCCATCTCTTTAGCAGCAGGAAGCAGAGGCAGCAGCCAGGCTGCTAGGGCTGGCTTTCTAAAGAAGAATAAGCTGCTTTGATTTAATTTGCTTTACTTTCAGTCGTGGCTCTTGAGCGAGTGTGTGTGTGTGTGTGTGAGAGAGAGAGTGCTTGCAAGAAGGGCTGCTGGTCTAAAGAAGGGCAAACTGCTTTGATTTAACTTTCTTTACTTTCAGTTGTGGCTCCTGAGTGAGTGAGTGAGAGAGAGAGAGAGAGAGAGAGAGAGAGATGTTAATTAGTTGGGACAACTGTATGAGTTGTTTTTTCTTAACTAAAACCTCAGTATTCAGGTTTAATTGCAGTGCTGGCACTTTGAAATAAATAAGTTGGTTTTGTGTTGCAGTTTGGGCACTCGGGCTCAAAAAGGTTCGCCATCACTGGTATAGGATGGTTTACTCTTTCATGTGGGAACAGTTGTGTTTATTGTCCCATCACTGCAACAGCTTTTTGTTTTTTAAACAAGGGGAAGGATGTTGTTTATTTTTTAACAAGGAGAAGGAGGGCATTTTTACAAAGGCAACAGGTATTTTTAATGTCTGTAGAAACTATTTTAGGTAGTTTTCTTGGCATTGTTTTTTTTATGTTTAGTGGTTAAGTGGTTGGACTGTGAATCAGTACTTTGCTGGTTCAATTCTCATAACTTTCCTGAGTTTAGTAGGTGGCCTTGGGTAAACCGCTCCTCTCAGGCCCAGCTTCCCAGCTGTATTGTGGGGATAATAATAACACTGACTTTGTCCACTGCTCCGAGTTTACACTAATTTGTCCAGAAATGTGGTATATAAGCACATTGTTGTTCTTCTTCTTGTTGTTGTTTTCATTGCATTGTTTTCTGACTTTGTGACCCAGTTTTATTGCATTATTTATTGTATATGTTACAATAAATTACTTACATTTATTTTACTTAAATTACTTAAATAAATAAACAACTACAAAACTATGTTGCTCTTAGTGGAACCAATGTACCAAATCTCTGTAACATTAAAAAGGAAGCCCTGGGCATTTGTGCTAATAACATTGGATAGAAGTAACATTTCAGAAAATCCTACTCTCACATTGTGTTTTCATTCTTATGGATATGTGCCTGAATGTATGGTGTCTTCTTTTTTTTTTTTGCAAATAAACCTACAGAGAAATAATCTGGATGATTTTACATATCCTTTGTAATACCCAACAAGCATATATAATGTTGTTTTATGCTGATCTGATACATACGTAATTGATGTAAATCACTATGAAAATGTTATTCTTTGGAGGCTGATAAAGTATACAAAATAATTATCTGGAACCATGCATAGAAAATTGCCGTTTAAATCGATGCCTGTTTACGGGCAAAAAATGGCTTTAAAATAACATGAGATATGTAAAGCATGTAAAGATATTGTGTAACACATGAAAAATAAAAAGAATAGGGAATTTATCAAATCAAATAGATGAGGCAGAAATGGTCTTCACCAACCAAGCATGAAAATTAATAGAAACAGGGGGGACATACTGGTACCTTGCTAATTTACATGATTCTAGGTGTGTAGCTATGTAGGATGTTTTCTTCGTGTACATATGTAGCATAAAAGAAAAGGGGATTACAAACAATATTATAAATAGCTGAACTGCCCTTTCATTGGAGTATGTCTAAGAATGCAGCTCAGCATCCATTTAATTCATGGCTCCAGTTCTAGATATGGATTATATTTGAATAAAGGTTGGAATTGATACAAAGGCAAAAAGTCACTGGTGGAGCCAACTGCAGATTGACTGATGACTGACAATAGTTGCACATATCAATACTTAATAAAGATTCTATGTTGCCTAAGCTGTAAGACCTTATTTTCCACTGCCTAAACATGTATTAATTTTCCGCAGTATAAATCATCGGGAAGAAATTGGAAAAGAGAATCAATAGTGTAGTACAGAGTAACTGAAGACCATGTTATTACTTGAAATACTTGCTGTATGAAACTGTACAGGACCACAAATGCTCAGTGAAAATCTAATGGGAGACCATAAGGTTATTTTAATTATGGTTAGTTTGTGGGACCACAAGGATCATTCAAATTCTGGTTTGCGTTGGCAAATGTTGCATTTATCAGCCATACTCTTTTCTCCGCTTCCCTAGGACTCAGCTGATATCTTGGCCTCCACTGTGAAGGCCACAAGCCAGACTTAAGGTGGGATATCATGCAAAATGGTAGTTAAGATTCATTGTGGTTAATCAGCTAAGTTCTAGCCATGGCTTCAGATCTAGTTTGAGATTCCATAATTAACCATTGTTAGTAGATTGGGCCAGCATTTTAAGTGACCACGTTATCTATTTGAAAATAAAATACAAGAAAAAATTAGATTAGAAGCTTTTTTTTCTAGTGTAGTTTATGGGCACAAGCATTTGGTCCTCCCTCTTCACTGCCAGGGAATCTGCCAGGGTTTAAAATAAAAGTTTTCAAAGACAGAGTAGGGCAAGATTGCTGAGGGAGAGGAACTTTGCAATTCTCTCTCTCGCCCCTCCCCCTGCACTGTGGGTGCAAGGGCAAAGTTCCCCTCCCCCAGTGATCTTTAAAAACTTGTATTTCAAGACCTGGCAGATTCCACCCACAGTGTTGCATTTTCGACCTTCCTTTCCACAGGGATCCCAAGTGACTCTTTTAAAACTACAGTTCCCAAGAAACGTTGCATCACCCAACACTTGAAGAACACATGCCAGATGTCTTGTGTAGAGAGACTCAGAGCGTCTGGCCTAATTCATGACATTCCCCTCGTGGCATTCATTCAGGCCGTTTCCACACTACTCATCTTCATCTGGAACACTGTGGAATGTCGCAAAAAAACTGCAGAAGATAGCGTCTTCTCATGTGAGTTTTACGTGACATTGCGCAAAACTCGCATGAGAAGAGGCTATCTTCTGCATTTTTCACAACATTCTGCAGCATTCTGGATGAAGGTGAGTAGTGTGGAAACGGCCTCACTCTCTTATGGACTTCTACATGTGATTGTAGGCAGGCTCCTTTATCCAAAATGGCCTATTTCCCAGAGTCCCTTGCAGGCCCACCACCAGGTCTGTAGTAATGCTCCCCTCAGAGCAGGAGCCCTGCCTACCCCAGCTGCCTGCTCTTTTCCTTTCACCCTGCAGAAATTTAAGCAGGCGGCATTTCATGCAACAACAGGGAGGAGGTGGAAAGCAGGTGTTGGCAGCTGCACATGTGTCAGCTAATAGGAAGGAGGGGCTGAAATGGGCTTAAAAGTTGTCTACCTCCTCCAGGCTTTTGCAACTGTCTGGCTGTCTACTTGCTGAAGAAATGAGAACACAGACTGAGGCACAGAGCAGCAGCTGGTGACTGCTGGAAGAGCCAAGACTATAAGCATTGCTGATCAGACTGTAACTCAACAGGCAAACCTTGCTGGGTGTTGGAGGTATTGTTGTCTTTCCTCCAATGGTCAGGACTGGGGAGCCCTGCTTCAGGGAACAGGGAGCCAATGCAACCAATTAGTGGGTGTTTTCAAGCAGACGCTGGACAAATCAATTGCGGGGAATGCTCTCAGCTCTTAATGAGTTGCTTTATTAATAGTAGCAACAGGAGTGTGCACAAAAATAAAAGCCAGGAAATCTGGATCTGGGCTTCAAGGATCCCAAAAGAATCTGGGATCTGTGAATTCCAGGAAAGATACTCTGATCCTGTTCAGCAAGATTAGAGAATCCTGGATTCATACAGCCATTATTCCCTATCTGGGGGACTGGGGGGGGGAAGTATTTTCCAAGCAACTGCCACCAAATTTGAAGAGAACCTACTCCGTCCTGACTGTCCATTAAAATCCTCCCCCCGCCCCAAGTCTCAGGAAGATTGAACTATGGGGTCCAATTCTATGGGCCCCTGAAGAAACGACTCTCCATTGTTTCCTTTGGAGGAAACATTTCCAAGCAGATAGGCCCTATTTCTAGAGCTTAAGAAAGAGTGAGCCCTGGATAGCCCAGGGGAGCCTGATCTCATCAGATCTCAGAAGCTAAGCAGGGTCTGCCTTGGTTAGTAATTGAGTGGAAGACCTCCAACGAAGGCCAGGCCTGCAGAGGCAGACAACGGCAAACCACCTCCTATAGTCTCTTGCTATGAAAACCCCACTGGGGGTCGCTATAAGTCAGCTATGACTTAAGTGCACCACACACACACACACACAGAGGAAAGGGTAAACAAGGAGACCCACTAGTTTATGCTTTGCCCAGTATGCACCAGTAACTAAATGAGGCTCCGCTTGTGATTTTCTCACCTCCTAGGGTTGCCAACCCTCTTGGAATTACAACCCCAGGTGACAGGTGAATTCCCCCGGAGAAAATGGCTGCCTTGGAAGGCGGGCTCTATGACCCAGCTCCCCTCCCCAAACTTTATCCTCCTCAGGTTCCAGCCCCTAGATTTCCAGGAATTTCTCAACCTGGAGTTGCCAACCCATTTCTCCCCCTCCTGTGGCAGCCTGAAATAGTCCCTGAAATCTTGTTCCTCCCTCCTCACTCCAAGAACAGGATTGGCAAGGCCATTTCAAGCTGCCTCAGGAGTGACCAATGCATGTGTGCTCCATGCGGGGGGAATCTACTCATGGAAAACATTCAGAGGGGATTTAATCTTACCTGGTTTTGCTTTTAACCTGTGTTCCAAAGGACTCGGGATACTGGTCCAATTGTCATGAATCACGGATGTTTCAGAAGTCAATTCTGGCCACACGGAGGAGCAAACCTGTTTGAAAAATATAACACATGAAAAATATCCGCATCGTACAGTCTTTATAGTCTGCATCTGTATATATTATTCATCCACTTACAGGCTAACTCATGCATAAAACTTTTGCGAAAAGAGAGAAGAGCTGGGGAGGCAAACTTCCCTTTTGTTCGCTATGACTCATGCCACAGAGTGGTCTTCTAAAATGAAAGGGCTCAGCACAAAGAACGGACAGCACTCCATTTTATACTATCCAGGCTGACATTTTTAAGTCATCTCAGTGCAGTTGAATAAAACATACAGTATTCATTCTATGTGAACCAGAGATAAGGTGTAGGGGAAATGCTAGGACTGGGTAGGCGCATCTAAGGGCCAAGCTAGAAGTGACAAATGACACTTGAATGGCAAGTGAACAGACTCACATGTATTCCTCCCTGTTCACTTGAGCTCCGCTTGCGCTCCATTCGATCACATAGGGAGGAATACATGTGAGCCTGCTCACTTACCATTCAAGTGCAATTTGTCACTTCTAGCCTGGCCCTAAGTGTTTCAGGGTTTGTTGCTATGAATGGGGTGGTGGTGAGGATCTGTTGCTCAAACATGAAAAATCTGTAAACTTAATCTTTTTGCCAGTGCTGAATTGAGTGTCATTTCAGGCTCTCCCTATAGGTGGCAGTGATCATTCACAATTGTAGAGCCCAAAAATTAGGCGTGTAATACTGAAAACACCCCCCACACCCACGCACACATTTTAAAAAGCAAAATATTCATACCTAACAATCCCCGGGTTTTATAAAACCTGTAAATCTCTGGGGCTCAAAATGCTGGTAAGGATAAAGGAAGCTTTAGATTATAGCCCATAGTTTTAACCTATGCAGAGGTTTCATTTGCTGCTGTGGTTCACTGTCCATTTTTTGTGGGGAAAATACCAGAAAATCCAGTCTCCAGTGCTTGCTTTTTAGGAAAGGTAAGAAGCGCATTAAGAAGCTTGTCACAGAAACAAAACTTTCTGAACACCACTCTAGATTTCGGGATCAGCCATATTTGTTATTTAAACATCTTTTGTGTTCACCTATAAAGCAGAGGAAGAGTAATTTTAACATCAAAGGTGGGGACAGAGCAAAAGCTTATCATGGCAGACCTTGCTTTCACATGGTCCACTGCTGGGAAAGATCCAGTCTGGGAGAAATATGTCTGAGATAGTGGATCGGAGTGAGCTAAAGAAGGAGACGTGGCAAAAAAAGAGGATAGTTCTGCTCCCCTTACTCATATATCCATTTAGACGTTAAAAATAGTCTTTTAATCCAAACTATGGTGTTCCCCATTATGATGTATGGATGTAAAAGTTGGATGGCGAAGAAAGCTGACAGGAAGAAAATGGATTCATTTGAAATGTGGTGCTGGAGGAGAGTTTTGTGGTTACCATGGACAGCCAAAAAGACAAATAAGTGGGTACTAGATCAAATCAAGCCTGAATTCTCCCTAGAAGCTAAAATGGTAAAACTGAGCCTATCATAGTATGTTCACATCATGAGAAGACAAAATTCTCTGGAAAAGTCAATAATGCTGGGGAAAGTGGAAAAGAGGAAGACTCAAAATGAGATCGCTTTCTCCAGTTTGCAGGATCTGAGCAAGTCTGTTAATGATAGGACATTTTGGAGGTCTCTCATTCATAGGGTCACCATAGGTCAGAGGTGACTTTGTGGCACATAACACACATGTAACTAGGACAGACGAATGAATTAATATAGATTCTGCCATCACTTCTATCTGGGCCCTCAGAATCCAAAACCAAACCTTTGTTTTCAGATCAAGGAAGACTTGCAGTGATATGACACAATTATAATTGGATGCTGAATTTTTCCAGTACATGACCTGTGAAGTGAGCCATATTCCTTGTACTGTAAACACATCGAGAAGTCGCTTCTGATACTTATTACATTACCTGGGTGTTCCGCCTACAGAAAAAAGTCAATAGCCCAAATCAAGTGTTCTGGTTGCTCTAGAGAGCCATGAATGGTTTTTCTTCCTCATCCCATTCTTTCCGGTCTCATTTGAAAGCAAGATGCCTGTAACGAGACATGGTGAGGCATGCCTCTAGGCAGTGCATTTAGGGTGACATTCTGCCTTATTCCTTGTGCCACCTTCCAAGAGCTAAGCAGTTGATTCTCCTTCTGCTCTCTCTCTCAGACATCTTCATACATCCTGTGGCAAACTGCACATGCCCAATAGGGCTTCCCAAAACCTTGCAAGAGGAGTTCTGTGAGAGTTTGGACCACCTTATTGCGCATGTGCATGCTTTGCACATGCTGTGTTTAAAGATGCTTGAAGAACAAGGAGGTGTAAGGGGTATTGCCGCTCTGGACAGAGGCAGAGGCAGCAGTAGAGTGATGAAAGTGTAGCCTCTTTTGTATGGGTTCTTGGGGGCTAATTTAGGAAGCAAACTTTCATGCATTGGTAAGTTAAGGGGAAAAAATCTTCCCCCTCCAAACCTTTTAACAATTAGTACAATTCAATTATTTTTCTTTAAGTGCAACCATACAGAAACTTTCAGCCAACAATGTCTTTGAAAAGGTAAACAGTTCAACTTGTTGGATCCCAACAAGCAACAGAGTCCTTTGCTACAATCCTTCCAATTTGAAACAACTGGAACCCTGGCTTCTGTTCTCGGGAATTACAGCCCCGCAAGAACAATACAATCCCACTAATAACACCAACCAAACACAAAACACATACACCACTTTTAGTCATGTTGTTCACATACAACCTTTCTGATTACCTTATTCAAGGTGATAAGAGCATAATTTATCAAGCTCCCGTCCCGAGCAACCAATTTTTTCCTCAGCTACTTGGCTCTAGCTATTGAGTCTGCCCTACTGAGCTAAACCAATTGGGGGGGTAACAGAAGCAGTAGGCGATGGCTTCTGGAAACACCTCCTTGCTAAGCCACCACTGGATGTGCATAATCCTTTTAAGGAGAAATGCTTTCTGCTCATGTGTTGAAAGAATTAGTATCCCCATAAGGTGGATGAGACCCCAAGCCAACTGTGGTTCTGTTCCTGCTGCTTCTTTGGGAGGCCTGGAGCAGCTCATAAATTCCATAATGGGCAGGAGAGAGAGAAGGACACCCCCCCCCCTGCTATCTTGTATTCCACTATAGCTCTCTGTGTAGAAGTCTCATCTATTCACAATCAGGCCATCAAGGATTGCTCCTCCTGGCACTGAAAACATTCTGAAGTGAAATCCAGACGATCCCTGACTCATCAGCCCAGGCAAGCTCTTCTGATGTCTTGAATGGTTTTTCAGGAGAGAGAATGTGCTCTGCTTAAGTTAATGAAACACCATGGGGAGCAAGATAGTTCAAACTGGAACAGATCCTGCAAAATCAGTTAAGCAGACCAAAGCTCCACCATGATGTTGCCTTATGTACTATCTGTTGCTTCAAATATGTGCTCCTATGAGCTACCTGTACTTCACATTGTCTCATGTCAGTCCTAGAATTGCTTGTGTTCTGTTTTAGCATTTCTGTATTGGAGTTTTGCTAATGCTACATCTTTGTAAACTCGTATTTATTTACAATATGGTGGTGTTGTTTAGGCAAATGATCTTGATACTGACTGTAGTAATCTTGCACTTTGTAACCCGCCTTGAGTCTCAGAGCGGGACCACAAGTGACGCCTGACACAGGTTGGGCACTTGCCAGCTTCCCTCAAGTTTTGATGGGAAATGTAGGCAGCTTGGCGGAATGTTGGACAAGTGACAGTTGAAAAGTCCATTGGACAGCAGTCAGAGAGCCAAGCTGCCAGACCAGGACGCCTACATTTCCCATCAAAACTTGAGGGAAGCTGACTAGTGTCCAACCTGTGTCAGGCGACGTTTGTGGTCCCGCTCTCAGTGAGAAAGGTGAACTATAAATGACCTTAATATTAATAAGAAGGAGGAGGAGGAGGAGGAGGAGGAGGAGGAGAAGAAGAAGGATATGAATGATTATCAAGATTGCCAGTTTCTTTTTTTTAACAAACTCTAGTTTCTTGTCTTTAAACCAAAATTCTAATCAACAAGACAAGCTGTTTTGATAGAAAACCTCCCTTTCGGTCTTGTGTTTCCCTCCTCAATTCAAACCCACAAGTCTACATTTTCACCCGATTTTGTTTCCTTGCACTTCATTTCCCTCCCATTCGGTGTATGCAATTCCTAAAGTTATTTTTGTGTCAAGTGCATCTAAATGGTGTCTCATATATAAATGGCATAAAAGAAACCAGCCAATCAGCAACAAAAGTGGATGAGATGGAAAGGCTCACAGTGACAGCAATGGAAAACAAAATAAAATAAAAAAGAGGTATAGTGATACATCCCGACTTTTACAATCAGCCTGGCCTGCAGATGACATTTCTCAGAGAATGCAGAAGCAGCAGCTAGCTCCTAACACATTTGCATGTGTTGGGTAGCTGTTAGAGGCACAAGTACTCAGCCAGTAAAATGGTTGTGGAAAAGAGCAACAGTCTACTGGACTCTTGCTCTTTTTCACTGCTACAGACAGACTAACACAGCTACCCATCTTGATCTATCTCCACTCCAGTAAAATGGCTGGAAGCTCTAGCTGTCATCTAGTTGCATGTGCCAGAGCTCTGCCTACTGCCAGGGCCAGATCTAGGGTTGCCAGCGCCCAGGGCAACCCTAGTCCGACCCCTCTTGCGCGCGTGGGCACTCCCGGCGCTGCATGATGATGTCAGTTCTGTGACATCATCAAGCAGGGTGGAGTGTGCCACCCGTGCACTGCACCAGTGGGGGCAGCATGCAGGGCTGGGAAGCCACCTGCGCCATTCGCCTCCCCGCAGGACAGGGGGCAGCCAACTGCCCCCTGTCCTGCGGGGCAGGCGAATGGCATGGGCGGCCTCACAGCCCCCCACGCTGCCTTTTGCCTGCCCTGCAGGACAGGGTGTGTGTGGCAACCCGGCCACCCCCTGTCCTGTGGGGCAGGCAAAAGGCAGCGGAGGGGGCTGGGAGGCTGCCCGTGCTGCCGCCCGCGCGCTCCTGGCAGCTGGCTGCTGCTCCCGGCGCTCCCTCCCTGGCGGCGCTGGGAGCAGACTACCCCCCTGCCCCCCCCTCGATCTGGCCCTGCCTACTTCTTCAGTAACCCCAATGAGCTAATTGGTTTAGCCCAGTAGGGCGAACAAAGTAGCGACAGCCAGGTAGCTGAGGAAGAAGCTGTTTGCTCTTATCACCTTGAATATGGTAATCAGAAATGGTGTATGTGAACAATAAAATTAAGTCATATTTGTGTATAGTGTTTGTTTGGTGTTATTACTGTTCTCGCAGGGCTGTAATTCCCCAAGAACAGGACAGAAGCCTGGGTTCCAGTGGCTTCAAACTGGAAGGACTGGGGCAAAGGACTCTATCAATTGGTGGAATCTGACAAGTTGAACTATTCACCTTGAGTAATTTTCAAAGACATTGTTGGCTTGTGATCAAATGAGGGAAGGACACACAAGCAGGTGGGAGCCATGCAGGTGGGTAGGAAGGAAGGCACGAGTGCCTGGTAGTGGGCAGAGGAGGGGAGGAGCTCTTTGGGACCCCCCCCCCATAACTGGAACTGTATGCCAAAACAAGGTGGCAACCCTAGCTGATCCAAGATCTTTCAAAGGTGGCCCTGGCACTCTGCTAAATTTCTTACTTTGAAGTAGTGGGATTTGCACTGAAAGCAAGAATACAACTTTCAAAGAAAGGGATCCTATTCAGATATGCTAGCAAAGGCTTCCTCCATTCATCTCAGTCTCTCTAGCAATTGCTCCAAGTCCACAGATTTCTCACAGGCCCCGAATGCAAGCTGTGCCTTAAAGTTCCTCTTTGCAATCTGGTGCTCCACTCTAAAGATCCTCCCAAAGGGATATTTTTTCTGGGAATTGCCTTTTACCAGTTTATTTCAGCTGAAATCATCCTGTTTCATTAACAGCCCTATAATTTGCAGTTAAATACATTTCGCCCTGCAGCAATGGCAACAGCAGTGTCCTTTTGCAGTTACGGAGCAAACAGCTGAGTTGTGCCTTATGTTTGTACAGGAGGCAAGGCTGCATACTGAGGTATGTAACATCAGGTTTCTCTTGCACGTAAGACTATTAGCCTCCATGAGAGTCACTGGCCTTCCTTGACAATGTCCATAGTGTGGAGTGCTCTTGTAGACTTCTATCTTTGGTTTTGTATTTTATTACACAATCAGAAGCACAGAAACTGAGTTAGAGAAAGGCAGGTGCTCTCTTCTTTTGGGACTGACACCAAATTTTGGAACTCCCATTGGACAAAAAAAAAATCTACATTTCATTTTCTTTTCCTTGTGTGAATTGAAACCTGGGGGATTTCTTGCCTTGGCATTTTCCGTTTCCTGGTACTGAATTTTGGTACAAGATGCTACAGCTTGGTTACTATTGGGAGCTACACAGAGTATTGCTGTCAGACCCATTCTGCAGTCACTTCATTGGCTGCCCATCAGTTACTAACAAAATTTGTGGTAGGGCATACCCTACCACAAATTTTGTTGGTCTTATAGGTGCTACTGGAGTCTTGTTCTTTCCTACTGCTACAGAGAGACTAAGAGCCAAGCTACAAGTGACGCCTGACACAGGTTGGACACTTGTCAGTGTCCCTCAAGATTTGATGGGAAATGTAGGCATCCTGGTCTTGCAGCTGTAATGGAGAGCCAAGCTGTCAAACCAGGATGCCTACATTTCCCATCAAATCTTGAGGGACACTGACAAGTGTCCAACCTGTGTAAGGTGTCACTTGTAGCTTGGCTCTAACACGGTTACCCATCTTGATCCATCAGTTACTAAGTTCAATTTGAGGTACTGATTATATCATAAAAGGCACTTCCTGGCCTTGGACCCTCATAGCTGCAAAATTGCCTTTCCTCATGCTCCACCATGACACCTTCATTTTTCCATGCAGAACCTTTGGGGCAGGTGCCACCCTGCAAATGGGCAAGACGAACAACGGTCCATATCTGTACATTCTCTGTTGTGGCCCCCACCTTGGGGGCCCTTCCTTGTGAGGAAGGAATGCCCTTCCTCGTGAGGTCAAGAAGGCTCCTGTGCTTTTATTTTCCTGCAAACTGTGAAACAGAATTGTTTAGGAGGGCATTTCTATAAAGGTAGTAGGCAATTGTTTCAAATTTATGTAATCCTAGTTCAATTATGATGTTTATTATGTGTCACATCCTATTGATTGCATTGACTTACGCTGTACAATTTACCTTGAATCTCAGTGAGAAAGGTAGACTATAAATTGAGTAAACAAACAAGAAAATAAAGATGTATATGCTATTTTAAACATTTGTGTATAAATGATGTATGGTAGTGGCAAGAGACTAACAGTGGTGGTTTGCCATTGCCTGCCTCTGCAACCCTGGTCTTTGTTGGAAGTCTCCCATCCAATTACTAACCAAGGGTGACTCTGCTTAGCTTCTGAGATCTGACAAGATCAGGCTCACTTGGGCTATCCAAGTCAGGTCAAAATGAGAAATAACATTGTATAAAAATGGCATTAAAGCCCATTGAACCTGGCACTTCCATGACAAAAATGGACCTATGAGCACATGAAACTGCCTTATCCTGAGTCAGACCATTGGACCCTCTGGCTTAGCATTGCCGATTCTGGTTAGCAGCATCACCCATTCTTCCACTAAACTAAGGATACTCCCATAATAAAAAAGGTCAAACAAAAAGGTATAAAATAACAGCATGCACAAAAAGAAACAAAAAACAGGCATCTGTCTATGACGAAGGCCCAAATTCAGCTGCAGAAAATATGTAGCTTCTTCAGGTCTCTGTGGATATACCCTGTGTGAACCGGTGGGGGCAACCACTGGCCTGAATTGCTCTTCGGTGCATTGGGATCAGAGAAAGAGTATTCTTAATCCCTGAAAGAAGAGCTACCTGCCAAGTAGTAAAGCAGGCATGGTCAGTCAGAGACCGGTTATGTCTGGGGAAATAAATATGCTTTGTCACAGCCTAGATTAAGGTTGCCAACTGTGGGTTGGGCAACATTTGAGGGGAAAAAACACGAGAGGGGAGAGTTTGGAGAAAGGAGGGAAATCAGCAGGGATATGATGCCATGTACTCCATATTATGAAGCTGCCATTTTCTCCAGGGAAACCGATCTTCATAGTATGGGGATCAGTTGTAATTCCAGGAGAACCCCAACCCCAACCTGGAGGTTGGTAACCCTTGCCTAGATGTCCAGGGAGCCTAGCGCAATCTGCATGCTCATTAACATGATATGGTCTTCCATAATTCATGAGGATGGTATTGTATGGGAGGGCAGTGCTGAGTTATGAGTTTCAGGTCCAAATAAATACTCTTTTTCCATGGTATCAGACCTAGATAAACGATGCTTTGGTCCTACAGTCATTGTCTTCACAATTAATCAAGAGCATAAACATGTCTTCCTTAATCTTTGCCATATCTTTACCTTTACAGAGGCTGCATGAGAAGAGCAGTTTGAATTTATGGTTTGCTGAATTTATGCTTTTCAATTAATGATCTATGTAGGCTGAGATTTCATATTACCTTTTTGACACCTACCTTTTGTTTTTTTTCCTCCTCTGTTTTGTTTTATTTTACTGTATTTTATGCCAATAAAAGGTTTATGATGATATGATGATCTATGAATGGACTGGGCATTGTGATATAAATACATTTATTGTTTTCCTTTGCTTTTGAGCAGTGGAATGCTGCTGTAGCATGGCAGTTAAGTGTTTGGGCTACAGATCAGCCATTTGTTGATTCGAATCCCACTGCTGCCATGAGCGCTGCAGGTGGCCTTGAGTAAGCCACTCTTCTCAGCTCCAACTTCCCAGTTGTATTGATCTTGGGACAAAGTAAGCATTATCCCCACAATACAGCTGGGGAGCCAGGGCTGAGAGGAATGGTTTACCCAAGGCTTTGTTCTTTGCCCAAGGCTTTGTTCACTGCTCTGAGTGTGGCAATGATTTGTCCAGAAGGGCGATATATAAGCACACTGTTGTGGTGGTGGTGGTTGTTAAAAGAAGAATGGAAGACTAGAGACACAAACGTGTATGTGTGGGGCTGAATCATAGGCCACCAAAGAAGTGCTGGAAAGCTCTATGGTGAGAAAGCAGAAGAGCTTCCTCCAGATTGGGCTCAATAAATAAACAGGAAGCCTTTGAGATAAGGGGAAACTGTAAGAAGAAAACATCAAATTTCCAAAGAGAGTATGAGAACCTGTTGCAGAGGTGGCAGTTGGCCACAGAAGTCAACACTGCTTGCCCTGAACTCTGTATAGAACCTGCCCAACTGCATTCCCCAAGAAGGAAGGAGGAATTGGACCACAAGGGGTTCTGGTGGCCTGTGGTAGAGATGGGCACGAACAACGATATGAACAAAAAAAGCCATGAACAGCCAATCTGCTGTTCGTGAACAAGCTGTTCATGAGGCCCCATTCTAAACGAACAGGTAGTCATTGCAAGCCTCATTCATTGCTGATCGTCAGGCCAGACAGTCTGGCACCTGCAATCAATTCCCTTGGCAACTTAGGCAGGGATTGTCTGAACTCTGTCTGAACTCCTGCTGTTGCCCTGGAAACCCCAATCTAAGCCCAGTTTAGCTTGATAGGCAGGTCTTCCTTTCAAGTGTGACGCTCCAAATTTGTTACAAGGGAACAAAGGCCAGGGGGGAGGGGGGCTCCCAGCTCTGGCCTTGAAGAGAGAGAGACAGCTGCTGTTGGCATTTTGATAGAGAGAGTGCATTGGAGCTTGAATTTTCTTTGTGTGTGGTGGGATAGGGCTCTACCCCTTCAAGTTCTGCTGCCAGGCTCTGGGCCAAGCTATTATTTATGATTGGTACCTTTCCTGCTGCCTGCTCAGGTAAGGTTTCTGGGAGTGGTGCGGTAGGGATCTACCCCTTCAAGTTTCAGAGCTGCTGCCAGGCTCTGGGGCCAAGCTGTTATTTATTATTGGTACCTTTCCTGGTTCCTGCTCAAGTCAGGTTTCTGGGAGTGGTGCAGTAGGGATCTTGACTTGGATGATGGCTAGAGGAGAGCCTGCTGGCCCCCACGAACAGCCAACCACGAACATGTTCATAAACAGGGCCATGTTTATGGTTGTTCGTGAGTCCCTGTTCGTGGATGGCAATGAACAACGAACATCATGTTCATTTTTTAATTTCTGTTCGTGCCCATCTCTAGCCTGCAGTACAAAAGATTGGCGAGTAGGGCTAAAGGGTTTCAGAGTCTTTATCTTCACATTGACTCTCCTGTTCAAACCATCTCCAAGAACCAGCTTGGTAAGCCTGATGATGCCTGAGTGAGTGTGCGAATAGGTGAGAGGGTATCAGGGAGAGAGCAGAGTGCTGTCTTGGGTTGCTTTTTTGTGAAATTAATAAATACCTCCTCTGAATTTAAGACTCAGCTGTCTGTTTCCTTCTCTCTCGCACATTTAAGGACAAGATTTTGCTTAGTTTCATGCAACTGGACATGGGGCCTGATCCTTCCTCCACCTAACTTAATTCAGCTCTGGCAGCTGCACTCTGTCCCTTTGCTCCTGCCCTCTCCCCTACACACAGCCTTGTCTAACCTACCAGTGTGAGGACAAAAAGTGACAATCCTCACCTTGAGTTCTTTGAAGTAACAACAAACTTTAAAAATGTGACCAATAAATATTTCACACGGGGAGTTTTCAGTCAGAAAGCTCATTTGCTTCTTCACTAACTTCCATTCTGGCCCTGGGCCTTTGCCAATGACACAAACAAAAAGGTGTCGGCCTGTGAGTAATTTTGGAGATGCGGAAATATTCAGGACCATGCTTCCCCATTATGCAAATTAGGGTGCCCTTTTGGCAGCGATAACACTCCCTACCATTTGCATGACAGCAGCTAAGGCAGGTTTATAAGACAGATGTTACCAAATTGAGGAAGTATGAATTATGGCTGAGTTATAGAAAGGTCACAAATGGAGTTCTAAACAGTAGGCACAATCCATTAGGGAAATCAGCACTCAGCACGCTACACAGATCTATGCAGAGACTCAGATGTACCGTGATATCTAGATGCTGTGTTGGAAAGCACCATTAGAAACACACAGAAAGATTGATCCCTCCAGGCATCCTTGTATGTAGAGATCGGACGTGATCACTAGTCAGTTTTCCAGGGAAAACTTAGGTTCGATCTCATCAGACTGTCAGGCTGAAGAGAAAAGTAAATCAAAGCTACGCTGCAGGAATGAGAGTCATCCCTGTGTAGAAGTCTGGTGCTCAAGTGAAGTCTGACTTGAGTGGCAGAATAGCTTTCTGTCAATGTCAAACCAAGGAAGTCTCTCCAATCATCAAAGGTAAAAAGTGGTTAAGAGAACGACTGCTACATATACGGCATTGAGAAGCTGCCATCTTTAGCTGCCACTTACAATACAAGGATAAGCATACTGGCTTACTTTACAAGGCTTCAGTAACGGTTTCTGGGAGGATGTATGTGAAAGAGTACTTAAGTAAAGCACTGCATATTAACACATTTAGGAAGATTGTCTATTGTCATCTGAACTTCGTTTGCCTTCAGATAACTGGATCAAAACCAAGGTTGTATTCAAGTAGCACAACAAACCACACTCTAGAAACTGAGGTTTGGCCAAACCATCATTAGGTCTGGTGTAAGCAGGAGGTCAGACAAATCAGCAATTGCTGGTCAGCATGAAACTGGAGTTTCAAATTAGGTTTGTAGCTGGGTTATTAACTGCAATTTGTAGTAACTGTGAAGTTTGAATCCACAAAACCGTAGCTGAGTAATACAGCACCTCACACCTGTCTGGTTACGAAAAAGGCAATATGGCTCCTATGACCTCTCTGTTGAGACCTGGAGAGCAGGCAAGAAGCAGATAAACTGGGGTTTAGGCATTAGGGTTGCCAACTCTGGGTTAAGAAATTCCTGGAAATCTGGGGGGTGGCGCCTGGAATAGGTGGAGATTGGGGAGGGGTGGGAGTAGAATCTGCCATTCGGAGCTGCCAGTTTCTTCTGGGGGATTGGTACCCATGGTCGGGAGATCAACTGTAATTCTGGGAGAACTCCAGGCCCCACCTGGTAGGTGGTAAGCCTGTTAGGTGCAAAACTGGAATTTGCTACTTATGTTTGGCACATCTTTAATGAAGCCTGCCTAAACGGATGCTTTTAGAAAACTATTTGGAGAGTGGAATTGATGAAGTTTAGGGATTGGGGCTTGTGGATTTCATTAGGGGAGTTACCACCACCCCTATAATTTGAGCATTAATATGCAGGGATTTCATGGAGAGGACCATTCTTTCTGAAGCCGTAAGTCAATCAATTCTGTTAAAACTTTACCTCTTGAGTCTACTGATTGTATAAATTAGCCTGCAATATTGGGAGTCAGGATGGGGTGGGATTGATAATGGGTTCTATTATCTAATTTCTTTAGGTCTAGGAACCCTGTGTGTGTGTGGTGCCCCCTGGCGGGGTTTTCATGGCAAGAGGTGGTTTGCCATTGCCTGCCTCTGCAACCCTGGTCTTCAGTGGAAGTCTCCCAGCAAATTACTAACCAAGGCCAGCCCTGCTTAGCTTCTGAGATCTGACAAGATCAGGCTCTCCCTGGCTATCCAGGTCAGGGCCAGCATCATCTATCAAGAGGATTAATGAGAAGGGTTTCCAGTTCAGCAGGTTGATTTTCAGGTAGATATAATTCCCCAGCAGCTCATATTAGAAATCACAACCAGATCAAAGCTTTGCCAAATTTAGCCCGCCAATGTCATGCCTTGTCCAAAGCTCATCAAGAAGAAGTGGGACACTTAGTGGCATCATGATGTTGGTAAGACATTACCCTCTTTTAAGTTCACAAGCACACAAACATAGATCAAAGCTAGGCTGCCGATGACATCCTGCTTCCAAGGTGTCCTCTAGCAGGCCTGCTGCATAGGTAGTTTTTAAAATGGCAAACTCATTCATTCTGCGTGAAATTTCTTTTATCTATCTAATAGGGAAAAAAATCTCCCCAGCTGTGCTTTTCTTTAAAAAAGTCAATTTTTCTCTCTCCATCAGCAGTGGCAATAGCTATAAAGAGGATATTCTCCTTTCCATGATACACTATACATCAACAATAGCATGGTTGTTTTATTAAAAGGTTTTAAGATTCTTTCCCGAACTGGCACAGAGACTTTCATGAAATGTGTGCTTATATTTGCTAATTGGCTGCCTGCATGCTGCTCTCCGGCATGCCAATAAAATGAAAGCAAAGATGGCTATAGATTTAGGACTTGGAGGCTTACCTAGTCACCTGCATTAGCATCCTGTTAATGCCCAGGAACACAGAAGTGGTTTATACCAGCTTATTCTTGTTCACCAGCTGCACCTGTTCCTGGAGAGAGCTGATTTGATCACAGTCATATATGCCTCGGAAATAACCACATTAGATTGCTGTGACATACTTTACAATGGACTCTGTTTGAAAATTGTCCCAATCATACATGTTCAATGTTATGCCAAGTGTTATTAATAATAAATAATAATAATGACATTTGATTTATATACCACCCTTCAGGACAACTTAAGCCCCCTCATAGCGGTTTACAAAGTATGTCATTATTATCCCCACAACAACAATCACCCTGTGAGGTGGGTGGGGCTGAGAGAGCTCTGGAAGAGCTGTGACTGACCCAAGGTCACCCAGCTGGCTTCAAGTAGAGGAGCGGGGAATCAAACCCGGTTGTCCAGATTAGAGTCCTGCTGCTCTTAACCACTACAGCAAAAGTTTACTTTTGTTTTGTTTAACCCTGGCTGGTTTGAAATAGAAGTGAATCAGAATGTTATGCCCACTGTGAGGATGTCCATCTATTTCCAGGTCCAATTGAAAGTACTGCTTTTGATGACTGAAGGCCTTCACAGGTTGGACTAAGTATGATGAATAGGACTGGCTTCAGCTCCACCTCTCCTGTGATACAGCCTATGGGAGTGGGCAGAATGCTGGCTCAATAAGAGCTTGTGTCTGTTGGAGGGAAAGAAGTATTTGGAGAGCTGCTGGGTTTTGACTCTGCTGTGGAGAGACAGCAGAGATATTGCTGGCTAATTCCAAACCTGTTCTGTCACACTGAAACATTCTCTGTTTAACTCCATTTTGTTTATTAGTTCATTAATCCATTCGCTCCTGTGTTCCATCTTGTAAATAAAGTTTACTTTTGTTTTGTTTAACCCTAGCTGGTTTGAAATCATTGGCTGAGGGAAATGTCTAACACACAGGCCTCAAACACTTTGGTCATGTCAAATGGCCCAAGTTTTCAAGTTCCCCAGAACCTTTCGATCACGTTAGATACTAAGTACAAAAAAGAAAGGAGAGATGAGAAGAAACGAGAAGAGAACGGAGGAGATGAGACGAGATGAGGCAGAAAGAGAAGAGGAGAGGAGAAGAGAAGATTTAATTAGATTACACACAGTGAAGATTGAAAGGTAGATTCCAAGATACCACAGAGGCTCCCAGGATGAAGTAACAAAAAGGAATCGATCCCTTTATCTATAAAAATCTGCAGTTAAATAGAAAACCCTCCCCCCTTAAAGCTCCATGGAACAAACAGATCCTGGTAAGGTGAAAAGCAGAAGAAATTCATGGTTGCTTTTATACTTACAAAGTCAGATAATTATTTTCAATAATGCATTTGGTAATAATGAGTCAATAGAAGCCAAATTGGGTCACCTGAGTGACTGTAATTTGCAATGTTATGAGAAACAAAGGAAGGTTGCCGCCCCCTTTCTACATCCTTTATCATGTTATGTGCCTTCAATACTTTCTAAACCTGCTTAGCATCCCACAACCTAAGCTTCAAATGGGAGGTGGAATGAATATTGTGGAAAAGGACAGGCTCCCTTTGCTCACACAATATGCAAATTGTCTTTGGAAATAAAAGTACTGGCTCTGAATTATGTGTGCACTTACAGCTTTGATTTCAGTATATATGAAGTGCATACAAGGATTATATTGATGTGCTCGGTAGCTGACTCAGATTAGATCCCTATATAAAAAAATGGCACATAGAGATGAGAAGATAGACAGAGCAACTTGTTCCTAGCTCATTGAAGTGAAAAAGACGAGTGTGTCTGGCAACGTACTCCAGATGCACAGAATCAACATTTCAAGAGCCATGTCTAAGAAGAAGATATAAGGGAAACAGTAGGGAGTAGGTAGAATAAAACTCAGAAATATATGAAGAAAAGTCCCATCTGGTCAACAAGTCCAAATCATAGCAGACATTGGTGAGCAGCCAGTCCTGTAAATGGTTTTTTTTTTTAACCCCGTCAGACTCCTTTGGTGAATTATATATATCAGCAGGTATAAATTGGATATCCTCTGTATTCATAAACATGGGCCTTGGATACTCACATTCGCTTGCAAAATTGGCAGCTGATCAAATACGGCCAGGCTCAGCCATTTACTATTTTTATTCTACCTGCCCGTGCAAAGCTTTCTTCTTAGCTTTGCATGCTGGCAATGTAAGCAATTAAAGGGTCCAGTGGTTAAATATTGCCACAAGTCATTTGACACAATACCATCATTTTAAAAGACAGGCTGAGAGACGAACCCAGATGGATAATAATATACATGTGATCCAATTGCAAAATAAAAATAAAAATCTGTAGCTGGGGAAATACATGCTGACAGTATAATTTTCAGTCACTATTCTTCATTCAGAAAGAACAATTGGTGAAAGGTAAGGAGGAGGGAAGCTGTGAATGAATAAAGGTTTAATAGCTCTTTCCATTATGGTATTCAATAGGGACAGGGAATGCTTGCCACAGCACGGCAAAGGGGGGGGGGAATCGATGAAAACATTACATTTGCAAACTCAGACCAATGGTTATTATTTCATTTGTCAAGTGTTCAGGCCACGGAACCGAAACATTTAAATGAGCATTAAGTCAACCTAATCTTTCCAAGATTGTCCATTTATTTAAAACATGAAGCTTAATTGATATTTCAAGACGGATGACATTTTTATCTCCTGCTACCTTCTCCCTCCCTGCCTTTGCTAGTGGACTGTTATTAAGCTTGTTAGGGCATACAGTTTAGTTTAATGGACGTTGCATGAATAAAGACAATATACCACATCCACACTCAAGTGCATTGCAGAAGAGCCTGACAAAGCCTACAAATCATAAATCTGAAAGTTGTCTCCAAGCACTTTGCCACTTCTTCTCAGATATTCAACCTCTCGCTGAATAACTGATTTTGGAGTACTGCACTTCACATGCATAGTTCTTTGCCTTTTACAACTCTTCAGTGCAAGCTTTCAATTATTTCAAAAAAAGCACTAAATTAAATAAGCCTTCTAATTTCCAGAAACAGAGATGGCAGACCAGTTTGGAGGACAAGTGGAACCCTAAGAATCAGGGCTCATTTCGAGGGGGAATGTGCAGGAACGCAGTTCTGGCAGTTCCCCAAAGAGGTCACATGTCAGGTGGCCCTGCCCACCTGACCCTCGGCCATATTGGGCCTGTTTCAGCCTGGATTGGGGCCGAAATGGCCCGGATTGGGCCTCTGACAGGTGGTGGATCACTCTCCCACTCAGCAGCAGCCCAATCCTGACCATTTTCGGCCCCTTTTCAGCCATTTTCAGCCCCTTTTTGCCATTTTGGGTCGAGTTTCGGCGGTGAATGGCCAGGATTGGGTCCAAAACAGCCAGGATAGATGATGTCAGGGGACGTGGCATATGCAAATCAGTTATGCTAATGACACACTTCTGGCGCTGCCAAGGGGTGTAGCATATGTTGATGAGTTATGCTAATGAGTTATGCTAATGAGTTCCTCCAGCTCTTTTTCTACGAAATGACCCCTGCTAAGAATCATCACCGTTTTAGAACAAGGGAGTCTTTTACAGCTTTGTTCTACAGACTTAAGGGATATCTTCATTGTTTACTTTGGATCTAGAACTTAGAGGAAAACACAAATCCTACTAATTGACACTTCCTCCCCTGGTTTAGGATAATGACGATTGACAGCATTCAGCATAAATTCATTGTGGGATGGCAAATTCCCTTCAATTTTGAGATTAATTAGTGATGTGTTTCATGAGATAACATGGCAGGCAGCCAGTCATTTTATTTTATTTATTCACCACTTCTCCCAAGGATATGCCCAAATATTTCACATAAAACTGAGAGCCAGTTTAGTGTAGCGGTTAAGAGCAGCAGGTTTGATTCCCCTCTCCTCCACTTGAAGCCAGCTGGGTCACTCACAGCTCTCTCAGAGCTCTCTCTGAGCCCCACCCACCTCACAGAGTGATTGTTGTGGGGATAATAATAGCATACTTTGCAAACCACTCTGAGTGGACATTAAGTTGTCCTGAAAGGTGTCATATAAATTGAACGCTGTTGTTGTTAAAAACACTTTATGAACAGATTAAAAATAATAAAATCAGTAAAACACTAAGACAACAGGATGAAGTCCCAGCATAAAGGCACCACGAAGACAACTCCAGCAGGCATTTAAATGGAACTATAAAAAGGTCTCAGAGAGAGAGCCCCAGAAAACACCTAGACAGTTAACTTAATGCCTGGGGAAACAGCCAAGTGTTCACATGGTGACTAGAAGTTAAGATATTGGCTTGGCTCCAACAGAGTGTTTCAATGGGTAGAGCAATTTTTTCCTGCGGAGCATGACTTTCTTGCCTCTCTTCTTCCACTGCAACCCAAAATTCCTCCTTGAAATATGAGAAACAATTCAAGGGGAATTTGGGGCTGCAGTGGGTTGGAGGACATAAGAAACTTGCTCTCCATGGGCAGAAATACTTCTACCTGCAGAAGCCCCCGTTGGATCCAAGCCGTAGGTATTAGGCAAATAGCTTTGTGGAAAGGATCCCATAGAAGAAGCAGTACTATAGAAAAGATCACCAAACCTTGCCTTCCAATGATGGGCTTACACCCAGCAAAATCTCTCAAGGGCTGTTATTAACTAGTAGGCAGGTTGATATGGGAGAAGATGGTCCTTTAAGTACCCTGATTGAAGGCTATTTAGAGTTTATGACCATATACATTTGCAACTATTTTGGATATTGGGAGTAGGTATTTAGCAAGATAGCCAGTAGGGGAGTGCATAATGGGAGAAATGAGACTAAAATACACAAAGAAATCACTGGTTCAGCAGCACATTAAAGTGACTTCTAGAGTGATGTAACAAATTCAGGAAATGAGGCTGTCATGATAGCCCCCGACAAATAGTTTGGGTGTTTAGTTTTGGTTTTTACTATGCAGCTGCTGCCCAGGCAGGCCACGGAGTGGTGGGCTATCCAACAGCATTTTGTTTTCCTTAATGCCAAGTCTGTCTGCACTCATCATGCAACCAATTGGTTCCAAAAGAGAGAGACTGAGCCCTTAGCATTAACTCCATTGGTCGGAAGGGGACGTGCATAGTGTGTATGTGGACTTTTTCTTCAGCGCTTCCTGGGCAGCTGCATTGGCATTGAGATGCTTGCAGGGATCAAATTGCAAAAGGTATGCTACGTGCCAGGGAGAGGAGCAGCAGATGGCAGTGTGCCATTGGCATCAGCTATGCCGTCACCATCCCTTTCTTTGTATTTTTATGAATAATGCAAAGAAAGTCCAGCAACATCCACGTGAGTGTGCATGTGTGGGTTGGAGGAGGGAGGGGTCTTCTTTGGCTGCCGCAAAGTCTCATGTGATGCAGATCGGGGTGAAAATTGGAAAGAAAAAGCAATTATTAAAGGACAGTTGCACTGAGGAGGTCCCAGGACTGTGGAGCTGATTGATGCCCATCCAGAGGCCTTCCGCTGCTACTATCCTTCACTTAGGTGCGGGGGGCGGGGGGGACAGAAGGGGAAAAAAACCAAGGAGATTTCCACAAACAATGCCATTGTAAATAGATACAAGTTTACAAAGACATACCATTAGCAAGGATCTAATACAGAGTAGAAGAAATGCTGAAACAGAACATAATGAATTCTAGGACTGATAATAGACAACATGAAGCTGAAACAGAACATAATCAACTCTAGGACAAACATCTGACAACATGAAGCACGGTAGTGCATAGGTGTACATATTTAAAGCAGCAGATAGTATGTAAGGCAACATGGCGAAGTCTACGGTCCCTAACCCATTAGTGAAGCATCTGAGACTCCATCCCTACAATACAGCCCTCCTATCTGAGTAAAAAGCCTTCTTGAAATAGTTCTGTTCTGCATCGTTTGCGGAAAGCCAGGAGAGTGGGAGCTCTCCCCTGACTTCTATAGGCAGAGTAGGGTCCACCACAGAGAAAGCCACAACTATTTATTGTACAGTGCACAGATTCATAACATTTAAAAATACATCTATATGAAATACCTTTAAAAACTCAGAACATGGCACACACCGAACACAAAAACTCACAATAGTGTTTACACACGGTTAGTATACATGTTCCTGTCCTTTGCTTAGGTGCCAGGGCTACCACTGTGACTAAAGAAGTCATCCAAAGAAAGTGGGTTGAGGAGCAGTAGGAGGAATTTCATCTTGCCCTGAAAGCCTTCTGGCTTTGGGGCTTTTCTAATGAAAACTGTAAATCATTAAATGATGCCGAGGTTGGAGGTGTGTGCATTGCACCACCCAGTCTTTCCAGATCAGTAGTCCATGTGGAAGGACTGATTGGTCAGGTTTTTTTTTTTTACTTTCAGGTACACCAATAGGATTCTTCTGTTCAGTTCTTCCTCTGATCTCTTCATCTTCATTTTCATTCAACTCTATGGCTGCTTCCACACACGTTGGATAATCCACTTTCAATACTCTTTAGTGAACATTTGAAACTGTTTTTCCATGTGTGGAACAAAAAATCCACTTCCAAGGGATTGCTAAAGTGCATTGAAAGTGCATTATTTAACATGTGTGGAAATGGCCCATGTTAACTGTTTGAGTTGGAAAGGGAGACTGGCAACCAGGAACCTGTCCACTTCCCACTTTTACTAGTAAATAACAGGGAAAAAAAGAGGGCCATTCTCCCTCTACTCCCCTTCCAATGAAGGCAAAAGTAAACCAACTAGCCCTCCTGTTCTGCACACTTTTATGTACAATGCAAGGCAGGGAGGTTTTTTTGCCTACCCTGTTACACTGTTACAAGAGGGAGGTAATTGGCTGCAGTGGTTCAATTTCATTCTCCCTTGGCAGGTTAGAAGTTGGGGGAAATGAGCAGGCTGGTGAGCAGCCTTGGCATATCCCCATTGGTGGGGAATTGGGGTCTGTCAGGAGCAGCTGGCTGCTTCACGGCCCAGTTGCGAGGACAGATGCCCTGGTGGGGAACCCCTGGACAAACCAGCCCCCCCCAGCTTTATGGTCAGGTGGTGGAGCTTTAAGGAGGTGAACCACTTCACCTGGCCAGGCCAGATCCCAGCCAGATGATGGATGTCTCGCACCCAGGGCAGCGGGTGGCTTGCCCAGACAGGTCCGGGTGGAGGTCCAGGAGCGACCCCAGGGCCTGACCTGTACCACTGGTTAGGCCCTTGCCATGTTGACATGTTGTGTTATTTTAATAAAGTAGCCTTTTAGTTTACAATTCCTGTGTCTGTCTCTTCATTCTGACTTGGGGGGGGGATGTTTGTTTACACAAATATTGCATTTAAACAGCATAAAATTGTATATAATGTATAGATGGCGTACTAGAACCACAGCATGGTAACATCGAGACATGACTACTGTAAAGCACTCTACATGGGTCTCTTCTCCAAGTCCATTCAGGGACACCAGCAGGTGCAGAATGCCATAGTTAGATTATTGTCAAGAGCTAGATGGAGCATGCATATTAATCCCATTCCACAGTCACTCCATTAGGTACACATAACAACAACATTCGATTTATATATCATTTTCAAGACAGCTTAATGTCCACTCAGAGCAGTTAACAAAGTGTGTTATTATTATCCCCACAACAATCACCCTGTGAAGTAGGTGGGGCTGAGAGAGCTCCAAGAAGCTGCGGCTGACCCATGGTCACCCAGCTGGCTTCAAGCAGAGGAGTGGGGAATCAAGCCCAGCTCTCCAGATTAGAGTCCTTGCACTCTTAACCACTACACCAAACATCAGTTACTGTGCTCAATTCAAGGTTTTGGCTATCACAAACTCCTTGGTTGCCTCGGTCCCTCATATATACAGGAATGCCTCTCTCCTTATGCCATGGCAGCTTCACACATCTGAACAGGGTCTTCTGTAAGTGTCATCCCACACATGGGCAAATTTAACAACTGCCTGTACATGCACATTCTTTGTTGTGGCCCCTACCTTACAGAACGGCCTGCCTGAAGAGGTCAAGATAGCTCCTACTGTCCTGGCTTTCTGCAAACTGTGCAGAACCAAATTATTCAGGAGAGCTTTCTTACAAGCAATAGGTTTGTACTATAAAAATAGTTCGAAGAGATGCTTCAATAA
Organism: Eublepharis macularius; assembly: GCF_028583425.1. Lineage (NCBI taxonomy): Eukaryota > Metazoa > Chordata > Lepidosauria > Squamata > Eublepharidae > Eublepharis > Eublepharis macularius. The sequence goes on from NC_072799.1 coordinate 78,978,523, forward strand.
AAGGATAAGGACTATCAGCTAAACTGTTGTGAACTGTATTTTACAGAGGAAACCTAAGCAAGGTTACTCCAGTCTACACTCATTGAAAACAATGAGCTTAGACCAGAGTAACTCTGCTTAGGATTGCACTTGCTGTTGTCATTTATTATGTCATGTTAAATTGCTTATGTTTTATTTCAGCATTGTTCCAGCTCTGTATTTCTGCAATCTATGCCTGATGGTATTTTATCCTCCAGCTGTTGATTGCATTGAATTACACTGTGTAATCTGCCTTGAGTCTCGGTGAGAAAGGCAAACTATAAATAATGTAAATGAAAAAAAGAACATAAATACATAAAGTTGTCAAATAAAATTGTCCCCAAAACAATTGGAACAACCAACAAACCAAAATGGGCAATACAAAAACGGAAATATAGAAGGGCATATTCCTACATCCCTAAATTTGAGATCCCTGTTTTAGTGTTCTTTTCACTATGATTTTATTAGTTGGTCAAGGCACTGTCTATCAACTTCCTACTCTTCTACAATATTGAGATAAAGCTGACACATAGGAGTCACAAAAGGTTTTCAACTATTAACCTTCAAGCATTCAGCTAGTGTGGTGATCTGAACAGTAATATGTTTTCAGCCCTGACCTGGACAGCACAGGCCGCTTGATCTCATCAGATCTTGGAAGCTATGCAGGATCAGCCCTGGTCAGTATTTGGATGAACCACCTTTGAATGTCTTTTACAGGGTCACCGTAATTTGGCTGTGACTTGAGAGCACAAAAACGGAAAAGGCAAAAGGCTGAATTCTCACATCCTAGGATATTGCTCCATAGCAAAAAACTGCTACTGGATTTTGCAATTCGGAGGGTAAATAATTGATAATGTTTAACAATTGCACAACACCCAATGATACACAAATGTAAACTCAGACTGCATCCAGACTTTTAGGTACACATCTCCACAAAGCTATATGATCTCTGTGTTATATTTCTGAATTTGTAGGCTCAGTTCTGAATTAGAGCATAGTTCAACACTAGTTTTTATGAAGCCATCTCCCATGTCCACCTCCTCTGACCTCTTTACACATGACATGACATTACATAGGGAATAAACGTGTAGAGTGGTGACTGGGAATGAGTGTGCTGTGTCAGTCAGTCCTCAAAGGGTCTTGTGCATGGATTCTAAGCATGTAGGAAGTGTACACCTGTAGCTTGCTTTCTTGAATGTTCCCAGTCACAAGGATGAAGATTATGAGTGTACACTTTCTGTGTGTCCACTGTGCTCATGCCTGAAGAAGGGAGCTCTGACTCTCTCAAAAGCTTATACCCTGAAAATCTTGTTGGTCTCTAAGGTGTCATTGAACTCAAATCCCAAGTGCCCACAAGCAAATGATCACACATAGGCAGGCAGGCATTGATTTTAACATGCATAATGTTGTCTGTAGAGGATTCCAGTTTTACTATTCTATTTTATCACACTGGGCATAATTACTACTGTCTGATTTAGCTAAATTTTGCAGCTGAATTTCAAATCCATATTAAGAAAAAAAAGGAAACCCTCTCACAGCAATTTACCTAAATGAGATCATTTAACACTACAGTTTATTTCCTTAAATGCCAAAAAAGCTGATTCTCACGTTTCATGATAGTAGATTAAGATATTTGGCAGTAGGCAATACATTAAATTAATACTTAGCTGTTTGCTGTCAATAATGCATTAATGGTGTTTAATTAGGATGAATTAATTTACACGTTATTATGTCTAATGGGCAGTTAAGAGTAATACAGCACTTACCCAGCTGCTGCATGCAGCTTAGCTGGGTGCTGGTATTTGCACCCACGGCTGGAGGAGGGGGCAGAGCTTTCCCGGGCATCCGGGTCTTTGGCTGGTGGGCGGAGACAGGAGCCTTAGCAGGCGTCTCCGCCCTCCAGCAGCAGTCCCTTCCACGAGATCGGCTGGGAAGGACGTGTATTGCACGCTCCCAGCGATCCGTGGAGGGGGCGAGGACGAGCGGCGTCTCTCGGCTAGGAGAGCGGCGGCTTTCGGGGGTGCATCCCTCCGCCCGTCTCCTTTGTCCGGGAGCCTTTTTGGAGCGCCGGGGGCCAGCTTCGTTCAACGTCATTGCCCCGGCGTGGGCGTTGGTCGCGCCGCTTGTCTCGGCGGCTCAGTTTGTGCCGCGTTCCGCGGCTTTTATTTTACTTCGGGGTGGAGGGGGGAGTTTTTCTGGCCGCTTCTTAGTTGCCGCGGCCGGCGCGGGTCCCGGGGGGCTTCGGGCAGCCTGTTTGCGCCACGGCTGCTGCCTTCGGGGGCCTTCCCCCCCCTTTTACCTTCTTGGGGGGACGCCATCTTCTCGCGCGGCCACCATTTTGCCTCTGCAGGCAGCTGGGCTGTCGCTGCGCCACCCCCCCCCCCGGTGGTTGGTGCTTTCCGGCTTAACTGCTGCAGGACGAGGGGCGGGAGAAGCTTCCTCCTCTTTAACTTGCCAGTGGCCTTTTTTGGAGGCTTGCCCCTGTGGTTTTTTGCTGGGGCAGGCCGGCTTTCTCTTGGCCTCACTAATATTTTAGGAGCATTGCAGCCATCATTAAAAGGGGAAGTGGCTCAGGTGTTCTGAGTGTTCCCATACTTGATCCTGTGGGGCCTTAGGGCACATATACTGTCTCTTTAGATGGCCTCTAAGAAAGGCAAGGGCCCTTCCAAGGGCAAGCAGCCTGCTAAGAGACAGCCTCCTAAAAGGGTTCCAGTGGCGGTTTCTTCCTCTGATGATGAGGGGGAGGAAAGTTTCCATTTCGAAATCCTGAAACGCCTTGAGGCTTTAGAGAAGGCTAAGGGCGGTGATGTTGGTGCTGCAGAGGCGCAGAAGCGCTCTAGGCCGGTAAGAGCTGCTTCCAAGTCAGCTTTTAGGATGGAGGTTTTAAAGCGGATTTCTGCCCTTGAGTCTGCAGCTGGAGCGGTTGGAGCTGGACCCAGTCAAGAGATGGAAGCCGAGCCGTCTGAGGATGCTGCTGTGGCTGTGGTGGAGCCGGGTGATCTAGGTGACGTGGAACAGGTGGCTGTGGCCGTACAGCCTGCCAGTGTGGAGGGTAAGTCCCCCCTGCCTGCTCAGGCATGCACATGGCCATGGGGGCCCTGGGGTCAGGCCGCTGCCTCCGGGTCCCCAGGTCTTGTTACACCTTCACATACACAGAACACACCCACTCAGCCTGCAGCAGGTTATCTGGGATGGCCTGGGTTACCCCCGGTTGGGGCCCCTACGGCTGTGGGGGGTTACCCTCAGCTGCCGTGGGGGGTTAGTGAGGGGCAGCCTACTGGTGCCCAGTCAGCTATGGGTCAGTTTATGCCTTATTCTTCTTGGGGTTTCCCTCCTTATGGTATGTCTCCTTACGGAATGGTTCCTTACCGCGCTTTGCCCTTTGGCGACACGGCGCTTCCCTTGGGTGATCATCTCACCCAGGCAACAAGGGACAAGATTGTCAAAGGGGAATATGTCGATGTCTTCAGCCTTCTCTTCAGGGATCTGGAGAAGAAGGACAAGGAAGACTTGGACGATAGGAATAAGGAAAAGATTAAGCGGAGGAAAGTGGACCGCAACTGGCACAACTGGCTGCCGGGTTTTCTTATTTATGCGGGAGTGCTTGGCAGGGCCCAGCCTTTACGGGCCGTGGCACTATTCCAGTACCTGAATATAATTTACCGCGGGTACACGGACTTCGTTGGTGCTGCATGGTTGCAGTACGACGAAGAGTTTAGGATGCGCGCTGCACTCCACCCTCAGTTGCCGTGGGACCAAATCCACCAGCAACTATGGCTGCAGGTCATGTCCCCGGCTAAGCCAAATGCGGGTGACAGGGCCGATAGTGGCCATTTGATACATCGCCCTCAGGCGACGTCATTGTCCCGCTCTCAGGCGGGGCAGCCGGTTCAACCCCGGTTGCTCTGCTGGGACTTCACGTCCAAGGGAGTGTGTAATCGCAGGTCATGCAAGTACAGGCACGAATGCCCTTCTTGCTCGGGTCCCCACCCTTATTCAGCCTGTCCAAAACCCAAGCCTGGGGGGGGCGGGCGGAAGCCTGGCAGTGGGGGATCCCACCAGTTTCCTAGTAAAGGGCCCCAGCCCGGTAAGGGTGAAAGTGCTTGAGAACTTATTGGAAGGTTACCCTAGGCGTCAGGATGCCTTGTATTTGTTTGAAGGTTTTCAGTTTGGTTTCAGAATACCGTTTCAAGGGGTTAGAGCCCCCTTCATGTCCGACAACTTACGTTCTGTGGTCGGCATGGAGGACATTGTTCGTGAGAAAATTAGGAAGGAATGTGCTGAGGGCCGAGTACTAGGCCCGTTTCCCACACCTCCTGTACAGTGCCTTAGGGTTTCTCCGTTGGGGGTAGTCCCCAAAAAGGCCGCGGGTGAATTTCGTTTAATTCACCACCTGTCCTTTCCTAAGGGAGCTTCGGTGAATGATTTCATCCCCGGGGATCTTTGTTCCGTGCGTTACACCTCTTTTGACCAGGCGGTCAAGGTTGTGCGCCGGTGTGGGTGGGGAGCTGAGATGGCGAAATGCGACATCAAGTCAGCATTCCGCCTTCTCCCTGTGCACCCGGATGATTTTGAATTGCTGGGGTTTTATTTTGAGGGAGGATACTACATGGATCGTTCCCTTCCTATGGGTTGTTCAATATCATGCTCCGCCTTTGAGTGTTTTAGTTCGTTTTTAGAGTGGGAATTGCGTCGGCGGCTTCATTGCCGCGATACGGCGCATTACCTTGATGATTTTTTATTCGTTGGGCCGTTAGGTACCGCCCAATGCGCCAGGCTTTTAGCGGGCTTTCAATCCCTCGCAAAAGAATTGGGCGTTCCTCTAGCGGAGGAGAAAACTGAGGGCCCTGCCCAGGTATTAACCTTTTTGGGCATTGAGATTGACACTGTACACCAGACTTTCCGTCTGCCGGATGATAAGGTGGTCAAGCTTAGGGAGCGTTTGCAAGAAATTAGGGGCAAAAGGAAAGTTTCCTTGCAAGAGTTACAGCAGCTCGTGGGGTACTTGAATTTTGCATGCAGGGCTATTGCTCCCGGGCGTCCCTTTTTGCGCAGGATGTGTGACGCAATGGCAATGCTCCATGCGCCTCACCATCGGCTTCGGATTAATAGGGGCATGCAGGCGGATATCGAGGTTTGGTACGAGTTTTTGGGGTCTTTTAACGGTGTCACTTTTTGGAGGGATGTCCTCTTGGTGGGCGATGGTTTACAGGTTTCTTCAGATGCCGCAGGAACCATCGGTTTTGGCGTTTACTTTAGGGGCCACTGGTGTGCTGACCGCTGGCCGAGGGAGTGGCTGGCCATGGGTTTAGGCAGGGATCTCACGTTCCTTGAGTTTTTTCCCATCCTGGTTGCGGTTTTTGTTTGGGGTCGAGAATTGTCAAACCATGTTGTGCACTTCTGGTGTGATAACATGGCGGTGGTGCAAGTAGTTAATTCCCTTACCTCCAAATCGGCCAGGGTTATGGGTTTGGTTAGGGCATTTACACTGAGGTGCCTTCGGCTCAACATTCTGTTTAGGGCTAGGCATGTCCCTGGCGTGGACAACGGTCTGGCAGATGCCTTGTCTCGCCAACAGATAGACCGTTTTCACCAGCTAGCCCCCGACACCGACAGGTTTCCCTGCAGAGTCCCCCCAGAGGTGTGGCGGCTTGGGAATCTGAAGTGAACAGAGCTATTCTGTTGGCCATTGCCCCCAGCACGCGAAAATCGTATGGACGTGCGGTAGGACAGTTGCAGGACTTTCGGGCCCGGGTTGGGTTGCAGGAGCACTGGCCCATTCCAGTCGACCACCTGTTGCAGTTTTGCGTTGCGCAACGTGAGCGCGGTATGGCTGTCAGGTCCATTAGGGGGCAGCTTGCCGCATTTGCTTTCATTAGTAAGGCCCGCGGATTCGCTGACTTTAGCGGCGACTTCCGTTTAAGGAAAATGCTTGAGGGTTGGGCCAGGGAGCTTTCTGTTTCCAGGGATAAGCGTCAGCCTATTTCCCCTTCGATTCTTAAGGGTCTTCGGGCTGTTTGGGGACTGGTCTGTGCTTCACAGTTTGAAGTACGGCCTCACTTATTGCCTTCTTTGGTGCTCTGAGAGTGGGGGAGCTAGTTGTCCAGTCGCGGCTTGATGATTCTGGCCGGGCCCTTCAGGCTCAGGATCTTACCTTTCCTGATGGCCAAGTTTCTATTAGGGTTAGGCGTTCTAAGACAGACCAGATGGGCAGGGGGTCGGTTATTGTTTTGGGCCCCTGTAGTGAAAAAGGTTTATGCCCTGTAAAGGCACTGCGGCGCTATTTAGTCGTCCGGGGCAATGCCCCGGGGGTGCTGTTTCGTCATGAGGATCTTTCCCCATTGACACGCTATCAATTTTGGTCCGTAACCAGTAGGGCCTTAAAGCGTTTAGGTCTAGAGGGAGTTAGGTTTGGCACCCATTCCTTCCGAATTGGGGCCGCCTCTACTGCAGCTGTAATGGGGTACTCTAGTGATGCGATTCAGAGGGTGGGCAGATGGCGTTCTTCTGCCTATCGGTCATATGTGCGTCCGTTGCCGGTGTGTGGACTGTCTACTGACTGATTGTTTTCTTTAGGTTTGGCGGGGCGTCCAGATCGGAAGCGGATCCTTATTGTGGGACACAGTATGGTGTTCTGGGCCGCAGCTCATGCCAGACAATCCCCGATTGGATCTCAGCTTGGGCTGAGCGACGGTGCCGTCATTGAATGGTGCGGCCGGCGGGGTCTTCGATGGTCGGGGTTATTGCCGCTTCTGTTTAGGGGCAGGACAGGTCCTCCCCCACATGTTGTTTTAATTCATTTGGGCGGCAATGACCTTGGCCTTTTGAAAGGTCGGGCCCTTTCGATGCAGGTGATTGCCGACTTCCGGGTGATCAAGGCACGTTGGCCGCGTACATACATATTTTGGTCTGCAATGCTCCCTCGAAGGGCATGGAGAGAGACCCTCGAGCCTAGGGGCATGGCGCGGGCCTTGCGCCGGGCCAATAGGGCCATTCAGAAGGCTTTAGCCGAGGGGTTGGGAATTTTTCTTCCGCACCCCAGGATTCGGGCCGCTTCTGCCAACCTTTATAGGTCTGACGGGGTTCACCTGTCAGCGGCAGGTAACGATATCTTCCTGGACGATCTGCGGCTAGGCCTCAGGTTGGCGCTAGGCCACCTGTGGGGCGCGGGGGCCTAAGCAGAGGCTTGGCCATCCGCGTTGGCAGGAGAAAGTCGGGGAGTAGGGAGCGGGCCGGTGAGCACCCCCTTTGGCAATTCCCCATAGGTGGGGAAAGGGGTCTGTCAGGTAGGATGGCATGCTTCATGGCTGCCACCACCTGGCTAGACCGCCTACTGGGAACCCCGGGTGCAAGTCCTTCCCTCATGCTGTACGGCTGAGGCTTTAGGATCTTGAGGGGGAACCCTTTGCCTGGCCGGCCGGGTCTAGGCCATTCTTCGAATGGCTCAAGCCCGGGGCAGCGGGGCTCGCCCATGCAGGTCAAGGCGGAGGTCCTGGTTGGACCCCGTGGCTTGACCTGTACCGCAAGTTGGCCTTGCCGCAGTTTATTGTTATTGTTATGTTAATAAAGCGGCCCTTAGTTCCAAAATACTGTGTCTGCCTCTTTCTTCCGACTGTGGGGGGCAAAATGGGATTATTTAAAGAGTCATCCTTTATGGCTGCTGCTGTTATAGAAGAGGATTATACAACTGCTGGTGTTGCTTCCTGTGATTTGTTCACTTCACACTATGGTTGTGCAAATTCGTAACTGCTATTTTGAGGAATGGTTTATTTCCTGGTAACAATGTTTCTGGGTTTTTTTAGTGCTTTTATTATTGTAGTTTATACTGTATTGCTAATCAAATAGGACCTCAATATTTGGGAGAACTTTAGGCTCATAAACATTTTAAATAAATAAATAAAAATAGTGGACTTTTTAGAGCATAAAGATCTGTCAGGGACCAATTGTGAATTAGGAGGTCACTTATGCTGCATAGGGAACAAAATGCTATGGATTCTGAATGTTGAAAAGTTATAAGACAGAACTTTAACAGTAGAGAAGAGCAGGAGTCCAGTAGCACCTATAAGACTAACAAAATTTGTGGTAGGGTATGAGCTTTGACTCACAAATAGAGATGGGCACGAACCGAAATATGAACCAAAATTAAGCATGAACCAGGCCAGTTCATGGTCCGTGAACCATGGTTCATCAGATCCTATTTCTGATGAACCGCCACGAACTTTTAGGCTGGTTCATTTGGTTCGTTTTTGGTTCGTCACTGCAGACAACCTGGTGCCAATCAATCAGTTTCCTAGGCAACAGGGGATGGACTTCCTGCAGACCTTCTGCTGACTCAGAAGTGAACTTCTGTTGGCCCGGAAGTGATGATTTTCTGACCTGGATGTGACGTTTTCATGAACCAAACAAACCGGTTCATGAACCAGCGCAGGTTCATGAAAGTTTGTGGTCCATGGTTCGGGAAATTTGACGGACCACAAACCACATGGTTCGTTTTTTTCCCAGTTCATGCCCATCTCTACTCACAAAGGCTCATACTCTACCACAAATCTTGTTAGTCTTATAGATGCTACTGGACTCCTGCTCTTTTCTACTGCTACATAGTGACGAAATAGTGATCAAGTGGAGTGCAAGTGTAGCACAAATGAACAGGGAGGAATACATGCGAGTCTGTTCACTTGTCATTCAAGTGTCATTCATCACTTGTAGCTTGGTCCTATTTTGCCTTACTTACTATCTGTTGCCTTAAGTATGTGCTCCTATGTGCTACCCCTGCTACTGGGTTGGTCTGTGTTGTCTAATGTCAGCCCTAGAATCGCTTATGTTCTGTTTCAACATTTCTTCAGCTCTGTATTGGATTCTTGCTAATGCTAAGTCTTTGTCACCTTATATTTATTTACCCCATGGCATTGTTAATAGAAATATCCTTGAGATTGATTGTACTAATTTCACAGTATGTAATCTGCCTTGAGTCTCAGTGAGAAAGGCAGACTATTAAGTAAGTAAGTAAGTACATACACACATACGTACATATGTACATACGTACATACATACAGAGTTATTAGATCCATGCATGTGACGGGTGAGCAGAATGTGAACTGTCCCATTAGGACTTTGAGCAGCATTGTACCACTTGTCACTTCCCTACCTGACCAGCATCATTATCCAAAATTCTCAATTTGGACCAGCTGGTGCTTTCATGAAAGTTCAAAGCTACTGGGGAAGTGTAAGTCTCTGCAGGAGTAGGCATCCAGGGGGACAGATAAGAGAAGAAGTAGGCAGTAAATTTTGTTCGAATACGTTCTTCATAGGCTCTAGAAGTTTAATTTCTTCCAGTAATGTGCAGAGGGGAAAAAAGGACATGCTTGTAACACCCTAACACTAGCCCTATACACATGACCCCCTCCCAGGGTACGGGGACAGTGATCACAAGCGCAATGGCCTGGCTCCCACACAATCACAATCACAAGTATAGCTCCTAGTGTTAATTGCTAAGGCTGTGAGCCAATGCAATAAAGCTGCTGCTGCTGCTGCTGCTGATGATGATGATGATGATGAATGTATATATAATATTGTGCTTAGAAGGGGAGTGCACTCAAACAGTGATACTTGACACCCCCATCCCCATTATCAGGAATGCTAGGAGAGTAGCATACCCAGTCATGGAGTCGACATTTATGCTTGTACTCTTCTTTCATGCCTAGGAGCTATACCCGTGATTGTGATTGTGTGGGGGCCAGGCCATTGCGCTTGTGAGTTAAAACCAACATCAATTCAAGCAATTCAGCCATATAGTCAACAAGATACATAGATTTATCCATCAGCCACAGTAACAATGGATGGTTTTGGTAAAGCCTTTATCACTCTTGAAACTAATTTTGCCATTTGCATTATTATCCACTAGAAACAAAGCCTGTTGTGGGAAAAATACAACGGGCTCTAGAAAGGGGAGAATGGGCAGGCAAGCAGGCATTCCCCCCATCACTGATCCCAGCTGGTGAAAGAGGGGGGTGGGCATTGCCACCTGATCAAGACCTGATCTCAGCAACATGAAGGGGTGGTGGGCTTTGCTACCTGCTGCACATCTGATACAGGCTGGGTAAAGGGGGGCAGGCATTGCCACCTGCTCCACTCCTGATTCCAGCTGGGTGAAGGGAAAACAGGCATTGCCTTCTGCTCTGTGCCTGATTATGGCTGGGTGAAGGGGGGCAGGAATTGCTGCCTGCTCCTAATTCCAGCTGGGTGAAGGGGGTGGGCATTGCCATCTGTTCCCTGCTGGGTGAAGGGAGCAGTCAGCACTACTTCCTGCTCCTTGCCTGATCCTGACAGGCGAAGGCAGGAGGTGGGCTTTGCTACATGCTCCGCTCCTGATCCCAACTGGGTGAAGGGGGTGCAGGTACTGCCACCTTCTCTACTCCTGATTCTGGCAGGTTGAAGGGGAGCGGAGATTGCTGCCTGCTTGGCGCCTGATTCCAACAGGGTGAAGATGGGGTGGGCATTGCCACCTGCTTTGTGCTTTATTCCAGAAAGTTGAAGGAGGCGGGCATTGTGACCTGCTCCAATTCTTGTCCCGGCTGGGGGAAGGGAAGTTGCCTTCAGCTCTGTGCCTGATCTAACCCAGGTGAAGGCACTGGGAGGGCATTGACACCTGCTCCACTCCTGATCTGAGCTGTGTGAAGAGGGTGGGCATTGCTATCTGCTCTGCTTCTGATCCCACTTGGGAGAAGGAGGGTGAGCATTGCCACCTGCTCTACTCCTAATACCAACTGGGTTAAGGCAGAAAGTGGGCATAGCCACCTGCTCCACTCCAGCTGGGTGAAGGGGGTGGGCATTGCCACCTTCTCTGCTCCTAATACCAGCTAGGTTAAGGTGGGAGGGGCATTGCCACCCACTCCACTCCTCCTGCCAGTTATGATAAGGCAGCAGTGGGCATTGCCACCTGCTCTACTCCTAATACTACCTGGATTAAGGTGGGGATGGGCATTGCCACCTCCTCCGCTCCTAATACCAGCTGTGTTAGGGTGGGGTGGGCATTGCCACCTGTTAAACATTTAATATCCGCTGTGTTAAGGTGGGGGGTGGGCATTGCCATCTGCTCCACTCATAATACTGGCTGGGTTAAGGTAGGGGGTGGGCATTGTCACCTGTTCTGCTCCTAATACCAGCTGGGTTAAGGTGGGGTGGGCATTGCCACCTTCTCCGCTCCTAATACCAGCTGCCTGAAGGGGGTGGTCATTGCCACTTGCTCCGGTACTAATACCAGCTGGGTTAAGGTGGTGGTGGGCATTGCCGCCTGTTCCACTTCTAATACCAGCTGGCTGAAGGGGGGGGCAGGCATTCCCACCTGCTCCACTCCTAATATCAGCTGGGTTAAGGCAAGGGGAGGGCATTGCCACCTGCTCTGCCCCTGTTCCCTGCCTGGGCTTCCCACTACAGCATTTTTTCTGGAGCAATATGGTGAGTTACCTGGGCTTTCTTCTGTGGCAGCAACCTCTTGTGGTGCACCAGGGTATAAAGTGAGTTGTCTGAAACACGCTTACTCAATTATATAGTAAGATTTATTTTTGTTGGCAAGCAACATAGTTAATCTATCAGTATCCTCTCTCTCTGGATATTGTAATAAAATATTCCCGTTCTAATGCAAATCTTAGGCAATAAAAGATCACATGGCCTAGATCCTCAAAAGAATTCTGATTGCAAGTACAGACACGTTCTTAATACAGGATCATGTTGTAGTTTAGTTTCGTTGATTTATAGCCCACCCTCACCACAAGCGGGCTCAGGGCGGTTTACAATAATAAAATATAAAGGAATAACCATAAAATCACAAATCTCAAAGAGCGTAACTTTCAGTAGTTGAACATTTCAGGCGATATAGATTACGGCATCCCATAATGGGTCCCCCTTCACACTTCCCAGCTCACCACACAGGTAGTGGCCTCTTGTACATATATTATGGAAGACGTTGCTCCATCTGCTGCATGTATTTATCTTGAAATAGCCTATCCTCCTCTGAATTAAAAAGCAAGACAGATTTTGAAAAAAAAAACCCACAAATTTGTTCTGATCAGCTGCAGTCTGTTAACTGGCAGTCTGTTAACTGTGTGCTGCATGGTGTGTGCATGCATTTACCTACATGCACACCGCACAAGAGACGCATCAGCAATTTAACCTTTGGACACCCCAGGGAAGGAATTCAACCTGAACGAATGACAACTGTAGCAAATGGTACTAACAGCATTTCAAAACATCATCCCCAAATGATAAAAAGGGACTGACAGAATGTTATTAGAAAACGGGGGCAACTGAAGCGTAGGCAGGTCCAGGCAGTTACACAAAAACAACAAGGCAAGGGGACACACCGTAGCAAGCAAGACTCAGTAGGGGAATATGGAGGAATTATGGCTGAAGAAGGGAGGGAGGCAGGAAGCAACTGATGCCTATACTATGCAGTAGGATCCAGAAACAGTAGACTAGGCTTGCCAGCTCCAAGTTGGGAAATTCCTGGAGATCTGGGGAATGAAACCTGGAGAAACCTGGAGAAAGAGGGGTTTGGGGAGGGAAAGGACCTTGGCATGGCATAATTCCATAGAGTCCACCCCCCAAAGTAGCCATTTTCTCCAGGTGAACTGATGTCTGTGACCTGGAGACCAGTTGTAATTCTGGGAGATCTCCAGCCACTACCTGGAGGCTGGCAACCCTACAATAGACAGTGTGCTGGCTCTGATCGCTCAGACAGAGTCTGCAGACTAGAAGAAGTTATGTGGGACCAGGGCTTTTTTTCAGCAGGAACGCGGGGGAACGGAGTTCCGGAACCTCTTGAAAATGGTCACATGGCCGGTGGCCCCACCCCCTGATCTCCAGACAGAGGGGAGTTTAGATTGCCCTCCACACCGCTGAGCAGCGCAGAGGGCCATCTCAACTCGCCTCTGTCTGGAGATCAGGGGGCGGGGCCACCAGCCATGTGACCATTTTCTCCGAGGGCAACCCACTGAGTTCCACCACCTCTTTTCCCAGAAAAAAAGCCCTGTGTGGGACAAAGGTGGGACAGAGGTGTCTTGCAGCTTGGTTGGTCATACAGAGCACCAAAGGTTGCTTGGATCTACACAGCCAGGCCCATCCTGGAAAAAAGATTTGTGTTTCCCCTCCCCCTTCCTTTTAAAGATAAGAGAGATGAGAACAGGAAAGAATTCACCAACTTTTGTTTGTTTGTTTGTTCGCCTTTCTTCCTGAGACCCAAGGCAGATTACAGAGGAATCCAGAACTCCAGTACTCATAACGACGCTTCACTTAGGGCCAAGCTACAAGTGATGAATGACACGTACACGTGAGTCGTTCAAGTGTCATTCGTCACTTGTAGCTTGGCCCTTAATGTCAACGCAGAGCAAGTGCTCACTGGCTGCAGGAAAGATTTCAAGACATTCAAATGATTAACATGAGTGATCATAGATTCCTAGAGAGGATTCAAACTGTTGTTGAAGGATTCCTAGAGAGGATTCAAAGTGAATTTGATTATTTCCTTAGAGAACGCTCAAATAAATCAGGCAGATATTCAACAGGAAAGGCTTTATTTAATTAAAGGAGAAATAAAAAGGGCAGTAACACAAATACACACAGTACACATACAAGGCTAACTAAGAGAAAAGGGAAGGGAAGTGGGAGGAAGGAGTTTAGGGAGGGCAATAATTACCAGTCCTGAAGATAAGAGATCCAAGAAGATAGCAACAAGATGCCCAGTGTTTCATGGAGAAGAGGAGAGGAGAAGGCCCAAATGGGTCCCAGAATACACACACAGAGCACATGGCTGGCTCCCCAAAAACAATAACTTAATGGTTTGTCTGGAAGTGCAACAAATATGTTTGGAGTGGCTTCATATGACTATCTGGGATGGTGAAAATATTGCTTGATGACCTAGTAGGTCATAGCTTTGATTAGAGTAAATGGATGAGGGGAAGTAGAAGGCGCTGATGGGTTTAGGCAGGGGGGTTACCTCTGGAGTCCAAAATTGGTATGTTCTCCCCCACCCTGTGGCAGCCTTATACACGGTTTCCAAGAGGCAGGTAGAAGCCTTGTACTCTAGAGCAAGGTTCAAGGCTTGCTCTATGCTGTCAATCTACAGTATTTCAAAATGAAGAAAATATATTATAATCCTAATTCATCCTCAGAACAACTTTGTGTGAGGTACATGCCATTGTTCTGGCCTTCTAGAGGGGAAGCTGTGGCTGAGAATGTGTGCCTTTAATTTATGACAGAGATGAAATATGCACATAGTTTCTCAAGTGCACGTCTAATACTCCATCCACAAAACAAAAGAGTGTTGCATCTCTGTCATTTGCAAAACTTTGCAAAACTTTACAGTTGCATTCCCTACGATCTCAGATTGAGGGCAGCCACCCAGTCTTTCCCTGGGAACATTATTTGAGCCACTTCTCCTACTCACTGGCACAGTTACTAACAGTCCCTTTATTTCTTTCATATGCTGCTCCTGCATGCTTATTCAGTTTGGTGTAGTGGTTAAGAGCGGAGGGACTATTATCTGGAGAGCCAGGTTTGATTCCCTACCCTTCCACTTGAAGCCAGATGAGTGACCTTGGGTCAGTATCAGCTCTTCCAGAGCTCTCTCAGCTCCACCCGCCTCACAGGGTGATTGTTGTGGGGATAATAATAACATACTTTATAAACCACTCTGAGTGTGTGTTAAGTTGTCCTGAAGGGCGGTATATAAATTCGATGTTGTTGTTGTTGTTGTTGTTGTTGTTGTTGTTGTTATTATATATATATCCAATGATTCTTGTTCCTGCCCTTCTACCATGAGTTGACTGACCTCCATCCTTTCCCACAGACATGGAGAAGCCTTCCATATAAGCAGGGGTCATTTTGTAGAAAAAGAGCTGGAGAAACTCATTAGCATAACTCATTAGCACAACTCATTAGCACATGCCACACCCCTTGCCATCACCGGAAGTGTGACATTAGCATAACTGATTTGCATTTGCCACACCCTTGACATCATGTATCCTGGCTGTTTTGGACACAATCCTGGCCATTCAGGGCCAAAATTGGGCCCAAAATGGCAAAAAGGGGCTGAGAATGGCCTAAAAGGGGCCCAAAATGGTCAGGATTGGGCCACTGCTGAGTGGGAGAGTGATCCACCACCTGTCAGAGGCCCGATCTGGGCTGTTTCAGCTCCAATCCAGGCTGAAACGGGCCCAAAATGGCCGAGAGTCAGGTGGGCAGGGATACCTGACATGTGACCTCTTTGGGGAACTGCCAAAACTGCATTCCTGAGTGTTCCCCCTCGAAATGAACCCTGCATATAAGTTCCTTTTTTCCGATGGTTGTAGTGGATTTTCCGGGCTGTATAGCTGTGGTCTTGGCATTGTGTTCCTGACGTTTCGCCAGCTGCTGTGGCTGACATCTTCAGAGGTGTAGCACCAAAAGACAGAGATCTCTCAGTGTCACAGTGTGACACTACAACCATCGTTCTCCGGCTGTGAAAGCCTTCGACAATATATTCCTTTTTTACCTTCTGGGGCTTGGCTCCCTTTATGAGCCTCTTTCCCCATGGTTTCCTCTAGGGGTGTGCATAATGAAAAATAACCCAAAAATACACATAGAAATCACGGGTTTGGTTCATTAAAGCTACTTCTGGAATGGTGGAGCAAAATCTGGAAATGAAGCTGTAACAAGTTCCCCCTATACCGATATAACCATATAAGCATGCAAAAAAAATAATAAAAGTGGGAGCCGGGATGTCACCGATGATGCCACTGATAACAACCACATCCCTACTTGAAAATCCTGATTATTGAAGGTATATGCAAATAAAAATAAATAGACTCTGCAGCTGTAAAAATGCAAAGAAAGGGCGGATGTGCAGAAGAACCACACCCAAATTTATTCCAACACTTGGGGATTGACTTCTAAGAGAATCAGGAATAAGTCAAGGGTGTGGAAAAGCCTCTAGTGTGGTGAAATGATTATAGAGTTGAACTAGGATCTAGGAAAATGAATCCCCACTCCGCCACAAGAGCTTGCTGGGTGACCTGGCTTCAGTTCCTTTCTCTCAGCCTAACCTATCTCACTGGGATGTTGTTGCTATGACAATAAAATGGAAGAGGGGAGAATGATGTTGTACATCACTTTGGGTCCCTGTTGGGAAGAAAAGCAGAGTGCATATATCTAAGTAATTAAGTAAGTAAAGAAATAAATATAACTAAAAGCTTGCACACAAATATATCATACATGTACTCTTCCAGATTAGAGTGTGGGACTCTAATCTGGAGAACCAGGTTTGATTCCTCACTCCTCCACTTGAAGCCAGCTGAGTGACCTTGGGTCAATCACAGCTCTCTCAGAACTCTCTCAGCCCCACCCACCTCACAGGGGGATTGTTGTGGGGATAATAATAACAGACTTTGTAAACTGCTCTGAGCGGGCGTTAAGTTGACCTGAAGGGTGGTATATTAATCGAATGTTGTTATCATCATCGTCATCGTCATCGTCATCGTTATCATCATCATGCAGCTGTGATAGATAGGATCTTTCTGTTGACAAATCCAGTTTGTTGCTGTGTAATGTGAGAAAAGGATTAATGTATGCACAATTGTGTTGCATGCACACTTGTGTTGTACATGGGCAATATGGAACATTAACAGCTTACATGCTGAGTTTAATTTTAATAGAAAAAATGATTAATGCGAGGACTTTTTAATTCACCTTTGTGCCCTATATATAAAGATCTGGCTATGCAAAAGAGGAATACATACTGTTTTCATTTTTAGATATGAAAACGGGCGACAGGCTGGCTGCTTGTCATAGGTTAAGGGCCTGTGTCACACCTGTGTCAATAACGTATCATATGCACAGGCACTGCTAGCTGCCTTTGTCTCATTATGGTTCTCACTTCCAGACATTCCACTGCAATTGAAGGAGGGATGAGGGCAGCTTTAAAAAGAAAACATAAGCTTCGAAAAATGAACGCTGCCAGTTGAAAATGTACCCAGCCCCTAGGCAAGGATTTATGTAGGTACTGAAGCAGAAATCATCCGTTTTACAAAAGAAAAAAAAGTCGTATCTTGTGCAAAATGACCATGCCCAGAGTCGGAAAATAGCCTTGACCAAAATGTAATTTAGATGATAATAAGTGAGCATGGACACTTGGAAATGCATTGAGCAAAATCTATAATGACCTTGAATTTCAAATAATACTTGAGTGCCTATTGCTTCTATCTGATACCCTTCCAAAATCGCTGCTATCCCAGAATTCACTACACATTACTGTGTGTGTTATGTGCCATCAAGTCGCCTCCGACCTATGGTGACCTTATGAATGAAAAACCTCCAAAACGTCCTATCATTAACAAACTTGTTCAGATCTTACAAATTGGAGGATGTGGCTTCTTCTATTGAGTTTTAGGTCTTCCTCTTTTCCTACTGCCTTCTACTTTTCCAAGCGTCATTGACAAATTACCAGGGCATCATTTACTAAACCCCCACAGTTATAATTCTGTCTATGGTTTTGCTGTCCTCTTCTTCTTTTACTCTTAAGTTAGGAAAGGCTCCCATAAAATGACGACAGAGTCAGCTGATCTTGATTTTGTCACTTAGATGCATATTCATCCAACTCAAAACATATCAATTATCTATCTTGTCCTTCTACTTCGTTTCTTGGCTCTTCTTTCTATCTCCATTTTCTCCTGTCTTGAGATAGATCTGCACATTAGATCTAGGTCACCCATTCTGCCCTGCCCTTGTTCCAGCATGGACAGGAACAGCTGGAAAAATGGCAGCCCTGGCTGCAGAAAAAGCCTATTTCATTGTACTGCAGTGTGAGGGAAAAAATACACTGAAGCAGCCTATTGAACAGCCTCAAACAGGTCAACAAAGTGTCTATCTGATCATCAAAAAACAGGACATGAGCGGGTCTAGTGAGTGTTCACACATCTCTAAGCCTAACCAGTATCTACTAAGACTGGGCCTACTTATGAAGCACGTCTGCCAATACTTCTGGCTATATTTGCAGCAGCACAAGCCAGTTGAAAGCGAGGAGGGGCCAGTAAGCTTTGCCAGCAAAAGACTGGGAAGAAATGATTTAAATACCCTTATATACCTCTTCCTATAGTTCAGGATGCCAACTGCAGCTTTCCCAATGAATTAATTTAATTTAATTTATTGGATTTATACTCCACCCTCCCCACATCAGCGGGCTCAGGGTGGACTGGAATCTTCCTTTCAAAAGTGGAATGGATACACAATAATGTCTCCCATTCAAAACACAAGGGCTATTCTTCTTCCAGTGTACCAAAATCAGGTGTGGATTCATAGGATAGCAGACTAGATGGTAGGTAGGAGATCATGTTTTGAATACTTTCTCAAGGCTTTAAAAAAAACACCTCCATACAAATAGAAGCCAACACTGTGTTGAGATTTAGAACCTTTCTCCATGGTGTATTAATGCTTTATTTGTATTGGGTTCCCCCCCCCCCCCACAGTGGGGAGTATTGAAAAAACAAAGTTGTGCAGTTCACTCTATTACCATTTGTATACATGTGACAGACTGCACTTTTTAAAAGCTTAGAAGTGCTGTACAAACAGCTGAAGGACTGTGAAGGGTTAATGCTTCACAGAAACAGAGAGCCTTGAGTGACTGGCTACTCCAAGGAATCTGATTGAGTAGCATGAGCTCATAAGAGAAAGACTTTTGAACTGGAAGCTGTGGAGAAGGGAGGCTGTTTTCAGCCCTAGCTGAGAGGGGTCAAGTACTGACAGTTTGGAGATTCAGCCCTGACTGAGAGCAGTTTAACACAGACAGAAGAACTGAGGGAAAGTTGGCAAGGAAATTTGGGAAGTAAGTGCAGACACCCATTCAAGCCAAAGGAAGGGGATAGATCTTCTAGTGAGAGGAGGATTTCCCTACCCAGTCAAACAGGGAGTTAGCTCTGAAGAGCGAAGATATACCTGATCTGGTGTGGTTAGAAACTGCCTTTGGAGATCTTAAAGGTCAGTTAAAAACTGGAGATGAGTACTGATGTTCTACGAGAATGGGTTTGGGTACTGGAAAGAGGGCACCAGCCTTCTGGAAACCAAAAGAGTAAGAGAATACTCAAAGAAAGTGTACTAGAGTGATTGGGAAAACACTGGAACTAAAACCTATCAACGTAAAGATTTAAGGAACTAGGAAGATCTTAAGAAACTCTAATTAAACTAAAACATAAGAACTAAAGTCTGTATATGTAATAATAATAATAATAACATTCAATTTATATACCGCCCTTCAGGACAACTTAATGCCCACTCAGACTGGTTTACAAAGTATGTCATTATTATCCCCACAACAAAACACCCTGTGAGATGGGTGGGGCTGAGATAGCTCCAGAGAGCCATGACTAGTCCAAGGTCACCCAGCTGGCTTCAAGCGGAGCAGTGGGGAATCGAACCCGGCTCTCCAGATTAGAGTTCCGCTGTCTTAACCACTACACCAAACTGGCCAAAATGTACTGATTTTACCTGAGAGTTATCTATATTGAGTTTCCTCAGAAATTTTTAACCCCTGCTTTCACCTGACCTTTCCCCTCTATGTTAAATAAAATATTTTATTTTTGAATTTAAAAATGCCTTTAGTGCCATTTAAGTTGTTTAAATCAAAAGGGGGGGGCATCATAGTAACCCAGGCCTTTGACATTCCCTCTTTGTACTCTTCAAGGGGTTATTTCCGAATCTGAAGCCATTATTACTTTTGGGAATTATACCTGTTATGAAGCAATCTATTTTGGTCAGCAACTTGAACCAAGAGTAGCGAGAATCTATTATCTGACAGAATTGATTTACCCTGTTGTTCTATAATTAGTGATTGCAGTGTAATATGAAAGAAGGCATTTTCACATAAAGTCTACCTTGAGATTATCTATGGTTTGTTTCACGCATGGGCATGCAAACCCACATAAACTGACCCATTATTTTGTTCAACTGTTCTTTCTTGTCCCTCTCCAAGAATAGGAATTCATGGAGATTGTAGGTGAAGAATGCAGCCAACAATTTTCAGCAGCAATTTCAGCAATTATAGTAACCTGTCTTCCAGCATCCCAGGAATTCCTGGTTTCTGTATCTGGAGAAGACACTGGTATTTCTCCATGCATTGCCTTCCACAGGCTTTGAAGTGAGAAAGTGAACAGCTATTATAATGGCTGATTCAGCACCTGTTGGATAATTTACTTTCATTGCACTTGAGCTATCATTTGGAAGTGGATTTTTTGTTTCACACTCGAAAAATTCAGTTCCAAATGATCTCTAAAGAGGATTAGAAGTGCATTATCCAACATGTGTGGAATCAGCCAAATGTGATCTAGTCCAGAGTTTTTCTGCAAAGCAATCAATGGCTTTTCTAATGCACACAATGGCATTTGCCATATAGTTCACACCCTGAATACCAATTATGTAATTTTGCCTGCTTTTGTGTGGCCACCAGATGCATTAAGAGGTTCCTTGAGCAAACGGGAGCTTTATTCACTCATTGCTGAAACACAGTTGAGAATTGGTAAGGATTATACATCCTTAAGATCACTTCTTCATGCTGTTAGCTGTTGATGCAAAACCGTGGCATTTGCTGCTCCAGCTGCGTTTGCAGCTGTTAATTCCTGATATGATAACCTCAAGAATGCCCAAGACGATTGTTGCTTGTCAAACTCTGAAAGCTTTGAGTGCCTCTACACAAGACATCTTACACAAGTAGGATCAAGTGAAAGATCTTACACTTGTTCTCTCATTTTGGATACGCATGCACTGCTAGAGAGAAAAAGTACACTGGAATATAAGACCACACAGCAAGTAAGTCACTTGAGTATCCCTATGTAAGATGTCTTGTGTAAAGAGATTCTGTGACATGGGTGGGCTAGGGATAAAGGAAAGTTAAGAAAGCATAAATAAGCCTAGGAAAAAAGAGTTAGGTTAGACTATCTATCTGTCCATTCCACTGTTAGGAATAATAACATTCGATTTATATACCGCCCTTCAGGTCAACTTAACACCCACTCAGTGCGGTTTACAAAGTATGTCGTTATTATCCCCAAAACAATCACCCTGTGAGGTGGGTGGGGCTGAGAGAGCTCTGAAAGAGCTGAGATTGACCCAAGGTCACCCAGCTGGCTTCAGGCAGAGGGGACTCAAACCTGGTTCTTCAGATTAGAGTCCTTCTGCTGTTAACCACTACACCAAACCGGCTCTCGCCCAACCATGGACAATAAGCTATTTGAACATTCCATGCACACAACAGCTCCACTAGAAGGAAACAGAAAGGGGCTGCTGAAGGCTAATCATTCTCTTACAGTTCCTCGGCTAGCCTAAATAACAACCTGTGTTTTGATTAATTTGCCCCATCACTTTCTCAGTACAGCCTTATCTGCATGTCTTCCCATGGCTGGTTGCCTCTAATTTCCCCAGCCTTGCTCTGTCATCCACATTGGTTTACTCTCTGACACACACCGACCTGGACTAGTGCAACCCCCCCCCCTTTTGCCCAGGAGCCCTTGTGGGCTGCGACAGAGCAACCTGGCATGAGGTGGACTGGGAGCACAACAGGGAGCAACAGCTGGCGATTCTCCAGCACAAGCCTCTGCGCTGCTCAGGAGGTGCTGGGCAAGAAGCCACAGCAACGGGGTCTACCACCATGGCCAGAGCCTGGCTGAGCCTGTGGCAGGCTGACGTCAGTCCTGACACTGCAAGAAGGCTAGGGCAGGGTTAAGGGGAAGAGCAGTGTGGGTGGTGGAAGCTGGGACTCAAGCAGGCCTGCCCAGATAGGGTTGCCAGGCCCCCTCGATCTCCTAGCGGGAGACTGGGGCCTGACTCTTACCTTGTAGGAGCGTGTGTGTGCACGCACTTTGCGCGCGCGTGCTCCTGCACGCAGCCCCCATTGGGGTGCTGATCAGCCGTTGTGGGCCCCTGCAGAGCACAGGAATGCTCCCACGCCCCACAACGGGCCCAATCCATGCCAAAACGGGCCCAATCTGTGCCCGTTTTGGCATGGATCAGGTCCGTTTTGACGTGGATTGGGCCCATTTTGGACCCCTGTGGAGTGTGGGAGCGTTCCTGCGCTCCGCAGGGGCCCACAACGGGCCCAATCCATGCCAAAACGGGCATGAATTGGGCCCGTTGTGTGCCCCTGCGGAGCGCAGGAACGCTCCTGCGCTCCACAGGGGCCCCTATCCAGGCCAAAACAGGCCTGATCCTGGGGCTGCTGTGAGTGGGGGCGCACAGCACCACAGGGGGGCGTGCATGGAAGGTGCGCACTCCCCTGCTGGCCAGGTAAGTGGGGGTGGGGGTGGGAGGGTGGGGGCATGAGATCCACTGTCCCCACCAGGGGTCTGGCAGCCCTATGCCCAGATGAGATATCCCCAGGGCTACCTGTCAGGACTTGAGGGCCAATGAGAACAAGAGTGGGAGACAGGCCAACGTGGCACCAGGCCTCAGAGGCTCCTGGGCATGCTTGTAGTCATGTCTGTGCACAGCCACACCATGGTTGTCTGTTTGTTGTATTGCTTGTGCCACAATATGCTGAAGCTATACTGCCATATTGCTAACTTGATGTGTACTCTCTCTGATCATTCATAACCATATTGCGGATGTTACTTGCTTAGGACCCGGAGCGGACCTCCCCAGTTATCTTTGAGAAATATGCAAATCTCGGCTAGCCATGACCTTGGTGTGTCTAGATGCCAGCTTTCACTACTCTTCCCAGATGCTGGGAATACTTTATTGCATACCTGATGCATAGTCATAACTCAATAGATTCTCACAGAACCCGTGTAGGCTTCCGTGCCAAAACCTTAACTGTAATCTGGAGTGTGGGAAAATCAAGTATAACAGAGACTGCTTGATTTGAATTGTCAGTTCTGCCAAACCTCACAGACCTGAACTGCACAGATTCTAATAAAGCTACTTCTGCAGGAACCAACATGTGTTCACTGTGGATGGGCTTGAGGGGTCTACCTGCCAGGGACTGACACTTGTCTTTGTATTGTGCCTATTGGGAGAGCCAGAGGTGGACAGGGGAGGCAAGGCAAAGGTGGAAGAGCTCAACCGGCATCCATGGCTGTGTGGGAAACCTGGTCAGCTGGGAGGGAGAAGGAAGACGGTGCAACTGGAACCCCTTCTTCTCCCCATTCTGAGGCCACTCGCCACTCTTTCAGCTTGGATCAAGGCATAAGGGATGGGCACATCCCTGGACTCTGACCCAGAAAAGGGAGAGTCTGACACCCACTCACCAAATAATATCCAACATAATATCATTGACAACAAGAGACCTTGAAGTGTTGACACTCCATCAGACTTGGCTGCTCTGTGTGGAACTAGTCTTGGGGTAGAAATACTCATTTCACTGGGAGGCCGTACATTTTACGTTTCAGAAAGCACCTGTTTTTATGAAAAGAAGAACTATAACCAGCAGTCTATTGTATATCCAGAGGAGTTAGCCATGTTAGTCTGTAGTAGCAAACTAGTAAAGAGTCCAGTAGCACCTTTAAGACCAACCAACTTTACTGTAGCAGAAAGCTTTCGAGAACCACAGTTCTCTTCATCACATGCATCTGATGAAGAGAGCTGTGGTTCTTGAAAGCTTATGCTACAGTAAAGTTGGTTAGTCTTAAAGGTGCTACTGGACTCTTTACTAGTCTGTTGTATGTAACTGCATATGAACATATGATACTGCCTTACAGTGAATTAGTCCATTGGGCTATCTAGTTCGGTATTGCCTACTTTGATAGGAGGTGGTTCTCCAGGATCTCAGGCCTTCCCCATTACCTGTTGACATTAATTGGAGGTGCCAGAGATCGTCCATTACACCTTCTGCATTCGGATATATGTCAGCTGTTTGTCCCCTTTTTAACTTCCGTGCCCTTGTTTTGCAGCTGCCCTGGATTTACGTCATGGCGATGCTTGTGGTTACAGTGACTTTGTAGTAGCCTGATTAATAGTGGTGCCCGAATTTTTTTCATGTCATTGGGTCAAATGGCTTTTAATGCTTTTACTGTATTTTTAATTGGAATATCGTTGGAGGCTGCCCTGAGTCTGCTTGCGGAGTATAAGTTGAAGTAAATAAATATACCATTAAGCTATGCCCTCTTCTGAACTGTACAGTTCCTGTCAGAAAATTTTTGAGGTGTGTGTTATATTACGAAAAAAGATGTTACAAAACAGTCAGTGTGTCTAACTGTTGTTACCCAAGATGGACTTCTTGCTATCATATGACAGTGGAAATACATTGTGGAATAGGAAACGTTGGTAAGAGTGTGCATAACAGAATTCACAAGCCAAAAAAACACATAGAAATTGCTGTTTTGAGCCATCACCTCTATTTTCAGGAATACTAACTAAAATCCAGGATGTTTGGAAATAACAAATATCCCTCCCTGAAAAATCCATTGTTTTTTCTAAGTTCTGCTGTTTACCAACCATGCAGCATGAACACACGTTGTGCTGTTAGCCACAGCTTAGAAGCTTTTATTAGCTCTATCAGAAATGTGTCTTGCCTCTTTAAGGCTTTGAATGATGGGAATTGTAGTCTACACTCCCACCAATGGAGGGAGGGATATTTGAGCCTTTTATTGGCCTTTTTCCTGCTTTAGTGTGATTTTACAACCTCTTTTCCTCCCTTTGTCTGTACTGAGCATCTCCCATGAGGAGGGGGAAAAGATGTGAGGGTGATCTGGCTGTGACATCTGTCACCCCATTGATCGCCAGGGTGAATTCGGCTGATCAGGCTGACTAGGGGGGTGTCCCCTTCCTCCCTCACCGCTCCATGTGCATCCCTCCCGAAGCTGCGCGCTCGGTGGAAGAGGATGACCATCCCAGATAGAAGGAGCATACCATTCTTTGGTCAAGGGTATGCGACTGCTTTTACCTCAACTCTAAATAAACTTCTGCTATAGATACACAGGAAGCATCCGTCTCTTGGCTCAACTGTGAGTTGTCTTGGGTCAATGGGAATGGAATTCCCTGAGTCAGCAGGTAGATAAAGAGGGGTGGTATCGTGGAAATCAGGATACACGTTTTTCTTTGATTATACTGATTTTCTGGACAATGCCATCTTTCCTTTCCATTCACACCCTTGAAAGGAAAAAGCAAGTTCATTCCCAGCCAATCTGTTGATTTCCTGGAAAATTCATTTATTTCTTTAGACCCATATATTTATTATTCCACATAGAACAAGTGACTGGAATAATACAGCCACTCCTATATGTATATATAACATTAACACTTCATAATACCCTCATATATACCAATTACCATTTCACAGAACATTCATAGTCTTAAACCATGGAACCTCTAGGCACGAAACATTTACTTAACAATACTCATTGTGTGTTACAAGGTCGTAACTCACAATGAGTATTGTTAAGCAAATGTTTAGTGCCAGTCACTTGTTCTATGTGGAATAATGAATATATGGGTCTGAAGAAATAAATGTTGCAGTTTCATAGCACATCTTATTGATTGATTGTTTAAGAATAATTTATTGGGACGTGAGCCCATTTACAGTTATTTTTTTTCTCTTCGTAACTTTACACATTGGTCCCTTTTGTTTCTAAGATTTCCTGGACAATGGCATCTCTCCCTTCCAATTAGACCTATGCAAGGGAGGACTAAGAGCACTCCCAGCCAATCCTGCAGAGTGCTGCCGTCTTCTTCCCCCCTCCTTTGTGGGTTGAAAAGAGAGTTTTCTTTCCCTCTAAAAGTAGAAAGTTCGGGATCCAGTAGAATTCAAACCCTTTGCTTGAAACTTAGGGGCTCTTTGGTGGACAGGCAGAAGAAGCTCCATTGCAATTTTGGTCACATCTGGTTGAAAAACAATTCCCCCCACCACAAAGTCTACCATAGGGAACAATGGAAAAACTGCTGATTTCATTCCTTATAAACCAAACACAACAAGGAAACATGGCAAATAGAGAGTCTTCAGAGGAAAGGTACTTTTTATTGCCAGTCAGTCACTATAAGAGTAGGAAAATGAATTAACAACAACAACAACAACAACATAATAATAACATTTGGTTTATATACCACCCTTCAGGACAACGTAATGCCCACTCAGAGCAGTTTACAAAGTGTGTTATTATTATCCCCACAACAAAACACTCTGTGAGGTGGGTGGGGCTGAGAGAGCTCTGAGAAGCTGTGACTAGCCCAAGATCACCCAGCTGGCTTCAAGCAGAGGAGTGGGAATCAAACCTGGCTCTCCAGATTAGAGTCCTGCTGCTCTTAACACTATACCAACTGGTGGGGGTGGGGTTAAGGAGCAAACCTAAGCCTGGTCTGGAGCTCTCCTGCTAGGCTGCTGCCATATTAGAAATCAGTAGAGACAAGTGCAGCTGCACAGAGAAGGACCTACTTTGGGGCTTTGTAAAATTGCCCCCCCCCTTTGTTCAATCTTTAGAAGGTCTTTAGATTAGAGGGAGAACTGGGTTCTGTGCAAATTTGGTGCCATTATCCTTATAAAGACCTGCCCCAAACCTTTGAATAGATTTCCCATTAACAATCATGGTCTCAAGGGGAAAAAACAACACAGATCTGGTCTCCCAGATCAGTAATATCCTACCCAGAAAAATGCAAACACAGCAAACATTTCTCCCTTGAAGTCCGGACCAGAAATTATAATATTTTTTTTTCTCCGCGCACATCTCTACATGTTGTTAATCTGAAACTCTTCTCGCTTCCCTCAAAACTCCTCAGAGGATCTTCCCACATAGCGGCCTCCAGATTTGCCTATTTTGCTTTAGGCAGAATCTGGGGGCAACTCCAGTGCCACTTCTTCACAACTTTGCCCACTGGGCAGGGCTTTTTGACAGCTCTACGTTCCCCACAGAACAAGTAATGCTGACGAGAGGGAGCATGACGTTCACTGCTCATACACGCTTTTATCCCAGCGTTCTCCTCAGCAAAGTTGGAAGCTTTCCTCCTTCCTCTGGAGACTTTCTTTGACAGAAGAGGCGGTTTCTCTAGGAGAAATATCAGCGATGGAATCAAGAGGTATTCTTTTGCCATTTTAAAAAACTTAGCAGATAATAAAGCAGCCAATATCATTCTAAAAAAACATAGTAATTATGGGATAAGATTGAAGGTAGCAAAGTATGCAGCTGACAAGAGCTCACATAGTACTCACTCTATGGCTCATGGAGAGCCATGTTTACAATTACCATCAATGAAAAGCTCCACATTTGCTTCCATTCCTGGCATGTTTATATTTCAGGAAGGATCTCAGCTAGGGTTGCCAGGCCCACCTGGTAAAAACCAGGAGACTACGGGGGTCAGTACATGGGGGGATGGCCATCAATGATGATGTGATGTCACTTCTAGGGAAAACTGGAAGTGATGTCATGCCTCTCTAGGAATCACTGGTGAGAGGTCTGGAGACCAAGTCCTATGAGGAAAGACTGAAGGAGCTCTGTATGATTAGCTTGGAGAGGAGACAACTGAGAGGTGATATGATAATCATCTCCAAGTACTTGAAGGGCTGTCATATAGAGGATGGCAGGAGTTGTTTTCCGCTTCCCCAGAAGGTTGGACCAGAACCAACAGGTTGAACTTAAATCAAAAGAGTTTTTGGCTAAACATTAGGAAGAACTTCCTGACAGAGCAGTCCTTCAGTGGAACAGGCTTCCTCAGGAGCTGGTGGGCTCTCCTTCTTTGGGGGTTTTTAAGCAAAGGCTAGATAGCCACCTGACAGCAATGCTGATTCTGTGAACCTAGGCAGATCATGAGAGGGAGTGCAGGAAGGGTTACATCAGTGCTTAGTTCTTGTGGCCCCTTCTTACATGCCCAGTATAAGGCTAAATAGAAAACAGTCCAGTAGCACCTTTAAGACTAACCAACTTTACTGTAGCATAAGCTTTTGAGAACCACCGCTCTCTTCGTCAGATGCAGTATAAGGCTAATCGCCACTTTGGGGTCAGGAAGAAATTTTCCCTAGGCCAGTTTGGCTGGGGATCCTGATGGTGTTTTTCCGTCTTCTGGGTCACTGGAGCTGTGGGGGGAAGGTAGTTGTGAATTTCTTGCATTTTGCAGGGGGTTGGATTAGATTACCTTGGATGTCCCTTCCAACCCTATGATTCTATGTCAATGAGCACCATCTGGCGCCCGAGCCACTATCATTAATTTACAGGACAGCAAATCACCAAGGGATTTCTTTAAACTCAGTATTTCCTGACAGGTCATGAATGTCAGATACAACTTTGGTTTGGAACATTTGTGATATTGAAGCATGGACATGATAGGCATCAATTCTTGATTAAGGAAGTCCTAACTGCACATCTCTAATACTCTTTTAAAAATCGGGGTACCATGGGAGCTTCCATCACAAAAAGACTCTCAAAAGCCTACCTTGTGCTAAAAAAAGTCTGTCTTGTGCTAGAAAAATCAATTAGTATGCCTGTAAAAATGGCAATAGCCATGCCAATAAAATAAAGCAAGTCAGCAAGAATGAATCAAGGATAGATAATGCCATCTGCATTACAAAATAAGGTAACTGTAATCCTAAGGTATAATAATTAAAAGCCGAATAACTGCAGCAAGTTTTATTATGGTTTCCACATGACATTGATTCCTTTTATGTTCTCTGACAATTTCTTTGGAGGGGTTTTATGTATTTTAGGAATATCAGTATTCCTGCATTCATAAAAATAGAAAGAACAGTCCAATAAAGTGAAAAAATTGCACTTTTATTATAATCAACTTTGACCTCAAGATTGCCTTTGTATTCTGTACCTCAACCAGTTTAATCTCCTATTAAAGATACAGATTGGAGCTCCACCAGTCAAACACGTCCCAGAGATCCTTTAGGGTATTATAACCGAGTTTCCATTTTTCATTTTGTCAGCTACATGCTGTACATATATTAGCACAATGGAACTTTTGCTGAGCTGTATTCACCCTTAAGGCAAACAAGCACCTCAAAGCTCAAGGGCTTTGGCTCACAAGCTGTCTGGTAAGGTTCACTCTTCTCATTGCAAACTGAAATTTGTACAACAGGATCACAATGAAGGGAAAGGAAATGTTAAGTATGTTGGCAGTAAACAGGTAGTACACACCTTTGAATGGAAAGGCTCATTGCTTTTAACGTACATTGGAACCAAAGATTAAAGAAGCTGTTACTCTCGAGAGCACCACCCCTCAATGGTAAAACAAAAGCTCTCTCGTGGACGCTATTAAGCAACAATAAACTAATTTACTCTCAATTAAAGTGCTCAGTGCTCAATGTGCAAATTCCAAAGAACTGTTACAGCCGTAAATACACAATGATACAATCAATAGTTACACATAAATCAATTCTGATCAATTCATGTAACAATCTGGCCCCAACCCGGCCGGCAGCCAAGGGCTTGAGGCCAGGGGCTGCATTTGCCGCCACGGGAAAAAAGTGGCAGTGTTCCCCCGGCCTCGTAGGGCCATGTGGGAAGGGGGCGGGGCTTGGCACCTTAACAGAGCACCCCTGCCCCCATCCCCGCACTGCACGAGGAGACAAGTACAGGGATGGGGGCAGGGCTGTGCTGTCAAGTTGCCAAGCCCCACCCCCTTCCCACGTGGCCCTACGAGGCTGGGGGAACGCTGCTGCTTTTTCTCTGCGGCAGCAAATGAGGCCCCCGGCCTCAAGCCCTTGGCTGCCGGCTGGGTGGGGGCCGGATTGCCTCCCCCCCAGTCAAAATAAAGAGGCAGACACAAGGCTTGGGAAATAAAGGGCCACTTTTTATTTATGGCAACACATGAACTGCAACAACTGAAACCTGGCAAGGGCCTAACCTGTGGTACCGGTAAAGCCCTGGGGTAACTCCCCTGGACCCCGCCTTGACCTGTCTGGGCGAGACCTGCTGCCCTGGATGTGAGCCATCCAACTGCACGGGCGGATGGTTTCCCCCTTAAAGCTCCAAGCACCCCCACCGTGGAGAATGAGGGAAGGATTTGTCCAGGGGATCCCACCAGGCAGCCTGCCCTCTCAACTGGCTGCCGCCACACAAGCCAGCCAATCCTGACAGGCCCCAATATCCCCACCAATGGGGATGGGCCAAGGGATCAATTCATGTAACAAATCAATCTATACACTTATCTAAGCAGTCTATAAAGTCCAAAAAGATTTTACTGCTCAACTTCGTTGCAGTTCTATTCTCCATGGTTTCAAGGTCGTTAATTGATAAGTATCATGGCTCAGTCCAATCAGATAACATTAGTCAGCTTCTATGCAGCACAGAAATTTTTAATATTGCTCGACAAACTGCTAGCTCAGGTTTGTTTTGCCTCTATCAGCTTTCTTAAGAGCAAGTCGCTCAAGCGCGTTGCTTACAAGTTGCAAACAACCTGTTACGACAATCAAATGGATGCCGTTTCCGCAGTGGGGTGGGGTCACTGCGGAAAGGGCGTCAGTTTGATATAAGTGTATAGATTGATGAGAGTAAATTAGTTTATTGTTGCTTAATAGCGTCCATGTGAGAGCTTTTATTGTACCTGTAACGCACATTTGGCAGGACAATTCTAAGGAAAAGGGCCATAACTTAGTGGTCCAAAATCTTGCTTTATGAACAAATGTTAAGTTCAGTCCTGGATTTTTCTCTTAAAAGAACATCCACAGGACTGGAATTGCTGCGGGCCAGAAGATTTGGCTACCGAATGGCTAGTGGTTGAATTAATACAATGTAGCTTCATATGAATGATTCTGTGTTTTGGTACCTAAACATTTTGTCAAGGAGGAGATGATAGACTTGTTTGCTAGTCTGACCCCCGCCCCTAGCACCCATGTTGATGAGAAATAATAATAATATTAACATTCAATTTATATACCACCCGTCAACTGAATGCCGCACTCAGAGTATGTCATTATTATCCCCACAACAATCACCCTGTGAGGTGGGTGGGGCTGAGAGAGCCCTGGAAGAGCTGTGACTTGACCAAGGTCACCTAGCTGGCTTCAAGAGGAAGAGCAGGGAATCAAACCCAGCTCTCCAGGTTAGAGTCCCGTCACTCTTAACCACTACACCAAACTGGTATAGGATCAGGGCAGGATCTTCCTTCATTTAAATGTTGGCAGTATGCAGAACCTCTTTAAACCCAGAGCTCATGTCCACCAGGTTAACTGTGAGATGATAATCAGAATTAGGAAATGATCCTTATTAATTCCTTTTAAAAGTACAATTATATTTTATCAGTGCTTTTGGTCCTCTGCTTTTTTAGTGTTGGTTTTACAGGTTTGTTTGTTTTTCTGTGTATGCTTGCTGTCCGATTTTATATATAATGATACGGTATTTCATACATATAATGTATGAAATTGATAAATATAACACAATGATAATTCATTGACAGATAAGTAACGCTGGAAAACCCACACATTGTGTAGGAAAAATTGGTGCCAGGGAAACAGAAAATGATGTAATAATAAACACAAGTTTGATCTCTCAAGGGAAAAATAAAAAGTAAATGAAATCGTGGGAGGAGAAATTTGAAATCATCTATAGAACACTCTCCCTTGAACATCTTCTCTCTGTGTGTCTTTGCTCTATTACCTTATCAGAAAATGTCTTGCAGATATAGGGAGCAAACCTAAGGTCCAAGCTACACATGACGAATGACACTTGAACGGCAAGTGGATTGAGTGGAGGGCAAGTGAACAGGGAGAAATACACTTGCTGTTCAAGTGTCATTCGTCATGTGTAGCTTGGCCCTAAGCTATTCTAGTCAGAAATGTCCAATTTTGTTTAATGGGCTTACTCCCAGGGAAGTACAGCCGTAGACACCCCCTGCCCCCCCCCCACACCTTGTAAAGCTTAGTAAGGTCAGAATGTCAGTGGTATGAGGCTTAATGGGTGCCTTTGGGCCAGTCACTCTCAACTAGCCTACCTCATAGGGTTGCTGTGAGGATAAAATGGGGAAGACCTTCCTGAGCTCTGTGGAAAAAGTAATAGGTTAGAGATAGATTGCTTTGTCTGCTCACTTTTGACTGCAGAGAACTAGTGACCCTGAACCAATTAAAGATGCTCATTATATTTTCACCAAAAGCAAAAAGGGAAACAATTTCTAGGAGCTAGGTTATTTTCAGGGTGGAGTAACTGGCATAGCACTTGAGCAGCTATTAAGAAGTAGTCTCAGAAAACCACCAATCAGTCACCATTCTGTATAACAAGAATTTTAGGCTGATTCATTCATTCTTTCATTATCATAATATGCTTCGCACAACATCATACCCCTTAATATAAAGACATTTACTTATTGGCTTTCTTGTATATTAAACTCTAGGAACATAATTCTTGGAGAAATCTTCACTGTGGTACAATGCATGCTCCGAACAAAGAAGAAAAGGAACTAGGTTTTTAAAATTGTGTGTTTGTGTGTGTGTATATATACACATTTCCCTATAAATCTAATTTCTCAGCTGTATGTATGAACAATACCTATTATTATGGACATACAATGGCATAATATTACTATTTTTAAAATTCTGCTAGCTATGCTTGGGGTTGAACAAATGTTCCCTTCTTAATTTATTT
This sequence comes from Eublepharis macularius, assembly GCF_028583425.1. Lineage (NCBI taxonomy): Eukaryota > Metazoa > Chordata > Lepidosauria > Squamata > Eublepharidae > Eublepharis > Eublepharis macularius. Next base: position 79,011,051 of record NC_072799.1, read on the forward strand.
TTGTTTTGTTTATATTTTAGTCAATAGTTTTTGTTTTCTGGGCAGATTTGATAAAAATTTGCCACAAACACTAGATCGACATCATTCCCAGCATGATGAAGACGTGCTCTGGAGCACTTTTTTAGGCCCATTCCTCTGCCTTCTCCCCCAGCTGGCCAGGTGAGAGGTGGCGGTGGCAGAGGCTGAGAGCATGGGATGGTCATTTCCACTGGGGGACTGGTAACCCTGCACAGAGATCAGTTCCCCTGGAGCAAATGGCAGCTTCGGAGGGTAGACTCTATGACATGATACACCATTGAAGTCCCTCCCCTCCCAAGCCCCTCCCTCTACAGGCTTCAACCCCTCCCCAAACCTCCTGGAATTTCCCAACATGGAATTGGCAACCCTATTTAGAACACCTGCCATTTCTGATGATGGCTAGATTTCTGAATCTTCTTTCAGCTTCCTCCTCTGTCACTGGCAGTGAGCAAAGAATCCATAGGGCGATGCACAGTACAGTGAAAATTAATTGCCACAGACTCATTCTCTATACTGAAATCGTTTTCGTCTTGTGTTCATCTGGTTCATTAGTTACTACATTGCTGCCTGACTGCAGAAAGGCCTTGCCTGGTTTGAAAAAATGGAGGACAGACTGATGTCCTTTAGCTTCTTTTTGTTCCCTTTCTTTTATCTCGGTACATTCAGACTGCCAGATTTGTATTTATAGTCACCACCAGACATGGCAGCATATAGTGTGTGTGTTTGTGACTTAGGGCCAAGCTACAAGTGATGAATGACACTTGAACGGCAAGTGAACAGACTCGTGTATTCCTCCCTGTTCACTTGCCCTCCACTACATGATCAAGTGGAGCGCAAGTGAACAGGGAGGAATACACGTGAGTCTGTTCACTTGCCGTTCAAGTGTCATTCGTCACTTGTAGCTTGGCCCTGAGTGAATCAGACACATATATATTTTGGACCTGCAGATTCTACCATACGAAGCAGCAGCCCTTACTCCCACTGTCTTATGTTGCCTTGCTTTGCCCTTCCCACCAGGTGTCCTCCCTCCTGCCTCTGCAAAAGGAACTCTGGGACTGGTAGTTCTTGAGGTGAAAGACCCAGGAAACCTACAGTTTAGCATGTTGCTTGAGGCTGTTGCTCTAACACTGCTTCTAATTGGCTCCAGCAAACAACAATAGCAGCAGCAGCAGTATTCAATTTATAGACCACCCTTCAGGACAACTTAACACCCACTCAGAGTGGTTTACAAAGTATGTTATTATTATCCCCACAACAATCACCCTGTGAGGTGGGTGGGGCTGAGAGAACTCTGAGAGAGCTGTGACTGACCCAAGGTCACCCAGCTGGCTTCAAGCGGAGGAGTGGAGAATCAAACCCAGCTCTCCAGATTAGTCCTGCTACTCTTAACCACTATACCAAACTGGCTCTCGTAAGATCTGGACAATAGATACAAGCAAATTAGTTTCTATAAATAATCTGAGGCATGATCTACAGTTTATCCTCAATATTACAGCCTGGCCTAAGCCCCTCTGGAGCTCCAGGCTCCAGTAAAGTGTAATCCCCTCACATATGGAAGCCCTATCCAAGGTCTGCTCTACTACTGAAAAGGTCTTCGATTAAGGTTTTGTAGGGTTGCCAGCTCCGGAATGGAAAATTTCTGGAAATTTGGGGGGAAGGGGACCTTGGAGAGGGTGGGATTTGGGGAGGGGACAGCCTCAGCAAGGTATAATGCTATAGAATTCAACCTCCAAATCAGCCATTTTCTCCAGGGGAACTGATCTCTGTTACCGGGAGATAGGGTTGCCAGGCCCCTCTCCCCTCCCGGTGGCAGTGGGGGGGGGGCTGGTACTTACCTCATGCTGAGGTGTTTGCCAGTGGCAGATTGGCGGGCAAGTAGGAGTTTGTCCACCACCAGTGGTCACCTGGGAACCCTAACTGGAGATCAGATGTAATTCTGAGAGATCTCCAGCTACTACCTGGAGGCTGGCAACCTCTCATATTGAAAAGGATTCTGGAAGGGGGGACGAGGAGTTAGTGAACACTTCGGGTTAAAAAAAAAATCTGGGTGTGCTAAATCATTTCCAGATTGAGAACGGGCAGTCCTGCTTGTGTTTGTTCACTACATAAAAACCGAGTGCCTGAATCGTCTTTCTTAAAACAATGTACAGAGCAGGAATAAAAGGCTTCAAGTTCTCTGTGGGAGTGTTGGAAACAGCACTTGTTTGTTTCTGACCTATCAAGAAAAGAGGGCAGTTGGTGTCCTACCCTGTTAGCATGTTGTCTGAACAGCAAGGGATTTTAAATGAAAGAGTTGCTGCCATAGCAGCAATCCATGCCCACTCTAGGAGGTGACCTTAATAACCGTACATTCTTGCTGCCTTAACAGCCCAATCCGCAATGTACTCAAAGAGCAACACAACTCATTTATTTCAATAGGGGTGAGTGACAGAAGGTCTTTTTGAGGGCTAAATCTTAACACCCTGATCCCCAGACATGCTTTGCCAGCAAATTCAAAGTAAGGAGGATATAATGGTCTTGAATCAGCGCAAAAATTACAAAGTTTCAAAAAAAGCATAGCATACATTCTTCCGATATTTAAGGGACTGAGTGTTAGTCACAGAAGTTCGTTCTTTCTTCAGCAGCACACAGTACAGTGTACCATCAACAGGGCCGCTGTGCCACTGTCCAATAATGTTTTCCTTCTTGGGTTCTGAAGAGATATGGGAAGAAACAACCCAGAAAGATGTCTGTAAAAAGGATAGAAGGGAAGACTATCTGGTGATACAGAGCAGGGATTTCTCTGTTGTGGTGTGATGGAACTTCTTCCAAAAGGGACCTGCCGATGTTAACCGGTCATGAAATTAATGAAAACGGCACAGGCTTTTGTCTCATCCTGTATACGGGATAGGCTGCATTAAATTTTTATGCTACTATGACACTTGCATGCCAGTTAATTTTAGTTTAGCAATTATCTCTGTATTATAGTTGCATAGATGCCCACATGGAGCGTTATGCCAGTTTGGTGTATTGGTTAAGAGCATGGGACTCTAATCTGGAGAACCGGGTTTGATTCCCCGTTCCTCCACTTGAAGCGAGCTGGGTGACCTTGGGCTAGTCACGGCTTCTAGGAGCTCTCTCAGCCTCACCCACCTCACAAGGTGTTTTGTTGGGGGGATAATAATAACATACTTTGTAAACCGCTCTGAGTGGGTGTTAAGTCATCTTGAAGGGTGGTATATAAATCAAATGTTATTATTTATTTATTTTTTAATTCAGACAACAGCTCTGTGAGGCAGATTAGTCTGACACAAAGTCATTCACTGAACCCTGAGGCTGAGCAGGATTTAAACCCCAGCTTCCCCCAACCCACGCCCAACATTCTTCCTGCCACATGACAAGCTCAACATAGTCATTTGTGCTTTGAATTTCATGCAATCCACGATTGGAGAAAACATTTGTTTTTGGACTTCAGTTCAGTGTTTTCCTAGATCAGTTTTCCCTTGCGAGAGCCATTTTGGTGTAGGGGTTAAGAGCAACGGGACTCTAAACTGGAGAACCAGGTTTGATTCCCCACTCCTCCACTTGAAGCCTGCTGGGTGACTTTGGGTCAGTCCCAGCTGTCTCAGAGCTCTCTCAGCCCCACCCACCTCACAGGGTGATTGTTGTAGGGATAATAACAACGTACTTTGTAAACCGCTCTGAGTGGATGTTAAATTGTCCTGAAGGGTGGTATATAAATCGAACGTTGTTGTTGTTGATATTCCAAAAACTAATGGAACATTTTAAACACAGTATGTTATATTGACTGGGGCATAAAAAACCACCCTCGGTATCAAAATTATTAGTTTTTGGGGGGTTTAATGCCTCCCAAGTGCTTTTCTGTTTAGTGAAAGAAAATAAGTGGTAAGTGTACTTTGAGAACATTGTTCACTAATTGTGGGTGACAACAACGTCCAAAAAGGACAGATTTGTTGAGAATTTTTTGTAAGAATTTTTCCAGAAGAAAGGCAACTGAACTTTTTTGCCTTAGAGTTTTACATTCATGGTGGCCCACATACAATCCTCTCAGGATAGTGGGGTTATGCTGAATTCACCGCCAGTTTCTGCTCATGCGAAGCCAGGCCTGCTGAACTACTGTAGCCATTCAATAAAGATTTCCTCTGAAGTTCCCCTTCAGATAACTCTGACCCATCCCAAACTTCATACAAAAATGAAGCACTTGACTTGCCCAGCTCCACTCAAGATAATCAGAGCTCCTTGAATTTTATTCTCTACCCCTCTTTCCTCAGCAGCTCTATGTGAAAGTGATCTTAGCATTTTCCTGTAGGAAAAAAAAACGTGAAGTTTGTCTATAAAAATACTGCTGCGATCACACAGATCGTGGTGCCTATATGAGTCCCTTGCAGCCATAAGCTCAGAGCTGGACCACATGATACGAATTTCACGCCAATGACACGAAAACTTACTTACACGTGTTCCAACGTTGTTTTCAACTACACGCACCAGGACTGCAGGACCTCAATTGAAACCGGGGTTAATGGTGGCACGGGTTTTCTCTGCATACCTCAAAGATATCCCATCATGCATCTCCACTTTGCACAGATAGGAAGCAAAAGATATAGGAAATAAGGATGCTCTGCATTGCCGACTTACTGGTCATGACCGCATACACGTGCCATCGTGTACCATCGTGGCTACACTGGAGCAGAAAATTTTGAATGCTCGCCTGAACCAGGAAACATGAGCATTGATAGAATGCTGGCCACGGGCATTTGGCGTAAGACAGGGCTCCTGACACTTGCTCAGTCTCGTGTAATTCGTATTGTGTGGTTTGACTCTCAGTATCTTCTGTGCTCTCTTAGAGGTTTGCTTGTAGACTCCACAAGTCTAAACTGGACACTTGGTGAAAGGCAATCAAGAAGAATGTTTTTACGATTGCCGATTTTGTTCCAGCTGAGGACCACACATACTGATTCAGCACCTCATCCTTCATTATGTCACCAGTGTTTGAAAACAACAGCATATGATATTGATTTAATGGAGTAGTGTAAATGGATTGCTTGATGGGATGGAGTTATCACGACCTGAAAATGAAATTGTGTTAATGTTTCACGCTTTATGTATTTCAAGTACTGTTTGCTACGTTTATGAAGTCTTAAAGTGAATATTTTGAGGGCAGAGTTTACACGTCCAAAGGTTTTTCATCTCAATGAAGCAATTTTACAACTACTGCTACGACTTAATGATACACAACAGCTCAGTACATTAAGGAGATTTTTATTGACTTTAATTATAGACAAAGCAATCAGTAGGTAATAGCAGAAACAGAAGTTGAGTTAGCCAAGAAGGGAACAGAAAACACTCATACTGGAAATCAATAATACTACAGATGAGAACTGCAGAATGATTATTTAGTGATTTAAAATAACATTCTAAAGAAAAGAATGCATCCACCTCTGGAGAACAGACAATGCATTCAGCCAATGAGTGACAAATTACAACATACCTGTGAGAGAACCTGTATTTTAATTGTGGAAGAATTCCCAAGGAGGATTAGGGAATAGTGTTGTCCAGTCATTCAATTCTGTAACAAACCACAAGAGGCTCCCTCAGTCTATGAAACCCAACACTATAGACTGGAAAAACCACAACTGGAGGGAAAATACAATAAATACCATTCAAGTATAAATATTATATAATTGTATTCAAAGTGCAATAGTGCCTGGTGCATTCATAAATATTCCTAAATATATAAAAGTCAAAAGTTAAAGTATTCAAAATAGACTTCCATAAGAGAAAAACAAAATACACATTCATACAAATTCATACAGTTATGGCCATGTAATAGAACTTAAAGTCCACAACAGTTTCTATTTCTCCAGAGTTTTTCTTTTTACAGGTGATGTTGCTGAAGAACAACCTTTGAATGCACGCCAGAACTCAACAGGTAGGTATTCAATCCAACAGTAAGTAAGTAATGTTCCTTTCTATTTCTATGTTGCAAGTGGAGCTAAAAGGATGGAGCACGACTCGGAGATCCCCCCATCCCAACAAGTGACCGGCTATTACATTCAAACTTGTTTCACAAGCAGACATTTCATCAGGGGACAAGCAATTAGGTCTACCAATGTACACTTAAATTCTCCTTCACAAGGTTGCAAAATACAAGAGCTTTCAGTGTTGACATCAGGTGCAGGATTACCTCTTCCTTTTGACTTCCTAAGAAAGGGTCAAAAGAGCTACCAGAGTGCCAGGTGCAAACAGGTGCAAACAGCTAACAGATTGCCAGATTTCCTGATCCTGGCAGCTGTGCCAGGTAAGCAGAGTCCCATTATATAATAAGATAAAGAAGAGACCTAGCTGGCCTGCCTGTGTTGGAGCTATTCAGGGGTGTGATGGTGTTACCTGAATTGGTCTCCTTGCAAGTGGGAGAGTGGGGGCATTAGCAGCAAGGAAGATGGCTATGCAAGAGGCAGTAACTATGGGATCTTTCCCACCAATTTTTATGGGGTCCCTTCCCAGATAGAAGATGAGTCTTTAAATTCAAAGAGCAAACTTTTATTGAAGAGGAAAAACACACGCATACATAGGAATAATTAATAAGATGGTTACACACAGAGTCCTAGCAACCTAGTCAGAAGTTTGGAATAGAGTGGGGGAGAAGAAAAGCATATCTACCTGTTCTGAAGAGTAGTCCAGTCCACGGGAGAAGAGAGTAGCTTCAAACGTCCAGTGTCCTTGGCCAAGAGAGCAAGAGGTTTAGGATAACCTCCAGGGAGCTGCACTTCGGATTCAAGAAGTGTACACGATTTGAATGGGGCCAGGGCACTGCTCTTATAGAGTAAAATGTGCCCTGATGTGGGATAGTCCACCTAGCCGTTGGAACAAAGACTCCAATGGTCAGTTCCTGGGAGTAACAAAAGGTTTAATTACCTTGATTGCTAGCTGCCGGGGTGTGTGAAAGAGAATGCAAAATCTCTCCTGGGACCTCACAAAAGGGGCAGTTTGTTAATGAAGTGCACCGAAGCTAAGTTGATGAATTTAGTCGGGGAATGTACCTTCCCAGGAATGAATTATAAATATTTATGAATGCTAATTGATTTTCTCCTCTATCATGGACAGAAGATCTCATCATGGAAGGAGGGAAAGGAATGTGTTAAGTGGAGTGACTGCAATACTTTTGTTGCACTGGAGCCTGTAAACTAATCACTGCTGGTCTCTCCACATTTACACGCGGCATTCCATTCATGGCTGTGTCTCCCACGCGGGACTCAGCAACTACTAGCTGGAATTCCCCTGGCTGCAATCCAAACTGCCATTTTAATCGAGGGTCCTTGTGATTTTATATCACAGGTAGCCATGTTAAATGGCTATTAAAGATGATGGAGGCCAGGCTGACTGATTACAATGAGTGTTGTGGGTTAAGGAGGTTGTTGTTGTTTCTTTCTTTCTCCTGAACTAAGGGATTACTGTTTGGTTTCCCCATAAATTGAGGGATTGTTGTTTTGTTTCTCCTGTGGCAAGGAAGTGCTGTATGCCTCGTTCTTTCCCCCTCCAGTTAAAGAGTTTAACTTGCTTGACGTAAGTTTTTTCTTAACCCCCCCCCCCCAAATTCTCAGAAGTACCCCTGCTTTTGGCAACACAGAAGCCCAAGATTCCATATGGCTTAAGAGCACCACTTAGAGAATCTGGGCACTTCTCTGATTGGTAGCAATAGCCTCTGATATCAGAGATAGAGCTTTGTTTGGAATTGACTAGATCTGCTTATCAGTCTCACAAACGAGGCTGACTTAGGTTAGACTCCATTGCCCATAAATATCTGGGTTGCTCTGGACTTTTCTCTGGTCCCAAGAACAGCGGGCTACTATTTTGGTGTTCAAGGAACTCTGTACATGCTCCAAGAAACATGCTACAACCAAGATGAAGTGTACTTAGCTGAGTTATATCAACACTATTCTTTTCATTTGGGAGACTATGTGCTATGTGAGTGTCCTCTTTCCTATGTTTGCATTTTGTCCTCTTTCCGACCCCATCTGAATCCACCAACCATTTCCCTCTTTTTGGATAATGATGAACCTTCTATAAAGTCATTTTTGTGGCTTCCTTAGTAGTGTACATTTGTTTGGGGATGCTCTCCCAAATCTGTTCCCTCCATGCCAGACCGCTTGGGTGCTACATAGTTTGCAGTGAGATATTTTCCACCCTGCTTCTTTGTTATTTTGCTGAGACTAAGCTGGAAGGGCACCTTCCCAGTGGATCTGTCTAGATGTTCTCCGAAGGGATCTGAGAGGTGGAAACTGATTACCAGGTTGCTTTCCAGGGGAGTTCCCAGCAAGGGAAGTCACTTTCCCTTTTCTTACCCATAATAACACCTTTTGCAAATTCCTCTCAATAAACACTATTCTTACATTTAAGAAGTATTATAGATGAACACCAAATGAAATTAAATAAATCCTGTAAAGTATAATATCCATAGTTAAGCACTAGCAAACATATCTATGACAACTGTCATAAGATATTATATGATGTATGCTAATTAGATTTTATAATATTTATATTTGTATTATTTTAAGTGAAGTTTTAACTTGTATAATATCTACGAATAAGGGAATGTCTTATTTTATTAGTCTAAAGCTGGTTGTGGACCGAAATAAATTCAATTCAATTCACTAGCAAACAGGACAACAGGAAATATCCATAAGCAATATTTTGAAGTAATGTTTTGAAGAATATGTCAGCAACAAATATGGAAAACACAACAATGGTCTACGGACCGGAGATACTCAATCTACATTCCAATTCCAAATGAAAGGAATGCCAAACAATGCAGTAGGAACTATCAGACGACCACATTAATTTTCCACACAAGCAAAATGATGTTCAAAATTCTACAACAAAAGCTCTGACCATATATAGAACAAGAAATGCTGGAAGCTCAAGCTGGATTTAGAAAAAGAATAGGCACTAGAGAGACCACATTACAAATTTACGATAGCGAATGGAGCATACCAGGAATTTCAGAAGAATATCAGCCTATGTTTTATAGATTACAGCAAAGCTTTTGACTGTGTGGATCATGAAAAGCTTTGGATGGTGTTAAAAGAAATGGGGGTGCTAAAATATGTGATTGTTTTGATGAGAAACACTGTACTCCGAACAAGAGGCAGAATATGGTGAAACAGAATGGTTTCCGGTTGGCAAAGGTGTTAGACAAGGATGTATATGATTTCCCTGTCTGTCCAACCTATACTCAGAAAGTATTATAAGGAAAACTGGATTAGATTTAGAAGAAGATTGAGTGAGAATTGGTGGAAGGAACATTAACAGTTTGAGATATGCAGATAATACCATGTTACTGGCAGAAAATAGTGAAGACTTGAAATGACTACTGGTGAAGGTTAAAGGAGAAAGTGCCAAAGCAGGATTACAGCTAAACATCAATGCAGAGGAGTTAGCCGTGTTAGTCTGTAGTAGCAAAATAAAAAAGAGTCCAGTAGCACCTTTAAGACTAACCAACTTTATTGTAGCATAAGCTTTCGAGAATCACAATTCTGTTCGTCAGATGCATGGAGGGCACGAAGAAACTGGTCAGATATAGAGGAGGAGAGGGGAGGGAGGAGTAGATGCAAACAGCTGCTTCTGATATGGAGATCAGTTTGCTTCTGTTAAAGAAATCAGTTACTTCTGATAACGAGATAACCATTCATAGTCCCTATTCAGTCCCAGCCTAACTGAGTCAAATTTACATATGAATTCCAATTCAGCAGCTTCCCATTGGATTTTGTTTTTGAAAGGTTTCTGTTGAACTACAGTGACCTTTAAGTCCTTGATGGAATGTCCTGACAGATTGAAGTGTTCTCCCACTGGTTTCTGGATGTTGCCATTTCTAATGTCAGATTTGTGTCCATTTATTCTTTTGCGTAGAGGTTGGCTGGTTTGTCCAATGTACAGAGCAGATGGACATTGTTGGCACATGAGGGCATATATCACATTGGAGGATGAGCAGCTGTAAGAGCCAGAGACACTGTAGTTGATGCCATTGGGTCCTGTAATTGTATTCCCTGGGTAGATATAAAGGCAGAGCTGGCATCTGGGTCTGTTGCAGGGCCTGGTACCTGTGCTGGTGACTCTGCTGGCCGATTCATGGTTGTGAGTGAGAAGTCGTTTAAGGTTGGGGGGCTGTCTATAGGCAAGGAAAGGTCTTCCACCCAGGGCTTCTGAGAGAGAGGTATCATTTTCCAGGATGGGTTGTAGCTTACTGATGATACGTTGGATGGGTTTGAGCTGGGAACTATAGGTGACAACCAGTGGTGTTCTGTTGTTAGTTCCTTTAGGTTTGTCCTGGAGCAGGCTGTTTCTGGGTACTAGTCTGGCCCTGTTGATTTGTTTCCTCACTTCATTTGGTGGGTACTGTAGCCCCAAAAACCCTTGTTGTAAATCTCTTAAGTGGGAGTCCCGATCAAGAGCATTGGAGCAGATACGATGCTACAATAAAGTTGGTTAGTCTTAAAGGTGCTACTGGACTCTTTTTGATTTAGCTGAACATGAAGAAATCATGACTACTGAGGAATTATACAATTTTAAAGTTGACAATGAAGAAATTGAATTTATTAAAGACTTTCTGTTCCTTGGTTCAATCATCAACCAAAAGGGAGACTGCAGCCAAGAAATTAGAATTAGATTGAGACTTGGAAGAGCAGCCATTACGGAACTAGAAAAGATCCTTCAGGATAAGAATGTGTCACTGGGGACCAAAATCAAGATAATCCACAATATGATATTCCGTAATACTGTGAATGGATGTCAAAACCGGACAGTGAAGAAAGCTGACAGGAAGAAAATTGATCCATTTGAAATGTGTTGCTGTAGGAAAGATTTGCGGATGCCATGAACAGCCAAAAAAACAAATAAGTGCATTCTCCCTAGAAGGTAAAATGACAAAGCTGCGCCTATTGTAATTTGATCATATTATGTGAAAACGAGACTCACTAGAAAAGTCAATAATGCTAGGAAAAGTTGAAGGCAGTTGGAAAAGAGGAAGACCCCAAATGAAATGCCTTGACTTAATAACGGAAGCCACATCCTCCAGATTGCAAGATCTGAGCAAGCCTGTTAATGGTAGAATGTTTCGGAGGTCTTTTATTCATAGGGTCACCACAAATCAGAAATGCATATAACACACACCCACATTGTTTCTTCATTAGATTAATCTTGTGCTTGTTTAAGTTCCACTAAATTCAAAGTGAGTTACTTGGAGGTACGTCTGAGCTAAAATTCCATGGGTGAACATTTTGAATGTGAAAAAAGGGATGTGCCCCAGATGTTGCACATCAGACCTTATCAGGGCTTTTTTTCTGGGAAAAGAGGTGGCGGAACTCAGTGAGTTGCTCTTGGAGAAAATGGTCACATGGCTGGTGGCCCCGCCCCCTGATCTCCAGACAGAGGGGAGTTTAGATTGCCCTCCATGCCGCTTGGCGCGGAGGGCACTCTAAACTCCCCTCTGTCTGGAGATCAGGGGGCGGGGCCATCAGCCTTGTGACCATTTTCAAGAGGTTCCGGAACTCCGTTCCACTGCATTCCTGCTGAAAAAAAGCCCTGGGCCTTATCCACCCCCAAATTCTACTACCAATGTGCCAGCTCTGGTTGGCAGCTCTGCAGCTTTTCATGTGGCAATTCATAGAAGACCTATACTTTGGCAAAACTTTCATCACATAGAAAACATTGGATGACACCTTGGGGATAAAGTACCATGCAGATTGGCCTTCAGTTATCTAAAACTGCAAGTTCCGTGGATTCATTATAAACCCCAACTGGGGTCATAATTGCATTTCTGTACACCTGACAGTGTTATCCTTGAATGCTCCCTCATTCTGATTTTATGCTTAAATGCAGCAACATTTCAGAGCTGTGCAGTCAAGCAAATAGAGTCTTCTGCCAGGATCAACATTATTCCCAGAAGCTATAGATTTGACAGACTCTTTATAGGACATAACCATCTATTAAAAATCCCATACAACACTCAAGGATATTACGGTTCCTTTGAAGTCAGTGTTTCAAACATTCTGAAGATGTTATCAAAAGCTACTAACATCTCCAGAAGTAGTTCATTAACTGACTTGCACTCTGTGGGACATTGTGCAATATGTGTGTGTGTGTTTTCAGCTATGTCAACCTAAAGTAGGAATTCTAAAACATTGATCTGTCCAAAAATTCTGTATCTCCCCAGAGCAGTTGGGAAAGAGAATATGCTGGATCAATCTAGCTCCCTATCATCTCCTTATATTGTTATTTTTTGGGGAACTGAAAATCTATGTAGCAATATGAAAGGGAAACATTTCGTTGCATTGTACACAGGTTCTATAAAGTGGCTGATGCTTCAGTACAGACTCTAGTAGCTTGTAGGGGCATGCATTCTTGAATTCCTGAGCCAACAAGACTCACAAAAATTGCAGTTTCAGGGCCGTTTCCAGACGGCTTACCTGCCCCCGGAACGTCGCGCCATGTTGTGGGGAAAACGTGAAATATCATGTTTTCTCACGCGTGAGGGGGTGAGGGGGTCTCTACTGTCTTTTGCTGATTGTAGCATCTGCTGTATTTTACGAGTGGGTCTGAATACTGCTTGAAGGTTATGCTTTTTCATAAGCTTTCCCATCTGATCAGCAATCCCTTTGATATATGGCAAAAATACTTTTCCTGTAGGAGACTGTTTTTCCTTGGTTGTTTGATTCATCCTGGGTTTGATTGCTCTTCGGATTTCATTTCTGGAGTAGCCATTTGCCTGAAGTGCGTGATTTAGATGATTAATTTCCTCATTTCTCATTCTAGACATATTTGTTAGAATTGCACATTTCTTTTTCTTTATTATATTCATTACAAAAATGGAGTGTTTTGTAATTCATAGAATCATAGAGTTGGAAGAGATCTCCAGGGTCATCTAGTCCAACCCCCCACAAAATGCAGGAAATTCACAACTACCTCCCCACCCCCCACACACAGTGACAATTGTTCCATGCCCAAAAGATGACAAAACACCGTCAGGATCCCTAGCAGAACTAGCCTAGGGGAAATTACTACCTGACCTCCAAGGTGGTGATTCAAATTACCCTGGGCGTGTAAGAAGGGTCCATGAGAAGTAAGCACTGATGTTACCCTTCCTGCCCTCCCTCTCATGGTCTGCCTAGGTTCACAGAATAAACATGGCTGTCAGATGGCCATCTAGTCTCTGTTTAAAAACCTCCAAAGGAGGAAACCTGTTCCATTGAGAGACTGCTCTAACTGTAGGGAAGTTCTTCCCAATGTTTAACATTAATTCATTGCAATTAATATGAAAATGAAACAAATTCCCCATCTAAACAGCCTAAAAATGATTTTCTGTTGTATTGTAGTCTTGTCTCTCTCTGGCTGCTGGTTTCACTTTTACAAGGCAATACAGTCAGCATTTTCCTAATTAGGGCACAAGCTGTATTGCTTAAGGTAGAGGGGAGAGAAGGGCCATTTCTACATGTACTGGCATAGCGCTAAACTCATGGAATGACATCATTGCGCCACAATTCCATTCTCGTAGCACAATAACATCAGAAATCGTGCCAGGAAGATGCTCTCGTTCCATGAGTTTAGCGCTAGGCCGGGACATGTGGAAATGGCCAAGCTCTGTTGTTTCTTGATTGACTGTAAGCAGTAGCCACTTGCATCAAACATGTGTGAGATATTTCAGAGCCAAGCTACAAGTGACACCTTACACAGGTTGGACGCTTGTCAGCTTCCCTCAAGTTTTGATGGGAAATGTAGGCAGCTTGGCGGAATGTTGAACAAGTGACAGTTGAAAAGTCCATTGGACAACAGTCAGAGAGCCAAGCTGCAAGACTAGGAGTGGAACTACAAGTGACAAAAGACACAGATTGGACACTTGTCAGCTTCCCTCAAGTTTTGATGGGAAATGTAGGCATCCTAGTCTTGCAGCTTGGCTCTCCGACTGCTGTCCAATGGACTTTTCAACTGTCACTTGTCCAACATTCCGCCAAGCTGCCTACATTTCCCATCAAAACTTGAGGGAAGCTGACAAGTGTCCAACCTTTGCTTTTTGTCACTTGTGGTTCCGCTCTAGGATGCCTACATTTCCCATCAAAACTTGAGGGAAGCTGACAAGTGTCCTACCTGTGTCAGGCATCACTTGTAGCTTGGCTCTCAGTCTTGAAGGATATGGGGAGTGTTGCCAAGTAGGCCCCCTCCCCTGCTTTAAGGCCTGCCATGAACTGTGTTAAAGTTTCCTGCATTGCTGTTTCACTGCTGCTACACAAAGACTACTTTGCACGTGTGTGCTCTGATACACGTGTCAGTTTCCTGCTTGCTTGTTAATTACCTCGCTGCTGCAATAGACTGTGTAGTTCACTGACTCCATGTTTGGATAACTGCACAAAGGACTCTTTTTCTGGGCAGCCCTGCCCTGACCTGTATCTGGATTTCCCAGTGTATGTTTGGACTTTATTACAAGTGTGCCCCGTGCCTGTATAGCCATCTGCCACGGACTGTGCCTGTTCCCTGCTTTGGACTGTGTTTTAAGTACTGTTCCCCCTGCCTCCATGGAAGCCTGCCTCATATGGGCCCAAGCCGCTGCTAGCAGCCGGGCGCCTGCCGGGGAAACCTCCAGAGAGCCTGGCTAGGCGCTCCCTGGTCAGTTCCCGCCTGGAGCCTCCCGCGAGCCGGTCCCCGAGCTTGCCCTCGCTACCGGGCAGCCTGCTAACCAGCCCCAGCTATGCCCAGCCGGCATCCATGTTCTCAGACAGCCAGAAGACCCAGAGGAAAAGACTGCTTTGGGAAGCCATTTCGGCAAAGCGGGCACACCACGTCCGCAGCGAGAGCCCCTTGCCCCGCTCTGCATATCTTAGGAGCCGCCCAGGAGAAGGAACTAAGTGCCGACCATCCCAAGCACTTAGAGAATGCATCTCAAAGAAACCTCTGCATTCCAGAAGCTGATGACATCAGGACAAGCCCTGTCCGCTGGAACATCCTTTCAGCCCACTTGGATTTCCCCCTCCCTCTTTTGTCCCCTCTTCCTGAGGTGTCACTTATCACGATCTGATTACTAAAGTGGCCCATCCAAGCCATTCAGTAGCCCATTAGACCCTTTGTTTTAATCTGTGAGAACCACCAAGTACAGCACCAGCCCCAGGGTACGTTTTGGGGTATTTAAGCTGGTCTCCCAGACCACTCAGTGCTTAGGCCATTCCTATCCAGACCCCCCCCCCTTTGCTGTCCGTGGCCTCGGCCATTCCCTATCCAGACCTCCTTGCTGTCCGTCTGTGGTTCCAGTGCTGGCATTGGGCCACCCCTCGCTGCTGTGTCTCTGCTTCGCTCCAGGATAAGTGAGTATTCCCCCTATCATCGTTGGGAACCAGCTAATGCGAACGTCTCTGTATTTCATACTCTGTATTTCCTAGATCTTGTGTGTTTCTTGTATGCTTGTGCAAGTTCAGGCTTATGCCACATTGTTAGACAATACACATGTTTGAACCTATTCGTAGTCTGCCTCTTTTTCACTAGAGTGTCTGGAATCGGGACCTCCATAGACATAGGTTAAGATCCGCGCTAATTTTAAGTTATGGACTGCTAAAGCTAATTCCCCATTATAATAAAGAGCAGTTCTGGTAACAGGAGGGACTTTGCCTTCCCTTTTTCTCCCAATGCCTGACCTGCTGTGCTGAAAGTTCCCTTGCAGTATGTGCTTCCCTGCTGCTCTCCAAACCTTATCTTTTGTCCAAGCAAATCTACTTCAAGGTCCTCCTGCTGCCGCCGCCTGCGTGCCCAGATGCCTTGCCCTGCTTTAACCAGCAAATGCACTTGTCAGTCTGCCTTTTTATTGTGCCACAGTCATGCAAGCTGCAAGGGGCTGTAGTGCCAAATTCTCTCACTGCTTGTTGTTGTTACTGTGTGTGAGGACTCTTCCCTATCAATTCCCCCATAGATTTTAATGTTAAACATGGGTGATATTCATTGTCTCAAAAAGGAAGACTCCATTTATTTTGTCTGTCTTAAATTTAGGAGTTTGGGTATCCTAAGGGAGTGTTACAACACTCCTAAGGTTTGTCCAGTTTAGCTGGAAAAACCATGACGGTAGAGACGTAAGAATGAGTGGATCTTCTATTGAAATCAATAGCAATCGATAATGAAATAAAGTAATGGAAATGGAACAACAAAAACAAAAGAAACAACAAGGAAACAAAATTACATGAAACAACTCAATAATGAAACAGTCCTTTTTGGAAATGATAACAAAAACAAAAGAAACAAAACAAACTCTCATTCACACGTCTAATATTTGTTTTAAATTTACATTCAATATGGAGATTTCTCAGAATGTGAGAGCAGGAAGAAAAATTGAAGCAATTACTTTCACTAGAGTAGAGAAGAAGGGTGTTTTAGCATGATTAACCTGCCAAGCAATTACTCTATTAAACAACATCATAGATTAACATAAACGTATATTTACAGTGTAGCCTTGTCAATTTTTATCAACAGACATGTTTATTTTAAAAAATTAAACCCCTCTTTCTCCTATAAAACCCAGGATGCACACAACAATTAATAGAATACAGTAATAAATTGAGAAATATGCAATTATATAATTACTTCATTCAGAAATGAAATAAAAATAAAAAATAGAACATTATATAAAAGGTATAATTATTTTAATTCTCTAAAAGTCTGTTCAAAATAGGTCTTTACAGCCCACACTGAAAATTTATAATGTTCATTTCTTAGGGTCTTTAAAGGATAGAGTTTCAAAATATATGCACACTGTGCCATTACAGCAATGAATTAATGGGAAATCTATGCATACAAACAATACAGATAGAAATCAATGTATATGTTTATCTCTAAAAGGGTGTTATATAATATGAATATTGGTTTTTGATATTTATGCTTGTTTTTGATCCAGAGGAGTTAGCCATGTTAGTCTGTAGTAGCAAAATAGTAAAGAGTCCAGTAGCACCTTTAAGATTAATCAACTTTATTGTAGCAGAAGCTTTCGAGAGCCACAGCTCTCTTCGTCAGATGCTGACAAAGAGAGCTGTGGCTCTCAAAAGGTTATGCTACAATAATGCTTGTTTTTTGCATTCTATGTGTTCTCCCATTATTAACATTTTTGTTATTTGAGCAAGCTAATTAATGATAAGACACTCTGTTTCCCCATAAGTTGTACGTGATTTGATGGCACAAAACACAGAAACAATAGAGCTGTAAGTTAAAAATGTAACAAATTGTTTATCCTGGGCCATTTCCACACGGCTTACCTCTGCCTGTAATGACCCGGTAGATTGTGCAAAAACGCGGAAGATCGCGTTTTCTCGCGCAAGATTTGCGCAACGTCACGTGATGTCACGCAAATCTCGCGCGAGAAAACGTGATCTTCTGCATTTTTTGCGCAATCTACCAGGTCGTTACGGGCAGAGGTAAGCCGTGTGGAAACGGCCCAGGATATTACCTTTTACCTTTCCATTGTTGGTTAACATGGAGCTTAAATGTATTTGAACAGGAAATGCTTTTCCCTGCCATGCTAACTCATGTCTTTTTGAAGCTGAGACCGTAGAGAAATGCATTATAATTAGGATTTTTCCACACATTTGCTGTCCCTTTAAAATTTGGGCTGATGAGTGCCTATATAAGTGGTGCTGAGGCAATTTTTTTTCACCTTGGCCTCTTTGCTACTTCAGCAATTTGAGAACCGTCTGGATTCTTACTGTGAGTTTTTTATCTGGGCTGGTGCAATTTTCTCTTTCCTTTTATTATAGTTCACAAATTTATAGGTGTTTGTTTCATTTGTTGCAGGTTTTAATTTCATGTTTTAGTTTTCTTCATGACTGACGTACACAATTATATTTGTGTGGTATTGTACATGTGGGTGGCTTGACTTTTGTTTGTCACAGACCTGCTGTTATACCGATACAAGAGTACAAAAGCAAACAATTCTTCTGAAAAACGTAACAAAACAGATTCTTTAGCCAGCTGACCATCATGGTTTCTTTTGCTTAATAGACTACAAAGTTATTTTGTTCAATGTATGCCACTATTCTGCATATTATATAACATTTATATGTATATCGAATTAGTTGTGATGTTCAGTGCACTTCATAATTATTTTGTACAGTCGAATAAGATATGGAAAGTAAATGTCAAAATAACTAAATCCGCTGTGTTTAAAGAGAATTTATATAAGATGTTCCATCGATGGTATCTAATGCCATATAGACTGGCTAAAATATTTAAAAATATGTCAAGTAAGTGTTGGAAATGTAAAGAAGGTATAGGGACATTTTTCCACAAGTGGTGGTCCTGCAAAGAAGTGCATAGATATTGGATAATGGTACATAAGCTATTATAAAATAACTTACAGATATCAATTCCTTTGAAACCAGAATTTTTTTTGTTAAACTGTATGCCGGATATAAAGAGAGAGCAAGAACACTTGGTAATCCATATAGTAACAGCGGCTAGAATCTTTTTAGCAACTTATTGGAATCAGCAAAGAATCCCTCAGCAAGAAGAATTAATAACAAAAGTAATGGAGACGGCGGAAATGGATAAACTAACATTGTTAATGAAAGGGCAAATGGAAGAAGACTTCTCTGTACCATGGGATCCCTTCTACAAATGGATGACAAATAATTAAAATGTTTAAACATAAATATGATACCAAGACTAACTGTATAATGACATAATAGAACTCACAATTAAAGATGTAACAAGATGAAATATAAGAGGTAAAGAAATAGATAACAGATATCGACAAGCAAAATGATAACTGTCTCATGTTTGTATATGTATGTGTGGAAAAACATTAAAAAATATTTTTTAAAAAAAGTTATTTTGTTCAATGTATGCCACTATTCTGCATATTATATAACATTTATATGTATATCGAATTACTTGTGATGTTCAGTGCACTGCATCATCATTTTGTTTAGCGTATGCCACTGTTCTGTACATTGTATGATGTCTACATTAGGGATGTGCATCTAGAAAGTTTCCGTTTTGCTTCTGGTGGTTCTGAAATTATTCAATTTCATTACTAGTTTGTTTCAATTCAGCCAGTCCCATCTTGGAACTGATCTGTTTGTTTTTTTCATTTTGGTCCATTGAGTATGCACAGTGTGTGGCTCGCCTCCCCGCTCGCCTCCCCACTTCCCCACTCGCCTCCCCACTGCCTGCTGTGCTGCCGGGGTGCCCAGCAGTGCCAGCAAAGGGGCGGTGAGGCGGCCTGCCTCCCCGCTCACCTCCCTGCTTCCCCACTCACTTCCCCACCGCCTGCTGCACCAGAGCGCCCGGCTTGCTAGTCGCTGAGGCAGGCAGCAGCAGCAAAGGGGCACTCCCAGGGGGGCTGTGGATGAGGTGCCCCCTCAAAATTTTGCACCCAGGGTGCCCACCCCCTGGCCCCCCCCCCACGCTATGCCACTGGCTTCTCACCGACAATCTTCTCCATCACCTAAGTGCAGGCAGGCAGACAGACTCATTGGTTCAATTCCTCTCTCTCCCTCTGTTCAAACAGATCTAACGTTTCCTTTTGATGTGGGGGCAGGCCAGATTGTTTTTGAAAGCGAAGAGTTACACATTTGCCAACTGACTCAGAAAAAGAGAGAGCCCTCAAAGACTATGGAAGCAATCCCAAACAGGTCTACTCAGATGTAAGTCCCATATTCTTCCAGGGAAGTCTCTTTAGCCTATTCCTTCCAAACATTTCCAAAGCTAATGGGGGGGGGGTTTCCCCTTGCAAGGACTGGATTGGCAGGGAGGGAGACGCATTTTCTAGGTAGTTACAGGGTGGAAAGTGGAGAGGTGCACTCAGGCTGTGTGCTTTGGTTTCATTCCACCTTCCAGCTAACAGAGTTAATAACATAAGGTCTCTTTCCTCTTGAGATCTGTTTGGCACTGTTCGAGAGAGCAAGCGAGTGCAGTGCCTGCCTGCAGCTGGAAGGTGCAAACCGAAAAGAAACACACAAACTTTTGGGCAGGAGAGATTCGTTTCAATTTAGTTCCCCAGATTTAGTTAAGCGTTCCAGAAGCTGCTTTAACACAAGCCAAACCAGTGATTTCTGTGTGTAATTTCAGCTCTTTTTTTTTTGTTATGCACACTCTAGTCTATATGATTATCTTATTAATAGCATGTCTTCCATTCGCTTTATGTTTTGAGTCATTCTCTGTGATCAATAATATTTATTCTTACATCATGCAGGACTTTTTCTTCTTTTTTCTCTGTTACCTCTGGTAACGTGTACCTTCCACCCTTGGTTTTTCAGAGGTAGTCTCCCTCCCCCTTTACCATTAAGGAATACCCTCATACCTGTCCATGATGAGGAATATAATTGGGAAAAGAGTAAAAGAAATTGGACAAAAGTTCTTCTTGATTTCTAGCATTCATATAGGAGTTTCCCATAAATCCTTTAAGTTTTTAAAAGTTTAAGGAAAAGTTGCAAATGAGAGTGGATTGTTCTTTTACAATTTAGATTTTTATTTTGATAGTGTCTAATGTCTAGGTTGCAATTTATATTGCTCATTGAACTGACAGGCTTCTAGTTTAATCTATTCATTTATTCCCGCAAGTGAAGTGTTGCTTTTTGAGTTGTGAAACATTAATGAAGATTACCAGACACAAAGGAATACGAGGGCTTGATTACAATCAGACCTCACGTACAAGAGATTACAATATCCTCATCTGTAGGATGAGAAATGTGTTGAATGATACCCCATAAGAAAGAGACTGTTTAAACTGACATTGATTTAGGCTTATGAGGGTCATTATTATTTTTCTTAGATATATATTTTTCTGGTTTCAGTTCCCTGTGAAGATGTATTCAATACAACTGAGATTATTGTTAACAACTGTGCAATTTAAATGCCCTGAGAAAAGGTACTATGTTGAGATGCTGGTAAAATGTTAATTTGCACAAATTTAATCACCTAATAGTCAATTAGCAGTGCTAAAAATACTTGTGCTGCTGTCATGTCTAAGCCCCATCCATGTCAATTTTGATCCTGTTGTACTGAACAAATGTATCCTGCTGTAACTCAATATCACTTTGCCAATGTCATAACCAAGGGTTTTTTTCTGGGAAAAGAGGTGGCAGAACTCTCAAGAGGAAAATGAGGAAGAAACACATGGGATTCTTTGAAATCATATTATTTTCAAGCACTATTGCCGAGTATTTTCAAGAGGTGCCGGAACTCCGTTCCCCTGAGTTCACCCTGAAAAAAAGCCCTGATCATAACTATTTCTTTCTCAGGCTTTCACGGGTGTTTATCTGTTGGACTGTAACAGCTTCCAGTGTTTATGACCTTGTGCTCCTTCCCAGACTTTGCTATGTCTTGCTTCCTAGTAACTCAACTTGATATCATAAATATGTGGAACGTTCTCACACCAGGAGAGTGCCAGAACCTTGCATATGGTTGGGAGGGGGGAAAGGCGCAAACTTGAATGTTAAAAGAGAAGTCTCTCTCACATGATGTCATTCCTATCAACTTGTACTCTTGCTGCTTAGATGCTTACCTTGCTTCTGAGTAGTCCTATGGACATATATATGGAAATGATCTGATTTCTGAATAAAAGCCATTTGACCAAGAAGCTGTGTCTTGCCGCAATGGTCCAGGGATCTGTCTACCGTATCCTGTCATCCATAGCCTGACAGCTGCTGATTTTATATTTCCAATAAAAATATTATATTTACTGCAGCACATTGTTTCCCAACAAAATGACTTACTTGTGCGTAAGATTGGGAGGATATGCAGCCTGAAGAGCAAGAGGAATACATTAAGATGACTTAGACCGAGTCAGATCATGGTACCTCTGGTTCCATACTGTCTACTCTGTCAGGCAGGATATCCTGCCATCTTCTAGCTGAAGGTGCCAAGGATGGAATCTGCGACCTTCTTTAAACCAAGCATGAGCTCCACCAATAATCCTTAAAAGGGCTTTTTTTCTGGGAAAAGAGGTGGTGGAACTCAGTGGATTGCCCTTGGAGAAAATGGTCACATGGCTGGTGGCCCCACGCCCTGATCTCCAGACAGAGGGGAGTTTAGATTGCCCTCCACGCTGCTCGGCAGCTCAGAGGGCAATCTAAACTCCCCTCTGTCTGGAGATCAGGGGGCGGGGCCACCAGCCATGTGACCATTTTCAAGAGGTTCCAGAACTCCGTTCCACCGCATTCCAGCTGAAAAAAAGTCCTGATCCTTAACCTTTCCAAGATACTTCCTGTAGGCATGTGCACAAGATATTTTCATTTCTCATTTTGGTTCATTTTAAAATTTAAATTACTTTTCTTTATAATCACGATTACGTTTGTTCTTTATTCATTTGGGAAGCACATTTCTGGCAGTATCTCTCACACTATCCTGTTCAGATGAAATTCTGAATGGGTTGTACTTCCATCCTTTGGATCTTGTTGAATTCCAAGCCAGAATATTGTCCAGATAGAATTATTTCTGGATATTACTGGCTCTCATTAATTTTTCTGTTCAGATTAGTTATGATAATGGTAATAATGAACGGGGCATTCTGAGTCTGTCTTTTAATTACTTAATATCTGAACAGATATCCCTAGCTGCCAGTGAACTAATTGTGTAATGATAATTCAAGTTGGCAACTGCTTCATTTGGCAATAGTTATGTTTGGGATTGCTTTGATCTATGATGTTGACTGAAGAAAAATGTGCCAAAATTCTATGCAAAAGTCTATACAGCTAAAAATGTATATTTTGGAATGAAGAAAGACAAATCTGTGCTTTTGAACTGGAAATGGTGCATATTAAAAGCTATTTACCAAGGTGATATATGGTAATAATGCATAATTCAGGAACTGTGATAAATGGCATCAATGCAAAAGTCATATATGCACACAGATAAGCAACTCTATGTACATAGATAACAGTGGCACAACAACAGGGAGTTTTGGGTAGGTAGCCCTGCTGGTCTACAGGAGAGCAATAGCATTTGAGTCCAGCGACAGTTGGTCACTATAAGGAGAAGTGCCGTTGGGAGGGGCGAAAGTCATGTGTTTGATGAACTGCGCTTGATAAAAGCCCCGAAAGTCTTTCAGAATGTAGGGCCAAGCTACAAGTGACGAATGACACTTGAACGGCAAGTGTATTTCTCCTTGTTCACTTGCCCTCCACTCAATCCACTTGCCGTTCAAGTGTCATTCGTCACTTGTAGCTTGGCCCGTAGTCTCTCTTTCAGTGTAAATGGCAAACATGTTCTCCAATGAAACCTCAGCTAGTTCACAGTTTCCACCTATATATCAACCCATGTAGTTTTCTCTTCAGGTTTTTACAACCCGCTCCCAGCCAGCTTCACCTCAAAGAACATTGATTTAGAAAACCCAATTCTCCACGTAGCCTGTGAGCCATTGGCCTACTCTGCCTCACCTGTCCGCACAGAAAAATGAAAAATTATGTGGAAAACAGGCCTGTTTGGGCTGGGGCAAGGATCGTGCTGCCTGCCTGCCTACCTGCATTTGGGTGATGGAGGAGATTAAGGAAAGACCCCCCACCTCCATTTTTCAACAGAATGCTGACTGAGCACAAAAGGAAGGTGTTACCTCTGGCCGCTGCTCATTGTGGGGATGAAACAGGAAAGCACAGGAAACTACGGCAACAAAACACAACAGAATGGCACATGGGTTAAAATAATTTATTGGCTCAATCATCACTTGGAAAAGTAAAAAAGGAAATGCAGAAGCAGGATTTTTATTTCACATTGTTTCTGCATTGCGCTGGTTTGGAGCAGTGTCTTGCTCGGGTGCAACCCCACCGCAATGCTGCTACCACTTTGCTAACCAGTTTCCCACCATAGTGTGTTCCTGCTGACACTTGCCGCCTTTGGATTTCATTGTTGTTGTTATTATTTATAGTCCACCTTTCTCACTGAGATCTAAGGTGGATTACACAGCGCAAGTGGAAGTCCAATATAAGGAACAACGAAGACATTCACTGAGCAAAGTACAAGAATGAACAACAATAAGTAAATTAAGTGAAAAAGATACAATAGGGTATGGTAGTGGAAAATTTGAAAAACCAGCATAAAGGCAAGCTCAGAGGTGCAATCTTTCTGAAACAAAGTGTAACTAATTTGCATGGCATGTTGAGCAATGTGGAAACTCTCTGTTAGGTGCAGATCTACATCCGCTGTCATCAACCAACAGGGAGACTGCAATGAAGAAATCAGAAGAAGACTGAGACTAGGAAGAGCAGCTGTGAGGAAGCTAGAAAAGATCCTTAAAGATAAAGATGTCTATCTGGAAACCAAGAGCAAGGTCATCCAAACAATGGTATTCCAACAATGTATGGATGTGAAAGTTGGATGGTGAAGAAAGCTGACAGGAAGAAAATGGATTCATTTGAAATGTGGTGCTGGAGGAGAGTTTTGCAGATACCATGGATGGCCAAAAGTCGGCCAACCCTCCTGCAGCATACCTGATTAAGGAGGTGGCCGTGTTTTGCCCGCCCGGAAGGATGGAAGGCAGACCAGCCTTCCCGGGCATCCGGGGCTTTGCTGGGTGGGCGGAGCCAACAGCCTCGTTAACGAGGCTCCGCTCACCCAGCCTCAGTCTGGCTTAACGCTCGGAAGGAGAGGACGCGTTTTTTCTCCTCCCGAGCGTTGGGTTGGGCGGCGGCGGCGGCGGCGGCGGCGAGTCCGGCTCCAGCCCCAGCGTGTTGCTGCGAGCGTTGGTTTGGGCGGCGGCGGCGGCGGCGGCGAGTCCGGCTCCAGCCCCAGCGTGTTTGCTGCGGCGTGTTTGCCGCGGCGGAGGCGACGTCGGTCGGCGCGGCGGCGGCGGCGGCGCGCCTTTCGGCAACATTTGCAGCTGCGGGCCTTTTGCTGCGTCCGCAGCAGCGGAGGGGCCTTATTCTTTCTGCCGCGGCTGCGGCTGACGGGCGGGCTCTTCGGCCTTGTGGGCCAGGGTCGGCCTCGGCTGCGGCGGGTCTCCCGCTGTGCATCAGCGCGGCCCGTGGTGGGCTGCCGGTGCGGCGTGCCGTTTCGGCCTCCCCCCCCTCACTCCTCCTGCAAACCTTGCTGGGTGGCTGCGGGGTGTTGGGTGCCCCCCCCCTGTGTTCCATTGGCTGGGGGGTATCCGCTCATTGTCCACCCTCCTCCTCAGCCCACTATATTGGGTTCTAGGGCTCTAGTGGGCTCCCCATTTCTGGGGCCTGGAGGCCTGGTTGGTTTCCTGCAAGAGCAGGGGAACCGGGCTCCATTGAAATTGGGTGTTGGCCATCTTGTTGCCTTGCGGGCGGTGGCCATTTTGATCCCAGGTTGGGGTGTTGGGCGGCCAGTCCTGTGTGCTGCCTTAGGGGCAGTTGTGGTGGGGGGAGGTTGTTTTGATTGGCGTTATGCCCCCTAAAAAAGGTAGTGGCCCTTCTAAGGGCAAGCAGCCTGCCAGGTGGGCGCCAGCCAAGCGTCTGGCTCCTGTGGCCAGCTCTTCCGATGATGAGGGGGAGCAGGTTAGCCAGCAGGACATTTTGGAGCGCATAGCTGCTCTGGAGCAGAGCAAAGGTGTTTCCTTGGCGCCTGCGCCTGGTAAGGGCAGGGCTCGGCCCATACGAGGGGCTTCTAGAGATGCCACGAATAGGGAAATTCTCAGGCGTCTTTCTGTGTTGGAAGGTCTTGCAGGTCCTGCGGCGGGTAGTTCCAGTGGTACTCAGCCGGCTGCGACGCATGTGGAGGCGGAACCGGAGGTGGACCCTGAGCAGGATGTGGTCTTAGACTCTGCACCCGTGGCAGTGGCAGTGGATCCTCAGGAGCCTGTTGGTAAGGAACTTGCACATCAACCTGGACCTTCATGGCCATGGGGTCCTTTTGGGCATCCTTCCATGCAGGGTTCTTCGGGTGCGGCCCTTGGGACGGGGCAGCAACTTCCCTCGGCTTGGCCTGTTCTCGGCCAGCAGCCGTGGCAGTCCCAGGCGGCAGGGGTGGCTGGGGTTCCCCAGGCGGCACCAGCTCATCCCCCGTGGTTAGGTACTGATGGCCTATGGGGACAGGGGCAAGCTGCATTGTGGCCTGGCTGTGCGGGGGGGCTTTGGGGTTATTACCCTTACTCAGCCCTGGCATATGGGCAGGTGCCGTTTAGTGCCCTACCCTTTGGGGACACAGCGCTTCCCCTGGGTGATCATTTAACTCAGGCTACCCGTGACAAGATTGTTAAGGGTGAATATGTTGATCTCTTTACCCTTCTTTTTCGTGAGTTGGAAAAGAAGGATAAGGATGAGTTGGATGACAGGGATAAGGAACGTCTTAAGCGACGCCGTGTTGATAGGACGTGGGCTAACTGGCTGCCCGGTTTCTTAATTTACGCAGGGGTGCTGGTGAGGGCTCAGCCTCATAGGGCTGCATCCTTGCTGCAGTACCTTGACATCATTTACAAGGGCTATACTGGCTTTTCGGGTGCTGCTTGGATGCAGTACGACGAAGAGTTCAGAATGAGGGCTGCCCTTAACCCCAATATTCCCTGGGATCGGATTCACCAGCAGCTGTGGCTGCAAGTGATGTCTCCAGCGAAGCCCAGCATGGGTGACCGCTCTGATAGCGGTCACTTGGTTCAGCGTTCTACTCCAGCCTCTTCGACCGGCACTACCCGCTCTGCAGCGGGGCAGCAGGTTCAACCCCGGCTGCTGTGCTGGGAGTTTGCGTTTAAGGGGCAGTGCGGCCGTAAGCCCTGCAGGTTCCGGCATGAGTGCCCTTCCTGTGCCGGGTACCACTCGTATAATTCCTGCCCCAAGCTTAGACAGGGTGGCGGCGGTAGGAAGCCCGGAGGTGGTGGAGCTGCCAGCCAGCAGCCTTCTGGTAAAGGGTCCCAGCCCGGTAAGGCTGAAGGTCCTTGAGAGGCTGCTGCGCGACTACCCCAGGAGGCATGATGCCCTCTTTTTGTTTCAAGGTTTTAGTTTGGGTTTTAGGATCCCGGTTCAAGGTCCACGTTCCCCGTTTATGTCAGATAATTTGCGTTCCGTCCAGGGTATGGAGGAGGTAGTTAGGAGTAAAATAGCCAAGGAGTGCTCTGAGGGCCGGGTTTTGGGTCCTTTTGACTCTCCCCCGGTTCCTAATCTCCGGGTGTCCCCATTGGGAGTAGTTCCCAAAAAGGCTGCAGGCGAATTCCGCCTGATTCATCACCTTTCTTTTCCTAAAGGAGAGTCTGTAAACGATGCCATTCCAGAGCATTTATGCTCTGTTAGGTACACGTCATTTGACCAGGCTGTCAGGGTGGTGCGTCGGTGTGGGAAGGGGGCAGAATTGGCGAAATGTGATATTAAGTCAGCATTTCGTTTGCTCCCGGTCCATCCCGATGACTTTGAGCTCTTGGGGTTTTCTTTTGAAGGGAAGTTCTACATGGACAGGGCTCTTCCCATGGGCTGCTCTATTTCTTGTGCGGCATTCGAGCGCTTCAGCTCATTTCTAGAATGGGAATTGCAGCGCAGGGCGCGTACTCGCGACTCCGTTCATTATTTGGATGATTTTTTATTCGTTGGGGTGGCGGGGTCAGGACAGTGTGCGCACCTGTTGAATACCTTTACCCATTTGGCTAATGAGCTGGGCGTTCCTTTGGCGCATGAGAAAACTGAGGGGCCCTCCCAGGTACTGATGTTTCTGGGTATAGAGCTGGATACAGTCGAGCAGTGCTTTCGACTCCCCCCAGAAAAGGTTGCTGACCTTAGGGACAGGCTTCAAGGGTTCAAATCTAAGCGGAAGGTGTCACTTTTAGAGCTGCAGCAGCTAGTGGGTCACCTGAATTTTGCCTGCAAGGCAGTCGCCCCTGGTAGGGCCTTTTTGAGGAGGCTTTGTGATGCCATGTCTTCACTTCGGGCCCCCCATCACCGCCTTAAGGTTACTAGGGGGATACGTGAGGATTTGGGCGTCTGGGCCGACTTCCTCAGGGATTTCAATGGAGTCACCTTTTGGAGGGATGACCTGCTGCTGGAAGCCGAGCTGCAGGTTACGTCTGATGCATCTGGCTCTTTGGGCTTCGGTGTTTATTTCCGAAGGCATTGGTGCGCAGAGCTTTGGCCACCTGACTGGCATGCTTTTGGGTTAGACAAGGACCTGACCTTTTTGGAGTTTTTTCCCATTCTGGTGGCAGTCCACCTGTGGGGACAGGAATTGGCTAACCATGTTGTCCACTTTTGGTGCGACAATTTGGCGGTGGTTCACGTAGTCAACTCCTTGACTTCAAAATCTTGCCGGGTCATGAGGCTTGTTAGGGCCTTTACGTTGTTGTGTCTCCGGTGGAACATTTTGTTTAAGGCCAAGCACGTTCCTGGGGTGAGTAATGGGGTGGCGGACGCTTTGTCTCGCCAACAGATGGAGCGGTTTTGGCAGCTTGCCCCGGAGGCCGACAAGGTGCCAGCTCAGATGCCCCAAGAGTTATGGCAGCTTGGGAGTCCGAGGTATCCAGGGCAGTGAGGCTGGCGTTGGCTCCCAGTACTCAGCGTGCCTACGACAGAGCGGTAGGCCAATTTGTGGGGTTTAGGAAGGATTTCTGTTTGCACCAGCTGTGGCCCATTCCTGTGGAGCACTTGCTGCAATTTTGTGTGCACCAAAAGGGTAGGGGGCTGGCAGTCAAGTCCATTCGTGGCCAGTTGGCCGCTTTAGCATTTATAAGCAAAGCACGGGGGTTTTCTGAGGCCACGGGAGACTTCCGGGTGCGCAAAATGCTAGAGGGCTGGTCGCGTGAAGTTGTGCTGCGGACTGACTCTAGGGAGCCTATCTCTCCTACAATCCTGAAGGGGCTTGTCAAGGCCTGGGGTGACGTTTGCACCTCCGTTTTTGAGGCTAAGCTCTTTCATGCAGCAGCTTTGGTAGCGTTTTTTGGTGCTCTGAGGGTCAGTGAGCTGGTGGTACAGTCAAAAAAGGACACATCCGGCCGGGCCTTGTTGGCCCAGGATGTACAGTTGGGGGGGGATGGAGTTACCCTCGTGATTCGGAGATCCAAGACGGATCAGAAGCGGAAGGGGGCTGTGGTTAGCCTTGGGACCTGTGCGGACCCGAGTTTGTGTCCAGTTAGGGCCCTTCGTAGGTATCTTAGGGTGCGGGGTACTGACTGCGGGGTTCTGTTTCAGCATGAGGATGGTCTGCCATTGACGCGCTACCAGTTTTGGACGGTTACAGAAAGGGCGCTGGCTAGGTTGGGGTTAGCAGGCGTCAAATTCGGCACCCATTCTTTCAGGATTGGGGCTGCCTCTACGGCAGCAGCCATGGGATACTCAGTGCAGGCCATTCAGGGTGTTGGCAGATGGAAGTCATCTGCTTACCGTTCATATATTCGCCCTCTCAAGCGGTTTTAAAGGTTTTACTAATGGTGTTTTCTTAGGTGCTGTGTCCTGCTCGGAGAAACGTCGGATTTTGATCTGCGGGCACAGTATGGTGTTTTGGGCCGCTCATCAAGCTAGGAGGACGCGAGTCGGGTCCCAGCTTGGTTTGTCTGAATGGGCTACGGTGGAGTGGCAAGGTCGTCGTGGCCTTCGGTGGCCCGGTTTGTTGCCACTCTTGTTTAGGGAGCGGCGGGGCCTTGCGCCCCATATATTAGTTATTCATCTGGGAGGGAATGACCTGGGGCTTATTCATGGTAGGGCTCTCTCTCTGCAAGCAAAATGGGATTTGCAGGAGATACTCCGGCGTTGGCCGGGTGTGCTGGTCATGTGGTCCGCCATGTTGCCTCGAAGGGTTTGGCGGGAAGCGGAAAACCGCCCGGCTATTGAGCGGGCCCGCATGAAGGCCAATAGGGCCATTCAGAAAGCCCTGGCCGAAGGTTTGGGGGTGTATTTGCCACACCCCAGGATCAGGGCCGAATTTGCCTACCTCTACCGGGGTGACGGGGTACACCTGTCGGAAACTGGCAATGAGATATTCCTCAACGATTTGCAGCTGGGGCTTAGGTTGGCATTAGGCCATTAGTGGGGCGCTCGAGCCTAAGCAGAGGCTTGGCTCTTGCGTTGGCGGTATGGAGTTGGGTTAGAATTAGCGGGCCGGTGAGCACCCTTGGCGTTTCCCTATTGGTAGGGAAGAAGGGTCTGCTAGGAGCGGCTGGTACTGCTTGTGACGGCTGCCAGCGCGCGTGGGCAGACTGCTTGGGGGAACCCCACGTGCAAGTCCTTACCTCACTGCTGTACGGCTGAGGCTTAGGAGCTTGAAAGGGGGGAACCCATTTGCCTGGCTGGCCGGGTCTTCTAGCCATCCACATGGAGGGCTCGCACCCGGGGCTTCGGGGCTCGCCCAGGCAGGTCAAGGCGGAGGTCTGGGTAGGACTCCGTGTCTTGACCTGTACCGCTTTACCCCAGCTGCAGTTATGTTAATGTTGTCGTTGAGGATATTTAATAAAGTGGCCCTTAGTTCCAACACCTGTGTCTGTCTTCATTCCAACTGGGGGGGCAAGTCGGCCAACCCTCCTGCAGCATACCTGATTAAGGAGGTGGCCGTGTTTTGCCCGCCCGGAAGGATGGAAGGCAGACCAGCCTTCCCGGGCATCCGGGGCTTTGCTGGGTGGGCGGAGCCAACAGCCTCGTTAACGAGGCTCCGCTCACCCAGCCTCAGTCTGGCTTAACGCTCGGCCCACCCACCTCACCCTGTTCCTGGTGCAGGATTAGCCGGCTGCTGTTTGTAGAGCCAGGTAGGAATTTTTTCCTCTTATCCCCAATTGGACTTGGGATGGGGGGTTTTTTGCCTACCTTGCACCTGGTCAGGAGTGATGGAATTTGGCTGGTGGTGGTGCTTGTTAGTGGTGTCCCGGGCGGTATGGAGTTGGGTTAGAATTAGCGGGCCGGTGAGCACCCTTGGCGTTTCCCTATTGGTAGGGAAGAAGGGTCTGCTAGGAGCGGCTGGTACTGCTTGTGACGGCTGCCAGCGCGCGTGGGCAGACTGCTTGGGGCACGTGCAAGTCCTTACCTCACTGCTGTACGGCTGAGGCTTAGGAGCTTGAAAGGGGGGAACCCATTTGCCTGGCTGGCCGGGTCTTCTAGCCATCCACATGGAGGGCTCGCACCCGGGGCTTCGGGGCTCGCCCAGGCAGGTCAAGGCGGAGGTCTGGGTAGGACTCCGTGTCTTGACCTGTACCGCTTTACTCCAGCTGCAGTTATGTTAATGTTGTCGTTGAGGATATTTAATAAAGTGGCCCTTAGTTCCAACACCTGTGTCTGTCTTCATTCCAACTGGGGGGGCAAAGACAAACAAGTGGGTACTAGATCAAATCGAGCCTGAACGCTCCCTAGAAGCTAAAATGACAAAAGTGAAGGTATCATAATTTGGTCACATCATGAGAAGGCAAGATTCTTTGGACAAGTCAATAATGCTAGGGAAAGTGGGAGGCTGTAGGAAAAGAGGAAGACCTAAAACGAGATGGCTTGACTCATTAAATGAAGCAGCGTTCTCCAGTTTGCAGGATCTGAGCAAGTCTGTTAATGATCGGACATTTTGGAGGTCTTTCCTTCATAGGGTTGCCGTAGGTTCGAGGTAACTTGACAGCACATCACACACACACATTACATCAGCAGACAATGCCCAATAGAGTAGTGTATAGGCCCTGTCCCTATCAATGCATCTCTTAGAGCTACTCCTTATGCCACAACCCTGTAATCTGGGTAGAAAGCTGTATTATATTTGAGGAAAAACTGGGAGGGCTATTGGCTTAGAGGGAAGACTGTGAGATTTTGATGTCATTAATTGCAAAAACAGCTGACCCAGAATCTCTTTTTGCCCAATCACTTTGAAAAAAAATAGTGTGTCTGTGAATGCACAACCACATTTGCCTTGCACTCACAACAGGGATGAAACACATGCTAATGAAAAAATAAACAACGTATCTGAGCCAAACCCACAACGGTCAACCCGGAACAAACCAATAATGGAATGGAATTCATTCAGAAATCCAAAATTCAAAACTGTAACAAAAATTTTCTCAGTGGACACCCTTAGTGGACAGACACCCTTACTATGTAAAATGACTTAATAATAAAGCTGACACTCCAAACAATCTGAAGAGCCACCAAACTGTTTTTTGTGATTTGCCTTCTCATGTTTCCTAATACTAGTATCTCACAAGTAGATTGGTGAGATTTTGTTGGCTACAAATCTCAAAGTTTGGAGTTTGCTCAAGGGCATCCAGTGAGTCTTATGGAATGGGAAATTTTGTATAGCAAAAATGCAGCTATAAGTTTTTAACTTTCTTCTTAGTGGTTTCTGAAATAACATGCTGTACAGCTGGCAAAATCAATGCTTTAAATTGCCAGGCAGTTGATGTTACGTGTTAATGGTATCATGTTATATACTATAATGTACATGCTGGAAGATGAATCTATATTGACATTCTGGCAGTAAAAGCTGAACTTCAAGTGAAAGTGTATGGATATTTAAAAAAATAGCTAAGATGTCACTAAATATTTCACTAAATATAAATCAAGAAATATGATGCCACTAAAAATTGCCTCCTGTGCTCTCCATTGAGACTAAACTTCTGAGAAGAATATATGATGTAGTAAAAATGTTAAGTGTATGGCATAAACCAACACATTCTATGTTAACAAAGCAAATTTGCCAGACCTGTCACAGTGCAAAGCCTGGGTTTATATCAGATGTCATTAGCATTCTTGCCATATGCCAATTTTCGAAGCAATTGAAATATCAAGTTATCTTTGTGTGGGTAGTTTCTTGTTATATATTGAAGAGCTTTTTCCTCCTTTGAAAACATGGGACTAAAATAGAAGCTGCCTGCATAGGGAGGTCTGGATGGTGGATCACATCATTTGCACGTTCAGTAGACTTAGGCATAGGATTCTTTTTCTTCATTGTTTTCCCCAGGGCTTTTTTTCAGCTGGAACGCAGTGGAACGGAGTTCCGGAACCTCTTGAAGATGGTCACATGGCTGGTGGCCCCGCCCCCTGATCTCCAGACAGAGAGGAGTTTAGATTGCCCTCCGAGCCACTCGACGGTGTGGAGGGCAATCTAAACTCCCCTCTGTCTGGAGATCAGGGGGCAGGGCCACCAGCCATGTGACCATTTTCTCCGAGGGCAACCCACTGAGTTCCACCACTCTTTTCTCAGAAAAAAAGCTCTGGTTTTCCCCATTTTATTATTAACTCCAAAAGGGACTGCTTCCTTATTGGATTGTTTAGTATGCTTTTGTTTTGTTATTGTTTTGTTTTCAGAATTCTATGAATAAGGTGTAATTCATAATTCATTTTCAAAATTTTATTTTATATTATTTCCCCCCATTGGTTTGAATGGAAGATCTGTACTGTCATGTTTTTCCATCCAATATAGACAAATATTAGGGAGATTGTAATACTCCCCTAGGGTATCCACACATCCAAATTTCAGACAGAAGGACCCTATTTTCTGAGGCATTAAAAGGCACCCAACTTTAACCTTAAATTTTATGGGAGAATGGATAGGAAAGATTCCCAACAGTAACACAGTAAGAGTAAAACAGACAGTACTGCCCGAGTACTGAACCTGAAGGACAGTAGCATGAATAAGAAGCAGACTGAAAAGGCAAACGTGTTTCTTGGCACAAGGAAGATGAGATATCAAGGTAGTCAGGCAACAGAAGGAAGACCTTGAAGAATTTCTTGGATGGGGAATAAAGTTTGGAGAACAGCAGGCAAGCAGGGGAGAAGAGACTGCAAAGGAAAAATGGGCACAGCTGGGCAAGTACTGGGAGGAGAGAGGTAGGTAAAGTCACTCCGGTATCCTTCAGGACTGGAATATCTCATGCATGTATGTAACCCTCCTGGCTACAGCTTGCCATCGATTGAATGTCAGGATTTTTTATAAACAAGATCGGACTACCTACAGTAAAAGCTAGCTAATTGTTTGGGTCTAACTGGAGATGAAAGTGTGTATTCTTATTTAGGTAATGTTATTTAGGTACTCTTATGTACTCTTATTTAGGTAACGTTATTATTCTAACTATACTAACAAGAATAATGTTAGTGTAGTTATAGTGTAGAATAATGTAGTGTAGAATAATGTTATTATTCTAACAACTCTAACAAGAAGCTTAATTCCTCTTCGAGAATCAAACAACTCCCTTCTTGAAACTATGAACCAAGCTACAAGTGACAAATGACACTTGAATGGCAAGTGAACAGACTCGCGTGTATTCCTCCTTGTTCACCTGCACTCCACTTGCACTCCACCTGACCACGTAGTGCTCCACTTGCACTCCACTTGATCACGTAGTGCAAGTGAACAGGGAGGAATACACATGAGTCTGTTCACTTGCCGTTCAAGTGTCATTCATCACTTGTAGCTCGGCCCTCAGACACTTGTAAATGCCAACCTAAGGCAGCAAACACTACTTTTCTAAAACAAAGTGAGCAGCCTAATTAATGTTTTTACTATGTGCCTATTTATCTATTTGACAACAATTTGACAATGTTTATCAATTTGACAACAACACCTGCCCTCTTCTCAATGCCTACCTAAGCTTATTAAGGAGGAAACTCTGTTCCCTAACCTGAAAATTAATTTGTTTTTTAAAAAAGGCCTGTGCCTCACCTACATTAAAGCTTGTTAAAATCTAGCAACAAGAACAACTTAGAACAACCCAACAACAGCACCCCAAAATTCCACTATGTATAACAATAATAACTGCAGTGCAGAACAACAGCAATGTTTAAACTGTATAACAAAAACACAACTCTAAATATTAAACCACAACTAATCAGCAAGCGAAAAACAATCCCCCCCCCGCCTCAATGTGATGTTCTTACAAGAATTTCAAAAAAGGTCTCCTATCAAAGACGCCCTGTGATTGGTCAGACAACTATAGCGCCTCCAATACCAATACCTGTTGGTCACTCACTCTCTTACCTTCCTCCCTCACTCCCCCTCCCCTTGCTGCCTGCCCTGGGGGGGGGGAGCCTGGGAAAACAAGTCATGTAACCAGTTAGCTTTAAATTATTCCAGATTATTCTGAATCCAGTGTATGACATATCTGAATATATCCAGATTTATCTGAGTAGGTTAAATATACCCAAATAATATTGGTAAGGCATTGACTCATTGTGATTCCTACATGGTCAGAAATATTGTTCCACATTCCCCCAAGCTGCAGAGTCATTTTGTTTTCATTTTAATTCAAATATAAAAATTAAGAAGCTAGTGATGAGGGTCAAACATGACTGCAATGTGTTATGTACTGAGGCCATATATTGGTCACATTGAGCCTCCAAGAACTGGCAGAAAATGTGAGACCTTCTCCAAGTTCAACCATGATAAAACACATAAGTCAGAGAGCAGTGAAATTTTCTTCTCCCCAAAGAAAAAGGAAATTAGAGATATAAGAAAAATTCTCATATTCATCAGTTCAATTCCGGTATGGATTAATTTGTGCTACAGGGTGGAATAGCCTCTATTAGCCAGTTTGGTGTAGTGGTTAAGAGAGCAGGACTATAATCTGGAGAGATGGGTTTGATTCCCCACTCCTCCACTTGAAGCCAGCTGGGTGACCTTGGGCTAGTCCCAGCTCTCTGGAGCTCTCTCAGCCCTACCCTCCTCACAGGGTGTTTTGTTGTGGGGATAATGATAACATACTTTGTAAACCACTGAGTGGGCATTAAGTTGTCCTGAATAAATTGAATGTTGTTGTTGTGCCCCCCATAAAAGAACAAAAATGTATTTCTGTCATTTGTTGTTTATATCATGTTTTCATGTTGTTCCTGTTTTCTACATTCCTTCACTCTTATTTCTTTCTTTTGTCACTCCCATAGTCATTGTTATGTGTGCATTTTGTAAATTTTTATGATGCTTTCGAATCTGTGGCTGTCAAGTGAAATGTTCGTTGTGATTGGGTAGTTTCCCAGTGGGAGTTACCAGATTGAACTCGAAATCTAGTACTTTCCTTTCATATTCCTGACTTTCGTGGCCCTTCTCCCAGTTTGGGAGTGACCCCCTGTAGCTACAGATTGTCACACAGATCTTATATGGCTGAAGGATCAGATGGTTGAAGGATCACAGTTCCCATGATTTCCAGTAGCCTCCAGTAGCCTCTATGATGTTTCTTGTGTGAGAATAGGTTTGCCCAGTCCTCTGAAGATTGGAGGTATTTTGTGTAGTAGTTGTTGATCTAGCAGGAAATTGGTGATTTTTATTGGCTGTGGGGGGGGGGGGAATCCTACAAAAGCTGCTGTAAGCAATGGTTGTTGGGGGTTTTCCGGGCTGTATTGCCGTGGTCTTGGCATTGTAGTTCCTGACGTTTCGCCAGCAGCTGTGGCTGGCATCTTCAGAGGTGTAGCACCAAAAGCCTTCGACAATACTGCTGTAAGCAGTTTAAGTTGGATCATAATTCCCTCAATATTTTTAAAAATGCAATCAACAGTTCTTGCAATTAGATCAGAATGGTTGTAGTTCAAAAATGCTGGATCTCCCTTATCAGTTATCGTGGCCCTTCCCTTCAATGGGGAAAAGGAGGGGAGACAAACTGGAGGCTCTGGGGCAGCTGCTTCTGCACTCAATGGCACCAATCACAAAGAATGCAGTCTTGCCTTTCAACGATTGACCCACCAGTTTTCCAGCACACACAAACCAGGAGGTTCGTGTCAAAGTCCTCAGGAGTAGGCAAATGTCAGTGGCACCTGCTTGTTGAGTCACCGATTCCTGTGGTGGGAAACTGCAAGCAAATGGTCAGCAGTGGGCTGGTGTCCAACCTGCAGGACACAATCAGATCACCGGCTTCTGCTAGCCAGCAGTGTTTGGAAAAGATATCCTACTTTTTATGGTTTTGCTCTTGAGGTCCCTTTAAGAAGGCAGAAAAGTTCCTATGTGTGGTTCTTCCAGGTGATAAGGCACAGTATCTAATGACATTTGACACAATGTTCTGCACCAAACAGGGGGCATTCATTCTCTCATTCTCGCCATTTGTCATTCAGTTGCAGACTCGCCAACCTGTCTGGTTGCGCCAGGAACAGGCTGGCACGCTATGTGCTTGCAAATTCAACTGTGCAATCCCTTTTTCCTCCACCCCTTGGTACCATTTACAAGCTTGCGAGCAATCCATTACCAACTTCCTCTCACATCATTGGGACTTTTCTTGGAATTAAAAGGGGGAGCGCATGATGCGGTACCAGTGATCAAGTTTCCTTTTGCTCTGAACACATTATCCCTTCCAACACGATGCATACTCTTGGTTTCAAGCACCCTGGGGCTTCAGGGATTGGCTGGAAAGGGACAGCTCTATGCTCCATCATTACAGTGGAAGGAATAAAGGTGGTCAGTTACCTGGAGAGAGGAAATATATATATATATATATATATATATATATATATATATATATAATAAAAACTGAGAAGCACCTCCATGCTGATGTAATGAAATGGCACTCAAACACTCGAAATAAAAAAAAAAGAATGGAATGTTCATAGGATGAGTTTCCATGACTACCAGCAGCCAGGACCAGCACTTCTGTTCTGGAGAGTAAGACTTGAAAACAGTTTTTCTCATTATTTTTCATTTACACACACACGTCATTATGGTTCCTCTCTGGGTGTGTACTGTCCGGAGTTCACACCAAGGCCATTTCCACACTACTCACCTTCTTCCAGAATGCTGTGGAACGTCACAAAAAAAACACGGAAGATAGTGTCTTCCGCAGGTTTTTTCGCAATGTATCGCAGTGTTCTGGAAGAAGGTGAGTAGCGTGGAAATGGCCCAAGTGTCCCACTGTGATCTGTAATACTCCTGATATGTCAGCACAGAATCCTATTGTTGTATGCTCTCAAATTTAGTGGATCAATAGTTTAGATGGAGGACTGTGTTCTGAGAGATTTTGCTGCTGTTATGTGGAAATATAGCTTTCCCCAGAGCTGTGTTTCCCTACCTCCCTGGAAAGAACCTCCTCGCCATAACAAAATAAGACCATATGCGACCCATCCAAGCATCGATATGGGGTGACAAGGTGCCAGCTTAGATCTGGTTTTTATTTTTATTTTTCTTAAGTTTCAGCCCATTGTGTGCATGTTGGCTGCATATGTGCAAGTGCACACTGTTCTTTCCAGGGAGGTAGGGAAACACAGCTCTGGGGAAAGCTATATTTCCACATAACAGCAGCAAAATCTCTCAGAACACAGTCCTCCATCTAAACCATTGATCCACTAAATTTGAGAGCATACAACAATAAGATTCTGTGTTTGTGGAATGCTGGGTCAGTCAGCAACCTTTTATTGGCATTCAATAAAAGATTTACATCATGCAGGGCAGAAACCAAAAAACAAGGGGAAACGAGGCTCTACTCGCACTTAATCAAAAACCATATTGTTAAAAATCCCATCGATCCAATGAGTTTCTCCTCAAGCACTTGAAAACTCATACAACCATAGACCTTTGAGGGTTGGTGGGGGCACACAATGGAGGAAAACTTACTGGCAAAGTGGCACCAGTATGGCACACTGGCACGGTGTGCAAGCAGAAATGCACTCAATTGCCACACAGCATAGCACAGTGATTTTTTTTTTTTAATCCTGCTTTGGTGACAAAGCCAGTAAGTTATTACCTTTGAGTCCTGCGGTTATGTCATGTTTCCCTGTGTCTTGTAGTTTTGTTTCCATGATGAAGGGCAAATCCGCCCCTCTCTAATCTGCTTTGCAGCAGCCCGAGACTCCCTGGCCGATTCCACACGGCTTACCTGAAGCTGGGACGTTGCGCAACATTGCGGATCATGTCGGAAAAAATGCGGAAGATCGTGTTTTCTCACGTGAGTTTTGCGTGACATCGCGCAAAACTCACGCGAGAAAACGCGATCTTCTGCGTTTTTTCCGGCATGATCCGCAACATTGCGCAATGTCCTGGCTTCAGGTAAGCTGTGTGGAATCGGCCCCTGTATAAACCTGCAAGCTACTGGCCTCACCTTGCACTGTATGTAAAAGCACACATGAAGGGCTAGATGTTGGTGTTTTTGCTTCATAGGAAAGGAAGTAGAGGGAGGATGGTCTTCTTTTCCCCCTTATGAGGGGAAAATGGACAGGTTGCTGGCTGCTGGCTGTCCACCTCCCTTTCTGGTTAACAACAACAACAACAACAACAACAACAACAACAACAACAACATTCAATTTATATACCGCCCTTCAGGACAACTTATGTTATTATTATCCCGACATCAACAATCACCCTGTGAGGTGGGTGGGGCTGAGAGAACTCCAGAGAACTGTGACTGACCCAATGTCACTCAGTTGGCTTCAAGGGGGGGAGCGGGGAATCAAACCCGGCTCTCCAGATTAGAATCCTGCACTCTTAATCACTAACAGAGGTGGTTTGCCATTTCCTGTCTTTGTAACCTTTAACTCCAATTCAATCACTAACTAAGGCTGACCCTGCTTAGTTACCCAGAGCAGATGAGATTGAGCTTGCCTGGGCAATCAAGTCCAGACCTACAATTTGCCCCTCATATTATTCCATAGGGACCCCTATCTGGGCTGCAGCAGGATGGTGGAGTTAGGGCGAAAAACCCTCTGCGTTGACAGAGAACTTTCCATTGGTGGAAATTACTCCTGAATCCAACTCTATGTTTTCATCTTGGGGTTTCTCTCAAACTTGTTGAGTGTGTGTGTGTGCCTTGACAAGGAGACCAATAATGGCAGAAAAAATCATATGAAAGGTAATGAGTCCAATTGCTCATTTTTCCCTCCAGCACAAAGCAGAGAATGCGTGTGGGTATGTTCTATGATGCTCTCAGTTCTCAAAAGGCAATGGCAAGGAAGGGCCAACCGGCCTGGTTACTGATGCCCCGCATATCTGAGGGCTCTTACGCCCCAGAATCCTTTGCAACACGCAAAGACTTCCTTGCAGTTTTTCAGCAGACTAATCAATGTGCAAAAGGGTCCCCTAGATACATACTGGATACATTTCTAGTGCTGTTTAAAGGGATTTTGTGAAACCCTATATTTGGGCAAAAAACCTCAATTACATTGGTTATTTTGTCTCATATTTTATGAACTTCCTCCCAGCTCAAATGTTTCTAATGCTTTGAATATCTAAGCCCAACAATACTTTACAGACTTAGATTTTCCTATAAATTCACAGCAAGCTTACTTCTCAACACCAAGATGTCTAAAACATATATGTGTGTGATTTTTTCCAGCAACTGTAAGCTATCTCTCTTGTTCTACAGAAAGCCTGGTGTTACAGTAAGCACACAAAGAAGCCATTAACCAAGTAAGCAAGTGGTGAAAACATTATGGAACTAATCATGATGATTGATTTAGAAGAGTGGCTTAAGCCATGGAATTCAGTGCAGAAATCAAAGCTGATGCAAAATCTCAGAATGGCTTTTGTCCGGCTGCTCTTTGTTGAGACCAAGTCTTTGGAAGGCAGAATACAGTGGTGTAGTCATCCATCAAAAAAAGAGATTACCTGGTCTTCGAAAGTGTTGTTTTGCTGCCTTTTCTTGAACTGTAAAAGAATCTATGGCAAGCAGGCGAGAATTGTCAAGGAGCAAGGATGCTTCTCTGATTTATGTGGGTAATGAGGCAATGAGTAACTGTAAACACTATCTCTAGTAGCACTGCTCTGAGTATCATAGGCTGTCCTGGATCAGAACTAAGAGGGTTTTTTTTCTCTTTACTGCTTTTCCTCTGCTTAACAATGTGGGGATATCTCAATTACAGAAAAAGTGTCATTATTTGCAGCTTTTAATAGGAATTGTAATGCATGTGCTCCTTTGGAGAGCAGCTAATAAAATCATGCCGAGTTTACTCTATTTTGCTAACCTTTGATTCATTTCCAAAAGAATTTCCCTCTGAATAGATCACTTTTGCCTGCTTTTCTATAGGTACCACAATATCTGTGGCTGCGTTCTGCTTTCAGTTTCTATTTCCCCATGCCATCTTCAAGTTTTTATTGAGGATTTTTTATTTTATTTATTTTATTTACCTTCAATTTCTATTCCGTCCTCCCCGAACTGGCAGGCTCAGGGCGGATTACAGGAGTATGAAAAGGGCAGTGGACGGGACAGTGGATTCAGCAGGCTTGTATTTGGCAGAAGCACTGTCTAACCAGAACACTTTATACCACTGAGAGCTAAACGACAAGAGGCAAATTGCACGAGGATGCTCACATGAGAAGAATTGCAATGTTAGCCGGGAAGCTGAGTTTTAAAAGAGATTGGAAGGCTCTGTCAATTTCCCTACAGAGCCAGCAAAGATCTTCTCAGAGGGTTTATTTCCTCTTCGCCTCCTAGAAGTGGAGGTGAAACTGACAGAGCCTTTGAGAGGCAAAGAGGAAATTAACAAACCCTAGGAGCAGTGATCTTTGCTGGCTCTGTAGAGAGGGGAAATTGACAAAGCCTTCCGATCTCTTTAAAACTCAGCTTCCTGGCTAACATTGCGACTCCCTTCATGTGTAATTCATCTCTTGTAGCTTAGCTCTTAGTTGTTCCTGAGTTGCATTTCTGCATCCCCCTTTCCCCCAAATCACTGGCTCACTGACAAAAAAGTGGGCTCACTCTGTGCTATCTCTATTCTAGCTATCAGGCATTTGTCAAATTGCAGGAGCAAGCAAAGACCTAGGAAAAAGGCAGGGGAAATAAAAGCTCTGATATAGACCTTATCCACTTTCGTCCCGCCAAGCGTACTATCTGGCACCTTTGAGTAGGGCTGCCAAGTCCCCCTAGCAAGTAGCAGAGGGGCAGGGGGGACTTACTAGGTGTCAGGAGTATTTGCTGGCAACATCATTGCTCAGATACCAAGGCTTCATTCAGCAATATGCTGATGTCATTTCCAGGCACACAGAAATGTTGCTGCCATGCTGCCTGGCCTCCACCCCCGCCACCAATTTCCCACTCTTTTTCTCCCGCTGACCGGCAGCAAAAACACCTGCTAGGGCATGGGGATCCCTTGCCCCCATCAAGGGCCTATAACAACAGAGAATATCACAGAACAAGGACTATAGTTAACAGAACACCATGAAAACTAATTACAAACCATCAAGGAATTGCCAAGAATATTTAAATAAATGCATGTATTGTTCGGTGAATTGCAAGGAGGAATAAATATATATGAATAAATATGTCTAACTGTATGATTTAAATAAGTATGTCTGAATATATATATGATTTAAATAATCATTAAATAAACCTGCTGGGGCGTGGCGATCCCTTACCCCCATCGAGGGCCTGGCAACCGTACCTTTGAGGCCTACAAAGGAGCTGCCATGCCATTGTAAGATATGCCCAAGCTGGACAGAAACTTGTCTTCATGTGCTTCATTCTCCTCCTTTTTCAAAAAGTAGCCCACATTATCTGAAGGTGCTGAGGAGGCTTCTGCCACAGGCAGACTCTCATTTGACGGTGATGGAACCATCCAATCTCTCTGTGTGAGAGAGATCCTTCATTGTGGATCTGAGATCTCTTCTTTCCACATCTAGAAGTAGCCTTGGTGGAACCTAGTTATGCAAGTATCTTCTTATTCATATGCAATGTGGAAACATCTTTTTTAATTAAATGCAGAGAACATGGGTAAGGGAAGTCAAACCCTTCCTACCTCCACCATTTCTCATTGGGACTATTGTCTGGATACAATAACTTAAAGAAAAATTTAATGAATAGAAAAAACTGAACTCCCAAGGGTACTACAGTAGATGGCAAGGATACACAGCATTGGTTGAAGCAAGACAAATAGGCCCATGGAACAACTAGCAAAGGGGACCATGCACAGAAATGGTCTTTCTTACTGGAGTGTCTCATTGACCACCTCTGAGTCCTCAAGACCTTGGTGCAAAGTACAGACAAAACTATTATTTTATTTATTTATTTAAAACATGTAGGAACTCAAGGTGATGTCACAGTAATGCAGATTGGAGCACCTTATACTAAGTAATGCACATGTATTTTAGTGAACTTCTGAACTCTGCATGAACTTGGTTGTACTTTTTTCTTATGTGTTGTATAACCAACCAACATAGATGTACTTACATCTTTGACAGCTAAGTAAAAGTAGTTGAGAGTATCTATAATAATATAATAATATTTGATTTATATACAGCCCTTCAGGACAACTTAACATCCACTCAGAGTGGTTTATAAAGGATGTTATTATTATCCCCACAACAAAACACCTTGTGAGGTTATCACATGAAAAAGATCTTAAATTTTTACATAAGATAACTTATAAAAGTGCCAACCTAGATTATGTCAGAGTTTTTGACTGAAAGAAATTTCATGAGGACCTAGGTGAGAATTTTACGCAGTAGCCTGTGTAATTGCTGAAATATCAGGGTCACATGATTTGGATAGCTGGCCCCAACCAGCAGTCTAGCCACAGCATTCTTCACTAGCTCCAGCTTCTGAACACTCTTTAAGGGGAGCCCCAAGTAGAGTGCTTTGCAATAGTCCAGTCTTAATTTAATAAAGGCATGGATCACCGTAGCTAGACCTGACTGAGCCAGAAGCAGGCGCAGCTGGTGCACTGACTGAAGCTGAGCAAAAGCACTCCAAATCAACACAGCCACCTGTTTTTTTAAGGTGAGCGCTATGTCAAGCAGCACTCCCAAGCTGCAAACCTCCATTTTCAAGAGAAGTATTGTTTGAGAACCTATTTGTTTAGGCAAGCCATGCTATCCCTCGTGGACTGAACCTGGAAACAGCCATTCTCTTCCTTAAAACCAGAAAGCTTTTATTTTTACGTGCACGGGCTTGGGGAGTCTCCAACCACAGAAGCACAGAGCAACTTACATCACAGTCTTTTATGCCCCTTTGCAACAAAACAGTGGAAAAGGGAACCAATAAACAAATTGCAGTACAGCTTATCTCCAAATATGGAGAGTGAACATTAACTCCAATGTTGTTATTTTACCCTTAAGCCTGGTATATTTCCTTATAAGGGACGATAGACAACTTCCTCACTGTTGCCAACTTACCCTTAGGCCAAGGGTACATGACTTGCTTTTGTACTTGAGGCTCCACATTAATTTCTCAGGACAGTATAACCCGATCCAACTCAGAAAAGGTCTTACGCCCCAAATCTACCTTTCTACTAATCCAGAGAACCTCTGTCTTGTCAAGATTCCGTTTCAACTTGTT
Organism: Eublepharis macularius; assembly: GCF_028583425.1. Lineage (NCBI taxonomy): Eukaryota > Metazoa > Chordata > Lepidosauria > Squamata > Eublepharidae > Eublepharis > Eublepharis macularius. Next base: position 79,055,083 of record NC_072799.1, read on the forward strand.
CATCTTCAAACAGTCCATTAATGACCATTTCAGAACATTAACAGTATCCTTGGAATTAGGTGGAAAAGAAAGATACATTACCACATCAGATATTATATCGCCTGTGGGGTTCTCAGTTTATAGCTGAAGTAAAGCACAGGCAGTAACCAGACTTCTGTGCAAATCCCTTTCCAAAGTTTGCAGATGCTCCTTCCACAGTGGTTGTGTGATCACAGTCCAGCCAGCGGGTGCCACGTCAGCGGCGGAGGTCCAGCCCAGGCCGGTGAGCAAGGTGTTCATGGCAGCTTCAGGATGGTTCTTGATGGCAATGGAGACTCAGCTTGGCAGGGAGGGGAGAAACAGGGTGCCCCAATGGCTGCCACCAATGGCTGCTCCACTGATGGAAGTGAACCAGAAAGATAGATGGTTTCTCCCAGTGGCTTCATATAAACATAACATAGATAGAGGATAAGGTCAAACCTTGCTGAATGCCACTGGCCAGTAGTCAATGGGCAGAGCAGGAATCTCCCAGCACAGCTTTCTGAGACTGATCTCCCAGATAGGACTTGAACCACCTTAACACGACGCCCCATAGTCCCAGAGCCAAGGGGCCAGTCAGAAGGATATTGTGGCCAATTGTATCAAAGGGCCAGCAGGACTAGCAGTGTCACATTCCCCGTCAAGTTTTCATTACAGATCATCAATCAACCAAGGCAACTAGTGTAGTCTCTGTTCCAAATGCCTTCCTGAAGTTATCAGCCTATTTTAATAGTCCTATATACTAGAAAATATCCTCTTTTTTGTCAAGGGAAGCATGGGCCGTTTCCACATGTCTTACCTGCCTGCGGAATATCGCACAAAAGATGCAGAAGACAGCATCTTCTCGCACGAAATTGAGCCAGGAAGACACTGTTATCCAGGAATTTTCCGCGAAATCGTGCAAAACTCCCAGATAACAGTGTCTTCCTAGCGCGATTTGGCACAAGAAGATCCCGTCTTCCGGGTCTTTCACACGATGTTCCGCAGGCAGGTAAGACGTGTGGAAACAGCCATGGTTTCAAAAGATGCATTGCTACGTTCATGGATGTTCCATCTTGATCAATGTGAATTGTGTTACATACTGTTGCTTTTGTTCCTAAGATCTGACACTTAAAATCTGATCCCTTTCTCATAAACTTGGAATAAAGAGGAGCCTTGCTGAGATTTTTGTGCTCAATCTTTCAGTAAGTGCAGGAAGGTTTCTTTTAAGAACAATTAAGACTTTGTTCTATAGTTTTCTTAATTTCAACACTGCCTGTGTAAACATAGCAGGGCTTTTTTTTTGGCACAATGTCACACATCAGGGCTTTTTTTTCAGCTGGAACGTGGTGGAATGGAGTTTCAGCACCTCTTAAAAATTGTCACATGACCGGTGGGCCCGCCCCCTGATCTCCAGACAGAGGGGAGTTTAGATTGCCCTCCGTGCTGCCAGCGGCACAGAGAGCAATCTAAGCTCCCCTCTGTCTGGAGATCAGGGGGCAGGCCCACCTGCCATGTGATCATTTAAAAAACTCCCCCCTTGTTCCAGCTAACCCAAAGTGACATCATTGTGTGGTCCTGGGAGCATGCGTGCACCTTGTGTGCACGCATGTGGTACCAGGGGCACCACCTCCAACCAAGAGTTGCCCCCTGTGCTGGCAACCCACTGAGTTCCACTACCTCTTTCCCCCCCAAAAAAAGCCCTGCCACACATGAATATCTAATCTACCGGTTCTCTGAAATGTTGAAATGTCCCAGAGCCTTTTGGTTCCTGCTTTCTTTCTAGTGGACTCTGATTCATATTTCAGACTTGTCTTTGCCTTTTATTTGGCACATTACATATTTGAGGCAAAAACACTTTGATCTTCTATCTGACTCCAGAGATTTTATTGTGAGGTATTCAGTGGCAGAGAGACTCTATGTGCGTTCAGTAGGACAAATTTCATTCCTTCACTAACCATACCAAACCTGCTTCTTCTTCTTCTTTTTGCATTTTAAAAAGAAAGAAATAATTTATCATGATTCAAACTAATTCAACACGGCTTTAGTACTGCACACAAATCCAGTGTCAAACATGCATATTGCTTTCAATTTTATGCACTGCTGCAAGCGGTGAAGAAAATGGTGTCCAGCTCTACAGGGAGTAAGGGGGGGGGGGATGCTGAATATTGAATGTCAGCTTCCAGAAGAAAACATGGAAAACACATTAAAAAGGTCTTCTCAGGAGACAGCAATGGAGCACAACTTGATCTGGACAAGAAAAGTTTTCATTTCCTCTTCTGCAGCTGAAAAAAAATGGAAATACTACTAATAACAATTTGTTTTGAGTCTTTCCTGTGGCAGTTTGTAGTTTCTAAAAGGAAGTTGCTGAAAAGAAGGTCATTAAGGTTTTATAATATTTATTCATAAACAATTTAAATGAGAAATGTTTGTGATTATAAAATATGTAGTGCATGTTAATGTTAGTTCCGTTATCGAGATACGAAGTATTCATTATGAATTATACTCTGTACGTGCTCTGTGAAATTGTCCTGTCATATAATAAGAAAATCCCTAATGAATGTTTGGGAGAAAATAAAAGCCCAAATATTTACAAAAACGCCAAGATGGATATCACCAGTGGAAGCATTTACCCAACCAAACTTACTAAAATGAAAGATTATGTACACCTATGGACAGCTGTTAGGAGAGGATGGAAAGCTAAAGTCAACAGAAGAACTAAAAGAACAGAGCATAGAGACAGGATGGTGGCTAAGAGCGCAAACAGAATCCAGATTTACTAAAGATAAAACACAGGGATTCTACATGGAACGATGCCCTTTTGATAAGCTATTGTTAGAAACAAATGGAAAACTAATTAGAAAATTATATGCCTTCATGAAACAATTGAAGACAGAAGAGGAGGAACTAAAAGTTCATGTGGCAAAGTGGGAACAAAACCTGGGGCGTGGCATAGATTTGGAGCAATGGCTGCAGATATGGAGAACAAAAATCAAAATAACAAAATCAGCCACCTTCAAAGAAAACGTATATGAAATGTTTTATAGGTGGTATGTAACACCAGAAAAGTTAGCAAAGATGTATCCCAAAGTATCTAATAAGTGATGGAAGTGTAAAGAGAAAACTGGAACCTTTTTCCATATATAGTGGCTATGTAAAAAAGCGAAGAAATATTGGAAAGGGATACGTGAATTACTGCCTGAGGTGCTAGAAATGAATATACCCTTCAAACTGGAAATGCTCCTACTAAATATAATGCCAGAGGAGATAAAGAGGGAAAATAAATATTTGATAATCCATATAATAACAGCAGCAAGAATAGTATATGCCAGATATTGGAAAAATACAGATATACCAACAAAAGAAGAATTGATAGAGAAAATCTTAGCGACGGCAGAACTGGACACGCTGACTTAATTAATAAAAGAAAAAAAACAAACATGATGGGAAACAAAAATGGACCCCACTCTACAGATGGGTTGAACGGAAGTATAACATAGGGACATAACTGTATGTTAGCAAAACACAATTAAATGAATGAGGAAAGAAAAAAGGTACTAGAATTAAAGAAAGTAGACTTACAGTGATAATAGCTTAGTGAAAAATAATATAACTATGATAGAATTTGTAGAGATGAAATGAAATGCATGGTATATATCATGTAAACAAAAATGTAAGATTTTTGATTAATTCTGCTATCAGAATAAGCTGGAACTAAAAACGAATACAAAGAAAGAAAGAAAGAAAGAAAGAAAGAAAGAAAGAAAGAAAGAAAGAAAGAAAGAAAGAAAGAAAGAAAGAAAGAAAGAAAGAAAGAAATTGTCCTGTGTTTTACTCATATGTTTTATTAACTTTTAAGATGATGTACTAATTATTATTTTATGTTTTGTTTTAATTGGTAGATTCCCCTGGATGAAGCTGTATGTGGACACATAGGGGTGCGCAATTTTTTCTTTGTTTTGCCTTGGTGAGCCCCCCTTTCTTCCTATCAGTTTATAGTTTCTGCAGAGTTTTGTTCAGGGTTCAACAGTTCAGAATTTTGAATGTATACAGTTTACTACAATGCTACTATGACATAATGACAGCTTATTCGTAGTGTACTGGGCATATAAAATGCATGATTCTTGTTTTATGAGGTTATAAGAACAGACCTACCATTTATATATTTATATTGCATGAGGTGGTGTACTTGATTGAGAGAATTCTGAACTTGTCATTTTGAATTTTAGGTGGAGAGGTCTTTGTGTGTGTGTGTGGGGAGCATATATCCAGATTAAAAACAGTTCCAGCACAGATTAGAACATTGAGAGACAGCATTAGTGTATCCCCTCCCTGATCTGATATTTTATTACCTAAAGGAAGCTTTTAATATGGAGAAACATTCAGAAATATGCCTTTCAGTTTACAATCTGAATTTGTAGAATCATGAAGACATGAAGCTTCCTTTCACTGTGTCCCACCAGGGCTTTTTTTCAGCAAGAATGCGGTGGAGCAGAGTTCCGGGACCTCTTAAAAATGGTCACATGGCTGGTGGCCCCGCCCCCTGATCTTCAGACAGAGGGGAGTTTAGATTGTCCTCTGTGCCGCCGAGCAGCACAGAGGGCAATCTAAACTCCCTTGTCTGGAGATCAGGGGGCGGGGCCACCAGCCGTGTGACTACTTTTGCCGACGGCGATTTAAACTTTAAAAACTCCCCCCTTGTCCCAGCTGACCCAAAGTGACATCATTGTGTGGTCTTAAGTTCCACCACTGAGTTCCACCACCTCTTTTCCCAGAAAAAAAAAGCCCTGTGTCACACCATTACTCTATTAAGACCACTGTTGCCCACTTTGGCTGCTAGTACCTCTTTGGAGTTTCATGTAGAAGCCTTTCACTTAATACCTGATACCTTTACCAAAAAAATAAAACACCCTGCAGATTCTGGGGAATGATCTTGGGAGGGACCTTCTACCTGCAAAGCAAAAGCTCAAGCACTGAGCTACATTTCTTCCCAAAGGTCTAATGTTCTCCCTTGTCTTGCATAAAACATTGTTTGGCTCACAGTGACAAGGAGAAATCCAAAGTAAGGAAAGAGAATGAGTAATTATAGTTAGCATGTGGTTGAATATGACACCTCCATAGTACAATCATAAAAAAGACAAATAATACCAGCTTTATGTGGCTGAAAACAATCATTTCTATTTTCTTTGGTAGGGAAAAATATGACAATAGAGTTTGGGGGGGACGTCATTTATAGTAGGAAAATAGCACAGGTGAGTGGTTAGGTGGGACTTGGTATTCTCCTGGAGGAAATGGCTGCTTCAGAGGAATGTATGGCATCAAATCCCTGCAGAGTTCCCTCCCTCCCCAACCTCCACCCTTTCCAGGCCCAAATCTCCAGGAATTCCCCAACCCAGAGCTGGCAATTCTAGCTCTGGTCCTTATGTGATCTGGGCTTAAAAGATATTGAAAGAGATGAAAACTCAGATCATGGAGCTCCATAGTCTAACCGAGTTTGGCCATTAGTTACAGACACTAACAAGTTGTCTCTGCGGCCGGATCAAGCATGATCACTGAGAGCTAAACTACACGAGACAAATTACACGAGGATGCTCAAATGAAGGGAGACGCAATGTTAGCCAGAAAGCATAGCTTGAATTTCACCTCTCTCTACAGAGCAGGCAAAGATTGCTTCTCAGAGGGTTTGTTAATAATTGAAAGAGCCTTTGTATATGTATGAATTTTTGTAATTATCCTTGGCGGCAGACCTCCTTATTGTGTTTATGGAATTTCTGTAGACTGCTTTGCACATAATTGCACTTTTGCACAAAACTATTATATACAATTTTCATTGCTTGTGTTGTTCTCCGGTTTGTATTTGATGTTTGCCTGTTTCCGGGGGCTTCCCTTTGGCTTTTGTTAGAGCCTTTGGGGAGGCAAGGAGGAAATTAACAAACTGTTCTGAGGAGTGATCTTTGTGGCTCTACAGAGAGGTGAAATTAACAAACCCTGCGAGGATCAATCTTTACCAGCTCTGTAGAGAGAGGTGAAATTCAAACTATGCTCTAACATTGTGTCTCCCTTTACTTGAGCATCCTCATGTAATTCATCTCGTGTAGTTTAGTTCTTAGTGGAAAGGAGTAACTGCAGGCACAGCCAATCCATTGGTGATAAATATAACTTGAAGGGAATATTGGGTTGCTTTTTCTACTCACAGAGTTTCTATACTCATTAGTGAAATAGGCAGGAGCCCAGCAACATTTCAATCGGCAAGCTATTTTTTGTTTAAAACATTTTAATAGCCTTTCTCCACCTAAACGTGTAGGGTGATTAACAACAATAAAATCTATAGAGCCCAAGTACCATAAAATCAATAATTTACAAACCGCCAGGCCTACTAAAAAATTCAAAACATTCTAAAGTAGATTTGAAAAAGAAGCAGCCCATTAAACGTAAAATTAATCCAGCAGACAACAAGCAGTTAAAGACCAAAAATCTTACCTTGCTGGGGTGCATGAACAGGGGGGGAAGCCTTAACCTCTGTGCCTTGCACATAAGCTTTCCAGGTGTGAGTGAGGGGGCTCTGGCTGGGTCCTAGGTGAAATAATTTGTTTTGAACTAGATGGATCATTGATCTGAGCCAAAGTGGTCACTGTTATGTTCAATCAAAATATGATCAATCAAAGTAAAAGAGATTAAACATATTTTTGAGAGATTAAACATATTTTTAAGTCTCTGTTTGTAACTAGGTAACATGGTGATGGTGCTGATTTCAGGGAGAAAGGGAAGGCTTTCGAAAGCCATCTGATTCTTCTTAGAGTCTTTCTACATGAGACCTCTTACATGAGAACACTCAAATGTAGGAAGAAACATAGTTAGTTGGGAGGCCTAGTTTAAAAGACAGAGCGAAAGGCTCTGCCAATTTCACCTCTCTACCCTTAGCTGGCAGAAATCTCTCCTGAGAGGGTTTGTTAATTTCATCTTTGCCTCCTGAAGGCTCTGTCAAGGCTCTCAGGAGCAATCTCTGCCGGCTTTGTGTGGAGAGGTGAAACTGACATGCCCTTTGGCTCTGCCTTTTGACCTAGGCTTCCTGGCTAACATTGCGTCTCCCTACACTTGAGCGTTCCCATGTAAGCGTTTTCATGGAAAGAGACAATTCATAGCCCTTGAGCCAGATCTTAATGCACATTTTACTATGCCACTTTTAGGAGTGAAGTACATGATAAAAATAGTGTGGAACTGCCCTAAATTGAAGAAAGAAACTAACAATGAATCCTGGAGCATTTCCCCTGTTAACTAGACCTGACTCAGAGCCAAGCTGCAAGTGACGCTTGACACAGGTTGGACACTTGTCAGCTTCCCTCAAGTTTTGATGGGAAATGTAGGCATCCTGGTCTTGCAGCTGTAATGGAGAGCCAAGCTGTAAAACCAGGACGCCTACATTTCCCATCAAAACTTGAGGGAAGCTGACAAGTGTCCAACCTGGGTCAGGTTTCACTTGTAGCTTGGCTCTAAGATTCTGAGTAGACCTGATTAGGGTTGCTTTAATAAACAACCAATTATATCCTGTTAAAGAGATTCTGAGCTACTATAGTCAAGTCAAAAAGCAAGTTGACAAATCTTGTACCAGGGACATCATGTCTGATGGTCCATAGGGGCTTTACCAATCTTCTGATGCTGCTGCCTCTTTCAGATTGCAAAAAAAAAAAAAAAGTGTTGATTCAACACCTGATGGGCATCAGTATATAAGCTGGTAGGCTGCGATTGGCTTGGTAAGTGTAAAATTGTGCAGGCTTGATTTATGACCAAGAGAATCGGGAATACAGGTGTTAACTCTGCTATCTGCACTTATTGGCTTATACTTCAGGGAAGAAAGTTGTGTTGTTCTGTTGGGAAACCAGACACGTGAATCGCGGGGGCAGGGGGAGTCTTCCTTTAAAAAAAAAAACTTGCAAATTTAAAACATCCAATAAAGTTATCGAAAAGGAATGAATTTTTTTTTCTGCTGTGCAACAGTAATACGAGAATCAATTTCGTTGAACTGTGCCTTTGGTTTTCAAGATTTAGTTTGCCGTTTCTTCAGCAAGTCTTGATAAAATACAAATTTTGCATATTTCTCCTCTAATAGTTCTCATTATTTTCAGCGTGACAGAATTTAACAACATCTCCATTTAAATGCTAATGGTTTCTCCTGTTAACGGCAGAAATATCATGAGTGGAAACAAAATAGATCATTTCCAAGTTCTGCTATGTGAAATGATGGCAGAATCTGTGCTGTCACCTAACTCAGGCAATAACTTCCCAGGAGAGCAATGGAGAGGGGAGGAGAAGGAAAATACAGATTAAAGAACCAGGCAAAGCACTGAGAGATGGCACTGCTGGGAAAATTGCTACATACTACAGTAGGTCAAGTGAAATAACAGACAGTGGGTCAAAGTGCTGAAATATCTTCACACTGGTTTCTCCTCACTTGCTCTAGATTTTACTGACCTTGGTTTCATGTACACTCTTTGTGATGGAAGGGGAAGAGTCTTGAATAATGGAAACATTCATTCCCCTATAACACCCCACACCTTTAGTGCCAAAAGCACTTCTGCTTATATATAAGGACTAGACATGGGCACGAACCAAAAAAATTTAATGAACCAGTGGTTCATGGTTCGGTGCTGTCGCTGAACCTGAACTAACGAACTGAAACCAACTTTCCCCGCTGACGAACCGGTTCAAGGTTTGTGGTTAATGGGCGTCAGAACGGTCCCCGTTGGACTTAGAGAGCCCATTTCACAGGGAGTGTTTAGCAGGCTCTCCTCCAGCCAGAACCCAAGTTTGGTCAAGATTGCAATAGGGATCTTGGAGTTATACCCTCTCCAAACTGAGGCCCCCAGGAAACTCCCACTAGATACAATTAGAGCCCCCAGTTGATGTTGGCCCAGTGTACAAGGGGTTGGCCGTCAGAACTACCTATCAGGGTTTGCAGGGATGAGATTGGAGTGCCCATGGCTACAGAACACCCCCCTTCCCCCTCCCTCCCCCAGGTGTCTTCTCCCATGTAACCACTTGTAACCAATTTGCAGCTCCATGGTTGGAAGGAAGACCTGCTGATCAAGGTAAGCTGGGCTTTAATTCGGGTTTCCAGGGCAACAGAAGGAGTGCAGGTAGAGTTCAGGCATTCCCCCAGCTCTGTTTCCAAGGGAATTGATTGATGGTGCCTATCTGGCTTCATGAACCGCGGGTGAACGCAACAAACCAGGCTTCCAACGAATGCTGGTTCGTTGGCCATGGACCCTCACAAACTGTTGGTTTGCAAACAGATGATCAGGCAGTTCGTGGGTTTTTTTGGTTCATAATGCTGTTCGTGCCCATGTCTAAAAAGGACTCTTCATTCCCCTTTCTTTAGGTTTACCAGGCCTCCTACTATGGTGAAAGTTCTCCTGCCAACTGTCTCTGTTACCTTCCACTCTGGGTTGGAGAATAATGAAAATAAAAATGCTACAGACCTTTGCTCTGATATGTTACTTCTGGATACAACCCAGAAGTGATTATGAATAGCTCAAAGAATCATTGGAAAATCTATGGCAAGACCATAGAGAGTTTTACCATAGAGTTTCCAGTGATTCCTAGAACTACACATTTTCACTTCTATGTTGTAACTTGAAATGATGTAGTAACATCACTGACACAACTCACCCTCCATCTCCCCACCCCTAACCCTCCCTCTGGCAACCTTACCCTTCATGCCAAGGTTTTCATGTCCCTTCTTCCAAAAAGTTGCACCTGAGCGTTTAATCTTCTAACTATGATCTATAGCAATACTAGGTTTGGGAAATAAAAAATATTAGAGTCCTAAACCAATGTCCTAACCACATGGAGTATCAGCACAAGCACTAGAATGCTGATCTCCTGGCTGCAATATAATCCAGATCTACATCTGGTCTTTATCTTATTTGTTTTCAGTATTTATATTCCACTTTTCTTGACATCAACATGCACCAAAGCAATCAAAATGATTAGAACCTTAACAGTAAAATGTTAATAAAAACAGGAATGCAATAAAAAATCATGATTTCAGACCAAGAGGAAAAATAATTTTAAGCAAGATATATTTAAAAATATCAATTAAGCACCAGTCTAAAAAGACATCTTCTCCCTGTATGCAGAGAAGTTAGCCGTGTTAGTCTGTGGTAGCAAAATCAAAAAGAGTCCAGTAGCACCTTTAAGACTAACCAATTTTATTTTAGCATAAGCTTTCGAGAATCAAGTTCTCTTCGTCAGATGCCTGATACAGAGACTGGTCAAACACAGAAGAGCTGTGTTTGACCAGTCTCTGTATCAGGCATCTGACGAAGAGAACTTGATTCTCGAAAGCTTATGCTAAAATAAAATTGGTCTCCCTGTATGAATATTTTAAGGGAACTGGTTCTTCTAACTTCCTCTTGAAGAAAATTCAAAGGAGTTAGAGCTACAGCAGAGTAAGAATTTAAACTTAGGATATTTTTATTTGACCTGATAGAAAGGTGGAACTGTTAAAAGTCTCAGAGGCTGGACCTCAATCGGAAATTAAGCTCATACAGGGAAAGTTCATATATTCTAGTTGTCAAATTTCCTTCCTTCTAGGAGCTCAGTGCAGTGTGCACAGCATTCCCTCCTCCACTTTATCCTCACCATAACGCTGTGAGGTTGGCCAGGTGCTGACCTACCTGACTGGCACAAGATCACCCAATGAGCCTTATTATTGAACAGGGTTTTGAACACGGTTATCTCAGACCCCAGCCATCTCTTCCAACACTCATCCACACTGGCTTATCTTTACGAGTGATATCTCACAAATAATACACTCTCCCTCTTAATATCCCTATTTTAGCGATTCTCCATTATTCTACATTTTGTGCAAAGCACTTTTCATGCAGTTTCCCACAGCCCATTTCTGTCTTTCTTCCTCTTTTTACAAAACCGATGCTCCTGTATGCATTGCTAAAACAGAGGTGGGGAAAGCCTCTTGATGTGACCGATGTATGGGTGTGTCAAATTTGTTTTTGCACATAAGTGCACCAGCAAAATTTCACACAAAAATAACCTGTGTGATTATGCAAAGAATACGATCAAGATTGCTTTTTTGCAGTGTTTGCACATTAGGGAGTGCCTATTAGGGAGTTTGCATATTTATGGGGCGGAGGACATCTCAATGAACAGAGGAGACTCAACTCAATGAACAGCAGCAAGCAGCAGGTATTCCAGTTCCTTTAGACATTATCCATTATCCTGGTTAAATTGGAATGGAACAAAGAACACACTGAAATTTCAGAATACCGAAGTAAGGAAAGAGTAAATATTATTTCATCCCTAGCCAGTACTCTTGCTATAGAAGGGGAGGGGGGGGAAACAGTTGACAATATAATGAATTCTGGAAAACTGAGCACATGAGTGTGTGCGCCTTTGTGAGTACATGATTCATGCACTTTGACAGCTGTGGCTTTTAAGATTCTTCAAGTTCTTTAGGCAGAATGAGGCCCTGAAGGACCACTGAGAATACATACCTGACACAGAAGACTGTGAAAAGGATTCTTCAAGAAACAAAAAAGGGAAAGTGGAAGCACACCCACTTTATTCTGTCAATGCAGAAGGAATCTTCTAGAATGGCATTATTGTGAAATATTTCAGATGCTATTTGATAGTTCAGTTCTTCGGGCTTTAATTTGGAAGTCTATCCTGCATCAATCAAGGGGACAGATTTTCTAGAAAATCTATGCAACTTACCAGAAAATGTGTTTTGGATTAGGATGCTCATTAATGAGATGTAAGAAGAGATCTGAGAGGCTTTCTTGTACTTTCGATGTAAGAAGAAAGAGCACAAGAAAGAAAACATGCCCTAGTTGAAATTCTGTTCTTACTTGATAATGAGTGTTGTGAGAATGCGGCCACTTCCAGCCTGCAGCTTTAGCTGCTTGGGCAGGGGCCGTCCTTTGCCCACCTGGCAGAGAGGGAGAGAGAGACTATTCCTGGTCTTCAGGCTGGGGGGTGGAGCCAGGAGCCTTAAAAGGCTGCTCCTCCCCTCAGCCTCTGCAGTTTGCCTAGTCCTCGGCCAACCCGACCACCCTATAGTAGTGTAGGTTTAGCCGGTCACTAATTATCAGGGCCAGGTAGGATTTTTTTCTCCTTTCCCCCCACTGGCTGATGGACAGGGGTGTTTTTCACCTACCTTGCACTGCTTACCTGGCTTATGGTAATTATGGTGGTGCCTTAAATTGGTTGTCACTGGCAGAATAAAATATGGGTTAAGTGAGCGGGCTGGGAGCACCCTTGGCACATCCCCATTGTTGGGGGAACTGGAGTCTGTCAGGATTAGAGATGGGCATGAACAGAAAAAAAACCCAAACATGATGTTCATTGTTTGTTGCCATCCACGAACAGGGACACACAAACAACCACAAACATGGCCCTGTTCATGAACATGTTTATGGTTGGCTGTTCATGGGGCCCAGCAGGCTCTCCTCCAGCCATCATCCAAGTCAAGATCCCTACTACACCACTCCCAGAAACCTGACCTGAGCAGGCACTAGGAAAGGTACCAATAATAAATAATAGCTTGGCCCAGAACCTGGCAGTAGCCCTGGAACTTGAAGGGGTAGATCCCTATCTCATCACACACAAAGAAAATTCAAGCTCCAATGCACTCTTTCTATCAAAATGGCAGCAGCAATGGTCTCTCCTTCACTGTCTGCAAAGTCAGAGATGGGAGCCCCCCTCCCCCCTGGTCTTTGCTCCCTTGTAACAGATTTGGAGCTCCACACTTGAAAGGAAGACATGCCTATCAAGCTAAATTGGGCTTAGCTTGGGGTTTCCAGGGCAACAACAGGAGTTCAGACAGAGTTCAGACAATTCCTGCCTGAGTTGCCATGGTAATTGATTGCAGGTGCCAGACTGTCTGGCTTGACGAACAGCAATGAATGAGGCTTGCAACTACCACCTGTTCGTTTAGAATGGGGCCTCACAAACAGCTTGTTTGCAAACAGCAGATTGGGCTGTTCATGGCTTTTTTTTGTTTGTATTGCTGTTCGTGCCTATCTGTAGTCAGGATCACCAGCTACCAGCTGAGAAAGTAGATTGCCAGATGCGACCCCCTGTACAAGTCCACCCTTCATGTTTGATGGCTTGGGGCAGGGGTAGAGGAGCTTGTAGGGGGGAAATCCTTTTGCCTGACCAGCTGGATCCTAGCCATGCATATGGATGGTTTGTGCTTGAGGCAGTGGGGCTCACCCAGACAGATCAGGACAGAGGTCCATGGATGACCCCAGGGCCTGACCTGTACTGCTAGTTAGGCCCTTGCATGTTTGCAGTAATGTTGAACGTTAATGTTGTTGCCAAATAAAATGGCCCTTGTCTGCCACTTTATTCCACTTGTGGGGCGGGGGGAGAAGGAGTATCACAAATTCATGTCTAGTCATCACAACAATGTGGTTAGGAAAAGACACTGCTTTTTGAAAGCAGAAGTCCACAGAATAAAAAGCAGGTAAGCCCTGACCGGGTAGCCCAGACAAGATCTCATAAGCTAAACAGCAATAGCTTTGGTTAGTAATTAGATGGGAGACCTACAAAGAAGACCACAGTTGCAGAGGCAGGCAAGCAACCTTTGTTAATCTCTTGCCTTGAAAAACCTGTCAGGGGTTGCCATAAGTTAGCTATGACTGCACCACCAAGACTCTCAGAGCCAAACTATAAGTGACGCCTGACACTAGTTGGTATCCTGGTTTTGCAGCTTGGCTCTCCGACTGCTGTCCAATGGACTTTTCAACTGTCACTTGTCCAACATTCCACCAAGCTGCCTACATTTCCCATCAAAACTTGAGGGAAGCTGACAAGTGTCCAACTAGAGTCAGGCATCACGTGTAGTTTGGCTCTCAGAAGGGCAAATGTGGACCAAGGTTCACAGAGCTGTAGTTTAGAGAAACAATCTGAGAGAAGTTGTGAACTAGAATTCTGAGGAAGACCTTTTGAAGCTGGAGAAGTGGTTATAACTATCACTCCTGAGAAACATGGTGGAATGTACTAGGTAGCATATATTTTTGAACTAACAAAACCTCCTTCAGGCATCAGGTTGAGCTCTACCTGTCTGTTTGGTATTCAGATGTGTGTAAGGGGCCTTTCCATATAATAACATTTTCTTGATGTATTCCAGCCAAGTTAATCTCCTTTTATTGAAAACAATGGGAATCAAAATAACTGGATCAGTACCACATTAAGCCTGATCGGACAAGTGCTGTGGTGTCCCACTGTGAAAAGGAATAGCCTTAGGGTGTCACAATAACATATCTGGAGTTATCCCAGCTTATTCTCACAATGACCCTGGAAGGCAAATTAAGATAAGAGACAGTCATCTGTTGAGTCCACCCTCTGAAATTTCATGAGAGAACCAAAGTTTCCCTAGTCAACGTCCATCTGCTTACTCTTTATGTTGCAATTCTTACTTACCTCGGATTGGGAGAGGGTAAACAAGGGTTGGATGATAAGTGGCTTTACACCACAGCAGAGCACACAGCCAACAAGGAAGTCTGAGAGAGAAATCAGCAATGTCTTCTAAAATGGCAGGTCACTAGGGAGATTGTGTAAGGCTTTTCTCGCCTAGTGCTTGATGAATTCTTCAGTGCTGTGGCAGCATACTAAGTGAGCATACAGCCACTGGGGTGGTGATTTTAAAAGTCAACAACAGAAAATTAGAAATGGCAGGGAGAACTAGTACAGTATAATGGTAAGAGGGTTGGGCCAAAACCGGGGACACTTGGGACCAATTGTCCTCTCTCAGCTTATCTTACTTTACAGGGTTGATGTGAGGAGAGAATGGAGGATGCGAGAGCTGTCCATGCTGCCTGAGTCCCTTGAGGAATGGCAGAAAGAGTGTGCGTGTGTTGTATCTCTCTACTGCTAAAAACTCCACCACTGACAATTTCCATGACACTCACATCTGACGCAGCAGTTGAATAGCAATAGCTATACTGGACTGGATGAATCATTATATTTTCTCTAGTACAAAAAGCACAGAACACGCAGTGCTGAGTAAATAGGATATTCCTAAAGGAGAACCACAAGCGGAGAGAAGAAGTCTGGACAAATGAATAACTGTCCACTGACTCAAGATGGGCAGCTGTGTTAGTCTGTCTGGAGCAGTAAAAAAGAGCAAAAGTCCAATAGCACCTATAAGACTAAAAAAAATTGTGGTAGGGTATAAACTTTTGTGAGTCACAGCTCACTTATTCATCTTTCAAGTGTAGAACCATAGAAAAGAGCAAGAGCCCAGTAGCACCTATAAGACTAACAACATTTGTGGTAGGGTGTGAGCTTTCGTGAGTCACAGCTCACTAAGCTGTGACTCACGAAAACTCTTACCTTACCACAAAAGTGAGCTGACTCACAAAAACGCATACCCTTCCACATAAGTCAGCTGTGACTCACGAAAGCTCATACCCTACCACAAATTTGGTTAGTCTTATAGGTGCTACTGGACTCTTGCTCTTTTTTTTACTCTCTATTTACTGTCCTAAAATATGATCTTCTGGTCAGGACAGGAGTCTTAATCCTGTCTCTCTCTTTCGAGGAAGGAAGAAGAACTATGGTGTTTGAGGCACAAAGGGGATCTATGCAATATCTCTAAATTAAAGGTTACACACAGGCGGTGAATTTAGATTATACTTTTATATACTGTAATTATCTTTCTCTGCTTCTCATTATCTCTATAACACTAACAAGCTGGCAGGCTAATGAATCAAATACTGCTACTGTGTCACTTGCACATCCCACAAGCCCAACTGTCTGGCTGAAGGTGCCCCAAGCTACTTTAGATTAGGACACACCTGTGGCTCATTGAAATATTTCTTTGACTGGCAACAAACTTCACTTTTGCACCAGAGATCCATATGCACAGCTGGAAGCACAGCCCATAAAGAAAGCCAAACTATTTCCTTCCCAGGGTAAACTCTTCCACTGATTTAGTAAGAAATCAAGAAAAGCAGCCAATGGAGAGCTTTAAGGCTACTATTACTGCTGGGGATGAACACTGTGTTGGAATAGGCGACTCAGCCTGCCTTTGGACACTGGGGGGCGCTGCATGTCTCTTTGAATGTAATGTATAAGTCTAGCAATCTGCCACTCTCTTGTCTAAGGTGGGAACGCCTACTGACTCCTCCTCTCTTGCCTCTGTGCTTCTTGGGAGATTTCACACCTTCCCTCATGCTCTTCTAAGAGAAAGATGTAAAGCCACCATGCTCCTCATGGAGCCCTTCTCTTTGTCCACAAACCCTCTTCCAGCCTCGCTGCCTATATTTTCAGGCCATGGTATTAGCTTAGAGAATGTAACTCTTTAGATAGATCTTTTCCTTGATATTACCAGAAGATATTGCTATGGAGAAATCTGCTACAATAAACTGTAAGTTCTATCTTTCTATGAATTTTGTCTGAGGATTAATTAATGCACGTTTGTGAGGGTTTAAACGCTTCTGACTAAATTACTCTGCTATGTTACTCTGCTAAGTTACTAAACTAAATATATAAAATACCATAAATCTCTAACACACTGTTAGTGGTAA
The DNA here is from genome assembly GCF_028583425.1 of Eublepharis macularius. Taxonomy (NCBI): domain Eukaryota; kingdom Metazoa; phylum Chordata; class Lepidosauria; order Squamata; family Eublepharidae; genus Eublepharis; species Eublepharis macularius. The sequence goes on from NC_072799.1 coordinate 79,071,633, forward strand.
ACTGCTCTCCGTGTGGACTCTGTCTCCCAACTATCCATGCTGGATCTTTGACGTAGTGGTTAAGAGTGGCAGGACTCTAATCTGGAGAGGTGGGTCGATATCCCCACTCCTCCGCTTGAAGCCAGCTGGGTGACTCTCTTAGAGCTCTCTCAGCCTCACCCACCTCACAGGGTGATTGTTGTGAGGATAATAATAACATACTTTGTAAACCACTCTGAGAGGGTGTTGTTGTCCTGAAGGGTGGTAAATAAATCAAATGTCTTCTTCTTCACTAGGACTGAACCATGACCCTCCTCTCCTAGCTCATGCTATCCAATCAGATGCCTTGAAGTCACCTTCCACTCAAAGCTCTCTGATTCTGATTCTTATTGATTCTTAACAGTCCTACAAATGTGTGTGTACAGACCTTCCAGGCTAACTTTAACACGTACAGACCAAAACATACGGCTATTCTGTCACTCTAAACTTTGTGATAACTTACTCTTTTCAATCTTTTTTTTCATTCTCTTTCACCAAGTGGTGTTCAAAGCTTGAGATTATAAAATGGGCAGGGGAAATCAAGTGTAATGAGTGACTGCACCAAGTTAAATTAATACCACTCTCTGTAATTCCCTGTTAGGAAACAGTTAGCTTCATCATGGAATTAATATACATCAATATTTTTTCAAAAATAATTAGACTTAATTAAACCTTGTCACACTGGCTTGTATAACAAGAGCTGAGGGTGCTAATTAGCAAGGGTTGTTCATTCGAAACACTGTCGTTGCCCTCTGCAATATTTGTGAAGAATTTGACATACTCGTTTTAAAGTAGGATGACAGAATGAAATAAGTTTTATTTCTGGAAAAGATGTAGGAATAGGGATTTATTGCTTTTTAAAACTAAGGTTAGTTTGTGAATTCTCCTCTTTATACAGAATGAAAGTAGCCACCCCCCCAATATGGGACATAATGTTTTTAAAAATTGGCTCTCTCTAGAGTCAAAGACTCTAGACTCTCTCTAGAGTCTTTGAATCTGATTTTTGGCAAACTGAGTTTTTTGAAGAATAAAATGATTTTATAACACCATTGGTGAGCCTGATCAATGTTACATATAACTTCTGTTCCTACCTTCCAAGTTCCTAAAGGCTGTGCTGACATGGATGAGGGAACAGAACCATGGCTCCTGTCTCTAGCTTGGGTTCAGACTAGCATGTCCAAAGTCACAAGGTCTTACTGTTGTGGAGTATTATTTCCCTCCTTCCTGCAGTAGTCTGAAATAGTGTGTCTCTGTAGATAAGGTTAGAGGCAAGTGCTGAAGGTCCTTGAAGGCTAGCAAATTCTATTTCTACCCAACAACTCTAGTGACACGTTAATAGAAACTAACATTTTAATAAGGTAGAGAGTAGTAGAGAGTGCCCTCAAGTCATAGCTGACTTATGGCGACCCCCCCCTGGAATTTTCATGGTAAGAGTCTAACAGAGGTGGCTTGCCATTGCCAACCCCGGTCTTCACTGGAGATCTCCCATCCAAGTACTAATCAAGGCTGACCCTGCTTAGCTTCTGAGTAGAGATGGGCTTGAACCAAAATATGATTCAAAGTTTGTCACTAACCGGGCCGGTTCCTGGTTCGCGAACTGGTGGTTCGTCAAAGCCCATTTCTGATGAACTGCGATGAACTTTAGACTGGTTCATTTGGTTCATTTTTCAGTTTATCACTGTAGACAGCCTGGCACTGATCTGCAATATTTGTCCTAGGCAACCAGGGACGAGCTTTCTGCAGTACAGGTGCATCCCTGCTGCTTTTCAGCTGATGGGAGGGGGATTCCCCATCAGCTGAAAAAAGTTGCCAGCATTTGAAAGCAGTAACACTTTTCTTGCATGAAGCCTCAGTGCAGTTTCAGGCTTTCAGGGCTTTGCATTTCACATCACACTTCTTTAAAAAAAAAAAAAAACTTTGAGCAGGCATAGTAACATTGCAATGTTGGAATGCTTCCCTTCTTTATTTGCTGATTGGGCTGTACCCTGCCCACTGGAGAGGCAATTGGTGACGGAGTTCTGGAGGAAAACATGTATTTTTCATGCTTGTTACACTCTCATTTATATTTTTTTAAAGCCAATACAGGGAAGGGTTAAAATGCTGCTGCTTCATCCTCTCCTGGCAGAGAGGATGCCTGGGAGAGATGGAAAAGCAGCCATTTAATCGTTTTCTGGCTTTTGAAGACAGGAGGAATGTACAGTAACATTACTATGTTACTATGTTACATTGTTACAACACATTCTTGCCTTTGGGGGGGAAATGTGTGCATATCTCAAAGGAGGGAGGGAAAAGCAGCCATTTAACCCTTCCCTGGCTTTTAAATCTGGCAGAGAAAAAGCAGCAACATTAGCAATCGTTCCTGGCTTTGAAAAAATAATAATAAGAGAGTGCTTGCATACTCAAGAGGAAGGAAGCCAATGGAGAAGTGGCCTTAAGACCCTTACCTCACTTTAGCTCTCGAGGCAAAGGAGAGTGCTGGGGCATTTGAAAGCAGCAACACTTTTCTTGCTGTAGGAAAAATGTCGCTTTCAAACACAGACAGTTTTTTTTCAGCTGATGGGGAATCCCCCTCCCATCAGCTGAAAAGCACTGGATTTGAAAGAGGGAAAATGGAAGCGCACAGCCCTATTCTGCAGAACTTTTGCTGCCCCGGAAGTGATGTTTTCATGAACCAAACAAACTGGTTTGTGAACTGGGGCAAATTTGTAGTGGTTCGTGGTTCGTGAAACACCATGAACCATGAACTGCACAGTTCAACATTTTCCTGGTTCATGCTAATCTCTGCTTCTGAGATCTGAAGAGATCAGGCTTTCCTGGGCTATCCAAGTCAGGACAATTAGGTAAATAAACATGGAAATTTCATCTAAAAATAGGTGGGAAATAATAGAATGGTGTAACTGTTTAAGACTGCATTGTTAATCTTCATTTATAAACACTGATCACCAGTTATAAGGTTGCAACCTCCCATTTCCAGATCTTCTCTTTTCCAATCCACGGGTCCTGGTTCAGGGTGCTGATTCAGAATGGTGTTCTTATTGGCTCCTGTACTGTTGCATTGCATTACTGTACTTTGCCTCGCATGTCCACTTTCAGATATGACACATTAATTCTAGCCCTGCCACAGGTTGTCAGCATTGTGATGCCACTGTACTAGTAGCCACGCAGTCACAACACAGAGAATCTGTTTAGAGAGGAATGCTCAGATCTAGTCTCCTAGGCCTTTCAACAATGAAAAGTAAGAGCCCTAATGGCGTTTCATGACTTAGAAAGCAAGTTTGGGTGGCTTTGGGTACACATTTAACCATGCCAGAGTTCCTGCTGGCTTGTTGCATTTAATTGTTACTAGGTGTTAGCATGTTAACAGATGTTAATAGAAGCACATGCTTCCAATGTGCATTTTGTTGGGTTTGTACTAAGCACCATCAGCACACAAAAAGGGGGCTTCTGATGTCATAATTAGTTACGATTCTCCTCTTTGCACATATTCACAGTTCAGATTTTATGTGAATTAATATTCATTGCTTTGGATCCAGACAGCTTTTTCACTTAATAACTCAATTATTCCCTTCCACAGTACATCCCCCATTCCACATAGTTTTTATACCATCATGTCCCATAAGTCCCAGCATAATCTTCCAGGTTAGTCAAAGAGGACACTTTGTTCCTTTTTCACCAGCAGAAAAGCTGATTGGATACATCTCATTAGCAGTGCAATCCTATGTAGAGGTACACCCCTCTATGTCCATGGCTAAGTGGTGACTAAGCTTCTGTAAAGAAGTAGTGGTGGAGGAGGAGTAAGTGGAGGAGTAACAGAGAATTCTCAGAACGTTTCTAAGAATTCTCAGAAATTACATTTTTCTCACTTTTTAAAAGGAAGTATCTTATAGACTAATAAACAAGCAGCCCGAATCTGAGGATACTTAAATCTGGAGACTGGAATCATGACTAGATAAGACAGATCTTCCTACACACCTGAAAAATGCCCCTGGTTTGCTGAAAAATCTGAATTAAAAAAAATAAATGGAGAGGTTTTAAAAAAAACATGATAAAAGGAGCACTGGTAGCTTTACCCTCAGTAGCTGTTGCTAGGCAACTGTAACAGTTTAGTTAGTATTCCAAGCCCCGTATCTGTCAGTAAAAGACAAGAGGAGGAGGCAATGCCCTTTCCAGAACTGTTTTGGCCTTTAACAGAAGATTTATTGTGGCCAGGCCCAGAAGCAACCACTGGACAACTTGCTACCATGCAACCAGCATAACTTGACCAAGCCTGGCTGCTTGCTACTGTTAAACAGCACCCCGCCCCCCAAAAAAGCCAGTGTAATGCAGTGGTTAGAGTTTCAAAGTAGGATCTTGGAGACCCAGGTTTGAATCACCACTCTGCTTTGAAAGCTCACTGGGTGACTTTGGACCAATCACACATGCTCAGCCTAACCTACCTCTCAGGGTTGTTGTAAGGATAATATAGGGGTGAGGGGAATAGTATAAGCTGTTTTAGGTCCCCATTGTGGAGAAATGCGGTATACATGAAGTAAATAAATAGTAAATATAGGTAAAGACGCAGAGTTGATAAAAGATAAATTGTTTAGTGGGTTTGAAGGAGAGAAGGAAGTAGGGAAAGGTGAACATGTGGGGGTTGCCAGAAGGAGGGAGAGAGGAAATAGTGTGGGGAAGGGGACACAGGGGAAATAGAAGTACCCATACAAGTCCTTGCAGGCTCCCCACCATGTAACTGGGACTAGGGGAGAGGTTATCGTGGGAAGGAGGGAAAGGTGAAGATGGGAGTGGGGGAGGAAGACAAAGGTTGGTGGGAAGGAGAGAGGGAAGCAGGAAAAGGGGAAAGGCTATGGGGTGGCCAGAGAAGAGAAAAAGGATGTGGTGGGACAGGGGAAAATGAGATCCTCCCCAAGTCCTTGTGGGTTCCCTACTTGTTTATATATGTGTATGTGTACATGTGCACACATGGGCATGAGTATGTGTTTTAAATATAGATACCTATAATATCCTATTCCAGGACACTAAAATACTTGACAACAGTTCCAACTACTTTGTCCAACTGCACAGGGAAGCCATTGAAATTCATAAGCATAAGCACAATTTCAACAGGAAAGAAGAGACCTTAAGAATGAATAGAGCATGGTTTCCAGTCCTGAAAAACACCAGGCTAACAAAACACTCTATACCTGACAATAGCCCTGCAGAGAAGATTAGCACATCAAGCACCAATCCATATGCAAAAGAACCTCCTCAGGATACAGTGAAGCCTCCCTCCATTAGCATTCCACACCCTGGGAAACTCTTACAGGATGACTCAGCTCAACCCCACCCCTCCTGAGTAGATATGAATGACCTGCCCACATCTTTTCCACACTGTGACACTGAGAGATCTCTGTCTTTTGGTGCTACACCTCTGAAGATGCCAGCCACAGCTGCTGGCAAAACGTCAGGAACTACAATGCCAAGACCACGGCTATACAGCCCAGAAAATCCACAACAACCATCGTTCTCTGGCCGTGAAAGCCTTCGACAATATATTGCATTTTTTCTGTTCAGTGTTAATGGACATACAGGAAAATGCTTCTTGAATTCATGCTTTGATCAAATCCTTGTCAGTCATTTGAATGGTATAGAATACAAATAATTCCATTGGTAGTACACTTTTTTTTAGTTAGAAGAAAGTAGATAGGTGGCTGAGGCAAATGCATCTTGGATCTTTCATATGATCCAATTCACACCCATTCAACAGAAAGTAATTTTAAGGAAATCCCTCTTTAGTACATGTAGTACATTGGAACCAGTAATATAAATCCATCATTTGATACTTTAATAAAAGTGGTAAGGTCACCTGTTTGAAAATATAATTCACTCCTCATTTTCATCATGAGCATGAAGCACGTTAAATTGATGTTAATATATGATTATAAACCAGACAATTGCCATTAAGGAGATATGCAGATATGTACAGTACTGGTCAAGATTTTTTTTATTAAAACAATAAATCATTTCATATATATTTCTTTCTTTAATGAGAACTAAATGCATTGTCAAGATGTTTTCCCAGTAGAAGTGAAATATTACATCAGACCAGAACAGTTAATTTTCTATTATTAGAGGTTTAAGTTAGTCTGTTTTAAAAAAATAAAAACAAAACAAAACTTATTGCTCGTACAAGCTACATGTCTATGTGAAAGACTGATTGCAAGCTAGCTTTGAATTGTAAATGAGGTATGATAACAGCGGTAATTGCTAAACTGCTGCAAGTTTTCTCCTTGCGCTAAATGAAATGTAAAAATGAATATAAAAAGCTATCGAGAAATAATTCTAATAATGGCCCAAGCAAATTTAAATTCTATTGCAAGTCATTATTTATTTTGATGTGCGGTGACATGACATTTGTGCTGCTAAGGAAATAAGAAATGTGTTTGAACTTCTCATAACCACATGCCATTGTGGCTTATATATCTTTCTGCTAAAAGCTCAACTAGATGTTGTGATTTCTTCCATGTGTATTTTAAACCTTCCCCCCTTCTTGCAGATTTCTCTACTAGACTTGTTTCCAGGGCATTTTTTCTGGGAAAAGAAGTGGTGGAACTCAGTAGGTTGCTCTCGGAGAAAATGGTCACATGGCTGGTGGCCCCGCCCCCTGATCTCCACACAGAGGGGAGTTTAGATTGCCTACCGCGACGCTGGAGCGGCGCGGAGGGCAATCTAAACTCCCCTCAGTCTGGAGATCAGGGGGCGGGGCCACCAGCCATGTGACCATTTTCAAGAGGTTCCGGAACTCCGTTCCCCCGCGTTCCTGCTGAAAAAAAGCCCTGCTTGTTTCTATCAAGGAGGAAAACCATTTCATATATGTCTGTCTTCTGTGAGGGAGTGGTGATGGTTGGGATAAAAACAGCTCAAGGACAGAGAGGTCAGAAAGAAAATGGTGGAGGAAGAAAGGGTCAATGTTTTCTTCTCTCCTCATCCTATGCTCCTCCTTAACAAAGCATCTTAGCAGCTGAATTTTTAAAAGAAACATCATTTAAACTGAATGGAAGATATTGTAACATGTAGCCATAAGGTTTGAGGGGTAAGTCAATGTTCTCAATCCACAAATCAACCCACTTGCTCACTGAGGAACAAAGAAATAATTGAGGGTACAATTCTGCCTCACCTTTTAAAAAACATTTTATTTAAAGAAATGAAAATAAGACAAAAACAGAGTAAAGTAAGTGCATAATATAAAAGTTATGCAAAATTTAGACAGTAAATTGAAAATAATACAATCTTATACCACCAATAAGTATATAAAAAGTGCAGATATAAAAATCTGCACCCGCAGCGGCGCAGAGATGCAATTTTGGAGAACCAGAAAGTGTTGTGGGCGGGTCTGATGCACGGCCGCCGCCAGGCGCAGCCAAAGGGCGCTGTTCCTGACAAGCGTCAGGGGGAGGGGCCAGGAAAGGCGCAGCCTATGGGCAGCACGCGATCCCGGCCAGGCCCCAGAGCAGCAGGCAAACCGCGCCCATGCCGGCAGACTGCCTCGGCTCGTGTGTCGGGCGGGGCTCGCAGTCGGGAAGGAGAGGGGTGGGCGTAGTCTGAGAAGCCTTTCCCCCGTTTGCCCAATGTAGCACCAAGTCCGTGGCGGCCGCGTCCAGAGAGGTTGGCATGGGACTGGCAGGCGCCCTGCCATGAGGAATCCAGGGCAGCAGCCAGTCTCTGGCAGCAGGGGACAGCCCCCCAGTGGCGCCGAAGGGGAGAGCTGGCCTGAGGCCGCCACCAAGAGGCAGACACAGCGGGCCTGCCCCCTCGTCCCCATCCCAAGGCAAAGAACACAGACACCCATTGCACAGAAACCAGCCTTTATTATTATATCATCCCACCTCCCCCAGCAGACGTGAGGAAGGGGAGGCGTGGGAGGCTGGCAACTGCTCCACGGGATTGGATGCGAGGCAGGACGCCCTGGGGTGGAAGGTGTTGGAATGACCAATGGGGCTGCTGCAGAGGCCCGAGGGGCTGGACCTCTGGGAGGCAGCCGCTCATGGGACTGTGTTGCTGGGGCTGCGGCTGCGATGGGGGCGACCCTCCCCAGGCGCGCGAGACCTCCTGCCCGGGATATGGCATCCACCTGCCACCACCCTGGATTCTCCATTGGTGGGGGCTAGGGTTCCAGCGAGCAGACCGTTTCCCCTGCCATTTCCCGCCCCCTTGCAGCGGCAGCTCGCACCACCCTCTCCCTGGCTTATCGGGTGCCAGCTACTCTCCCCACCGGGGATTGATCCCCCTCCCCGCTCACATGCCCCGCCCCAACCCTCTACCTGGCTATAGATACAGGGGGGTTAGCCATGTTAGCCTGTGGTCGCGAATTCAAAAAGGGTCCCATAGCACCTTTAAAACTATCCAATTTTATTGTGGCATAGGCTTCTGAGAATCAAGTTCTCTTCGGCAGATGGGTGGTACAGACACTGGTCAAATACAGAGGAGGAGGGGGGGGAGGAGGAGGGAGGGAGGGGGCGGGGAGGCAAGACGGGGTGTGTCGGATACATTTGTGGCAATGTGCAGGTGGGGAGATGTGACGGGAGTGTTGGGGGAGGGGCGGAGGACGAAGTCAGACTCGCAGACACAGAAGACAGTTGTTGTACATCTCGTTTTATTGCACTGGAAAGAGCGGGCTTGCGTTTAGGCTGGCGAGGGAGCCGGAGCATTCCACACAGCCCTCCTTCCCGCTCGGAGGGGCGGGGCTGGGATGCAGGCGCGACGGTGCTTCCTGGGCTGCAGCCAACCGTCCGTCAGAGATGTTTGGGGAGGGCGGGGCGCGGGGGAGCAGCCATGCCCTGGACGTGCCTGTGGGGGAAAAAGACACGTGTGGGCTTTGCCTCGTTCCACTGGCAAGGCAAGCCCCACACTCCGCCATCCGGGGGGGTTGCACATGGTCGAGGGCAGCAGCTGATGCCTGACGGTCTGGCGAGGATGCACTCAGCCTTGGGAAGCCTTTACCTTTATGGGAGGGAATGAGCTGGTCACAACAAACACCTGGCCACATGTGGTTTTTGAGGCGCCTGCCTCTGAGGCAGCCAGGGGCGGCCATGGTTGGCCCCCACCCCTGCTGGGCCTCACCCAAAGCGGCAAGTGAGCGGGTGGGTTCAGGTGAATGGGCGGTTTGCACTAATCTGCGGAACGCCCCCCCACCTCCTCCTCACCTGTCAGCGCTCCGTCGGTCATCACCAGGTGGGAGCGCCAGAGTCAGGGCACCTGCAAGGAAACGGGAGAGCATGCGGTTAATTTACAAAGTGTCATTCCCTTCTGCCACGGAAGGGTTAGTTTGTTTGTGCTTAGTTAGAAGCAACTAGCATGCATGAGTCCAGTTAGCTGTTGAGTCATTCTTTCTATCACGGTAGAAAGGGAGTTAGGCAGACATTTGCACCTCTTCCCCTTTACGCGAAGTTCCCCCAGTTTTTCGCAAAGTCCCCCGAGTGCATTCTGCGCCTGCCAACGTGAATGCCCTCAGCCCGTTTCGGTTTTCAAAGGGGCAATGCCACTCAGCAGACGGGCAGAGCCTCCGGCTGAGTGCTCACTTACCTGGGGGTTTGGGCGGCGCTGGCCGGATGTTTTGTAGGGCGCGGTCGCAGGTGATTGGGTGCAGCGAGGGGGGCTCGTCCACGCCGGGCTCGAACGCTGATTGGTCCCCGGGATAGTTCTCATCCTATGCTCCTTCGGGCCATAGAGGTGGGGCGGGGCGCTCAGAGAGGGGGCTGATTTTTTGCCGTTCCATGGACGCCTATGGGCTACACCTTCTTTTTCCGTGGCGTAGCTTTTTTGCGCCGCTGTGGGCGTTCCCGCTTCTGGAGGAGCTTAGGGAGCGGACTAACTCTGACCCCGCCTTGCTCCCCGCCCCCCCCCTGCGTCGGCGTAGGGCTCTACGCCACTCCTGCGCCGCCGCCCGGGCGCCTGTGGCTTGCACCGGTGCTGGCCCGCCGGCAGGCCAGCGCTGCGTCCCAGCGCGGGCGGAGGGCCACTTACGCGGGCGTACGGGCTAGATGCACCGTCGCAAGCCTTAGTTCGGTTCCTGTTCAGTTTCCCTGCCCTTCTTAGGATTGGGCTGCCCTATATCTCTTGAAAGCTTATGACAAGTTGCATACTTTGAGTTGATCCTGAAAATTTGTTCAATTTCTGGGAAATCTCCTTGGACTTCTACATAATTCTGGATCAACTTTTGAAATTCATTCTCGAGATCTTGAAGCCCAATTGAATCTGGAATGCCACAAAATCTGAGATTCTTACTCCTGAGTTGAATTTCCAATGACCCTCTTCTTTATTCTGCTTCTTTTTCTGTATTTGCAATGTTCCCGTATGATCATGTGTTCCTTCAGTTTCTTATGTTGTTTTTTTATCTCTTGAATGCTTTATTTATTTTCTTCATTTTTTGTTGTTATTCCTTGTAATCTAGTTGAAACTTCAGTCTTTAAGTTTTGTATATCCTGTCTAATTCCAGAGAATGACTCCTCGGTCTTTTTAATTTGCTTTGACAGATCTTGTACCTCTTTATGGATCACTCCTACTACCTTTTTGGTATTTTGGGTCAACTTCTATGCTAGAGATTTGAATCACTGTAAGATAGAGGACAAAACTTTCTCAGTGATCAGGTCAATTTCTGAGCAGAGTTCAAGTTTGCCTTTTTTAGTGCCTTTTGCCATTCTCTTGACTTTAGCTAGTCTCCTTTGTCTTCTGACAAGATACAATTTACAATCCCCCTGACATCAATTAGACTGGTCTAACATTACAACAATGAAAATTATCTAATTTTATAATTAAATGATATACAGACACCAATCAAAGGTATATACTAACAGTGTAAATTCTCTCTAAAACAAAAAAGGATCTTAGAACAATTTTATTTTTTTATTTTTCTTAAAAGAGAACCGGAGGGGGAGGGGGAGGGGAGGGGAGGGGGAGAGGGAGAGAGAAAGAGAGAGAGAGAGAATTCTTCAACTTTCTAGCAGGTGGCAGCAGCTAATCAGTTTTCAGTAATGAGACCCACTTTGGCCATCTTTGTTGCATACTTTTTTGCTTTGAAAAAAACAAATTATAAGATCCACTGAAAGTCACAGCAAAAAATCAACAAGCCAGAAGGAGTAATTCCAAAAATACCTGCAAGTCAATTAATCCACCAGGGTGTGATATCCACAACAAAACAAAGCAAATATATTTATATGTTCCCAAATCCAAAAATGTAGATAGAAAAATTTAGTCCTTTCTTCTGGTAAATGATGCCAACGATCCCAATAATTATAATCCACAAGATAGCAAAATTAAATCCATGGAGTCTCAGTAGAAATTAATAGAAAAGAAATGGAGATCTCTTTAATCATCCAAGGGGCAGGGTGGGGGGGGAGAGTCAAAACAAAGAGAGAAAGCAGGTGACGGGGAGAGAAAAACTTTTCTTAAGAAGCAAAGATTAGCTGTTGGCTGTAATCCCAGACCTTCTTCAAATTATTAAGAGAGAGTTATTTACTTTTAAAAGTCAGTAGTCTTCTAATTAAAACTTATTTGCTGATAAAACTCAGTCACTGAAGAAAATAGTCAAACTAAAGATAGAGAGTTCCAGGCAAAAGAAAACATGTAAGAGTCTGTTGCTGTTATTATATCTACTCCATTAATTCTGTTGTATAAGATGGAGAAAAGAAAAATAAAGAAAAAATATCTTGCACTTACAGTGAAAATATAGAAGAAAGTATATCTTAGCGATCCGGCTGCCTTAAGTGCTTGCAAAGCAACTCAATTTCCTTCCACAGAGCTTGCCCTGTGCCTATAGATTCTGAGGCGAAACTGACCACTCGTTAAAATGGGCAGATAACAACTCCAGGATTAAACCATGGCACCTGTGTGGGTACCTCTAATCAGAGGCAGGTAAAGGCTGATATTTCACAGCCTACCTGGCTTAGAACCAATAGCAATAAGCCCAGAAGCAAAACTGGTCGAAGAGCTCTGTCCAGAGACTCCTATTCAGGCACTATGTAGGATCCTCCTCCCGCCACACTTCTGTGTACCAAAAATTGATACTTGATGTGAACAAGTATGGGGTAGTGGTTAGAATGCTAGTTTAGGATCTGGGAGGCCCAGGTTATAATCCCCACTCTGCTATTGAAGCTCACTGTGGGACCTTGGGCCAGTCACACACTCTCAATATAACCTATGTCAAAGGGAGAAAGAGAAAGAAAGAAAGAAAGAAAGAAAGAAAGAAAGAAAGAAAGAAAGAAAGAAAGAAAGAAAGAAAGAAAGAAAGAAAGAAAGAAAGAAAGAAAGAAAGAAAGAAAGAAAGAAAGAGAAAATCTCCTACCCAGAGTGATAAGTAATTGGAACTGGGAAAATGAAGAGGAAAGGGTTACACCCCTCTGTACTCTGGCCCCCTATCTGGAATCTATCCCTCACCCCACCCAAGGCTGCTCGAAGCCTTGATCAATCCATAGGAGATGCATTTTCTGATATCCCATATCAGATTCCGCATCTAGTCTGAAGGAGGAGAATGATTCATGACATGCTTGTGCCACAATTTAGAGAGAAGTAGAATTTCTGTGAGCCATAATTGTATACTTGTAGCAGTGGTTTGGTCTCTCTACGAGGCACAAGTAAATCCTATAGCTGTCTTTGCATTGTATGGTTGAAGCGCATCAATGGCTACTAGCCTCCATATTTAGATGCAGCAAATTTCATGGTACCAGTGCTAAGAAGTAACACTGGGGAAGACCTTCATTGTCTTCGAGCCAATTCAAAGCAGGAACTGCACAGCAGCTCCCGGCAGAACAAAAACGTGGATACTCTACTAGCAGCCAATATGGAGTGTGTGTGTGTGTGTGTGTGTGTAAGCTCCGCCTCCATAGAGGTGGAGTTGAGCTCTGCATTTCATTCACCCCCTTTGGATCTTTAAACCTTTGTTTCTGTACTGCACAGTAGCTCTACAGGTCAGGTCATCTGGAAATGGGAAGGGGGGAAGGGGGCTTGCTGGGCCATGAGGGAGCAGCATGATACCTGTCATGCCCATTCTTGTGTGCAGATGTGATAGAGGGAAAGGGGGTGGAGTGAGGAATGGCAGCATCAGTCAAAGCTGTGCGGATGAAACATGTGGATGCCATTCTTTCCTGCTCTTATGCCACTTGCTTCTGCAGCCATGGTAGGGGTACATATTTGCATGGGAGCAGCTTCTCTTTCCTTCCACTGGCTAATAAACGGTTTTCGGGAGAGGAGGAGCCCTGACCTGGATAGCCCAGGTGAGCCTGATCTTGTCAGATCTCAGAAGCTAAGCAGAGTCCAAAAAAAAACTTGGTTTGCAGAGGCAGGCAATGTCAAACCACCTTTGTTAGTCTCTTGCCATGAAAACTCCACCTCGCTATAAATCAGCTATGACTTGAGGGCACTCTCCACCACCAGGAGAGAAAGGAGTGATTAAAACCAGAATGTCATGGTCTAAGTCTGTGCTGGTGTCCCATCAGACTGTCCCCAAGTCTTGAAAAATGCAGATCCAATCCTAGATCCTTCAGTATCATAACTAACTTGTATCCAAGTCTACCTGTTGTAACTCTAGAACCTTATATGAACATAAAAAACTGTCTCATGCTAATTCATGCCATTGGTCCAGGACTGTTAATTATCCTCCATGGGTCTCTGGCAAAGGTCTTTCCCATCACATATTACCTGATTTTTTTTTTCAAATGAGAATGGCAGGAATTGAACCTGGGACTTTTTGCAACAAAGCATAAGCTATACTATTTGAGAGCTCTGGCCCATCAAACTTCATTTGACATGGGAAGCTACCGGTTTGTTAGGACATTAAATAAGTAATCAGATGCAGAAACTGTGCAATCTCTTTCCTTACCTTGCATCCTGATTCTGCTTGGAGGTAGGGAAACTTTTCTTGAGGTCTGTCCTCATACAATTGTTGCCTTGAACTCATTTATCTCCTTAGATCAAGGAACCCTGCTGGTAATGTCTATGTAAACTAACCAACACTAAATTGTAAGATCAGCCCAGGAGACAAATTGACACCATTTTTTCTCATCCCTGCTCAAATCCCAAGAATGAAAAAAGACAAGTTAGATTTCAATTGATTGTGAGGAAAAAGAAAATGACATCATTTAACAATGAAGATTTCACAAGATGCCCTGCTGGACTTCGTTAGCTACTTAAAGATGTAATTAATATGAGCTCCCAAGATTGGAAATTCCTATTTGTGGCTGTAGTAAAGCCATTATCACCAAGGCATGCTTACCCAGCTTTGTAATTAAAAGACTCCATGTGGGTTGTGCTCTAGGCACTTAACTCAATATGTTTAATGACCCTAGTGCTCCAAAAAAGCATTTCAGGCATATTGTATCTTTAGTTTGTTTAAGGTTTTCAAACTTTTTGAACAGGAACACATTTCTGAACATATAGTACTTCTTGGAACCATTGCCAAAGTAACTCTACACTATTTACCTCCTCTCTATTATAAAATTCAGGAATTTCACATTAGTTACTACTGAGCGAGTTTATGTTCTATTTTTCATGTTTATCATGTATAAATACACAGCATTACTGAACAACAATGTGGTCATTTCACAACTGGCTTGGATCCAGGCTTACCTTTCCACAGAGGGCAATTTCCCCATGTTTCCCCTCCTGTGGCAGCCCCCAAATGCCCCCTAAACATGGCTCTGCCTGTCTTTAGCGGTGGGAGGAGGGAAATCGCATTCTGTGGACATAAGTACTTGTGTCTATGGAAAATTATGGAGCGAAAACCCCACGTTTGCCATTGAGCTTTCAAAAATCCTCTCCTACCTCACTCTGTTCCTCCTCCTCCCCTGTGGCCTCATGACACCCATAATAAAAAAACGGCAAGAGTGCTGCAGGCCACTTTTAAGTCCTCCTGACACACAGTTTGAGACCCTTAGTTAATGTACTTTACTGTATGGATAGACTTCTCTTTCTTTGGAATCTTCATTGGCCAGCCAGCAGATATTCACTGTGTTCATGCTGATTGCCATAGCAACAGACTGGAGAAGTTTGTTCTCAGGATTAATTCAGTTTTCTTCCACTGCAAAGTTATGGCTTCACAGTTTCGATAGGATGCTGTGCCGTTCCTAGGATGATTACCAGCACATGCTTTCTTATCATGGAAAAAAGATAGTTGGCAAGTCTAACGGGGTAGATGTGAATAGCCTTATAAAAGTTATAGAAGATAAAGTAAAAAGAAAAACATGTTTGCCTTCATAATACTAAGAGTAGGCAATTGACACTATTGGCGTGAGGAAAATGTTTTGTCGCAGAACAATTAACTTCTAGAATTCACCACCTCAGTGAGTGGTAAGAGCCATTCATTTAGATTGATTTAAAGGTTTTGATAAATTAATGTAGGATAGCTGTATTAGCCATAACCGTTAGACATGGCAGAAACTCCATGTTCATCTCTGAAAATTAGACGCTGGGTTCAGAAACATGAAGACAGACACCTCTAGGCCTTATTAAGTTTCTCACAGATATGTGTCCGACTGTTGTTAATCTATCTAGTGAGTAAATTTTTATCCTGCCCTTTCCCCAAGGATTCCAGGGCACTATGAATATTTCTCCCTTCCCCATTTTATTCTTACAAGAACCATGTGAAATATTTATTTATTTACTTACTTCATTTATAGCCCACTTTACCCCTCCTTTACAGTCCTGTGAGGTAAGTTAGACTGAGCGTGTATAACTAACCTGAGGTCACCCAGCAAACTGCATGGCAGAGTGGAGCTCTGAACTTTAGTTTCGCAGATCTTAGTCCAAAATTTTAACTGGCTACTAGAGACAGACTTGCCCCTCTCTCATTTCATATTTGCAGCAGCCCTTTGAGTTAGATTAAGCAAAGAAATAATTAGTGGACTAGTGAGCTTTATGGCTGAGCTGGGATGTGAAGCCAAATAACTGCGGCTCAAGAATGACAGTCTAACCACTGCTTCACAGTGTGCCTGCAGCTCTCTAAAACCTGGACCTGATCTAGTTGAGCTTTGTATTTACTTCTTCCCAAACTAACCATGGTTTTGTCAGGAATATATATATATTTATTAAATTTTATTAAGAATTTTTTAGAACCAGAAGATAAAAAAACGAAAAAAAATTAAAAGAAGATAGAAATACAAAGCAGATTAAAAAAAGAAAAAACATTAAAAATAAAAAAAAATATAAAGAAGCGACTTCCAATTTTCCCTATGACAAACACAGGTAAAATCCCAACCTTAACAATTACTATATAATTACAAAAATAAGGCTCTCCTTTTTCTATTATGCAATTTATTTTTCTTTCCCCCCTTAATCATCGAATCCACAAATCATCAGTTCATTTTTCTCTAATCAAAGAAGTAAGTTTAGCCATCTCTGCAAGTTCCATCATCTTCACCAACCATTTTTTTGTTTTGGGAAATGTTTAACTTTTTCCATTTCTGTGCTTATAATAATCTCGCTGCCATTGTCATATATAAAAATAAAGTTCTGTGACTTTTTTCTAGCTGTTTATCCCTTATTCCCAAAAGAAAAGCCTCTGGTTTCAGAGGTTGAACATTAATCTTCAAAATCTTCTGGATTAATGAATCAAAAAGAGTCCAGTAGCACCTTTAAGACTAACCAATTTTATTATACCATAAGCTTTCGAGAATCAAGTTCTCTTCATCAGATGCCTGATCAAAACTGGGCAGATACAGAAGAGGAGGGGGAAAGAGAGAGAGAAAAGGGAGGGGGCAGATTTTCTCTCTCTCTTTCCCCCTCCTCTTCTGTAATCTGCCCAGTTTTGATCAGGCATCTGATGAAGAGAACTTGATTCTCGAAAGCTTATGCTATAATAAAATTGGTTAGTCTTAAAGGTGCTACTGGACTCTTTTTGATTTTGCTACTACAGACTAACACGGCTAACTCCTCTGGATTAATGAATGTAATTGTATTCAGATTTTTTGGCTTTATTACACATTCCTCATAAACGATAAAATGTCCCTTCATTTTGTTCATATTTCCAAAATATGTTCGAGATATTTCTATACATTTTAGCTAATTTCTCTGGTGACCTATACTATTGATACATCATTTTATAAAAAAATCTTTAAGATTGGAGCTTAGTATAAATTTAAAATCCTTCATCCACATATTTTCCCATTGTTCCATTTGTATATTATATCCAAATTTTTAGCCCATTTTATCATAGATTCTTTCACTCTTTATTCCCGTCTCGAATTGCAACAAAAGTTTATACATTTTAGCAAGAATATGCTCATCATTTGTACATAATTCTGTTTCAAATTCAGTTTTAGATGGTTCAAAACCATGAGATCTTTTATCTGCTTTAAATCTTTCTGATAGCTGTGCATAAGAAAACCATTGAAAAGTGTATCTTATCAAATTTTCTCTTAATTTCATTTTATAACCCCTCCTTCTTTCAGGAATATTGATTGTTATCTTTTTCTAGTTTAGGTGCACATAGACCAAGGTTAACTTGTTACTTTCCCCCCTACCCCTTGCTATCTTTCACTATCCTTTTGGGATCAGGCCACGAGGCTACCATTATTGAACTCCAGCTTTCCCTGAGTTTTGGCCTGAAGCCCATTTCTAGAAGCTAATAAATGCTTGATTGTTTGGGGATGGTCAGTTCCTGCCTTTAATATTAATAAAAATTACAGCCTGTTATTTTTCATCTATTCATGGCACTTTGTCTTCCCAGTCATGGATCAATACCCATTTGAAATTGCAAAGGCAACAGAAAGAAGCCAAATGTAATGACACACCTTTCGATTTCGCTTGGATGGATTTAGGCTGACCAGCTGAGTTTTTGCAAAAAAAAAAAAGGGTGCAAGATGCTATTAAAAGGAGCAATGCTTCTCTCTCTAAATTGGGGAGAAAGACCAATCAGTCTAGGAGAAAAAAATGAATCCGAATGTATGGAAATAATTTAATAAACCTGTGACATTATAGCTTTTAGGTTACTAATGCTTTGGTTATACGGCATGTTGTAGGATAAGGATCCATAATGCCAGCTCCTTAATAGTTTTCTCCACTACAGTCTTTCTGCGCTGGCCATTTCACAAACTGTCTTCTAAACTATTTATCCTTCCTGTCCTTATGAACCTCCCATAATTCTACTTCTACGTACAGCTTCCACACTGCTGTTCTCATTACCTCCAAGCTTCTAATATTTATCTTCAAATTTCTTCTTTTCTCCTCCCCATCTGTGGGTGAAACTACATTTGACATTGAGCTGCCCCCCCCCCACAACAACCATTGCTGCATCACATTTCATATCAAGCAGAATCACATATCTCATGACTGGACATCTTCATGTCTTGTATTTTCCTCTTCCAATGGGACATTTTTGTCTGGTGTGTTGTGATGTTCTCTAACACAGGGTACTTTATCCTATACCTTGTGTTTGTGCTCAGGGGTGGGTAATACTCTTTTCTTGCAGGACTGGATCAACACTAGACATGGACATGAACAGCAGTATGAACAGGAAAAAACCACGAACAGCCTAATCTGCTGTTCTCGAACAAGCTGTTCATGAGGCCCCATCCTAAACAAGCAGGTGGTCGTTAAAAGCCTCGTTTGTTGCCTTTGGCAGCTGTTCGGAAAGCCAGACAGTCTGGCACCTGCTGCAATCAATCCCCTTGGCAACCGGAGACAGGTAGGGGCTGAACTCTGTCTGAACTCCTTCTGGCTTTCTCTCTGGCTTTAACCCTTCAAAGTACTTCCCGTTTTTGCCACTGTGAAGGGGAAATGACAGCAAATGGGGAGACCCATGGATCATGCCTTTCCCGGGGTGCAATCTCTCTGAAACTTGAGGGGACTTCAGAGGACAGTGAGGACTATGTCCCCTGCAAATTTGGTGGGTATTGCGCATTGGGAAGGTCAGTTTGTGGGGTGTTTAGAGGGCCCTGCCCCTTGCACGTGGCAGGAAAGGGCCCTTTATACTATCAGCTGGCAGGCGGCAGGGTTGAATTCCCCCCTGCTGCCTGCCAGCTGATAGTTTAAAGGGATCTTTAAAGGGCCAGGTAAGTAGGTTTGAGGGGAGGCGGGCTAAGTGGGGTGGGTGGGGATGGGGGGTTCTGGCCCCCATGAACAACGAACATGTCCGGGAACAGTTCATGTTCATCCATGTTCAATGTTCGTTTTTCGTGGATGGCACTGAACGACGAACGGGGTGTTCAGGTTTTCCCCCCCGTTCATGCCCATGTCTAGTCAACACCACTTGTATTTCTGATTGCTCCCTTCTCTTATTTTTAGCTACTCTTTAGCTCTCTTCAGTTCCCTCTATCCTTACCCTTGTGTTACCAACTTCTTTCAGTCCAATTTCCCATTCCCATTTTCTTCCTAAATTTAATCAGGTGTGGAGCAGATTCTCCCATTATCAATCCATCAATTGACCTCCCTCCTCTGCACATTCTACCGCTACATCTACAGATGCCTCCCTTCTGAAACACATTTCAGACCTTTTCTGCCTTCCCAGGATCTGAGTTTGTTTACAGATGTCAAATAGTTTGGCAACTAACAGTACAATCTTACACATTTGGGCTCTGACTTGAACACTCTGTGTAGGATCGTTCTCTTATAGTGCCATACTAAGAACACTTGCCTGGAAATAAACCCTGCTTTATAGACTTGAGTAGGAATCTGAGTAGACCTGGTTAGGATTGCTCACTTACAGTGCAACCCTAAGAAGAGTTACTCCAGTCTAAGCTAATTGAAATCAATGGTCTTAGATTGGAGTAACTCTTATTTGGATTGCACTGCTAGTCTATGCTAGAGAAAGATAACAATCAATTGAACCACTCATTCACAACCCTTAACATTTCCTAAGTCTGCTCCTGTTGGATTCATTAAATGTGAAACTACAAATTTTGTGCAACATAGGCACACATAGTGATGTGTGGGATTTTCTGCTCTAAGGTTGTGATGTCATCACACTGAACATCTTCCTGCATCTGATACACATTGCTGGCTGCCAGTGTGGTGTGGTGAGACTATCAGAGCAGAACTGGGAGCTAAGTATTCAAATACCTCCTCTGCCATAACACCAAGTAACTAGGCCAGGTATCTTCTCACAACCTAACCTAGCTCACTCACAAAGTTACTGTAAGGGAAAAATTGGTTGTTTGGGAGGGAAAAGAGTCAAAAATAATCTGCTTATTAACCCACTTCAGTGTGCTCCTTAAAGATTTGGAGCACACCAACAAACTTCCTGCCTCACTACTTATTTCACCCAATGAGAGGGAAGGAAGGGGTTCCCTCCTTCCCCTCCCATTAGGTGAGGGGCAGGAGGAGATTCCCTCCTCCCTCTCCCATCAGGTGAAATAAATGGCAGGTGGTAATTTTTAAACCCCTGCGGTTTGCTTCAGCTGGCAGACAGGGAAGTCCATGACTGACAGCTGAAGCTGGGGTTTTAAAGTGCTTTAAACCCTGAGTCTTGGTTCAGTTGACAGGCAGGGACATCCCCACCTGACAGCTGAAGCTGGAGTTTAAAGTGTTTCGGGGCTTCCTCGAGCTTCAGCTGGGAGGGGGGAAGTTTAAAGTACCATTTTCGCTTCCTGGGGCTTCAGCTAGGAGGGGGGAAGTTTAAAGCACCAATTCACTTCCCTGGGCTTCAGCTGGGAGGGGGAAAATCTCCTTGCCAGCTGAAATTTAAAACACCTATCACAGGGCTCACCTGGGCTTCAGCTGTGGTGGGGGGGGAGAATCCTTGCCTCCCAGCTTAAAGGTAAAGTGCCCATTTTGGGGCTTCCTCACACTTCAGCTAGGAGGCAGGAAAACTCTCCCACCTGCCAGCTGAAGTTTAAAGCCCCTTTCTGGTGCTTTAAATTCAAACCCCGAGACTGGCTCCAGCTGAGTGGCAGAGGAGGGAGCTCCCGCAGTGGTCAGTTGAAGCCAGCTGCAGGGTTTGAAAGTGCCCCAAAGCAATCCAAATGCTTCAGGAAGCTTTGATTCAGCGTTTCCACATGCTGGGCCCAAGTCAGAAATCCCGAATCTTTACTAGTCTGATTTGGGTATTTATTCCAAATTGGAAACCTGAATTATACACCCCTAGTCAGGAAGGTAACAGTCCTATGTAACACATAAACAGGGAATTTTCACATAAGAATATTTTGTGAAGCTTATGGCTGCCTTCTGAAGCCTGTATACAAATTCATAGAGCCATTGACTTCAGTGATTTACATTACTGGGAGCAAATAATTAAATTCTCTATAAACCTGCCACTTTGCCTATAAAAATCCTTACTAAGCAGCTACTGATAACAAAAGTAAGATTTATTAATGAGGTCTTTAAACTTTAGATTTCCTTAGGAAATGCATAACTGGAAATCATTTTTTTAAAGTAAAGTCTAGGACAATGTCATTATACAAAAATAATAATCTGTGTTGAATTTCAATATCCGGAGAAGCTCAAAAATGACCTTGATATATTGCTATAATTTAGTCTGGTTATGAGAAAGGTTCTTCTAGTATATTACTGATTACATTGAGCTAAAGTCAAAGGATCAAATGTAACCTTTTACCTCGATTAGCAGTGATGGTTCTATGTGTATCCCAGGAAGTTATACTTGTAGATACAATTAGATTACAGTCTTAGCAAAGTCTCTGTAATTCCCTTGTCCAAATCTAGAACAGTGTTCATTAAAAGAAGCACTGTAAACCTTATTTCCAATTAGCTTAACCACTATAAATATCCACCCAACTAATCTATATGTGCTGAGATTCAGATGCCATCCACCATTTGCCAGCCAGTAGTTGCTGTCTGGAGATTAAGCAATAGATATCTGTAGGATGGAAGAAAGCTGATTAGAGGACAGGAGGAAGGGACACCAAATCCTCATTAAGCAGCTCTTGAACTCCAGTGCAATAAATGGATGGATCCATTTTAGTGCCTTGTTAAAAGCTCAGAAGACTTGCAAGAGACGATATTTCAATTAGTGATGGGATAATATGGAAAGTATTCGATTTGTCTCGACCAAATTTAGTGCAATACCCCTTTGAAACTAATTCTTTCCAAGCCCCTTCCTGTTGAATACACCACTTTGGATGAAAAGTAGCTTCTTCTAAACCAATGTATAGCCACAATGACTATGCAATGAATATTGAAGGGGATGGCTCTATTTATTTCATTTATTTATTTCTGTTATTTATAGTTCACCTTTTTCACTGAGACACAAGGCAAATTACACAGTGTTTCTTGATATAATATGTATTTATTTATTGATAAAATATCAAATCACTAGAAATTGTTCATTTGAATATTATGTAAAGCAGAGTTAAAACACAACAGGAGTTCACCAGATGAAGTTACCAATGTATTAAAGTGAAACTTGCTATAGTTTCTGGAAAAAAATCAGTGGGTATCTCCAGTCCAGTCCTATGAAAACTGAGTTCCAGATCATAGTTACCTGTCAATACAGGCAGTGGTGACCTTGATACATAAATTCTCCATAATGGGTTGTACAAGCAAGCTCCACATGGCAGAATCTCAGGTTTTCCATGGGGAACATTCACTACAAGGAAAAAGAAAATGGAATGAAAATGGAAAGCCATACACAGTTATGAGAAAATCAAAACCATCCCTGTAGAGTAGTGATGCCGATAAAAGCAGAAAATGAACAGTGCAGTTCTCCACAGAGTTACACCCTTCAAAGTCCACTGATATCAATGGGCTTAGAAGGGTGTAACTTTGTTTAAATATAAATGTTTCATCATGATGTTATATGATGCTTCTCCAAAGCAACAAACACCCCCCCATTATTTTCTGATTCATTTTTTGCCATTGTATGCACATATAACAGACTCATCCCGTGGACCTGTCAGAGCTGGGGAAATGGGGGTCTTGCATTGCAAAGTGTTGGATGTGACCCTGTGCCGGTTCTCCGCCAGGGAGTTCTTCCTTCCTTTAGCATCCCATCCAGTTAGCCTGTGCCAAGGACACCAAGGGGGGTCCAGTGGGGGCCCTGGAGGCTCGCACAGATGAATGGTCTGGGCACAATGGACAGCAGAGTAGTGCAGGCTGTAAAGGGTCTCCTGCAAGACAAGGCAACTGGTTCCAGATAACTTCCATGGATCTGAAACTCTGAAAGGGTCTATCTAGTTGTTTAGTGCATGCTTACAATTAATCATTAGAGTATGCATGGAAATGTCATTGTTAGGCCCTTTGAACAAAATGAACCCGTTATGTTTTGATGTTTTTAATGGTTGAGAAGCCATACTTGACCCTCCCTGAGTGCTTTTTTCCAAAAATCTGAATTTGGATGAATCTTTTTTGCTGGTATGGCAATTGTTTTGTGATTTTCTTCTCATAGATTTTTAAGCTGTTGTCTTTAAACCATCTATTATTAAATCAGTTCAAATGCATGCCTTTATCTGAAAGGTTAAAGTCAGCTAAGTATTTTCTTACCCCTTTTCCAGAGGTGGAATTGGGCTGCCATTGTCTTCTATTGTTTAAGTTGCAAGCTAGAGTTTTTTCTTCCAGTTATGCAATTTCTATCTGATTTTAAACAAAATGACAATGCAATCCTAAGAACACTTTTTTCTGGGAGGAAGCCCCCTGGAGTCGATCTCAACAGGACTCTAAGTAGACCTGCTCAGAGTTGTTCTCTGAGTCTCCCCACTCCATCACGAATGAAAGTTTCCATTCTTTCTTTTTTCAGAAATCAAGCAAGTTTTTTTTTTAGAATTCAATCTAATTCCATTTACAAATTCTTTAGTTGTTCCTTGCATTACCTTTATTTCCCAAGAAGGCAACAAAGATTTTTGCAGCCCTAGCCGGAATGAAGAAATAGACACAGGCTTGGAACTAAAGGGCTATTTTTTAACGTAACATTGACAATAACAATAACTACAGCAAGGGCCAACTAAGTGGTATAGGTCAAGCCACGAGGTCAGCCCTGGACCTCCACCTTGACCTGTCTGGGTGAGCTCCAAGGCCCTGGATGTAGGCCATCCATGGATTGGCTGCAACCTGGCTGGCTAGGCAAATGGATCCCCCCATCAAGCTCCTAACACCCCCAGCCATACAGCATGAGAAAAGAACTTGTCCCTGGGGATCCCTGCAGGCATCTGCCATGCTGTGGTAGCTGTCACAAGCATACCACACTGATGGCAAACCCTATTTCCCCACCCATGGGGAAGTGCCACTGGGTGCTCACCGGCCCGCTCCCTATTCCTCAAAACTCTCCTGCCACTGCAAGGGCCAAGCCTCTGCTTAGGCCCTCACACCCCACAGGTAGCTTAAAGCCAACCAAAGCACTTGCTGCAGATCTTCTAGAAAAACCTCATTGCCCTCTGCCAACAAGTGTACATCGCCGCCTCGGTAGAGGTGAGCAAATTTGGCCTGTACTCTGGGATGTGATAGAAAAATTCCCAAGCCTTGCCCCAGGGGTTTCTTGATAGCTCTATTAGCTTTCTGCTGGGTCCTGTCAATTGTCCGCGGGTCCAAAGCCACACCCTACGTGGAACCCTACACGGAACCCTACACGGAAGCATTTTGGACCATATTATAAGCATGCCCGGCCACCGGCTGCTTATCAACTGCAGGCCACTCACTACTTGCAGCGACAGGGATTTTCCCTGCACCAACCCCAGGTCATTGCCACCAAAGTGGATGACCAAAATGTGGGGGGAGGACCTGTCCTCCGCCTAAACAAGAGCGGCAGCAAACCCGGCCTCCTCAGGTCACGCCTTCCTTGCCACTTGACCGTGGCAACACCACTCAGCTTCAATTGGGATCCAATCAGCATTCTCCTGGCTTGGTGGGCCGCCCAGAACACTATGCTGTGTCCACAAACCAGGATCCTCCACTTCCCTTGGCCCAGCATGGCACGTAAGAAAAGAGCAATTAGTATGCCATTCAAAATTGTGGCAGGGGGCGGATATAGGTTCGAAATACCGCTGAATGTTACCTGCCCACATGCTGTATCTCCCGTTGGGGTACCCCATGGCTACTGCCGTGGAGACAGCCCCAATCCTGAAGGAATGGGTGCCGAATTTGACCCTGGATAAACCAATCCTACTAAGGGCTCTGTCTGT
The DNA here is from genome assembly GCF_028583425.1 of Eublepharis macularius. NCBI lineage: Eukaryota > Metazoa > Chordata > Lepidosauria > Squamata > Eublepharidae > Eublepharis > Eublepharis macularius. Next base: position 79,096,679 of record NC_072799.1, read on the forward strand.
CACTGCCCAAAACTGATACTGGGTCAGGGATGTCTGGTCCTCATGCATAAACAACACACCCTGACATTCCCCCCAGAGCTCCAGATATTCCCTAAGGGCCCTAACTGGTCAAAGTCCCTGATCAGCACATGGTCCCATGAGTAAAGAGGATCCTCACTGTGACTGGTCGGTTTTAGACCTCCAAATTCTAATAGAGACTTCGTCCCCTATAAATTTAATGTCCTGGGCCAACAGGGCCCTGCCGGTTACATCCTTATGAGACTGAGCAACCAGCTTGCTGACCTGAAGGGCCCCCCAAAATGCAACTAATGCAGCCACATGAAAATTTTCCATTCGAAGCCCAAGGAACAAATGTCCCCCCTTGCTGCCCCCAACCCTTTTAACACCATTGGGAAAATGAGTTGCCTCCGATCCATGGACACCTCCGACTCCTGGGCCCATCCCTCCAACATTTTATGGACCCTAAAGTCCCTGGTGGCCTCAGGCAATCCTCAAGCCTTGCTAACAAAGGCCAGCACAACCAACTGCCCCCTAATGGACCTGACTGATAGGTGACGTTCCCGCTGCACTAAGCAAAAATGCACTAAGTGTTCCGGTGGGATGCGTTAGAGTTCCTGAAGTCCCACTGTTATGAAGTACCACATGGTTGTATGCCCTCCGTGTACTAGGGGCAATGGCTAGTCGAATCACCCTGCTCACTTCTGCCTCCCAAACTACCAGAGCTCCCTGGGCATCTGTGCTGGTTGACGATCAGCCTCGGTGGCAAGTTGCCAGAAACATTCCATCTGTTGGCAAGACAAAATGTCTGCCACACTATTACTAACTCCAGGAATGTGCCTGTCCCTAAACAAAATATTCAATTGCAAGCATTTTAGGGTGAAGCCACGCACCAGCCTCATTACACTAGGTGATTTTGAAGATAAGGATTTAACCACATGTACCACCGCTAGATTGTTTCACCAGAAGTGGACAGTGTGGTTAGCCAACTTGTCCTCACCCCACAGCCATACTTCTATGAGCAAAGGGAAGATGCAAAGGGAAGAATTCCAAAAACGTTAAGTCTCTGGATAGCTCCTGTTTCAACCAATCAGATGGCCATTGGTCCACACACCGGTGATCCCTGAAGTACACTCCAAAGCTCAGTGACCCTGCCGCACTGGAAGTAACCTGAAGCTCAGACTCAAGCAACAAGTCTTCCCTCTGAAAGGTCATCCCATTAATTGACCCCAGGAATTCATGCCAGACCTGAAGGTCCTGCCATATGCCCCCTACCTATCCTCAACCCATGATGGGGCAACCTCAAGGACCCCATGGCATCGCACAAATGCAGTAGAAAGGCCCATATTCCCAAGAAGGGAGTCTGTCTCTCCCTCCGGGCAAGGCAGCAAAGGTCAGCACCCAGCTTAAGCAGCAAGGCTGCTGCCAGGAGTGCCTCATTGTTTATCACCTAGCATTATTTGCTTAAATCAGCAGTTACAGATGTTGTGAAATTGTTTTTGACTTGCAAAAGGTTTTTGTGTGTGAAATTATGACATAGGATGGAATGAATAGTGAGAGCAAGAGCTAGAAAGAGAGAGAGATTGTTGTAGACATTGGCCATAACATCCCCACATATACACCAACATGTAACAGTGAGCCACAACAAAAGTTAAAATATATTTACATAACAGGATAAAACTTTAAAGTTTAAAACTAAGCTGATAAGAAATAAATGCAAAAGCATGAAATAACATGGAATTACAATTACGCTAATAATCTTACAAAATTAACTGGTACTAATTTCTTCCTTATATTTATTGATAAAAAATAAAAGCCACTTTGAGAATCACAAGAAGAATAGCATCAGCCAATGAAGGCTGTCAAGCTCATGGTGTCAATGGACAGAAATCATGATAATAACTTATCCCATAGATTTTTGTTAGGTAAGTTGGCGCAAATGTCAGGAATATTTTTAGGAGATAGCCTTAAGCTTCCTAATGTGCAAAAGGTGCTTTAGAATTCTTGTAGCAACAAAGATTGACAAATATCCAACAGTCCTGCTGAAAAATTCAGAAATGAATTTTTTTTGCTTGTTTATTTCTAGATGTTTTTATTTCAGGATTTGGCAGGCTATAGATTATGTAGGTATTATAGTATTTTGCCTTGCTGCCACTGTGAAATCCCTAGCAACACTAGCAGACAGTAGCAGACTAGGTTATAAAGGAGACCTATCCGTGGAGAAAAGGAAAGCATCCTTTTCATGAAATGGTACCAGTCTTCTTTATTTTAAAAAAGATGTGTCTTTTCTTTCTGTCTGGTACCATCATGCATTTGATAATGGTAAGCAGATTAAATATATACAGAGGCTCTTTTATGTCTGCCTCTTTTGAGTGAAAGGTATTGTGTTTGTAAATCAAAGTCTCAGAGCTGGCACTCAGAGCAAGCTGCAGAAACCCACTGAAATATTTATATTTGTCCCGGTGTTATTTCAATGAACTATAAAATATGGAACTTGGCCATCTCTTGAATTCAGCAGCTGAAATGAGGACATCCAGGCATCCTGATATGAGACATTCTCTCCCATTAAAACAACCCTGACATATTATGTTGCTTGGAGCTGTTTACATTAGAAGAACCGGATTAACCACAGAATACATGAAGAGGCTACAAAGGGCTCCCGGTTTCTCACGATTTCGGTGAAGTTGTCAGCACTTTATCCTTTCTTTAACCAAAGTAGTCCTACTCCTTGTAGCAGGGTTAAGAAATACAACAGTTCCAATTAGGGATGTGTGTTTCAGCATTCAGAATGCCGAAAGAATGCCGAAACAAAAGTGTTTCGGCTTCTTTAGGGGAATGCCGAAACGTTTCGGGGAATGCCGAAACGTTTCGGGTAGCCGAAAGAAAAAAGCCGAAACGTTTCGGGATTCTTTCGGCTTTCTTTCGGCTTTTCAATGGGAAAATGCCTCTGTCTTCCCGGACGTCTGGGGGAGGCATTTTCCCACCGAATAAGCCCAAAATTGGTGGGGAACTTCCTCTAACCCTTCTCTAACAACCACCCAAGTTTCAGACAGATTGGACTTTGGGGGGGCATGTTATGGCCCCCCAAAGCAGGTCCCCCCATCCTCCCATAAGAAAGCGAAGGAGCAGCATATTGTTAGCATGCTGCTGCTCATCTTTCTTCATTATTTCCTATGGGGAAAAAATGAAGAGGCAGGCTTCCTTTGCCAGGGGTGGCATTTTGCATGCAAAATGCCCCCTCACCCTCAGGGGCCCTTCTCCCACCCCTCCTCCCACCCCCCACCAAGGCTCAGCCTGCTCCCACTTGGGGAGGCCATTTCATGGCCTCCCCAAGTAGGTGCTCTAATCTCTACCACTGACAGCTGGGGGAGACTTGTGTTGCCAGGGGTGGCATTTTGCATGCAAAATGCCCCCAAGCCCTCAGGGGCCCTTCTCCCACCCTTCCCCCCACCCCCCACCCAGGCTCAGACTGCTCCCACTTGGGGGGGGCATTTCATGGCCTCCCCAAGTAGGTGCTCTTTTCTCTACCACTGACAGCTGGGGAAGGCTTGTCTTGCCAGGGGTGGCATTTTGCATGCAAAATGCCCCCCAGCCCTCTGGGGCCCTTCTCCCACCCTTCCTCCCACCCCCACCAAGGCTCAGACTGCTCCCACTTAGGGGGGGCATTTCATGGCCTCCCCAAGTAGGTCCTCTCAGCCCCTAAAGTCCACCCCTTACAGCCCCACACAAACCCAATTCCCCCCAGCTGCCACACACAGACCCAAATCCCCACATTAGCCCCTCACAGACCCAAATCCACCCCCACCTGCCCCACACCCATAACCCCAGGAACAGGCTGGCAAAGGCCAGCCCTCTCCCTTTGTTCCCTATGCTGGGAACTTCTAAACTCTCTTTCCCTGGGCAATTCTGCACAGCCCAGGGGTGCCACAATGGTGGGCACACTTCTGAGTGCCAGCTGGTCCCTGTGAAAGAGCACCTGAACCACAGACACCCTCCCTCAAATTCCCCCACCACCTACAGAGATGGCTGGCCAGCCAGCCCCATTGTTCCCTATGATGGGAACCAACTGCACAACAAAGAATAAAACAAGAACAACACAAAATAAAGTTTTAAAAAAATTATTTTCTCCCTTCCAAAGTACAAGTAGGCAAAGCATTATGACACATTACACCAGCAGTCCCCCACACAGAAAAATTAAAACAAAACTCACTCAACATCAGAGAATCACAAAGCACAATTCCTGTCAAAAACACTTTATTTCTTGAACAGCTTTAGGTTACACAGTAGGAGGGCACAACAGGACATGATAGCAATGTACTACAAAAAATAATACAACCCACTTCACCGTTTTTGACAGCAATTGTGTTTGTGTGATTCTCTGATGTGAAGTGAGTTGTGTTATTTTTGTGTAGTACACTGCTTTCCTTCTCTGTGGTGCCTTCCTACTGTGTAACCTAAAGCAGTTACAGAAATAAAGTGCTTTTGACAGCAATTTTTTGGGGTGATTCTTTAATGTGAAGTGAGTTGTGTTATTTTTGTGTAAGATACTGCTTCCATGCCCTTTGGTGTTCCCCCCCTGCTGTGTAGCCTAAAGCTGTTCAAGAAATAAAGTGTTTTTGACAGGAATTGTGCTTTTGTGATTCTCTGATGTTAAGTGAGTTGTGTTATTTTTGTGTAAGATAGTGCTGCCATGCCCTTTGGTGTTCCCCCCTGCTGTGTAACCTAAATCTGTTCAAGAAATAAAGTGTTTTTGACAGGAATCGTGTTTTGTGATTCTCTGATGTTAAGTGAGTTTTGTTTTAATTTTTCTGTGTGGGGGACTGCTGGTGTAATGTGTCATAATGCTTTGCCTACTTGTACTTTGGAAGGGAGAAAATAATTTTTTTAAAACTTTATTTTGTGTTGTTCTTGTTTTATTCTTTGTTGTGCAGTTGGTTCCCATCATAGGGAACAATGGGGCTGGCTGGCCAGCCATCTCTGTAGGTGGTGGGGGAATTTGAGGGAGGGTGTCTGTGGTTCAGGTGCTCTTTCACAGGGACCAGCTGGCACTCAGAAGTGTGCCCACCATTGTGGCACCCCTGGGCTGTGCAGAATTGCCCAGGGAAAGAGAGTTTAGAAGTTCCCAGCATAGGGAACAAAGGGAGAGGGCTGGCCTTTGCCAGCCTGTTCCTGGGGTTATGGGTGTGGGGCAGGTGGGGGTGGATTTGGGTCTGTGAGGGGCTAATGTGGGGATTTGGGTCTGTGTGTGGCAGCTGGGGGGAATTGGGTTTGTGTGGGGCTGTAAGGGGTGGACTTTAGGGGCTGAGAGGACCTACTTGGGGAGGCCAAGTGGGAGCAGTCTGAGCCTTGGTGGGGGTGGGAGGAAGGGTGGGAGAACGGCCCCAGAGGGCTGGGGGGCATTTTGCATGCAAAATGCCACCCCTGGCAAGACAAGCCTCCCCCAGCTGTCAGTGGTAGAGATGAGAGCAGAGCACCTACTTGGGGAGGCCATGAAATGCCCCCCCCAAGTGGGAGCAGGCTGAGCCTTGGTGGGGGGTGGGAGAAGGGGTGGGAGAAGGGCCCCAGAGGGTTGGGGGGCATTTTGCATGCAAAATGCCACCCCTGGCAACACAAGCCTCCCCCACCTGTCAGTGGTAGAGATTAGAGCACCTACTTGGGGAGGCCATGAAATGGCCCCCCCAAGTGGGATCAGGCTGAGCCTTGGTGGGGGGTGGGAGGAGGGGTGGGAGAAGGGCCCCTGAGGGCTGGGGGGCATTTTGCATGCAAAATGCCACCCCTGGCAAAGGAAGCCTGCCTCTTCATTTTTCCCCCATAGGAAATAATGAAGAAAGATGAGCAGCAGCATGCTAACAATATGCTGCTCCTTCGCTTTCTTATGGGAGGATGGGGGGACCTGCTTTGGGGGGCCATAACATGGCCCCCCAAAGTCCAATCTGTCTGAATCTTGGGTGGTTGTTAGAGAAGGGTTAGAGGAAGTTCCCCACCAATTTTGGGCTTATTCGGTGGGAAAATGCCTCCTCCAGGCGTCCTGGAAGACGGAGGCATTTTCCCATAGAAAAAAGCCAAAAGAATGCCGAAATAATGCCGAAAGAATCCCGAAAGTCGAAAGCCGAAAGAGATTCTTGTTTCGGCTTTCGGCTTTAACGATAGAGAATCTTCTTTCGGCTTTCTACTTTCGGCTATAGCCGAAAATTTTTGGCTTGCACACCCCTAGTTCCAATTGGTGACAGTGAATCAAAATTCACTCCGATGTTATTAAACTAACTCTAAAGCACCTTGAATTGGACAGTTGTAGAGACAGTATGCCACGCCAGGCCTGGTTGCCCTACGCTGCTCTGGCCCAGATGGAATGACAGACCCCAGATTGCAATGTATTCCAATGGAGCCCATGCAAGTAATTTGGCATTTCTGGCTTCCATTATCTCCACTGGGCCTTCAAGCCTCTCCCATTATTTCCAGTGGGCAATCCTGTTGTTTCTTTTAGTACACCCCCCCATTTGTGCAGTTCAAGGGGGGCTTTGGAGAAGAGAGCAGGAACTGCACTACATCTAAAAGATGAAGAAACCAGAACCCTGCTGAGTGGGAAGCATCACCCAGGCCTGCTGGGAGGAGGGGGTCATGCCAGGCCCGGACACCTGTGCTGCCCCATGCCAGGCCCAGCTGCCTTCTACTCCCCCCAGATGGCATGCGGGGAAGGGGGCCATGCCAGGACAAGCTGCCCTGTGCTGCTCCCACCCAGACAGGGCACAGGGAGGGGGCCATGCCAGGCCTAGCTGCACTGCACTTCTCCCACCACAGCTCTCACCCAGGAGTCTCTTTCTGTCTCCCCCAAGAATTTTCTTTCCTCTCAAAGAAGATTTTTGTCTTTTTTCCCTGTCCTTTCAAAGAACATTTCTCCTCAAAGACTATGTCTTTCTCCCCAACCCACCAGTGATAGTGGGTCCCCTTCCCCGTATGCCATCTGGGGAGAGTAGAAGGCAGCTGGGCCTGGCATGGGGCAGCGCAGGTGTCTGGGCCTGGCATGACCATTTCCTCCCAGCCGGCCTGGGTGACGCCTCCCACTCCCACTCAGCAGTGTTAGCTGCTTCTTCCCACATACGCATACCTTGACTGGAATGACAGCCCCTTGGGAGCAGCAGAAGCATTCTGGGACTGGAATGACAGCCCTCTGAATCGAATGACAGTGCCTGGGTGTGGCAGAAGCGTTCTTTGACTGGAATGGCAGACCCCAGATTGTAATGTATTTCAATGGAGCGCAGGCAAGTAAATTGGCATTTCTGGCTTCCATTATCTCCACTGGGCCTGCAAGCCTCTCCCATTATTTCCAGTGGGCAAAACTGTCATTCCTTTTAGTACACCTCCCTCTCCATTTGTGCAGTTCAAGGGGAACTTTAGAGAAAAGAGCGGGGACTGCACTACATCTATAAGCTGACCAAACTGGAACCCTGCTGAGAGCAAGCAGGAAGCATCACCTTGTATGGTTGCCGACCTAAAGGTGGTGGCTGGAGATATCCCAGAATTACAGTGCATCTCCAGACCATGGAGATCAGTTTCCCTAGAGAAAATGGCTGTTTTATAAAGCAGACTATAACATTATACTCTGCTGACGTCTTCTCTCCAAACCTCACTGTCTCCAGGCTCCACCCACAAAATCTCCAGGGATTTTCCAACCTGGAGCTAACCCTATCTGGCTGGACCGCGTGCAGGGTGCAGCGGGCTCAGGGGGCTGCCAGCTACCTGCTTCTCACGCTGGATCCCCGCCGGTGCTCACTGAGAGAAGGTGGCATGCAACTCCGTCTCCACCCCCAAGGGCTGTGCTGCCCTCGTGGGGGCACTGAGGGGGCATCATTCCAGCCCAAAATCAGTTTAGCTGGTCCCAGAGACCATCATTCCACTCTGGTGGCCATCATTCCAGCCTAGATTTGCCAAACTCCAGATTTTAGCTGGAGACCTTCTGTAATTATAATTGATCTCCAGGCAACAGAGATCAATCCCCCTGGAGAAAATGGCCTCTTTGGAGGGTGGACTCTAGGGCATTATACCCAGCTCTTTCCCCTCCCCAAATCCTGCCTTCTTCAAGCTCCACCCCCAAAATCTGAAGGAATTTCCCAACCCAGAGCTGGCGACCCTATATCCAGCCCCAAAGCACATTAGCTACTCCCAAGGACTGTCATTCCATTCTGGGGGCCGTCATTCCATTCTCAGAAGAAGATTCTCTAACTCCATTCCATATTTTCATTGCAACTTTTTTGTGCTGCAGTGTATCTCAATGAAGCCAATGCAAGTCAATTGGCATTTGTGGCTCCCATTATATCTCATGAAACTTTCCTGGGGGCACCTGCTTTTGTGCGAGATTTCGCTGTTTTCCGGAAAAAGGTAAGCCGTGTGGAAATGGCCCAGAGCTCTTCTTATTGTTGTGGTTGTCTGGACGGAGAGGTCTTCCTATTGTAAAAATCCAAGCTGCCTCCACAACAAAAGTTTTCTCTCAATTTAAAGATGTCTTCCCCAAGTTTTCACAGCTATTTGCATTGGTTACATGTTCCCAATGGAATGCGCAACAATCGCCCAGTGCTGCATCACTGCAGTCTCAGGAAAAAGGCACACTTTATGATGGCAAACAACACAAGTCTGTGTTCAAAGATAAAGGCTGCAACTGGGCCAATCCAGGGCCAAAAATGGATCAGATTAACATACTATATGAGGTAGTAAGATATTTCAGAGGCTTTGGAACTGGAGTGATCTCTCATTTGTGTGCTGCAAATAGGCGTACAAATTTGCTCATTTATGGTGGGAAATCTCCCAGTAATTTTCTCTGTTGCCTGCCACTGCTCTGAACAGCAGCAGAAGAGTAAATAAAAAGAAGTATCCAACCTAGTCACCTAGTTCTAGAAACTCTATGGTAAAATCTGAAAGTTTTACCATAGACGTCTGCAATTCCTAGAGCTACCCATTGTCACTTCCTGGTTGTACCCCAAAATGAAATCCCAGCAGCTAGGCTGGAGCCTTCTTTTTGTTTGTTTTTTCTCCCACCACTCCTCTACCCTCCCGCCGTATACCAGATTCGGCCTGGTAACCCTAACTACAAAACTGATGCAGGCCATCTGTTGGCAACTGCAACTCAATTGGCAGGAGGATGCATGTTTTGTGATGTGGAAATAAATGGCCAGCATGAACCTGGAACTCAGAACTTTGAAAAATGTTAATACTTATTTATATGAAACGTGCTCCTTTTGTATTAGGTATAGACAGGAAACATTATTCCAGTGATCCACAGAGTGACAATAAGAAAATGAAAAATTAAAGTATCAGTTTTGATATAGGGAAGTTTGAAGCAAGCTTTTTGTTATCTACATGCTAATATTAAAAACATTGCTCGTGCAATAAAGATACTATTGCTGGAAGGACTAATCGGTTGCTTACGTGGGGGTTGCAATAAATTATCATGGATCGGGAAGTCTAGGAATTAATAGATAAAAAGAGCAGTGGAGTCTTTTAATCCAGTTTAGACTTAACTATCTCTAAGGCTTTTTTTTTTTTTACAGTATTACAGAAGCAATCAACCATTTCCTTGTACAAATTGTCTTGTGTGTTTTACATGCAGGTTCTGAACTCTCTGCTCAACATTTCCCTTCAAGTCTAATTCACAGAACTGACATTTGCAAATTTACGATCCAAATTGCAGATCATTCTGAGCTGTGTACATGGGTAGGGTTGCTATCTCACTTTAAATGAGATTGAAATAGTAATCCTTAGTCTTTGTTGGCTTATTCAGGAGGAAATGAAATTGTACTTTCCCTGGCATGGTACACTCTTTAGTATGAAATTGGATATTTACAGGATCAAATAGGAGTTTGATACTTCTGCAGAGAGTAACTATAACATGAATACAATGCTAAATTTTTTAAGTGATCTCCGAGTTGAGTTTTTGAGCAATACCGAAGGATGTTATTTCTAAAGTTCCAGCCGAAGTAAAAGTGTTGTACACATTTTGGCCGTTAACAGTTACTGCTGTTAAAAACTTAAGGGGAAAAGATTAGTAAATCCGATTTACTGACAATGATAAAAGGCCAGTAAATAATTGGTTGGATCCAACAAGGTTTTCCACTGCTGAAAAAGAGATGAAGGGATCCCTTTTGAGCACAAAAAAGGCTATGCTAAGACCTACATGGACAAAAGCCATGAGAATTAGACAGGATTGATTGAAAAAGCTAGCTGGATCCAAACCAATGTGTAAATTTAAAATATTCCTAAAGAAGAGGTATAAGCAATTCAAGGTCAGGAAGAAGAATGTCACAATTTCCTCAATATTCCTGTCATTAGGAAGCATTACATTTTATTTTATTAACAACAACAACATTTGATTTATATACTGCCCTTCAGAACAACTTAATGTCCACTCAGAGTGCTTTACAAAGTATGTTGTTATTATCCCACAATAATCAGCCTGTGAGGTGGGTTGAGCTGAAGGATCTGCCAATTTCACCTCTCTACATGAGGGTAACTTAAAAAGACGGAGCTGACAGAAATCGCTTCTCAGAGGGTTTGTTAATTTTATCTTTGTTTCTGCCCTGAGCCTGCGAAAGCGGGGAGGGCGGAATATAAATATAATAAATTAAATTAAATTAAAAAGGGGAGGTGAAATTGACAGAGCCTTCAGGGAAGCAAATAAACCTCAACCTTAAGAACCTCAATCTCCCACATCTTAGTTTGATATTCTAACCCACTCCACAACACCAGCTCTCACCTTGAAAATATAGATCTTATTAGATATTTATCAGGATGACAGTCATGCGATGGACAAGACTAGTTCCAGCTCCCAGCAAGGCAGCCGATGGATGCTGGCAGAATGCTGGGTGACTGAGAGTTGAAAGACCATTGGATGATCAGTTAAGAGGGTTACTGAAGAGAGGAGGTTTTGGAAGCAGCGAAGGGAGGCAGCAGAAATACAGCTGTCTGTTGATACCTGTTCTCATATATTGTTTTATGAAGCATAAAATAGAAGTGAAATTGCAAGAGGGTGCACTGTTTTCTCTTCAAAGAGATATGAAAAAGAAATCCCTCTTTTTAAAAGAGAGAAAAAGGGAATAATGATAGTATTTTAAAAAGTGAATTTTGGAAAAAGACATTCCCCTCCCCATAATAATCCTTTTTTAATGAACACATTTATAAAAGCATATTCCTAACCCTATTCTTATTACCCATAATAATCCTTTTTTAATGAACAAATTTCTAAAAGCATATTCCTAACCCTATTCTTATTACCCATAATAATACTTTAAATAGTATTTGAACTGGAGAAATGTTATGGATTAACATATCAGTTATCAATAATATTAAGTTGTATACTCTCAATTATGCTAATGAGCTTTCTTACACTGGCTCTTTTAAAATCTTTTCCTCTGAATTTTGATGTAATTGGGCTCTTTAATTATAAAAGACTGCTCAGTAGGGTTGGCTGGCAACTCCTAGGAGTCTGTGCACAGGGAAAAAATGGTTTATTTGGTTCAGTAATACCAAACTGGAAAAAAAATCAGAATTTGGGGAATATCAAATTCATTCTCCAGTTTGGTTCAGTAATACAGAACAAATTTGGTAAAATTCAGCCATTGTTTTCAATGGGAAACTTAATTTGGAAATTTCTGATAGCCTGGGGAGGGGGGGGTCATTTTTGGACCAAATTTCACCAAATTTGCAGGGGACCTACTCCTTGCTGTCCTCTAATGACATCCTGAGTTTCATGAATATTGGACCCCATGGGACCACCAAAGAAGATGCCTCCAGCCATCTCCAATCTCCATTATTCTCTATGGGGAAAACTATGGGGGGAACCAGGAAGATAGGGGTGGCAATTTGTAAGCAAAGCCCACCAAATTAGCTGGAGACCTACTCCTAACGTTCCTTTAACTAACTCCCAAGTTTCATGAAGAGTGGGCTAGAGGGGCCATTTATGCCCCCCCCAAACATGCCCTCAGCCACCTCCAATCTCCATTATTCCATTTGGGGAAAATCTACAACTAGCCTATCTTAATTTTTAAAAGTTCACACTTCACAACTCTCTCAGGATACCAAAAAGTACACCCAAACAACACGAGGTTAAGTTAACAAACTAAACCAAGCACCTCAACAAATACGCCCCCCCAGAAGAACAACCAACAATTGAAGAGCTGACCCAACCAAACTTCTCTGCCAAAAGAAAACAGGACTCACGGGAAAAAAACCACTAACCAAACTTCTGTAAACAAAGCCCAACAACAGGGGAAAACAGCCCCTCCCCCAGAAAAACAAGCAAATTTAGTAAAATCAAAAGGAACTATACAACTCTAAACAAATTATCCACAACAGGATAAAACAACCCCAGCCCCCCGAAGAACAAGCAGCAAAATGAACAATAAATATAACCAACTTCAAGTCAGAAATCAAAGCTCCCCTACACAAAAGCCCAATCAAAGCCCCCTCAACAACAACAACAACAAAACAGTTTAAAATGTTAACTGAAAAAATGTTTTCCCTCCCCCCACACCCCTATCCCTTCTAGACACCAGGCCAACCTCCTCCCCGCAAAGAGAGAAAAAAATGCAGTGAGTCTACAACTCTTACCAGGCAGCAGCCAGAAACCCACTGAACTCACTCAGCAGAATCCAGTTGCAGCCCAAAACAGGTCAACAGCAAGCAGGCAGCGTCTCTCAGAGCCAAACTACAGGTGATGCCTGACACAGGTTGGACACTTGTCAGCTTCCCTCAAGTTTTGATGGGAAATGTAGGCATACTGGTTTTACAGCTTGGCTCTCCATTACAGCTGCAAGACCAGGATGCCTACATTTCCCATCAAAACTTGAGGGAAGCTGACAAGTGTCCAACCTGTGTCAGGTGTCACTTGTAGCTTGGCTCTCAATCTCTGGGCCAGAGCAAAATGGAGACTGACTGAGGCAATTTAACTCCTTGCAGCAGCACTCTCCTTCTTGAGAATTCAATTGGCCAGAGAAGGAGATTTGCTGCAAGGATTGGCCACTCACACACCTGTCCCCTGTCCCCCCCCCCCGTCCCCCTTCTGCCTCTGACTCACCCCCTCCCTTCTCTATAAAGGTGGGAAGCAGTGTTTCTTTGCTGTTCCTTAGGAAAGGAACAGCGCTGCGGCACTGCCCGAATTTTACAAAATAAATTCAGTAAACTTAAATTCAGTATTACCAAATTAATTTGGCAATACAGATTTAAATTTGGTAATACTGAATTTTACAAAATCAGATAATTTTTTACCAAATACCGAACTTGAATTGCACATTCCTACTATGTACTTTCTGTTGCTGTAAGTATGATCCTAATGGGTAGGGTTTTTTTTGTTTAAAAAGTTAGTCTTTGAATTGCTTGTGCTTTGTTTCAGCATTTCTTCAACTCTCGATTGGATTCCTGCTAGTTTAAAATCTTTGCAAATGTGTATTTATATACCCTGTTACATTGTTTATCAAAATGTTTTTGAAATTAACTATAGCGACTCACACTTGTGCAATCTGATTTGAGTCTCAGTGAGAAAGATGGACTATAAATAATACACATAATTAAAAAAGTATAATGAAGATAAGGCCACAGAGGGCACATAGCCAACAGATAATAACCTCACTATGTGTAACCTTGAACTAAACTAACTGGAAGCAACAGTTACACTGAACTGGAACTTGAAAATGAAATTGCCTTTGAGAAGAAGCTGAATTCCAGCACTTCCTAGCATGGCAATCCAGGAGGCCCAATCCAGGGCCATTTCCACACAGCTTACCTTTGCTCGGAATGACCCAGAACATCGCGCAAAAAACGCAGAAGACCGTGTTTTTTCGTGCGAGATTTGTGCGACATCGCGTGATGTTGTGCAAATCTTGAGCAAGAAAACACTATCTTCCTCATTTCTTGAGCGATGTTCCGTGTCATTCTGAGCAAAGGTAAGCCGTGTGGAAATGGCCCAGGACTTGCTCTTTTAAATCCTTTTCTACTTTTTTTGGGATCTTATGGGGGAATTATCCTTTCTGACTGGGAAAATGAGTTGAAGCCACTCAGAAATCTCCCCCTCCATAAACTTCAGTTTTCTCATCGGAACATTTTCATGACCCCTACCCTTACCCTTCTTCATCCTTTTTCACATTACTTTCTCTTTCTAATACATGCTCTTTCTCAATGTCTAGTGATTTAAAAAAAATATATTCTCAAGATTTCTTGGGGCTTGTGCTCCGGCTCCTCTCCTTGTTCTCTGAGTGCTGTTATCTCTGCTTCATTAATTGATCTTTCCCCACTCTCTTTGTCAGAACACCTTCACTTCAGAATCTTAATTTTTCTAGTCTGTTGTCTTGCTGCTGTTTTGTGATATTCAGCCACCCAGGCCTCTGTTTTCTGTTGCACCTTTCACAGAGCCATGCATTGGTTTGATTTGACTTAGAAGGGCATAACTTCCTAGCATCGTAATGTAAATCCCATCCAGCAATCCTCTAACTTGTTTAACCTCTGGTTTGTTTTGAGAAAGCAGAAGTCTTTCAAGGATTTTTTCAACATGCAGTTGTTGATGTCTTTTAACAGCTTCTTATACACCGCCTTTTCTTTAAAAAATAAATAATTCTATGTTGTGCTGGTGCATGATGTCATGTCTAGTGTGAAATCAGAAGTGATGTCATCACATAGACATGAAGCACTAGGATTCTTCTAAAACTTTGGGTAATTCCTAGGAAGTCATCTCAACATAATGATGTCACTTCTGCTTCTGTGCTGGATGCGATGCTAGGTTTTGTCCCCCCTCCCATTTCCCCCCTCCCATTCTCCCACCAGAGTGGTGGCTTGGGCTGGCAACCCTACTCCCAGGTGCTTTAGGACCCCGTAGCTCATCCATATGGGAGACAAAGCTGGAAGGTTACCTATTGGGTTGACTCTCTTCCACAGCACTGCTTCTACCAATCTTTTTACTGCCATCTGCAAGGAGGAAGAATTAACTTCCCTCTGCCCTTTACTTAAGACTTCCTCTTTGTGTGGGCAATCTACAATAGTCCACAATCAGACCATTGTATTTTAATCCCTCCTCCAGCTCTAGGCCCAAGACAACTGACACCCATCCCTGATATCTCAAATAAAGTTATCTCAGGCAACCACTTGAGTATGGTTGCCTCCTCTGGCTTAGGAAATTCATGAAGGTTTGGTGGAAGAACTTGGGGAAGGCAGGGTTTAGGGAGGGACCTGGATGGGTGGGTGGTATAATGCTAAAATGGTTACCTCCAAAGCAACCATTTTCTCCAGGGGAACAGATCTCTGTAGTCGACTCGGGAGTAGACATGAGCACGAACAGCATCACGAGCAGAAAAAACCCACAAACAGCCTAATCTGCTGTTCTCGAACAAGCTGTTTGTGAGGCCCCATCCTAAATGAACAGGTGGTTGTTAAAAGCTTTGTTCGTTGCCTTTGGCAGCCGTTTGCCAAGCTAGACAGTGTGGCACCTGCTGCAATCAATCCCCTTGACGACATCGTTCTGTGAATAGCTTGATGGAGTCATGAGTGTTTAAATGAATGATGGTGACCATCCGGATAGACATTATTGCCTGATGAAGTAATACCTTACGAAACGGGTACTGAAAATTGCTGGCTAAAACCTGTAGCTGAAGGCTGTAGAATCTATTGGGCTCCAGCACACACATTGTCTTCTGGATTTGGAGGCCACCTTTGGGCCATTGTGCAATATACCTGAATATTAATTCTCATGGACTCATCTGTCTTTGTGCTTGAGGACTGGGTTACAATTGTTCATTAAATGTTATAGGAATTATTTGTATAGCACTGAGCACTGTTGCACTTTGAATTAATATAAATACCAAAAGTAATTATTCAAAATTATTTATTGAAAATTGTGACCGTGTAGTTCCTATACACCAGCGTTTTTGGTTGTTAATGCAATCAATCCCCTTGGCAACCGGAGGCAAGGAGGGACTGAACTCTGTCTGAATGCCTTCTGGCTTTCCTTCTGGCTTTAACCCTTGAAATTACTTCCAGCAGAGAGGCCCATTTTGCCACTGTGAAGAGAAAATGACAGCCAATGGGGAGACCCATGGATCATGCCTTTCCCAGGAAGCAATCTCTCTGAAACTTGGGGGTCTTCAGAGGACAGTGAGGACTATGTCCCCTGCAAATTTGGTGGGCATTGGACATTGGGAAGGTCAGTTTGTTGGGTGTTTAAAGGGCCCTGCCCCTTGCATGTGGCAGGAAAGGGCTCTTTAAACTATCAGCTGGCAGGCGGCAGGGAGGAATCCCCCCCTGCCGCCTGCCAGCTGATAATTTAAAGGGATCTTTAAAGGGCCAGGTAAGTGGGTTTGAGGGGAGGGGGGGCTAAGTGGGGGTTTTTGGGGGGTGGGTTTTTTTTGGCCCCCATGAACAATGAACATGTCCAGAAATAGTTCATGTTTATCCATGTTCGTTGTTCGTTGTTTGTTGTTCGTGGTTTGCACTGAACGATGAACAGGGTGTTCGAATTTTTTTTCTGTTCATG
This sequence comes from Eublepharis macularius, assembly GCF_028583425.1. Classification (NCBI taxonomy): domain Eukaryota; kingdom Metazoa; phylum Chordata; class Lepidosauria; order Squamata; family Eublepharidae; genus Eublepharis; species Eublepharis macularius. The sequence goes on from NC_072799.1 coordinate 79,113,180, forward strand.
TCCATGTCTACTTGGGAGACTGGTTGTAATTACAGGAGTTCTCTAGGCTTCACCTGGAGGCCAACAACTCTATATTGCAGTGCTCCATTTCCTTCCAGCTGGTAATTCACTGCCAGACTATATATTCAATGGTTTAGGATTATGCCATTTTGCCTTGTTTTGCAATGAGTTGGAAAAGGTGGGGCAGGAACCATGTGAAGCAATAGTCTGTCAGCTACAGCAACAGTTATGCAAGCAAAAATAATGAGTGTGCATTATGTTAGAGTAGGTGGCCCCTGAGGAGACAGGATGATAAATACTGTGTACATCTCTAGTTTTCTCAGACAATGACTTTCCCAAGAATAGATAAACCTGAGGGCAATGAAGATTTCCATATGATAACACTGTCTTTCCATGAACAATATATCAGAGTACCTAAACAAAAGTTGGTTTGTTATGACTTACATTTTACCATTTCTTTTACACTCATATAGAAAAGAAAGCTAAAATGTTACAGTCTCAAATGGTATAATCCTAAACAGAGTTACTCCATTCTAAACCTATTGAAATCAGTGAGCTTAGACTGGAGTAACTTTGTTTAAGACTGCTTGGAAAGTTCAGTTACAAGCTTCACAGTACAGTCTTATATCAATGGGCTTTGCCTGGAGTTATTCTGTTTAGGATTGCATTGTCAGGGCTGCAAAAGATGACTATAGCACAGCTATAGTGCATACATGGGAATGACACTAAAAAGAATTTGGAAAATCCCCTTGATGAAGCTGTTTCGAAACACATAGGGGTTATATAAACATTAAAGACTCTTTCCTTGCACCATTTGCCTTTTTTCTTCATTTTGTCTTGGTGTGGGCCCCCCTTCTTTTCTACTTCCCATTTATCTGTGCCGGCCCCTCAGAAACTGAAGCTTGCTCACAGTATTGCACAGGTCAGGAGTTGGGGTACATGGGGAGGGGGGGGGACCTGGCAATATAAATATCTTGCAGTGGGCAACTTTATGGATCCAGTGCTGTAGAAAAAAATAGCAAAAATATCCTTCAATGTGCTCTATTTTCGACACCTCCCCCACCAAGGGTTCTTGGCTACTTCAAAATAATAGAGAGTCTAGTAGCACCTTTAAGACTAACCAACTTTATTGTAGCATAAGCTTTCGAGAACTGCAGCTCTCTTCATCAGATGCATCTGATGAAGAGAGCTGTGGTTCTCAAAAGCTTATGCTACAATAAAATTGGTTAGTCTTAAAGGTGTTACTGGACTCTTTCCTATTTTGCAACTACAGACTAACACAGCTAACTCCTCTGGATCTATGGCTACTTCAAGAAACTGTCAAATGAATTAAATTATCATCCAAAAAAATAATTAGCAGGTGCCTGGAGGGGAGGACAGGATGAGATTTCCTGCCAGAGGCTCCTGGTCATGAAAGCAATGCTAAACATATTTGCAAAAAGGATGATACCTTTTTATCTCAAGTTCTGTGTTGCTTCTTTTGAAAAGACTGAGAAGTTGTGCTGAAATAACCATCCTCCTATACTTTCCTCTGGGCTGAGTACAGTCATCATGCAGCCCAGAGAGGAAGCGAGAATAATGTTGTATTAAAAGAGGCCCAGGTGTTCATTTGCTTCTCAGTAGTCGATCATTTTGCAATACTAAGTTTTGACAGGGCATCCGGAGGAAAATGAGATAGGCACTCTGTGGAACAATTAGGTGATGATGAAAAAGATGAAAGGGAGCTTTCTCAAAGAAGGAAACTGGCCTCTAGAAAAGAGAACCCAGCAATTAACCCAACTCATTATAAGAAGATCAATATCGAAAAGAGTCCAGTAGCACCTTTAAGACTAACCAACTTTACTGTAGCATAAGCTTTCAAGAATCACAGTTCTCTTTGTCAGATGATGAAGAGAGCTGTGATTCTCAAAAGCTTATGCTACAGTAAAGTTGGTTTGTCTTAAAGGTGCTACTGGACTCTTTTCGATTTTGCTACTACAGACTAACACGGCTAACTCCTCTGGATCTTAGATCAATATGGAAGCATGGGGTAATGCCTGTATTCCATGCATGAACGTTGCTGTGTGAGTTACTCTCCAAATCTTAGTAGATAATATGCATGATAGGAATGTCTGAATTTTATTTTTATTTTTTCATGGACAATGTAGTTTTATTCTCACACAAGAAAGCTGTAAATGAAAAGAGAGTAATATTTAAATATCTATATCTTAAAATTAAGCCCATAGTTCAGTAAAAAAAAAACCCTGAAAGATAGTTAAAATATAAGGATATGTGGTGTAGAGAGTGGTCTAAGATAACAAAATGAGGGACTGCCTGAACTAACCTTATACCACATAGAAGTAGTACGTGCATTGGGTTTTTAACTAGGGGGTGGATAGGTGGCATGCTAAACTAAAAGTAAGTGCTCAGCTTGAACTTTGTTTTGCAAACAACTATAATGCATTCACCTTATTTACTTTTGTATGCTTTCCGTCAGCCATGGGGGTGGGAATGAACATCTCAAGATTTCTTTTCTTCATTTACAGAAAGCAAAACAAAATAGCAACTGATAACGAAGCTCAAGACAATGGATCCACCTGGACTGAATTGAGACCTAGGCTTCCTGTCTCATTACCAACGCTGATTTCTCCACACCCACTGCCCCTCTGCATACCCCACCCTATCCAATCATGCCTGCTGTTGTCATTCACTGGCTATTACCATTCCACAATTCTGCAATCATTCCACTCTCCAAGATATAAGGACAGATGGACTCACATTCTAGCAGTATCTGAAGAAATGAAAAAGCTCACAAAAGCTCATACCTTACCACAAATTTAGTTAGGGAGGCTCGGTCGCCCTCAACCAGGGCCAGGACCTTTTCGGTCCTGGCCCCAACCTGGTGGAACTCTCTGTCTGACCCGGGCCCATCAGGATCTTCTATCATTTTGGCGGGCCTGCAAGACGGAGATGTTCCACCAGGCATATGGTTGAGGCCAGCATGAGATCCTCACTGATCCTCCCACCAGTCTCTCACTAAGTGTAGGGTTATAGTGTCCACCAGCTGGATGCCCAACGTATGGGTACAGCACAGGGCTATGTAGTGCCCATTTGTTAGCTGACCCACATATGGGTTGCAGTACATTATCTGTCCGCTTCCCTCCCCCTTTATGCTGATGGGCAGGAATCTGGAATTGACCCCATCTTGGGACACTTAGTATCTGTTGTTGATTTTATGATGAACTGTTGTTTTATTAATTGTTTTAATATTTGTATTATATTTTTATAACTGCTGTACCTCGCCCTGAGCCCGCTTGCGGGAAGGGCAAGTTAGAAATGTAAATTAACAACAACAACAACAACAACAACAACAACAACAACAACAACAACAACAACAGTCTTATAGGTGCTGCTGGATTCTTGAGAATTTCAAAAGACTTTCAAAGTAATGGTTCAGAGGGGGGAGATGCCCCAGTCCTAAACCTATGGATTGTCTTTGCTCACTTGACAGAATGAATAGAATTAACAAACAAAGTCACTTTAGCTTAATGTTAATATTTCTGCTAAAAAAAATATTAGAGTGGGGCAGATTAGCCATTAAGGCTATGGTTGGCCAATGGCTTGCCTCCTCCCCTGCCAGAACCACTTTGGCCCAAATGAGAAGCGGACACAATCTGCCACCACGAAAAGCCAGTGGTCCCAGGCCCTCCCTGGGTGGGCACGAACCAGTGGCCTTGTTCCTTCTACTGTCCTCTTTCCACCAAGAAGGCAGCCTATTTTCCATGGCCGTGTTTGCTTCCCAGTCTGGCCTTGTACTAGGAGAAGTTGCTGTGGGGAAGAAATGGGCCATCTGCTTTATTTTTTAAAGAAAAAGAAAGAAAGAAAGAAAGAAAGAAAGAAAGAAAGAAAGAAAGAAAGAAAGAAAGAAAGAAAGAAAGAAAGAAAGAAAGAAAGAAAGAAAGAAAAAGAAAATCTCCTACCCAGAGTGATAAGTAATTGGAACTGGGAAAATGAAGAGGAAAGGGTTACACCCCTCTGTACTCTGGCCCCCTATCTGGAATCTATCCCTCACCCCACCCAAGGCTGCTCGAAGCCTTGATCAATCCATAGGAGATGCATTTTCTGATATCCCATATCAGATTCCGCATCTAGTCTGAAGGAGGAGAATGATTCATGACATGCTTGTGCCACAATTTAGAGAGAGGTAGAATTTCTGTGAGCCATAATTGTATACTTGTAGCAGTGGTTTGGTCTCTCTACGAGGCACAAGTAAATCCTATAGCTGTCTTTGCATTGTATGGTTGAAGCGCATCAATGGCTACTAGCCTCCATATTTAGATGCAGCAAATTTCATGGTACCAGTGCTAAGAAGTAACACTGGGGAAGACCTTCATTGTCTTCGAGCCAATTCAAAGCAGCAACTGCACAGCAGCTCCCGGCAGAACAAAAACGTGGATACTCTACTAGCAGCCAATATGGAGAGTGTGTGTGTGTGTGTCTCCTACTTCCCAGTCTGGCCTTGTACTAGGAGAAGTTGCTGTGGGGAAGAAATGGGCCATCTGCTTTATTTTTTAAAGAAAAAGAAAGAAAGAAAGAAAGAAAGAAAGAAAGAAAGAAAGAAAGAAAGAAAGAAAGAAAGAAAGAAAGAAAGAGAAAATCTCCTACCCAGAGTGATAAGTAATTGGAACTGGGAAAATGAAGAGGAAAGGGTTACACCCCTCTGTACTCTGGCCCCCTATCTGGAATCTATCCCTCACCCCACCCAAGGCTGCTCGAAGCCTTGATCAATCCATAGGAGATGCATTTTCTGATATCCCATATCAGATTCCGCATCTAGTCTGAAGGAGGAAAATGATTCATGACATGCTTGTGCCACAATTTAGAGAGAGGTAGAATTTCTGTGAGCCATAATTGTATACTTGTAGCAGTGGTTTGGTCTCTCTACGAGGCACAAGTAAATCCTATAGCTGTCTTTGCATTGTATGGTTGAAGCGCATCAATGGCTACTAGCCTCCATATTTAGATGCAGCAAATTTCATGGTACCAGTGCTAAGAAGTAACACTGGGGAAGACCTTCATTGTCTTCGAGCCAATTCAAAGCAGCAACTGCACAGCAGCTCCCGGCAGAACAAAAACGTGGATACTCTACTAGCAGCCAATATGGAGAGTGTGTGTGTGTGTGTCTCCTACTTCCCAGTCTGGCCTTGTACTAGGAGAAGTTGCTGTGGGGAAGAAATGGGCCATCTGCTTTATTTTTTAAAGAAAAAGAAAGAAAGAAAGAAAGAAAGAAAGAAAGAAAGAAAGAAAGAAAGAAAGAAAGAAAGAAAGAAAGAAAGAAAGAAAGAAAGAACATGAGCATATTCAATCTGGGCGATTTACTTTGCACCAAGAGTTGAGAGACTGCATAACAAGAAGAGAAAGTTTAATTCGTCACAGGAAGGGAAAGCTAATAATAGAAGGAAATGTCAACCCTTTCTCATGCCTGAAGAAGATATTCCGTTCCAACACAGGGAAAAAATTAAACAAACTTTTCATCTCAGTCTGTGAATGTGGATAAGGCATCAGTAAACAGGAGCAATAGTTAACTACCTTGAAGGCAATAATTACAACAAATTAAATCTACATGGTAAAACAGAGAAATGAAAATGACAGCTTTATGAGCAACAAATGAAGTCAGAAGAACACTGCCAAGGTTGAGGTGGGCAGTAGAGGGAGGAAAGTTTGCAAATAATGGCTTGCTAACAGAACTTCACTTCAGGGTAAATGCAAGGAAGGTGACAGAACTAGAGGGTGTTTGGAAATGATATGCTAAAAGTAGGGGAAAACTGACTTACGACTAGTGTGCAACATAACTAGAAAATAATAATAAGCAGGGCTTTTTTTCTGGGAAAAGAGGTGGTGGAACTCAGTGGGTTGCCCTCAGAGAAAATGGTCACATGGCTGGTGGTCCCGCCCCCTGATCTCCAGACAGAGGGGAGTTTAGATTGCCCTCTGCACTGCTGGAGTGGCGCGGAGGGCAATCTCAACTCCCCTCTGTCTGGAGATCAGGGGGCGGGGCCACCAGCCATGTGACCATTTTCAAGAGGTTCCGGATCTCCGTTCCCCCGCGTTCCCCCTGAAAAAAAGCCCTGATAATAAGGAATCATGTAGTGTCTACTTGACTAAATTAATCTTGACGTTTTAGAACTTAATTCACAGGTTGCCCAATGAAAGGAATTCCTGAAGGATAGACATGGATCAAAAATAAACAGAAGTCTTGCGGTGCCTTAAATAATAATACATCTTTATCCTAGCGTAACCTTTAACTAGATCTGCTTCACCACACACATGAGGTGGAGAACATCACTTGACAGACATGTACCTATGAGGTTATGAGGGGGAAAAGCAGACGGATCGAAGGCCTTGAACTGCAGTAAGCACAAGGTGCAATATAAGCATGCAAAATGTAAATGTAATCAAGAAAAATGCAGAGACTATTCACAATAGGAGAAATGAGTGATAATAATGCTTTCCCTTAGATTTTTTAAGCTGTGCTATGCCCTCATCAGAGGCTGTCAAACTTCTTGATGAATTCCAGTTCAGCATTTTCACACTCTCGTATCCCCCTGAAGTTCTTTTGTTGCAGAATGGTGATTTTAGACCAGTGTGTGTCCTGGAAGACTGAAATGTTCTCCCGCTAGTTTTTTTTAAAAAAATATGGCTACTTTTTTAAAATGTCAGGTTTGTGTCCAATTTCTTCTGTTGTATAGTGGATGATCTGTCCCAGGCTGCGGACAGCCACCACGGGCCCCCAGACAAAGATTCCATCTCCCCCCCTGCCTTCAGGTGATCCTGATCAAAATCAAATGTCATTGGCTAGCTGTTACTAGGAATAGAAATAATAATTGTTCACAAGGAAAGAAATTTTAAAGGAACAGAGGCAGGGTAATTAAAGAACAGGGCCGTTTCCGCACGTCTTCCTGGTATAGCGCTAAACTTACAGAATGGGAACATCTTCCTGGTGCAATTGCTGACGTCATCGCGCCACGAGTACGAACTCGTGGCATGATGATGTCAGAAATCACACCAGGAAGACATTCTCATTCTGTAAGTTTAGCGCTACGCTGGGACATGTGGAAACAGCCCAGGTTTTACTTAACTTTCTTGCACAATGCAATAAGGTATTTGTGGTGGTGATCCGTTGCTTTGGGCCCTATTCTTCCTTACTTTCCCTCTGTCTGTTTTGCAGGCTTTCTCTCTTGCTGTCTCACTGCCTTGCTTTGGAAAAGAAGGAAGAAGACGATTAGAACTAAAGGGTATATTGTTTTTTGCAACTGGCATTCATGGGCACCATGGCACCCACAGGTCTGTTGCTTGGCAATACCTTTCTTCTCCACCCAAAGTATCTCTTCTCTAAAACAAATGAGTCCTGGCTTTCCCCCACTTCCAGGAGCAGGTGTTTTTCAAACAACCCAGGAGGTATTTCCTTGGTGCTTGCAGGGAACGCTAATTCAGACCACCCATAAGAAATAGCTCCGAGAAATGCTTTGGTAGGGACCGGAACTATGCTATTGGGTAACTAAGGCATGGATCACTGTAGCTAGATCTGACGGAGCCAGGAACACATGCAGCTGACGCACCAGCTGAAGCTGGGGAAATGTACTTGGAGCCACCACAGCCACTTGGCTTTCTAGAGTGACTGCTGTGTCAAAGAGTACTCCCAAGCTGTGAACGTGGCTTTTCAAGAGGGGGAAGGCAACCTCGTCCTTAATGCCCAGAGATCCAGCTGGTTTTTGAGTTGGAAAGGCAAATGAACTGTTCAGACTGTGAGTAATTTGTGCATGCACATTCCTGCACTATCCCATAGAACTAATAGCCATTTTGGAGGGAATTATCATTCTGTGGTCAGCCCCATGACTGTTGTACTGAGTCATGAAAAAGGTGCAGTCATGTGAGCATAACCTTGTAGCAGCAACTAAGAGTCTCTCTACACAAGACAACTTATATAAAGACGCTCAAGTGTAGGGAGACACAACGTTAGCTGGGAAGCGTAGTTTAAAAAGACAGAGCAGATGGAGATCGCTCCTCAGAGAGTTTGTAAATTTCATCTTTGCCTCCCTGAGGGCTCTGTCAATTTCACCTCTCTACAGGAGGGTAGTTGCAAAAGACAGAGCGGGCAGAGATGGCTCCTCAGAGGGTTTGTAAATTTAATCTTCACCTCTCCAAAGGCTATGTCAATTTCACCTCTCCAACCCCATCGCCCTTCAGGATGACTTAACATGCACTCGGAGCAGTTTACAAAGTATGCCATTATTATCCCCACAACAAAACACCCTGTGAGGTGGATGGGGCTGAGAGAGCTAGAAGCTGTGACTGACCCAAGGTCACCCAGCTGGCTTCGAGGGGAGGAGTGAGGAATCAAACCCGGTTCTCCAGATCAGCGTCCCGCACTCTTAACCTCTACACCAAACTGGCTTCAAGGCTTCAAGGGATTAGAGCAAACCTGAACTAGCCCTTGGAGCACAGCTGAAGGAAGCTCTCAAGCCTTGGAGCTCATTCAGCCAAGACAGGGGAAGTTTCTGATCTGATTGATCCCAAGTTTAGCTAGGACTCCTTTAAATACTGCGTACTTTCCTCTGTGGTCTCAGGTCTATTTCTAGTGGTCTAGCGGTGACATTCTGCCATGACCTGAATAGCCCAAGTGAGCCTGATCTCATCAGGTTAGTAATTGGATGGGAGACCTCCAACAAAGACCAGGGTTGCAGAGTCAGGCAATGGCAAACCACCTCTGTTTGTCACTTGCCATGAAAATCCCACCAGGGGTCACCATCAGTGAGCTATGACTTGAAGGCACTCTCCACCAGCAGTGTCATTCTAAGCAGAGCTAGACACTTCTGAACAGATTGGCTCCCATGGGATTCTCAGGGTGTAACTCTGTTTAGGACTGCACTTTAATCAGAGGCATTGATAGCTGTGATACTTCAGTGTTCAGCTAAGAGGGGAAATTGACCCCCCCCACACACACACACGCCCTTTCCAGCTTTCTCTGCAATATGCGCGAGCTAGGATTTTTTAAAAATTTTATTCTTTGTAGGTCACCTTTGATAATTTGTACTCCACACTGCTGAATCAAAGTGATTTCTAGAGCTATTGGTCTCTTAGACAGGTTGCATTCAAGGGTCTCTTAAGGTACATTTTGTATTAATAAGAGCAGTCTGAAATGATTACTTCCTCACCATATCCAATTTTTCTTTGTTTCTTTCCGAAGCAACTGAGGAACATGTCGTGAATAGCAAGTGGAAGCAGGTGAGATATCTGAGGACTACTTGACATGAAAAAGGAAATTCACAGGTCACAGGACACTAAACATTAAAATTCAGTAGTGATCAGAGAACTTAGAGAGAGAGCAGTTTGGAGTTTATGTGATATTTGCTGAAATGATTCCACAAAAAACGAGCTAACAGTTTACATATTTCTACTTGTGTTTTAAGTTATGTATACTTATAGGAATCAGGACATTTCCTCTATTCCTTTTTATTCTGCACCCGCACTCTTGAACACTCCTCTCAAGGATCAGAAAATTTCTAAAATTAATTTCTGAAGTAGCGCATGCCCATTTTGCTACAGCTCCCAGACTCTTAATTTCACTGTTTAGAACACATGTTGATAATTCATCAGTTAAAATTAGAGAACTGTATATGGGTAAACCACTGTTTGGAAAAATTATTTTCACATCCCAATTCTATAATTCACTGTGTAGTAAAAATAGTAGATCAGAGGGACATCCATAACTATCCTAGAAACTGATGGTGCATTGAAACCTCTCAGTCCCACAGCTTTATTGCTTTGGCCCAATGCTGCATTTTAGGTGGAAAGCAGGTGAGTGAGTTAGCAGAGATGGAGATTATGGGGGCAAGCCTGTAGCTATAGGGGACATGTAGAGGTGAAGTTATTCAATGTGACATCACCATGTCCCATTCTCTGACATCACTAGTCCCAATCTATGATGTCATCAGGCTCCACCCAATGAATTTAAGGATTTGGTAAAGGTAAGGTGCAAGCACCGAGTCATTGCTGACCCATGGGGGGACGTCGCATGACGACGTTTTCTTGGCAGACTTTTTGTTATGGGGTGATTTGCCATTGCCTTCCCCAGTCATCTACACTTTACCCCCAGGAAACTGGGTACTCATTTTACCGACCTCGGAAGGATTGAAGGCTGTGAGCAGAACCACAAGTGACAAAAGGCACAGATTGGACACTTGTCAGCTTCCCTCAAGTTTTGATGGGAAATGTAGGCAGCTTGGCGGAATGTTGGACAAGTGACAGTTGGAAAGTCCATTGGACAGCAGTCAGAGAGCCAAGCTGCCAGACCAGGATGCCTACATTTCCCATCAAAACTTGAGGGAAGCTGACAAGTGTCCAATCTGTGCCTTTTGTCACTTGTGGTTCTGCTCTCAGAGTCAACCTTGAGCAGGCTATCTGAACCCAGCTTCCGCCGGGATCGAACTCAGGTTGTGAGCAGAACTTGGTCTGCAGTACTGCAGCTTACCACTCTGTGCCATGGGGCAGGTACAATGGGGCAGGTACAATGAGTACAATGGGGATATGTTACCACTATCCCAACTCAGTATAATCTTATGCCCCTAGAGCATAAAATTTCTGGTTATGGGCTTAGGGATGAAAAGGGAGGAGGCAACCTCTTGTTCCTTCTCTAAAGTCTGAGAACAGTTGACATGGTGTTATACTACTGAACACTGAACAAAAGAGGAAGTCGAATTAAAAACATCAATTCATTGTCTGCCATAGTACTGAAAACAGGCAAATTCCATCTAGGGATTATTAGGAAAATGATTGAGAATCTCTCCTTTTGTTATATTTTAACACGTGTTCTGTCTGTTGTGAAAAATGTTTTTATTAGAAACTTGAAAACAAAAACAAAAGTCCCGGGCAACTGTACAGGTAAATGCTATTTATTATTAATCTGGTTATCTACAGAAGTGTGAACTGAGAAAGGGGCACTTCTCTCAAGGGAACTTGCGGAGTAGTCAGACATTTATTTTATTTTCCTCAGCTGAGTGCGTCATTGGAGCTCCCTCCAAGTAAGACATAAAAATGACCCTATTAAGCTACTACTCTATTTAATTGATTTATACAAGACTTCCAAGGAGGCCTATGGACTAGGGTTAAAAGCAGAAATAAGGAACCTGGCATGGCTAATGGTTTCTTTAATTACTCAAAGATCAGAATTTTTGGCTGAGCAGAACAGAATCACCATCTTCCAGCAAACCAATGACAAAACATGCCCTACAGTGCACCAGTGTTCTGTTTGCAAGGAGTTGTGGCTGTTAGGGTGAGAGAATGGAGTATGGCAGAACAGAGTTTATCAGAAGGGTACGTGCAAAGAAAAAAAATCATTGTAACTTTGGATCCAGGCTTGGTGGTGGGTGGGAGTTTTTCTGAGATTACTTATTTCCAGATAGGAAATTACTGTTTTGGGATTCAAATTCATATGGTTTTTCAGATGCTGTAGATTTGGAGCCATTACTTCCAATGGAGAATACATTGAAGGGTCTGGGGCAGCAGATTTTCACAGACCATAGTATTCCCTCTAATATAAATCCCTCTAATTAGGTAGAACCCCTATATGCCCTGAGGTCTGCAACTTGGGGCCTGTTGGTGATTCCTGGCCCTGGGGCAATTCGACTCTCTCTTTTATGATTGTGAGTGACTCCCTCCCACTAGAATGCATTATCGAAAAAGACGCTCTGTCTGGGATTTGGTGAAATTCCAGAGGGCTTGCAAAGCAGAGCTGTATTTGGATGGATGTTGATATTGATATTGTCATTGGCTTGACTGCACATGATAGATCTATTATAGGCATGAGTAGTACTGTTCTTTGTGGTGTATGAATTTTAATGTTAGTATTGTTATTATTGGTTTTATTCAGGGCTTTTTTTCTGGGAAAAGAGGTGGTGGAACTCAGAGGCAGAACTCAGGACTGCACAATGACGTCACTTCGGGTTAGCTGGAACCAGGGTGGAGTTTTTTAAATCGCCCTCGGTGAAAATGGTCACATGGCCAGTGGCCCTGCCCCCTGATCTCCAGACAGAGGGAAGTTTAGATTGCCCTCCACGCCACTCAGCAGCGCGGAGGGCAATCTAAACTCCCCTCTGTCTGGAGATCAGGGGGTGGGGCCACTGGTCATGTGACCATTTTTAAGAAGTGCTGGAACTCCATTCCACCATGTTCCTGCTGAAAAAAAGCCCTGGTTTTATTACTTGTATTTATATTTAATATTGTATTATCCGTTTTAGTTAGTATTCATATTATTTGGTATTATATTGTATATTTATATTGTAAGTTGCCTTGAGTACTAAACATGGTGGAGAGGAAGTAGAGAAATTGACTGATCAATCGATTGATCGATCAATCGATCGATCAATCAATCAGTTAAAAGCAAATTGGACCAAGGGGTTCAATTTTACAGATCCCTGAAGTAGCTGCCTGTCTGCAGGGATGCATTTTTCTCCACTGATTCCTATTGGGGAAATGGGGTCAGCCACCTGATCTTTTTTCTTTTTTTTTAACATCTGCATTCATTTCATTTTCCTACTTTTCTATTGCAATTGACTGACAATACAACATTTTCACCTTTCTGCTGAAAATGTTGTGTTTGCCATCTTTCCTTTTTGTGGTCTCGTTTGTTTTCTCATAGGGAAACAGCGATCCTATGATTTGGGGGGAGGAGGATTCTGCCAAGGAAGCCCTCCTCACATTGTTGTGGTCTGTTGTTTGTTTCTTTTCATGAACTGAGGAGCGCTTCCTTGGCAGAACTCTTCCTCCTCCCCATGGGGACATTTTCAGGGGGACAGGAGTGAAGTTTTTCAACCAAATGATGCCAAATTGGTAGGGGAACTAGTGCTACGTGTCCACTAACAGGTTATGGGAAGATAAGCTGATGTGTCTAAATGTCACTGATGATCTGTTAACACACTAGGGAGTTCGAATTTATATTGTTTGATTAAAACATGTCTGAAACACAGAGATTATAATAGTACTGTTAAAACATCTTGTAGGGCTTGTTCATCTCTTGTAATTGAAATACGCCCTCTGTTGAGGGTTCCAGAGAATTTCCAGACTCTTTTCCGAAATATAGAATGGCTTTTATCCTGGCCCACCTTAATGCTTTCCTTTAGCAGTTACGATATGAAGATATTTTTGTATATTGTTTCCTGATAGGTTATGTGCCTGTGGATTAAAGAAAATTGATACTATTGATTACGTTCTTCTTGAATGTCCTTGGTTTTTGGATGCTGATATTTCCTTTGACTGGAAAAAATCTTGTTTCTGTGAAGGCTAACGTCTGATGGTTGCTGATTGATTGGGAACAACAAATGACGCTGCAGGCTGCAAAATATTTAATGGTTCATCAGAGCCCATTTCTGACAAACTGCAATGAACTTTAGGCTGGTTCGTTTGGTTCGTTTTTTGGTTCGTCATTGCAGACAGCCTGGCATCGATCAATCAGTTTCCTAGGCAACACGGGATGGACTTCCTGCAGACCCTCTGCTGACCCTGAAGTGGGCTTCTGCTGGCCTGGAAGTGACCTACTACTGACCCGGAAGTGATGATTTGCTGACCTGGATATGACACACCACGAACTTCAAGGTTCATTTTTTTTCCCGTTCGTGCCCATCTCTAGTGGTCACTCTATTTTGAAGTACAAATCATGAATGTTGGCCAGTCAGGATGTCTCTTCACTGACAGGTGAAAGTGAAGTACATGTATTGCCAGACCTCCTACCCATTGATGCCCCTCACTAAGCTGGAACCTAAGCTGAGCACAGCTCAGAAGAAGAAATTGCCAAGTCATTTGGGATGACAAGCAGATCTGAATATGCACAATGCATCTAGTAAAATCCAAGCTAAGGGTGGGGGGAGAAAACAAGAAATACCCAGAAACCTACCACCGAGAACGGCCATCTGCATGGGGAAATGGTAAATGTTTGGATTTCTCAGGCTAGATAAAAACAATGTCTGAAAACTGGGTGGACCTCAGAAGGATTTAGGGACCGAGTCCTAACTTGCAAACAAGACTTGTGTTTGGTTTTGGATTTGATTCTCTTGGTTGGCACGGATGTTGTTTCATTGTAAAACTTTTCTCAGTTTTACACAGAATTCAAGTGGCAAAAGCGATTAAGGGTCAGTCTGCATACCTTTTCTCCTAAGCCTACACTAGCCCTCTTTTTAACTACTTTTTTGCAAGTACTGGTTTACTCAATGTGCGGATCAAACTAATTTATCACATTTTCCCCTCCTGTATATTTCATGTTTTCACTACTGGTACATTTCCAATGGGATGTTTTGATTTCCAAGTTCTTGTCTGTAAGGTTAGAGATCAAATGGTGGTTGCAGCTACGGGAAAGGTTCTATTTAGGCTTGTCTGGTGTGCACATAGATGCCTGTGGAGTAACCATTCTGTGTCATGAGCTGGTGAAATCCAAACAGTGTCCAAAACAGATTAAAATTTTAATTGGCGAAGGTTAAGGTCATAGCTTGTACTGTGACCAAGCCATATATGTTGATGGCTGTATATGGTGTGTGTGTTACCAAGAAAATATGTTACCAAGAAAAGCTGAATTTTGTAATTTTGTGGGAAACGTGGAGTTTCACCACCAAGAGTTGAGAATCATATCCAGCTACCTTTCTAATTTCTGAGAAATTAACTGGATTTTAATACTATTGATAATACGGCCACCCTGGCATGCAGCCCCACTGCTAAAGCCGGGGGGCTGACAGTTGCCACCCTGGAAGGAGGGAGGCAGCACCATCCCTGCTAATCAGAGATTGGCTGGGAGGGTGGAGCCAAAGGCCTTAGCAGGCTGCTCTGCCCTGCCCAGTTGCAGTTGGGAAGAATCGCTCGGCCCACCCTCCTCACCCTGTATTGGTGCAGGATTAGCCGGCTGCTGTTATCAGAGCCAGGTAGGAATTTTTTCCCCTCTTTCCAAATTGGCACGGGAATGGGGGAGGGGTTCACCTACCTTGCACCAATTATAGTGATTGAGGTCATTGGCTATGGGTGGTGCAGGTTAACAGTGTCATTGGTAGGTTTGAGTTTGAGATAAGGTGCGGGCCAGTGAGCATCCTTGGTGCTTTCCTATTGGTGGGAAGAGGTACCTGCCAGAAGCAGCTGGTACTGTTTTGATGGCTGCCAGCTGCAGGCTGCGTTCGGGAAGCCCTGTGTGCAAGTCCTTCCCTCACTGCTGTATGGCTGAGGTGTTCAGGAGCTTTCAAGGGGGGTGACCAAATTGCCTGGCTGGCCAGGTCCACACCATCCATGGATGGGTCACACCTGGGGCTTCAGGGCTCACCCAGACAGGTCAAGGTGGTGGTCCAGGGTGGACCCAATGGCTTGACCTGTAGTGCTATAGGCCCTTACCATTGTTCTGGTTTGTTCTAGTTGTATGAAGTTAATAAAGTGGCCCTTAGAGCCAAACTTGGTATCTGTCTCTTCATTCTGACTAAGGTGGCAATTCATCGGACTTCTTTTAAAAGGGAACTGCAATGACATGCAATTTTGCTTCATTGAGCCTATCAGTACTCCTTGAACACATTGCTGGATTTAATTCCTAGTCCAACATAATTACAAAACCCATAGCTCAAAAACTGTATTGGAACGGAGTAAGCAAACCTGAGCAAAAAATTAGTGCTTAATTGTGTTTAATTTTCTGTTCATGATAACAACTGAAGGAATAGTAATGCAAGTAAGTTAGTACCTGTCCAGTAAATATCCCCCAGTTTCAAGCAAACTGGACCAAGGAGTCCAATTCTGAACGAGGTTCTCCCACCACACACTTTACAAAAAACTGCAGGTCTTCCATTACCGCCTATGGGGAACTTTTGTGGGCGTGGAGTGGCTGTTATTGAACCAAATGACACCAAAGTTGCTGGGAGCTGGTGCTGCCTGTCTGCTGAAGATGTCCATCCCAAGTTTCAAGCAGATTGGACCAATTCTACAGGCTCCTGAAGAAGGTGCTCTCACCCATCCTACTTACAAAGGACAACATTGCTCTACCCCCACAAAGGAGGGAAGGAAGGAGGAGTGAGCCAGAACTACAGCATTGTTAGGCCCTGTGCCTGGCTTGTGTGGGCTGGGAGCTACCTTCCTCAGGCTACTGCCTGGAAAATCAGTAGAACCAAAGAAAAACATAAAGAGTCTGCAACATTTCTGATAAGCACCCAAACACAAACATAAAAGAACCACAGATCTTGGGGGGTTAGGTTTTTTCTTAATTCCAAAGAATCCTGGATTTGTTTTACTGCTCTGGACAATCACATTAATCATCTGAAAATGTGATTTTCTTGTATATTTTCATCTTGGGATTTTCATAATGCACACTACTAGACTGGCTTGATGGAAGATGATGCGACTGCTCAGGTGAATAAGCACTAATTTTTTGCTCAGGGCTTGCTTACTCCGTTCCAATACAGTTTTTGAGCTATGGGTTTTCTAATCATGTTGGACTAGGAATTAAATCCAACAATGTGTTCAAGGAGTACTGATACGCTCAATGAAGCAAAATTGCATGTCATTGCAGTTCCCTTTTAAAAGGAATAAAAAATATCATTTACTTGGAAAGAGTGCATTATGCATTTCTATGAAATCTCATTTACCCTCTTATTTTTAGAAAGGGGAGTTGAATGAAGCCGCTTCCTGCAATCTGTGAACATACCTGATATCTGCTACGAATCAGATTTGTCTTCAATACATAGCGCTATCAGAAAAGATCAATGTTAATAATCATTAATGCTAAAAAGTACGCATGCCAAGATTTTCAACAAGAACACGATTACCAGGTGGATATACTTGACTGAATGTACCAACAGGCCTGAGGAAAAAATGACTTGTTACTTTAATAGAAGCTTAATGTGTGGAAATGGACAGTTGAGGCATCTGTTTGCAAAGTGATCATAAGTACAAGATTAGTTAGGAAAATGGGCACACACTAAAGGCACACAGAGACATCTAGATAGTAAGTATTAGACTTGTGCATTTCTCTCATTATTAATTACAACAATTAATGGGATGTTTTGTAATTATATAGTTAACATGGGCGTGAACCAAACCCCCTCCTGAGCCACGTGATTTGTGGTTCGTATCATTCCACGAACCATGAACTTCTGACCTTTTCCCACTTCACAAATTGGTTTGTGGTTCGTGGCATTTCCACTACCCTGCACCGGCTGCTGAAGCTGGTGCGGGGCATTTGAGACAGACAGCCCCATTCTTCTGCTACCCAGGCAGCAGGAGAAAGGGGCTGTCAGTTTCATAGACCCTGTAAAACTGACACCCTCATTCGCCTGCTGCCTGCAGCGGGTCTGAAACCGGCGTGGGGTCTGTGAAACTCCAAACTGGCCACGGAATGGCTGGAAAAATTCGTTTGTTCCGTAAAAGCACAGTCCCGCGGAACGTGTATTTCACTGCAAATGAACCAGCTGTTCCGTATAGAATTTTGTTCCATGGTTCGTTTTGTGCCCATCTCTATTATACAGTCATTAATATGAAAACTAAACAAATTCCCCATTAAATAGCTTGTAATGACCCCCCTTCTCCAAATTTTCTTTCATTTTTGTTTAGGCGCTTTAGTTTCTGTCTCTCCTTTTCTGTGTTTTCCCAACAAGGGCATAAAGTGGTGCTGCATAGCAGGAAAAGGGAAAGCACCTCTGAGTTTTCTTGACTGATTGAAATTGCATGTATATGTGAAGTCATGCAATCCTGAAGCATATGGGGTGGGACTTTGAATCAGATAAGGACTGGTTTCATATTCTGCAGCTTGCATGTTTCTAAGGGTCTCAGAGAGACAGTTTGCAGTATATTACTCACTTCTTACTTTCTTAGCTTTCTTCTTGAATTTTGTTTCTGTGTCTTGTGTTCTCTCTCTAATTCTTCTGGAAGCATTTTTTTTTTAAATTCAGGCCTTGCTTCCACACTCACCCCCCCTCCCATTTCAGCTTTATTTGTGATGTTTCTATTTCTTGCTTCCTCCAATTTTCCTCTCTCTTCTTGCCGCAAAGCTCTGGGTGCTGAAGCTGTTCCCCTTCTGGACCGGTGGCTATAACCTCCAGACTCTCCAACCTCCTTTTTGCTTTTCCTAGGAAACCTTGTATGTGTGTGGTGTATGTTCCTGTATAATTGCTTTTGACATCCCTTTAATCAAAATAATTATGTGAACACCTGCTTGGTCATTTCAGGAGTGCTCTGAGGGAAGGGATCTGGTATAGATTGGTGGAGAAGATCCCAGTTACTCCTTCTCTCATAGCCTCTACTTGCATGCTAAATCCCCCAACTCACAACAACAACAACAACAACAACCCATTTATATACTGCTCTTCAGGACAGCTTAACACCCACTCAGAGTGGTTTACAAAGTATGTTATTATTATCCCCACAACATTACCCTATAAAGTGTGTAGGGCTGCAAGAGCTCTGGAAGAGCTGTGACTGACCCAAGGTCACCCAACTGGCTTCAAGTGGAGAAGTAGGGAATCAAACCCAGTTCTCCAGACTAGAAGACCCCTCATTTGGGTAACAGGTGACTTTGGCTGATTCTGCACACATTGGATAATGTACTTTCAGTGCACTTTAGCTATCGTTTGGAAGTGGATTTTTTGTTTTACACTTGAAAAATTCAGTTCCAAATGATCTCTAATGAGGATTGGAAGTGCATTATCCAACGTGTGCGGAATCAGCTTTTGAAAAAAGCAGAAGCAGCCAAAAGTAATACCAGTCTACCTGGCACTGAAAGTTCCCCTTGGAAGGTCAAATTCCCATTCTTCAAGCTAAGTGGCTCCAGTGCCAATTCCTCAATCTGTTTCATCTGTTACTATTTCCTATCAAATTCCCCATAGACTTTAATGTTAAATATGGACTCACTTCATTGCCTAAAAGGAGGGGGGGGTATATTCTGTCTCTCTGATATTTGACAGTGCAGATGTTCTCATGGAGTACTGCAATCCCCGAGTTTTGTCCAGTTTCGATTTTAAAAACCCACTTACACATACCCAAGAAGTATGAAAACTAAATAGAAGTATGAAAACTAAAGAGCATAACAAAAGAAACAATAATGAAACAAACCCATATAAAGCAACCCAATAATGAAATTGTCCCTTTGGGAATTAATAATGAAAACAAAAGAAACACAACAAACATCCATCCACAAGTTAGTAAGTATGCACAAATCTCCCCCCGCCCCCGCAATTTTTCCCAATCTTTAGCAAGTGAGGGTGATGATGGCATTCTAATCATACAAAGTAGTCTAGTCATACAATGTGACATAATTGAATTCATTCAGATGAACAATGGACCTTTCCCCCTCCCCCGCCGGAACTGAACAAAGACTTCGGATTCTTATCTCCTCCTCCATCTTGGCTCTCTGTTCCTCTACCCGAGGTGCTCTGGGGATGCCTGTGGAATCTCTGCCGAAAGGCAGGTTTGGTTGATACGTTCTTCTGTGACTTCATGTCTGGTTCCAGTTTGTGAGTCATGGTCTCAGCAGAGTGCTGGGTACTGGGTGCCTGAGAGACCAGGAACTGTGGGATCCTCTGGGATCTTGGTCTCCCCATGACATCTTTGTCTTCATAAGAAGATTCGTCAGGCCCGACCTGACACCCAGCCCAGCAGCCAGAACTACATATGTGGGCCATAGTGTTCCTAGGTAGAGGCTGCCATGGGGAGGGAAGACAGGAAAGCTCAAGATGGGGAGGGGCAGATAAAGGTTGGTGAGTGTGTGGGTGGGAAGAAGAAAGAAACGGAAAGGGGAGAAGGTATTGAGGCTTTCGTGAAGGTAAAGAAGAAACGGGGGGAGGAAATGAGATGTCCCCCTGTGAGTTGTTGCAGGTTCTCCACTTGTATCTAAATGTGTAGCCAAGACATTTGTGCCTTCCCTACAACGTCTGCATCATGGCAATAGAAAATAAGTGAAAAGACAGCTGAGATCGGACTGGAATATTCTGTTCTTATTGGGGAGAAATTCAGAAGCATCCCTGACTGACATTCAAAATTTCATCCCCTAAGAATTTTGTAGTGTGCTGAGCAGGGCTTTTTTTCTGGGAAAAGAGGTGGTGGAACGCAGGACTGCACAATGACATCGCTTTGGGTCAGCTGGAACAAGGGGGGAGTTTTTTAAAGTTTAAATCGCCCTCGGGGAAAATGGTCACATAGCCGGTGGCCCCGCCCCCTGATCTCCAGACAGAGGGGGGTTTAGATTGCCCTCCGTGGACAGGACAGCCCTGCCTTTGCATCAGCACTTGTTGCCTCGTGGCAATCTAAACTCCCCTCTGTCTAGAGATCAGGGGGCGGGGCCACCGGCCATGTGACCATTTTCAAGAGGTGCTGGAACTCCATTACACTGCGTTCCTGCTGAAAAAAAGCCCTGGTGCTGAGAATTGTCTATGAGGGATCACTGACATGTGCTGTTGGCATTTACTGTGTAAGCAGTAAACATCTATAGGCAATAAAGGCATCAATAATTAGGTTATCTATTGTCTTACCCATCGCCATGGATTCCCACTGTGGTAGATGGCTCGTATGGGAAACTAATTAAGCAATAGGTTGACTTCTTTGTGTTTCTTTCATGGATACATTTCTTTATTCAAATATATTCGATGGCAGTTTTAAGTTCTCTTTCCCCCTACACTGGGGAAGGCATATTTGTTTTTAAGAATCCATCTTAGTCCTTTATTACAGTCTCCCTCTCTGCACGCCATCCTCCAACAAACCTGCACAAGGGGAATGAGTTACTGTGAAAATATAAAGATATATTCTACATATATTAAATTGCCACATTAAAGGTTCAATGTGTTCTTTATGAAGACCTGTGATAAGGGGACAATAAATAACATGAGTCGTTGGATCCTTGAATGGTATTTGGGTATTGAAATGCTAACTGGCTCGGTTCAGTTTAGCAGGTATTTTATAGGAAACCCTCTGTTCTTACTTTCTAATGTTTGTGAAACAGCGACTAGAAACCAGGTGCTGAACTGATAATTTCCTCTGATATTGCCATCAAAGCTTATAACCTTGCATCAGGAAGATTCATATCTTGCTGTTCAGCTGCGCATATACTACATAAAGCAATTTTCTCCTTGATTTCTTCCTTGCTAAGCATCTTGCAGTGCAATCCTAAACAGAGTTACCTTGTTCTAAGCCCATTGACTTCTGTGGATTTCTAAGGGTATAACTCTATTTCGAGTTGCACCATGATCCTATTTTCTGCAACAAGATCTTACACTAGCACATGTTCATTGGAATTAATATTGAATGATTTATTTTGGCCTGGTATGATGGACACAACGGGTTGGATCCAACCACCTTTTCCACTGCTGAAAAAAGAAGCCCCCCTTTGATTTTGAAAAGGGCTGTGGAGGTCCCAGATCATGAGAACTGCATGGATAAAAGTCATGTGTGATGCAGGTAATAGCAAAGAGAGGAATCAGGTGAGATTGAGTGAGAAAGCTCACTGGATCCAACCCAGTGACTGTGGAGAAAGTTTGTATAGTGGAGGGCCAATGTGACGATGCAGAATGCCAGCAAATGCTAGCCAACCACATTTTAGAGATGGCGATTTGATGGTTTGCTTCAACCGTTTGCTTCATTTCAGTGTTGATACTTTTAAATGGTTTCCTACTGATTTCCAAAGGCACATTTCAATTCACTGTGATATAATCCAGCTACTATGTGTTTCATCGACAACCGAGAGTTGTCAGTCATATTGTGCTATGCCTGACTTACATAAGAACATAAGCAAAGCCATGTTGGATCAGGCCAGTGGCCCATCCAGCCCAACATTCTGTCACACACAGTGGCTAGAAATCCAGTGCCATCTAAAGGACTGTCAGTGAGGCCAGGACACCAGAAGCCCTCCCACTGCCTTCCTTCCAGCATCAAGACAACAGAGCACCACCTCCCCACAAAGAGAATACCATCTATCTCCTGTGGCTAATAGCCACTGATGGACCTCTGCTCCATATATTTGTCCAGTCCCCTCTTGCTTCCCCCAGCTGCTTGGAAACCACCTTACTTATATGGAAGAAAAGACACCAGGCAGTTAGATAAATAATGGGAGGAATGTTGGTAACCCAAGGAAGCTGGTAGCAACCTGAAGTGGATGGAAGAGCCTTGGATGTGTATGCTAGGGTTTGGAGTGATTCTGAGGAAATCCGCTTTGTTTAGGGGTCTTTCTGATGCGGGTGTGAAGCAGAACAATTTTTTTAGGAAAGCAATTCTTTCTGAGAGAAATGCATACCCCACTTTCTTCTATGAAAATCAGCTGCCTAGGGAGGTGGTGAGCTCCCCTTCACTGACAGTTTTCAAGAAGAGGCTGGATGATTATTTGTCAGAGATGCTTTAGGCTGATCCTGCACTGGCCAAGGGGTTGGACTAGAAGGTCTGTATGGCCCCTTCCAACTCTATGATTCTATGATTCTATGAAAATGAAAATGCTGACTTGCTTCTTTCTGTGTTATATAGTATGAAAGGATCTGGCTGTCCAATCCGATGTGACCTTCTCTGGGTATTTGGATTTACATTACAAAAAATCATAGTTTTTGCCAAAACTATTTCTTATGATACATGTAACATTCAAAAGTTACAATTGAAGTTGGCAAGGGAGAAACGCAACACAGAAATGCAATACAGGACTACCACAACATCATCTTTAAGGCAATCAACTTTGTTATCGTTGGAGAATCTTGAACCAGGTCAGCTGTGGGGGCACCTTCATTTTATCCTTGAGAAAGAAAATATGGGCATTTATTACTTCTAGGAATCGGGATTCTTAAAAGATGCGTTTCACCTTGTTCCCTGGATGAGACCTGGTTGTGTATGTAGTCTGATCAATTTCCATTCCTACCCACCTCTGGCCCTAGCCTAGGTGGCCCAGACTAGCCTGATCTTGTCAGATCTTGGAAGCTAAGCAAGTCTGCCCTGGTTAGTATGTGGATGGGAGACCACTAAGAAAGTCCATGGCCTCTCCGCAGAGGCAGGCAATGGCATATCACCTCTGAAGTCTCTTATTTTGAAAACCCTATGTGGTTGCCTTAAGTCTGCTGCAACTTGACAGCACTTTGTGCACACACTCTCAGTTCTTATAGCTTAAGCTTTTGAGAACCACAGCTCTCTTCATGAGAAACATCTGACAAAGAGAGCTGTGGTTCTCAAAAGCTTATGCTACAATAAAGTTGGTTAGTCTTACACACACTACACTTGATGTTAGCCAAAAGGCCAAGAAAGCTATTAAGCAGAGAATAATAGAGGCCACGACAAGAGGCAATATGACTTCAATAGAACCAAAATGTCACTATTTGACCCTAACCCCATCATTAGTCTAACCCCGATGCCTTATCTTTATAATCTGGCAAATCATGAACACAGGAGAACCTTCACGTTAATGCGATAGAACATTTTGCCCTCTGCTGTACTTGAAGGCAGGTACAAAAGAAAGCCACTAGAAGAATGTTTGTGTCTCTATGGTGATGGGAAAATAGAATCACAAGAACAAGTCATCTTTGACTGAAAGATATACACGCAGCTACGAGAAGGTTACGTAAGGCCTATACTTTCTGCCCATCTGGGAAGACACAGAGCTTCTCTCCTTTCAAAAATGCTCTTGGATATATCCCAGGCCATAATATATAAGGTTGCCAAATTTGGCTGGATGGCAATGAAGACCAGGAGATTGTTTATTACTAATTAAGGGATAGTCTTGTATATGGTTTGATGATATCTGGTTTTATGATAAATGTACTATTCTAAATTTTAAATTTTTTAACGTAATGTAAGGCAATATAATTTATTACTATATTGATGTACCTTTTAACTGTATGCTCTGTTTTTATTCTTCTAATATCCTTGCTGGTCTAGGACCATAATAAATTTGATTTGGTTTGATTGGTTAGTCTTAAAGGTGCTACTGGACCCTTTACTATTTTGCAACTACAGACTAACATGGCTAACTCCTCTGCATCTACTCCCAGTTCCGAAGATCTGTTTTCTTGCAGCATTTCCAAATCATATTCCTTTCTGAGTAGTCCACATACTACAGGTTAGCCTGATAGATGCAAGACATTTTAAAGCATTTAAAGCATGCTTATCAGTTCCTGGGAGAGTAGCAATAATGTTTCAGCCAGCTGACGTCTAATCTCACTTTGCACAGAGAAGAAAATCATCAATTTAAGCCTAGATTTGTAAACAGCCCACACACATCCATTTCTGAACATGAAATGCTACATCCAGGTGAAAATTTGGGCTTTTTTCCGCAGAAAGATTATGCTTAGCAGGAGGAAGAGAAAGGCATGGGATCGTTGAACAGGGTTATGTGTATTTTCCAAGGTAGCCTAATTGCAAGAACACCTGTGCTGAATAACTTTATGCTGATCTATTTGCAGTGTGTTTAATAGCCCTTAACACCCCTCATTTCTTAAATGTAATGGGCCAGTGGTGCTTGGGCAATAAGTTGTGCAAGCCACGTGGAGAATGAGGTGGAAGCGGCTGGGAAGACGTATTTACCAATCAAACGCCCTCCCTGAAAGTTCTCGCAAGATGCTTACTCAAACACTTCCAATGGCTCTGCTAATTAATGAACTGAATATTATTGAATGCTCGTGATCTTTGAAGTTGAGAGTGGATTGGCCTCTGATGTGTGTTGCTAAGAGGGATTGGTATCGGGAGAAACAATGATTCTGCATGGCCAAGTTATTTACATGGCTGCAGGCTGGTCATTACCCCCCCCCCCACCTTCTCACTTCCTTCTTAATTGCAGAACCTTTCTTTTTAGGTAGAATTTAGGCAGCATTGAAAGCTTATTGGAAATCCAGTCTTGGGTATGTGTGTTCCTTTATTGACAAGGAAAAAGAATAATAATTGCCTTTTAAGTCTCCCCATTCTCTGCAAATCGTAAATGCAAAAACCGCAGTGAGATTTTAAGGAATCCTTTGGCCTTGGTAAACATTACAAAATAACTATAAAAGTGTTTATTGGTATGCTTGGAATAGCTGGAAACAGAAATGTTTTAAGTATGATACTCTTCCCCTGAGTGCCCGAATATGTGACGTTCCTTTGGAGTAAAGCACCAAAGCAAACATAGTCGCTAATATGAAATGGGGGAAACTGTAGTGTGAACAAAGAGGACTTTTCAGTGCTGCAAATGAAATCCGAGTATTTGTTTGCTGGAAAAAAATACAGTAGCATTCTTGCAGTGCTGTATCTGTCCAGGTTTTTCATTTCCAACATGAGAACTGCATTCATGCTGTTGCAGATAAATACCCTAATAGGGAGCCAGTTGGAGAACACCATCATCAGATCTACAGAGAGAAAAAAATGGGCAAATAACCTGATGTGCAATTAAGCCTGTAACTGGGTAGAGCGCAATAATCATTCAGGCTCACATTTTAAAAACTGGTCCTGCTTTTGTGAATAAATACCCTGAAAATTTGGAAAGTGTGATAACCTGAGGTGAAAAGCTGGAAATATCTGTGGAACTAGAAGAACAGTATCCCTAATGATACTCAGATTTAATTTTCAAGCACTCTCCAAAAGAATAGCTCAATTACATACACAGACATTTAAAAGTTCTTGCACATCAAAAACTCCCTGCATATCATGAAGAAGGGTAAAAGACAGCTTCCTTCTTAAGATGCTGGCTTTCCAAATGCAGGGAATCTGACATGCAGAGATGTTTGAACATGAGCTCTTCCTCTCCACTAATGAATTTTCTCTCTATAATTTCTGGTCTTCTAATTACCTGCCTGGCATTGCCATTTCTATGTGTCATTGTCACCTCAGGCCCACTTCGGCCAAGACAGAACTTCTAATCTCCCCCCAAAACCATTTCTCTGCATAAATGCCGTCCTTATCCATTAGCACAAAGCCCCAGCATTATCTTTGTGTTGATGAGGGGTTTTTTTTCTGGGAAAAGAGGTGGTAGAATTCACTGGGTACCATATGCACACGGGCAAAGTGGCCTGGAACATGCCGCTGCTGCATGGGAGAACACTCCCCTAGCTGGCAGCAGCCTGATCTTGACAGTTTGGGGCCAAAATTAGGCCGAATTGGGCCTGAATCAGCCTGAAACAGGCCACTGCCACATGGAGGAACCCTCCTCTGCCTAACAGCACCTGATTCTGGCTGTTTTGTGCCCAAATTGGGCAAAAACAGGCCCAAAATGGGCCCTAGATGGCCCGGATATGGCACAAATTGGCCTGGAATGGGCCTCTACCAGGTGGCGAAACCCTCCCCTGCCCAGCAGTGGCCTGATCCTGGCCATTTCAGGTCTGAATTGGGCCTAAATGGGCCCAAAATGGCCTAAATGGCCTGGATCAGACCCCAATCAGCCTGGAATGGACCACTGCTGCATGAAGCAACCCTCCCTTGCCCGACATTGGCCCGATCCTAGATGTTTTGGGCCCAAATTGGGTTGAAACAGTCCCAAAACAGCCGGGATCAGGCCCAAATTGGCCTGGAATGGGTCACTGCTGTGTGGGCAAACCCTCCTCTGTCTGGCAGTGGCCTAGTCTTGGCCATTTTAGGGCCTAATTGGGCCAAAACAGGTTCAGGCCCAAATCGGCCTGGAACGGGCCACTGCCTGCTGGAAGAACCCTCTTCCAGCCAGCAGCGACTTGATACTTTGTCAGGATATCAGTTCTCTAGCCAGAGCAACACCATATTAACTCTTGTTATAATCAGTAGTTTTCCAGTTTTCCTCCCTCTAGGCCCAGATGTCGTCCAGGCCGCTCATACCCATGGGAGCAAAGAGTCTTATCTATCCAGCCCAGCCAACGACCTTGATGTCCTCGTCTTCTCAGGCCTTTGCAGACAGGACTAGGGGGGAGGCTGGGAATGGGTGTTTGAAGTGTTGTAACTTTCATTTTACATGCCATTCTCAACAAAGCTTTCGTTCAGCCAGGGGCTTCTCCAGCCCTTGGATTATGGACACCTGTATCCTGAGCAGTCTTTCAATAAACCTTTTGAACCAAGAGACCTTGTGCTTCTTGCAGAAGGGGTGGGAGACGAACTCGAGATAACTGGGATTCCATAGTCTGACATACTTGCTGTTTCGGGCCTGTTTCAGCCATTTTGGGCCAAAATGGGCCCAAAAATGCCCGAAACAGCTAAATACCCACCAGTCACATGGGTATTTTTAAGAAGTGCCAGAACTGCATTCCAGCTGAAAAAAAGCCCTGGCCTAGATGCTTTCCTTCATGCAAGACGGAAAGAGGGATAAGCGTGTGTCTGTTTGCTTAAGGCTGGATGGTTTCTCTTGGTGAGTGCACATGGTTCTGCAGGGTGAGGTTTCTGCAGGGTGAGGTGAGTCAACTGCTTGCCGTTCTATAACTCCTGTGGGTGGAGCCACATCTCATAGGTTAGCCCCTGGAATCCTTGCCTCATGGGGATTCCTATTTTGACCCTCCATTTTGGTTCTAACATGGGCTTGGGGCTAGAAAATGGAGTCTGCCTCCTGCTGAAGTTAAGCTAACAGCAGTGGCTCATTACGCAGCAGCAAGCCATGCCAAGGACAAGGTGAAAAGAGCAAGAGTTCAGTTGCACCTGTAAGACTAACAAAATTTGTGGTAGGTTATGAGCTTTCATGCGAACAAGGTGGTGAGACATCAAGCAGCAACGGAATGCAGACCCGCTCCTCCCTAAAGCCCACTTTAGGCTGATTAAACTGGAGGTCCATTCTCCCCAAGGACTTTAGAGCCTACTCCATGAATAATTTGGCCCTAATGAATGACTCGGTTCTCCTAGACAATAAGCAGTAGACTGACCCCAGCTAGTTCCTCCCCTTATCTTAGTAACCATACAGGAAGATTCCTGCCTTCTCCTTTATTCTGTTATTCACTCAGCCTCAAATCTGTGTTTCTCCAAACCTCCTCTAGGAAGCATGTTTAACTTTTATGCAAATCAGGAATAACTTTGCTTAAGATTTCACTGTTATGTAAGCACCCCATCCCATTTCAACCCTAAAACACCTTCAGACACTCAGACCAGCAGGGGAATGGAGGCTATCCAGTGTTTTGAAGAGACTGCAACAATGTTTGATTACATGGATTGTTTGGGGAGGAGATTTGTATTAATTTCCTGGGAAACCATTGTAACAGCCCATTGTTAGCTGTCAGATTCCTTTCTCATACTCGAAGGGCAGTTTATGGATATAGAATGTCATAACCTTCTTTGCCAACAGTTCTAGACACTGCCAGCAAGCAGCACAGATGCAAGGAGGCCTGGAGGCTAGAAAATGGTCAGGGCATGAGTCATAAGGGATGGCTGACTGAATGGACCCCATGTCCTGGGGGGCTATTCAATGCATCTGTTAGCCTATTCAATACATCTGTTAGCCTCCCTATCCGGTAGTTACCGGGTCATCAAGCAATATTTTTACCTATAGTCCAGCCCAAGATAATCATATCATACCTTTCCCAACTTATTATCCTACCTTCAGACAAACAATTTAGCTATTGTTTTGGAGGCAAGATGCTAGTCTGTATTTTGCACTGTAACTAGACTGTCCAGCTATTTGCTCCGTGTGTGTGTCTTGGTACTTATCCACATGCCCTCAGTTTTGCTTGAGCCTCCTTGCAGTGAAGTGCAAGTTGCTTTGCTGCTCCTCTGCTGATCCTATCTTCCTTCTCTCCGAGACTGGTAAATATTATCTGATCTCAATTTCTCTCTTTCATTTTCCTCCCTGTTTTCTTAGTTCTGTGTGTATGCCGTGTGTGTTTCTTGTGTGTTTGCCTTTTATTGCTCTGTTAATAAAGAAAACTTTCCTGTTTACTCGAGAGTTCTCTAAGGGAATATCCTGGTATGCATTGGTGGAGATCCCAGTTCCACCCATTCACTGCATCTCTCCTTGAATGCTAATTTCCCCAACTCACAAGGAGACACACACACCCATTTAGGGTAATATCATACCAGTAATTTCTGTGCATATCTAGCTTGAGAATTTCATAATGTATGCCCCTAAAAGTAAGCAGTGGGGCCCCACAAGGATTAGTCTTGAACTGTGCTATATTATTTGTTCATAAATGATCTGGAACTGGGGGTGAGCAAACTGGCAAACTTATTCAACAGGGTGAAAAAAACCCAAAGCTGACAGTGAAGTGATCCAGGAGGATTTCCACCACCTGGATGAGTCAGCAACAATGTGGCAAATGATGTTGAATGTAGGGAAGTGAAAGACGCACAATGAAACAAAACCCTCCAGACTTCAGGTATATACTAATAGGATGTGAACTTGCTGAGAATGAGAGGGATCGAGATCTTGGGGGTGTTGTGAATAGACATGGGCACAAAAAGCATTACAAACAGAAAAAAAACCACGAACAGCCTTATCTGCTGTTCTCGAACAAGCTGTTTGTGAGGCCCCATCCTAAATGAACAGGTGGTCATTGCAAGCCTCGTTTGTTGCCTTTGGCAGCTGTTCATCAAGCCAGACAGTCTGGCACCTGCAATCAATCCCCTTGGCAACCGGGAGGGACTGAACTCTTCTGGCTTTAACCTTTCAAAGTACTTCCAGCAGAGAGTCCCATTTTTGCCACTGTGAACAGAAAATGACAGCCAACGGAGAGACCTGTGGATCATGCCTTTCCCAGGGTGCAATCTCTCTGAAACTTAGGGGGTCTTCAGAGGACAGTGAGGACAATGTCCCCTGCAAATTTGGTGGGTATTAGACATTGGGAAAGTCAGTTTGTGGAGTGTTTAAAGGGCCCTGCCCCTTGCAAGCGGCAAGAAAGGGCCCTTTAAACTATCAACTGGCAGGCGGCAGGGGGCAATCCCCCTCTGCCGCCTGCCAGCTGATAGTTTAAAGGGATCTTTAAAGGGCCAGGTAAGTGGGTTTGAGGGGAGGGGGCTAAGTGGGGGGTTGGGTTTGGGGGGGTTCTGGGCTCCACGAATAACGAACAACAAACATGTCCGGGAACAATTCATGTTTGTCCATGTTCATTGTTCATTGTTCGTGGATGGCAACGAATGACGAACAGGGTGTTCGGGTTTTTTTTTTTCCATTCGTGCCCATATCTAGTTATGAATCGCTCAATAAAAACGCCAACCCAGTTCAGGACAGACAAGAAGGAAATACTTCTTTACACAAAGAGCAATTAAAATGTGCTATTTGCTCCCAGAGGATGTAGTGATTGGCCAAAGGCACAGACAGCTTTAAAAGGGGGTTAGAGAGATTTCTAGAGGACGAGTCTCTCAGTGACTACTAGCCACGGTGACTAAAGGGAACTTGCACAGTCAGAGGAAGTAAAACTGTAAGTATCAGTGCCAGACTGGAAGCAACTTCAGGGAAAGCCTTGGCCTCTATGCCCTGCTGTTGTCCCTCCAGAGTAATTGAGTGGCCATGGGTGACACAGGATACAGGACTCGATGGATGGACCACTGGTATGATACCTCAGGGAGCTTCTTATGTTCTTATGAAATGCAGTTTAGTCACAGGTTCTTGTCCAAACAAGAAAGAGAGTTGCTAGACGACAGAGGTGCCTTCTGAGATGGAAATACAGAATTTATATAGTGACTCAAGCCTCCAGGGTTATTTAAATGGTTTAACTAATTAAGCTTCCTTTGGACAGAGAGTTACCTCAGCTTGAGCGCCTTAGTTAGTCAGGTATATTCAGAAAAGAGGGATGGAGATGGGAAATAAAGTTTGGTAAACATCAGTTTATGGTATTCTAAATTATTGCTTCCTTTGAAGAAGCCTAGCGGTGTAAATTATATGAGCTGACATGCTTTTCTATGTATGGAGACTTAACAGTATCAGATTTTGCCGCAAGGTTCATAAAAGTCTATGCAGAAAGAAGAGACTAACCTGAGGGGAGAGAAACTCTCTAAGCAATGGCATCATTTCAGTAGGTTTGAGAGGCCCCAAGCTATCAAATGTTACGCATTTTTTGTATTCTGCAGTTGAAAAAGTGGTGTTGCTTATTCTGAAAGCCCATGTCATCTCCCTGAAGAGTTAAGTAAGCTGCTTGCCAGAGATTCATAGTCTAACATCCAAGTCCCTAGAGTAACACAAAATATGTGAATATACCTATTTGTTTGCCTGTTCAGTTTGTTTCACTCTGTTGCCGAGACCTGAGCAGACTGTTTTAGCCAGGTGTAAAAGAGGAGGTGTTGACATCCATGCTAAACTGTCGGGCTTGGTTCAGCTGTTAAGCAGGCAAGTCAAACTGGTAGAAACATCAGCAGTAGAAGAAACACTTGGAAAGATGAGATTGCAGTAGTCCATTTTTGGTCAGTTTACAAGATGAAATGACCATATGCTGGGGAACATGGGCTCCTACCTACCCACATTCTTATGATAGGACCTAGCATGGCATGCACGTATAGCCATCAGTCAGGAACCTTCAAGTGAGGGAAATTCAAATAAGCCATTTTTCTTTTTCTTCTTGTCTGTTAACATTGTGAGATGTTTCATTTCACACATTTCCATGGTTGGTATTGCTGATCTGTGTATTTCTTTTATACTAATTATAAAGCACCACTGGTAGCAAATTTCACCAATAGGGTTTTATTTTCTCTGGGGACTTCTGCTGTTTCATCTGAAGCAGAGAGAACTCATGTCAGAAACTTGAATTTCTGAAGTGAGGGGGGAAATCTTTGTTGACACCCCCCTTGCACTGCAACCGCAAATAACTTCAACATTCTGCTGTGGGGAAATGGGGATCTCCAATAACTGCAAAGAGGGAATCAGAAATCCCTTCCATCAATGGAAATCTTTGGGAGATTGAAGCCCTTGTTTTAACAACACAGAGTCTCTCTACATGAGACATCTTACACAAGAACTCTCAATTGTAGAGAGATGCAGTGTTCGCTGGGAAGCATAGTTTAAAAAGATAGAGCCAAAGGCTCATCAATTTCACCTCTCTACAGAGCCGGCAAAGATTGTTCCTCAGAAGGTTTGTTAATTTTCTCTTTGCCTCCTCGAAGGGAGGTAAAATTTCTAGAGCCTTCTGGGAGGCAAAGAGGAAATTTCCAAATCTTTGTGCATTCTGTCAATCTGTTACACAGAAGTCCAAGGAACAATGCACAGTGGAAAAGGTGAACCCATTATTGGACAACATGATGATTGTATCTGCATATGGCTTTGCAGCATGGTTAACATATGAGGAAGGGAGCATTCTTTCTGCTTCTTTGCATTGTGTAGATGAAAACCAGGCAAGATTGGTATGAATCTGGTCAAAGAGGGCGCAAAGTCAGTAAACTCATGGGGAGATTCTGTCCATCCTGTCCTTGCAGTTGGATAGGGAGCCTGTGCCAACCATAACAATAGAAGAAGTATTCTCTGAAGGGGCTGGTGCACAGGGGGAAAAAAATCACCCATGACAATTTCAATCCACCCATAATGGGTTGGTTGGATATACGTGATGAGCTTTTTACACTGGTCTCGAGGCACGCAACTCATTCAGTTCACCGATGAGACCAGATCGCTTGGCATAGGCAAGGCCAGTTCTTCAGTTTTCACTCACAGTTGATGTCTTGGGAGAAGGTGTTGACCAGCACCATCGACCTACAGTGTTGTACAGGTAGAAATCAATAAAGAAAAAGAGAAGAAATGCTTTTCTTTTGCATTCATCACTAGCTGGAAAGTGGCAATGCCACTGAAGAAAAAAAAGAATACCCACTCTCAACTCTTTTCTAAACATGCCCCCAATATGCTGGCAGAAGGGCCAAGCTCCCCCTCCCTCTGTAAGAAGCTGAGTTCGGTGAGCTGTTTAGGATGGCAAAGCTCCCTTTGAACTGGGCCGCCAGAACCACTTGTGGACGATTGTGGCTGGCAAACCCTTTCTGTGTGCTTTTACACACAGAACGGAGTCGGACTCTTTACTCACAGAAAGCAGAGGTGCTGGCGGTGTCTCTGAGTGCCATGGGAGGAGTCTCTCCTCCCTCTAAAACAGCGAAGGGTCATGTTATATAAATGAGGCTAAATTTGAAAACAAAAGACTGACTTTTAAAATGGAGAGTGCCGCAACGATGGCCCAAGGCATTGGACTAAGCGTGCCATCCAGTGACCTTCTGCTGGTGTGCTCACTTGGAATGCTTCCAGTTGGCAACTATGACTGTATTCTCACATAAATTTTTATTTTTTTTAAATAGAGTTAAAAGCCCAATAGAAAGGGGAAAGAAATAAAAGAAAAAAGAAAGTAAAAGAAGCATACAAAAAAGAGAAAAAGAAACAGAAATTTAAAATAAAGGAAAACAATATGTTTCATTTCCATTTTTCTCTACAGCACTTATCTTGATTTAGTGAACATTTAATCTCCCCAAAATTTGCTATTCAGCTACTGCCTCCCTTCTATTTATTTTTTCCCTAGATTTATCTTCTTAAAAATCAAAACCACAAATCATCAAATTACTATTCCTCATTTCATGCAGAAAGTCAGTAAGGGGTTTCCAATTAGCCAAAAAGGTGGACAATATTTTATCTCTCATCAAAGTTGTAAGCTTGGCCCTCTCTGCTAACCCCATCATTTTCATAGTCCAGTCCTCCACTGAAGGCAATTCTGTACTTTCCCATTTTTGCGCAACTATGACTATAGAAGTCCTGCAGAAGTAAGGTGGAGGAGCATTGAAAGGAGCTGTGGATCTGTCCAAAAGGCAGTGGTCTTTTGGGGCTCTCTCTTATTGACAAAGTTAACTGTGAATTGGATACTGTGGAGAGAATGTCTCCAAATTTAGTTGAACTCCCTTTCTTTTCCTTTCAACTATTGGGAAGATTTTTTTTTAATCAGAAAGGATGGCTGGACAAGCCGGTCTTCCAACATTATTGGTCAAGAATAGGGGGGGGGGAGGCAGAGAACAATCCATCAAGCTCCCCCAAAGCTATCTGAGACTCTCACAATTTTTTCTCTGTCTGCTACAAACAGTTGGGAGGGGGTGGGTTGCATATCTCTGGCTGACGCAGATGCAAAACATTTTGGCCCCAGTTGGCACATGCATGATCGATGCTAGTCAGATGCTAAGAATTATGGCATGCAAACAAATTACGCACAATCTGGTGTTGTTGTTCTCCTTTTTAGATGGTGCTAATGGTTTGCTTGCAGTTTCTCACTAAAGTAGCCCATGAAATTACTTTGGGGGCCATTAACACCAACTGCTTTGTTTGCATGCACTGAGTGTGAGTAAATGGTTCAGAGGGAGGGCTGTATTCTGTGCAATTTTGATGCCATTGACTGCAAAAAGAGCTGTCCCAGAGCCTTCATTTTGTCCCCCTTCCCCTTCCCCATTGAAAATTATGGCCACAAAAACCATGAGAACAAAAGAAAATGAATGAATTTTGAGTTTGACCCGTTACTTCTACACAGAATACCACCCAATCAACAGCCACAGATTCAAAAACGGAACAATAATTTTAAAAATGCACACCCTGAATAGAAACTGGGTGGCCCAAGTGAACAATGGGACCTCCTACAGGGGTTTCTCCATACTCAGGGGACTTCCTAGGTAAGCAGAAAAATATAACTTTGTAAATTAACCAAATGGAAAAGAAAGAAGTTCAAAGAACACACCTGAAGGAATGGTCCAGAAGGTATGGAATGTCAAGAGCGACTGTATGGCATTTAAAGGGGGACGGGCTTAGAGGATCTTGGAGGAGAGATTTTGGGAAGTGGACAGGATTTCCAAATTATTCCATCCTCCTCCAATTTATTGTGGGCTCCGAGTTTATGAATCAACATGTACAAGAAATTTGCATAATGGTTATATTCAGTGTTTGGGAAATAGTGTCAAGAGGCAGAAGTTGAAGGGGAGGGCTAAATAGAACCCATTGTAAACATGTATGTTAATAGATCCAGAGGAGTTAGCTATGTTAGTCTGTAGCTGCAAAATTGTAAAGAGTCCAATAGAACCTTTAAGACTAACCACCTTTATTGTAGCATAAGCTTTCAAGAACCACAGCTCTCTTCATCAGATGTATGATGAAGAGAGCTGCATCTGACGAAGAGAGCTGTGGTTCTTGAAAGCTTATGCTACAATAAAGTTGGTTATTCTTAAAGGTGCTACTGGACTCTTTACGATGTATGTTAATGGCGCCACATATCACTGAGGCGTATAAAAGGTGTATAAAAGGCATAGAGTTGGTTTTGAAAAACATCAAAGCCATGTTGTGGGAGTGGAAGAGATCATTTTTATTTGTTTATTTAATTTATTTATACCCCACCTTTCTCACCAATTAAGACCTAACATTGCTCATATTATTCTCTTCACCTCCATTTTATCCTCAAAACAACCCTGTGAGGAAGGTTAGGCGAAGAGTGTGTGACTGACGAAAGGTCATGGAATAATAATATAGTCTGCTGCGATGGTTATTCTAAGTATACATTTACTTGCATTGTTTTCTGCCTTTATAATTCTACTAACTACATAGTTGTTTGTACATTTTGTTGTTTGCGCTGTCTTCAAATTCTGTAATACTAGTACTATTTATTTAATTATATGTTGTTTATACTCTGTCTTTCTCACTAAGACTCAATGTGGATTGCATAGTGTCGGTCAATAAGATGAAACGTTCAAAAAACACTGGATTGCAGACATTTGAATACAAGTGGAAATCAGATACAGAGCTGAAGACGATGCTGAAAAAAAATAAGCAAATTAACATGGGCTGTTTCCACACGGCTTACCGTGTTCCAGAAAACAGCGAAATCTCGTGTGAAATCTCACGAGAAGACACTGTTATTGTCTTCTCGCGTTATAAAAGCGTCTTGTCGCGTGATTTTGCGCAATAACAGTGCCTTCTTGCACAATTTCGTGCGAGATTTCGCTGTTTTCCAGCACAAGGTAAGCCGTATGGAAACAGCCATGATATATTAATCAATGCAGAAATTACTCAGCAGGTATACTCTCCCTGTCCCTTTACCAGCATCTATCTGGACCACTTCGTTGAGGTACAACTCTCTTACCTGTGTAAAAAAGCCCACCTGCATAATTCATTTTTGCATGGTTTGCAGAACGGCAGGAGAGCGGGGGCCTCCCAACCTCATCAGCCAAGCTATTCCAAAAGGTGGGGGGCCCAGTGCAGAATGCAAATGTATGGGCCGTGGTTGATGTTGCCTATTTGCAGGGTGGCCCTGGAAGAAGGCCCTGTCCAGATGAGCGAAGCTGCCGTGGCAGAGTGAGGCAGTCCTGTAGATATCAAGAATCAAGGCCTTACGGGGCAATACCTTGAACTCAGCCCAGTAACTGACGGGTAGGCAATGAAGTGTTTGCAGAATGGAAATATTATGAATAATTTTGGCTAAATATTAGGAAGAAGTTCCTGATAGTTAGAGCGGTCCCTTGATGGAACAGGCTTCCTTGGGCTCTCCTCCTTTGGAGGCTTTTAAGCAGAGGCTAGATGGCCATCTGACAGCCATGCTTATTCTCTGAACCTAGGCAGATCAGGAGAGGGAGGGTAGGAAGGGTTACATCAGTGCTTAGTGCTTGTGGCCCCTACTTACATGCCCGGCGTAATGCTGATTGCCACTTTGGGGGCAGGAAGCAATTTGCCCCAGGACTGTTTGGCTAGGGACCCTGATGGCGTTTCGCCATCTTCTGGGCATAGAGGAGGGGGTCACTGTGTATATGTGTGTAGCGGGAGATAGTTGAATTTCCTGCATTGTGAAGAGGTTGGGCTATATGACACTGGAGGTCCCTTCCAACCCTATGATTCTGTGGATGCTCTCCCTAGCTCCCAATACTAATTGAGCTACAGCATTCTCCACCAATGGAAGCCTCTCTGTTGACTTTGAGGGGACACCAACTTAGAGTGTATTACAGTAGTCTAGTCTTGATGTTACCACTGTGGTGTGGATCCAGGTGGCCAAAAAGGCCATGTCGTGGTGGGGGGCCATCATCTGGACTAGACTGAGTTAAAAGAAGACCCTTTTTGCCATTGAATTAACTTGCTTCTCTAATAACAACAAAAACAACATTCAATTTACATACCACCCTTCAGGACAACTTAACTCCCACTCAGAGCATTTTACAAAGTGTGTTATTATTATCCTCACGACAATCACCCTGTGAGGTGGGTGGGGCTGAGAGGGCTCTGAGAAGCTGTGATTGACCCAAGGTCTCCCAGCTGGCTTCAAGCAGAGGAGTAGGGAATTAAGCCCTGTTCTTCAGATTAGAATTCTGCTGCTCTTAACCACTACACCAAACTGCCTCTAGCAACAGTGCTGGATCCAGTAGAACTTCCTAGGTAATTAACCAAGACTGCAAGGGTCAACTGAACCCCATCAAAATGGGGAATACAATGTCTTTCAAGACTTCTGCCTTCCCAACCATCATCATGCTGTATGAACACATACTTTTAATTCTGGGATCCACCTCGAGTCTCAGTGAGAAAGGTGGCCTATAAATAAAGTAAACAAATAAAAATGAAGCTTTTAGGGCAGTGTGGAGATCTGAATTTGTGTCTCTCAGGTCCTAGTATGATACTCTAATCACTATATCACACACTGGTATCTGAGCGCAAGACGGACTTTGTTTCTTAACATAGAAAAAAAGAAATTAGGAAAACTGACAATTGCAAACGAGCTCTGATATTTTTCGTAGATTTTCCGGGCTGTATGGCCGTGGTCTTGGCATGGCCAAGACCACGGCCGTACAGCCCAGAAAATCTACAACAAATAACATTCTCTGGCCATGAAAGCCTTTGACAATATATCGAGCTCTGATATCTTCAGAGCAAAAAGAGAAGTCAGAGAACTCTTTAACATTAAAATTTTTGTGCACATTTGGGACAATAGCGTAACCGAAGTAATTTTAATGATGGTTGCACAACAGCAATGCTGGGTCACTATGGGAGTAAGCTGAAGCAGGACTACTCAAAAGAAAGTTCCATGTTCAATGGGACTTACTCTCAGGAAAATGTCCTTAGGACTGCAGCTTACATGCAGTAGCAGGGAGGGTGGAACATAGATGTACACACAGCATTTTCATTGTACATGCCTAGTACAGCAAAAAATTCAATTAACCTGAGCTGGTAATGCAGCTACGCCTAAATTAGGATCCTTCGGTTCCCTTGAACATTGGTTCTCCCCACCACTGCACTTTGTTAATTTGTTTTATTGTTTGTATATTGATTTTAGTTCTTGTTTTTATCGATTTTAACTGTTCACTGCCCAGAACCCCTGAGGATGGGCGGTATATAAACTGAAATATAAATAAATAAATTAAAAAATTATTGTAACTACACTTTGAAGATCTGAATCATGTCTAGTATGTGTTATGTCTATAGTATTAAATATTTGTCTTTTCATTTACCTCACATGAATAAAACTAATTAAGGTGGCTATGCACCCATGTTAAGATTACAGCTAAACTTCTAGCCATCAAATCATCATTCTGAACATGCTGATAAGCAGTAAATTTATAGAAAAACAATCGCATCAGATATTTCCCCTCCTCTGAGGATCGTTGATGTCTTCCTGGATTTTTCTTAACCAACACAATCTTCTTGCACGCAGGGCTGCGTCAGACAAGCCTAACACCTACTTAGCAGTATTCATAGATGAATATGTACACAACAAAATAAGTTCCTCTCCAAGATAACCATGCCTGACCTATTTTGAAGACATATTTCAGTCTGACATATGTCTGCTGATGTAGAACCAAAATACATTTTTCACACAATGAAACCGGCTGGGCCTCTTATTGCTGGACATGATTGCCAATCCCTATATAAATGTAACCGGTATAGGAAGTCAAGGGTAACCAAATTGTGGTAAATTGGGTGATAAAATGAAAACTCTTTTTGATTTATTTCATCAGTTCTTTTCAAGAAACAATGATCGGGGGGCGTGGGACCGGCTCTGAAGGAGAAGGTTGCTTGACAAGTGAGCTCTGTCCCTCCCCCCTCTAATTCTTCATTGTACATCGTCATAACAAAACTAAAAATCAAAATAAGAGAAGAATATGGGCAAACGAGGCATAGGGAAGAAAAAAGGAAAGTTAAATGTCTCAAAAAGACTGCAAGACTTCTTCCCAAACTCGCAGCAGGCAGCAGAGGAAAACTGTGCAGCAATCAAAATGGCGGACGAAACCAGCAGAGGTAAGAGCAATTTAACTACCCTTGCTGATCCCATGCTTATGGAATTTCTGGCCCATATAGTGAACAAAATGTCAACTTTGCTTCAACCACTGATAGCTCAGCTAACAGAAATAAAATCGGCTTTAGATAAAACAGCACAGATTGCTGGACAAGCACTAGCATTAAGCACATCATTACAGTCTAAACTATCTGGGTTACAACAAGAGAACAAGCAACTACAAGAAAAAAATGTACATATGGAGATAACAGCAAAAAATCAAATCTGAAGTTTAGAAATTTTGAAGAGCAAGCAATTTTAAATGTTGATCTGCCTTCTTTTCTAGCGTCATGGCTAGCACAACACTTACAACTTAAAAAAGGTGCAACCCCTTTGATTACCAAAGCTTACCGAGTGGGAACCCAAAAAAATCCAGAATCTAAGAAGCCTAGAGATATCTTAGCTACAATTCCGGATGGGGAAATACGGAGAAAAATCCTGGAAATAGCAAGGAAGAAAGGCTCAATCCCTTATAAAGGAACACCTATCTCAATACTTACAGACTTGCCATCTTCAGTTTTAAACAAAAGAAGAGAACTTAGATCAATAACTGAAGCATTGAGGAAAGCTCAGATAAAATATAAATGGACCAACTATACGAAACTTCATGTTAAAACACAGGACTTTACTTACCAAGTTACAGACCAGGAATCTGGAAGATTACTTTTGCAAAACCTCGGTATTGAGTTTCCTAAGAACTGCAACAGTACCATACAGAAAAGAAAAGAACCCAATCTCTTGCCAACATACAGGGGATTCCAGTGAGATGCAGCCAGCAAGACAAGAGCAAATAAAATTTGATGTAACAAAATGTGATATAACAATGCAAGTTAAATGCAAAATTTAATATAATGTAAATATGTTATGACCATATAATCTTTAAAAATCATATAGGAGTAGAGGTATGGGGGGGGAGGGAGCAGAGCTCGTATAGGGCTCCCATTTATTTTTTTACAGTTCTTTAAGTTTGGTATATATTTAGATACCAAAAGTCTATAGGGTGTATCTCTGGGGCTACAGGGAACTGTTTAGCATAATTTAGACCATAGTTTATTTATCAGTATGTAAAATATTTATTTAACTGATCTAGGTATTAATATCATTGAAAAAGAGGGGGATTAGGGTTAAGTGTGGGAGGGGGGAATGAAGGAAGGAACTATCTTAGTTAATAAGAGTAATAATAAAAGCTACAAATCAATATTTTTCTTTTAAGAAGGAATAGAGTTAAGAGAGGGAGAGGGAAGGGAAGGAGGGGTTAGTTACGCAGGTTAATAAATGTTTGAATAACGGTTACAATTCATTGTTTTCTTTTTTATATATCATTTTCGGTAACCAATCTACTGAAGATCTGGCACTATGACAATCCTTATTTAATCAACTTTATAAAAGAATCTATTTTTATATATTATATTTACCAATATACTGAGTATCATCAATATAGAAATAGAGCCTTATATCAAGTATAATATTATAAAGATTTTTCAATAATAATGTCAGGCCTTTGGATAATGCTTAAGAAAAAAAAATACTCGTTTATTTAACTATTTTTTTATAGGTAGCAAACATTGGAAAGAAAACTAATAATATCATTGTATGCTAACTATCTTTAACATCTGTAATAGAAGACTTATTTGATATCATTGTATAATATCTACCTTTATTATATTTGTAACTGTTTATTAAGCATAGTTTAATTAAAAAATTATTTAAAAGCGGGGTGGGGTGGGGGGAGAAACAATGATCAGAAAGCAGAAGTGTCGTGGACCAGGCAAGCCCCGCAGAGCAAAGAGACGCAGAGGACTCTCCTGAGAAAGAGGCAGCCAGAGAACCTGACCCAGACCCATGGCCAGTGGCAGAGGCATGGTGGGACGAGGTGGTTTCTGAGGGGTCAGGCATAGATCTGCAGCCAGGACCCAGCACATTGGCTCCACAGCTTCTCAGCCCTGAGCTGGCAACAGAGAGCCTGGGCACAAGCCAGCTCTCCCCCTTCATCACCGAAGCCTTGGAAACTCCATTGGAGGAAGATGGAGTAGGGTTGCCAGATCCATGTTGGGAAATTCCTGGAGATTTGGGGGATGGAGCCTGGAAAGGGTGGAGTTTGGGGAGGGGAGGGGCCTGCTGATGTGGGGAGGGGAGGGGCCTGCTGATGTGGGGAGGGTGGAATATAAATCAAATATAAATAAATAAAATAATGCTATAGGCCATTTCCACACATGTTGAATAATGCACTTTCAATGCACTTTAGCAATCCTTTGGAAGTGGATTTTTTGTTCCACACATGGAATAGCAGTTACAAATGTTCACTAAAGTGTATTGAAAGTGGATTATCCAACATGTGTGGAAGCAGCCATAGAGTCCACCCTCCAAAGCAGCCAGTTTATCCAGGGGAACTGTTCTCTGTGGCCTGGAGATCAGTAGTAATTTCAGGAGATCTCTAGTCACCACCTGGAGGCTGGCAACCCTAAGACAGAGCGACCTTCAAGACAGAAGATACAGGGCCCACCTAGCAGCACAACACTGGTCCAGCACCAACAGTGATAATTAGCGATTGCAGGAGCAGGACTGAGGGCCAAGCTACAAGTGACGAATGACCCTTGAACGGCAAGTGGATTGAGTAGAGAGCAAGTGGAGGGCAAGTGAACAGGGAGGAATACGCTTGCCGTTCAAGTGTCATTCGTCACTTGTAGTTTGGCCCTGAGGCAGTTGGCAGGTGCAGAATGCAGCACAGGTGGCTGAGCAGCGTGAGGCTTAAAAGCAGCAGAGAAGGGAGTGGCTGTATGGAAGCAACGTGTCTGCTAACTACTCACCTTAACTCCTGCATTTGGAACAT
This sequence comes from Eublepharis macularius, assembly GCF_028583425.1. Classification (NCBI taxonomy): domain Eukaryota; kingdom Metazoa; phylum Chordata; class Lepidosauria; order Squamata; family Eublepharidae; genus Eublepharis; species Eublepharis macularius. The sequence continues at coordinate 79,155,093 of NC_072799.1, forward strand.
CTCATCTCTGAACTTGGCCTGTACCTGAGAAACTGGATTCTGGAACACTCCCTTGGTTCGATGCCGTGGGTATTGTCTGTCCTGTGCCTGAACCTTGGAACAGTCCGTGGAAGAACTCGGACATCCTGAAACTACCTCTGTGTGCCTGCTGTGTGTCAGTAATCGGGACAAGAAGTGGAGGAAAACTTGACCTAATAACAACAACAACAACAACAACAACATTTGATTTATATTCTGCCCTTCAGGACAACTTAATGCCCACTCAGAGCGGACTTGTGGAGCCCACATGTCATTCCTGTGTGCAGCGAAATGTTGCAATAGTTGTGAAAACCTAACGAAATAAAGATTTAGAAAAATTACAAAATGATTCTTACTGTTATTTCATAATTCAAATTGCCATTCAATACATATTAGTACACACAGGGCTTTTTTTCTGGGAAAAGAGGTGGTGGAACTCAGTGGGTTGCCCTCAGAGAAAATGGTCACATGGCCGGTGGCCCCGCCCCCTGATCTCCAGACAGAGGGGAGTTTTGATTGCCCTCCTTGCCACCGAGCGGAGCGGAGGGCAATCTAAACTCCCCTCTGTCGGGAGATCAGAGGGCGGGGCCACCAGCCATGTGACCATTTTCAAGAGGTTCCAGAACTCCGTTCCACCACGTTCCAGCTGAAAAAAAAGCCCTGAGTACGTAGAGTCTTCATATACAGACCTATACATAAAGCGCTAGTGCAAAACAATGTTGGTATCGCCTATGAACAATTAATACTTCTAAAATCCATAAATTTTCTTAGAGTTTACTCAAAAAGTTCATACCATCAAAATTCAAGTATAGGTCCGAATACATGCAGGTTGGATTAGACCATCTGACGGGCAGACCGGTTCATTTGTGTGTGTGGGGGGGTTCCCGTTTCTGAGTCTTTTTCAAAGATGGTTATCTCACCGATGTAATTTTCAGTATTCAAAAGCTCCCTTTCAAACTCCACTAAGGCAAATGTCGGATGTTGCTCCTGGGGAAGGCTGCCTTCCCATCTTTGAAAAAGACTCTTTTTCAAAGAGTCTCTGCCATCTCTTTTCGTGGGGAGGATGTCGTAAGTGTTGCTTATTAAAACATTTTTGTACAATCTGTGTAATCTTTACTGATGCTATTTTGTAGATTTATAATTTTCATGTTGTTTGTTCTTAGGGTTAGATAGATTTTTATCTGATATTGCTTTATTATTGTTTATAATATGTTGCTAGCCACCCAGAGGTCTATGTGGAGCCATGTTGGTGGAAGGAAAAGTTTAGAAAAGAATAGTATGCAAATAAATACAGATTAATCTTAAAACTGAAATATTTCTAAAGGTACATAATAACAACAACAACGTTCGATTTATATACCACCTTTCAGGACGACTTAACACCCTCTCAAAGTGGTTTACAAAGTATGTTATTATTATCCAAACAGACACCCTGTGAGGTGGGTGGGCCTGAGAGCAGCGGAGGCCAGGGGCAGGTTCAGGGCTGTTGCCACACCCATGTGCGTGCACACCCAGACTGCATGATAATGTCACTTCATGTGATGTCATCACACAGCATGCTGCTGCGAGCTGGCCCCATTGGTGCAGCAGGCAGCTGGGACAGCACGCAGGTGGCCTCCCAGCCCTCCCGATCAGTTGCTCCGCACTGCCCCAGCCACCTGCTGCTCCTGGCCTGCAGCTGTGTGCAGGCAGTGGCAGCAGCACAGGGAAACTGAGTGGGAGGACTGGGAGGCTGCCCACTCAGACTGCCCCGCACTGCTGCCGCCAGCACGTGCTCTTGGCTGGGCGCAGCAGCTGTGGGCCAGGCATGGCAGGTGGCCATGATGGCACACGGGCAGCTTCTCAGTGCTGCTGCTACCAGCTCCGCGGCATGCGCCCCTGCCCCCGGCGCCTCCTCCGGTGCCTCTGTGCTCGAGGTGGCTGCTGGACAGGCCTCCATGGATGTGCCGGCCCTGGCTGAGAGATCTCTGAGAGAGCTGTGACTAACCTAAGGTCTCCCAGCTGGCTTCAAGCGGAGGAGCGGGGAATTAAACCCAGCTCTCCAGATTAGGGTCCTGCCGCTCTTAACGACTACACCAAACTCGCACTACACGTTCTACAGAGGTAATTTTCTCTGATCTTATTCATTTCACAAGACTGCCTGGTGAAGCTGTTGGTTTGTTCTGCCTGATATTCTAAATACCGTAGTTAACAGCATGTCTATGATAAAACACTTCATTTCCATTAACAGCATTTTAGAGTAAAGAAATTATTTCTAACTCGGATATATTAAAGAACTGTAGTGACTGGATGAGCAGAAGACTATTATTTTGACAGGTTTATTTTTATAGAGGTGCTTAAAAACCATTTTACTTTCATTGCAGGTTTGATATTTAAAATTTATGGAGATTTCTTTTTTAAAAAGTGTTCCCATCAGAGGCCATAATTACTCACTATCTTTTGGATTTTCTTTTATACTGGATATAAATCCCCAGGCCAAACCATCTTCCTTGAGCTGGTCTAAATTAAATTAATCTATAGTAATATGGATTTGTCTTAGTGTCATTTTTTGTCTCTATATAAATATGTTCTTGCTTCTCTTCTACAACCATTGTGATTCCACTACCTCATTAGGGTGAAGATTGCAAGCTGATAATATTTTTGTATTTGTTTTTTCAATGATGGACTCATTTAGGAAACTGAAGCAATTTCCCCTCTGCTCCAAGTTGTCATGATATTCTTTTGGCAAGCCCTTTCGTTTATTTGAAAGCACTATGGTAGATCAATACTACTATTTGGGTGGAGAAGCAAACTAATTAATAGTAGAAGTAATTTTGTGATCATCTTTTTCTCTGGCAGTGCTGACTTTACACAGCAAGCTCCAATGCTTCACACAAAACAAAACTTCACTTCTACTTTGACAGCCCTCTTTCCTGGTTTAATAATGGGTCACATTATCGGGCCATTAGCTTTAGCCAGTTCTTATTCTACTGGCTGTAACAAGCAGTCTTTTCCTCCTTCATAAAACTATACTTTTAATTTTCAATTTGAAATGAAAATACTGTGTTTAGAACCTAAAGTATTAGAAAACATTCATAATTTTAAAAGCAATCATTAATCTAACAATAATGGTTAACACTGAGCCTCTCTACATGAGACCTCTTATACGAGGACGCTCAAGTGAAGGGAAACACAATATTAGCTGGGAAATGTAGTTTAAAATGACAGGGCTGAAGGCTCTGTCAATTTCACCTCTCTACAGGAAGGTAGTTTAAAAATACAGAGCCTTAGGCAGAGATCACTCCTTGGAGGATTTGTTCATTTCATCTTTGCATCCCCAAAGGGGAAGTGAAATTGAGAGAGCTTTTGGGGAGGTGAAGATGAAATAAACAAGCCCTCTGAAGAGAGATCTGTGCTGGCTCTAGAGAGGTGAAATTGACAAAGCCTATTGCTCTGTCTTTTTAAACTATGCTTTCCGATTAACAATGTGTCTACCTTCACTTGAGCATCCTCGTGTCAGAGGTCTCATGCAGAGAGACTCATTATTTGCACCTGGAGTATTTTTCTGTCTCTCTGGTGAGGTAAACGTACTCCAGGATACCAGAAAAGGTCATCAGATTATCAGGAGGAACTCTATCCCTCCACAGCACTGACTCCTGGGATCGGTATTTTTTGGAGAGGGGGAACATTGTGGAGTCTTTTTGTATCTTCATATGTTATTTGGAATGGGGTTAAAAGAGCACCCCAATGGCGATTCGGTTTCATTTTCCCGGCCATGTCAGACGCTCCTCTCCGCAGGTCCAGGAGGAAGTGCCCGAGCAGCCTGACCGGGTGGTTGACCTGTGAGGATTAACCCCCAGGACTCCCAGTGAGGGGGTCAGGGTCCGGAGCGCTATGGGAAGAGCCCCCTGAAGTCGATGCAGGGGGTAAATTGCCCGTTTGCTCCTACAGAGGCCGGCAGACTTGCGCAGCACATCGCATGCTGCCGGGCCATGGAGAACAGCAACAAGCAGATTTAAGGTGAAAACCTGTAAGTAGCGAATCCCTTCTGTCATTCCAAGTGTATGCGAAGGATTGGTGGGAGTTGAAGCTAAGAAGCTTTGGATATCTTCCCCTTCATTGAGTTTTGGAACTTAGTTGGCGGACTCCCCCCCCCCCCAAGATGGCGACGAAAAAGCAGAGCCCTGCTGTGGGCAAATCTGTTTTGGCTGCTTTGCAGGGGAAAGGAGAGTCTCTTAAAGAGGTGGTTAAAAGGTCAGTCGCTGAAGCTATGAAGCCCTTTGTTGATAAGCTAAATGAAATCGGTCAAAGGGTTGGCTCAGTTGAGAACGAAGTGAAAACCATTAAAGACGTAGCGTCTGGGGCAGAGCAGTCTGCTCGCGAAAACGCAGTACTCATGAAATCAACAAACAAAGAAGTAAAGCTTTTGGAGAATCAATTGATAGGGTTACAAGTGGATCGTGCTCAGATGGTATTGAGTCTTCAGAATGTGAAGGAGGAGGAAAGTGAAAATTTAAAGGATTTGGTGTCGGAACTTTTGGCGTCATTCACAAAGGCAACTAAAGAAGAGTTAAAAAGCGATATTCTGGAAGTCCGCCAGACATCTTCAAAATATGCAACGAAGCGTCAGCTGCCTCGCGAGATTATTATCGATTTTTCATCTAAGAAGACTCAGGACACCATCTTATATAATTTGTACAATGTGGATTTGGACTTTCTGGGTACCAAGGTTAAGATATTGAAGGATGTTCCATTTTTAGCTCGGAAAAGAAGATTCAAATATAAAAGGCTTGCAGCTCTTCTGAGGAAGCGTGAAATAAAATACAAATGGCTATTTCCGGAAGGTATCTGGTTCAGTTATAAAGACCAAGCCTACAAGATAACATCGGAAGTACAGCTGAGGGAGTTTGTGTTTAATCATCAAGAGTTTCAGCAAGGGGAGGATTTAGAATCTGAAGGGGGGAATGGGGAGGAGGGAGTGAGCGCAGCTATTGTAGCTGTTCAAAGAGAACTGAGACCGAGACGCGGGGGGGGGGGGGAGAAGACCTGTTCCTGACTGTAGTTCATATTTTATAAGATCTACTAATCAATAGCATATTAGAAAGTTTAACTTTTGTATTGTATTATGAAGGGAATGCAATACTTTTAGATGTAGTGTGTGTTTTTTATATGTTGTTTCTTTCCTTTCCCCCTGTTCCCTTTTTCCCTTTTGTAGTTTTTGATGTTAGTAATTAAAAATTAAAAAATTATTAAAAAAAAAAGAGCACCCCAATGGCAAAGATTCTTAGGGTTGTTTTATACTCCAGGTATTTTTTTGATTAGAGAAAGGTAACTGCAAATGGCAAGTTGCTGTACTTTGTTTACTGTGCAGGTGGCAATGTCCTGACTGAGAGGAAAAAGTTGAACCTACTTCTCCATGTAAAAATATTCAACTAGGATGGAAATTCACCCCAGACCATGCATGAAACTGCTGTAGACCAAGTCAGAATACTGATCAGCCGAGTTCAGTAAGGTACACTTTTCTGCATGTACCGCATAGATCTACCAAGGAGAGGTACACAGGCCCTTTCTTTCCAGTGTGACATTAAACTATATTTAGTGAAATAATGGATTGTGATAGGAAACAGTCAAGAAAATGGAATTAACAGTCTTGTGATTAGATGCAGCTATTGATTTAAAATTATTGATATGGAAGTAGGGGAAAGATTTGTAAGTGATGTTTTGGCACTGTTAACATTTGCTTGAGATAGACGGGAATGTAATAAAGCAGCCTATTGATCCACTCTTACCTCATAAAAAGCTCAAAAAAACAAAAATGCCAGCAACCAAGGACATAATGTTTGCCTTTGATACAGCCCTAATTTCCACCTATGATTATTTTGTTGTAGCCATCAGGTGACATTTACAACCATCTTCTGGCAAAAGCTATGCTAGACTGGGCATTGAACAAATATTTATTGTTTATCCATTTCTCATATTACTGTGAAAACCAAGCCTGCTGCAGTCAAGAGAGTACATGATAAAAAGACATTGATAGTGACAGTGTAAGTGAGAGTCTCAAACCAGGGAATCTAGTGTAACCAGCTAAGGTTCCAGTGTCTGCAGGAAGAGTGGGTAGGTTCAATCTGTTTTAACAGCAGAATTCCATTACCAAAAATGTCAGTGCATATAGGTATTTAAGGATTAATTGTTCTAGTCTCACCCTCAATAGAAATAAAACAGTAGCAGAGTCTCTAAAGGTATTTTGAATCAAATCGAATACCTTTATTGGCATAACAGGACATACATATTTAACATTTAAGTAATCTCTTTTATATGAACAAAAGCAATGGGTTAATAGAAGTAACTGAGAGCCAGTTTGGTGTAGTGGTTAAAAGCGGTGGGACTCCAATCTGGAAAACTGGGTTAAGAACAGCAGGACTCCAATCTGGAGAGCCGGGTTTTATTCCCTACTCCTCCGCTTGAAGCCAGCTGGGTGACCTCTCAGAGCTCTCTCAGCCCCACCAACCTCACAAGGTGATTGTCACGAGGATGATGATAACACACTTTGTAAACTGCTCTGAGTGGACATTAAGTTGCCCTGAAGGGTGGTATATATATTGAATGTTATTGTTGTTATTATTATTATTATATTATTATTTATGGGGCTAGAGTAATAGTCATCATGAATATCAATCAGTTCCCCCTAAAAGTCAAAGGACAAACTCTAAAAAAGATCATAAGGATGCTACATGATGTTAATCAAATATCATCCATGAACAATCTTGCCTCTTTGGTCTTTTTTTGCCTCTAAAGCAGAAATATGCAACAGCAATAAATATTAATTTTGCTATTTCAAGATGGTTTGTGCATCAAGTTAATTTATAACAGGGCTGTGCCGTATTAAATCTATAAAACATCTGCTTTGATATAATTACCAGGAAAGAGATAGACGATGGAGTATAATTAATATCTCAGCTGCCTGGGAAACCCTACTTTCCCAGGTGTCAGCCCTCAAGTTGTTAACAGAATGAAACATTCCTTGCTCAGTTCTGAAGGATGAGTTAAGTCATGGCCACGCCAGGAATTTCGCCCTTGAGGAAGCTTCCATCACTGGAGAGAGATCAATGAAGCATAACCCGAATGTTAGAAATGGCCCTAGAAGCCCGACCTTCCCTGAAGGCACAATGACTTTAGAGGGATGATGAGAGATCTGCCCTGCAGGTAGCACATTGCTTTGCTGAAAAAAACTGTCTCAGAAAACTGCCTACGGAATTCAAATTTGGATGCTAGCTATGCAAGCAGACATTGGGATGCTTGCCCAAAGGGAAAGAGACTGTTTCTGCAAGAGGACATAAGCCGTGTGAGGATACAGCCTATATTTATTTGATTTTATTGTGTTTTAACAATGTATATCCCACTCTTTTTGCCTACTGGACTACAGAGTGACTAACGACATTATGTAATTGATAACAATAATCGAAAAACAATAATCAGTAATATACCTGTTACTTATTGTTTTAAAAAATTCTCTGACTGTAACAGCAACTATGGTGGTGGAAAATGCCATCAAGTCCGAGGAGACTTCACGGGGGTTTTCCAGACAAGAGACTTCAGAAGTGGTTTTCCATTCAACAGCAATAATAATCGTATCTAAATTCATAATGAATCTCATGGCCCAGTAAAAGATAATATCCAGCGGTATAAGTGGTGAAAAATATCTTAAAAGGCACTGTTGGGTGCTACAGATTTAGTTCGGCCCACCCGGACAGCAGCACCACATCTTGGACAGGGGCCGCGTTTGCAGCCCCGGAAGAAGGAAAGGCAGTTGGGCATTTCCTAGACATCCGAGGGCTTTGCTGGATGGGTGGAGCCCAGGCATCTTTGCCTGCTCTGCCCTTCCCCAGCACACAGTTGTCTTTGTTGCTCAGCCCACCCACTCTCCCTATAGCAGTGCAGGATTAGCCAGTTGCTATTTAACAGGGCCAGGTAGGAATTTTTTCTCCTCTTCCAATTGGCATAAGGAGAGGTGTTTTTTGCCTACCTTGTACTGCAGGATGGAGTCCTAGTAATTGGTACGGTGGAGCTGTAAATATTTTGGCCACTGGCAGGTTAGGATAGGAAAATGAGCGGGACGGTGACCCCCTTGGCACATCCCCATTGGTGGGGAATTGGGGTCTGTCAGGAGCGACTGGTGGGCTCCACGGCAGCCAGTTGCGAGGGCAGACTGCCACGTGGCTCCCCTGTACCAGTAAGGCCCTTCTACTGTATGGCAAGGTGCTGCAGACTTGGAGGGGGAATCATTTGCCTGGTTGGTCAGGTACCAGCCATGTGTTGTATGGCTCACCCCCACGGCAGTGGGGGTTCACCCAGACAGGTCAAGGTGGAGGTCATGGGTGACCCCAGGGCTTGACCTGTACTGCTAGTTAGTTAGATCCCTTGCTATGTTGAAATTAATAAAGTGGCCCAATTTCATACCCAAGCTTTGTGTCTATTTTTTATTTCAACGGGGGGGGGGGACTCTCTTCCTTCAACCGGTCATGTAACCCCACCCATTCCTGCTTCTTTAAAGAAACAAATACAAATATTATTATAGAAGTATCTCTGAACATATACAGAATGTACTTCCTTCCATCTTGGCTACTGCAACCCATGCCCACACACCGTTAAGGACAATGGATTTCTTTCAGGACAGTTGCCTTCTTTTTCTTCATCATAGCTGTACCAAACACGGGTTTCTTCAGAATGAAGGGACTTTATCAGGATTCAAACACAAGGTTTGGAGACCCGATTAACCAGAGGGTCTCCAAACCAACTATCCTCCTGTGGAGAGGTGAAATTGACAGAGCCCTTGGCACTGTCTTTTTAAACTATGTTTCCCGGCTAACATTGCATCTCCCTACACTTGAGCATCCCTGTGTAAGATGTCAGAATGCAGGCTGCTCCATGGTTTTTCTTCTGAAGTGTGTGCTTTTGGCAGGCTGTATTGTTTAGCAGCGCCTGTTGAGGAGTTTGCACAGGTGCAGAACTGTTGAACTTTTCTTTTAATCCCCCAACATATTTTCAACATTTTTAGTTTTTTCTGTAAGGCTGGAGTGACTCATAAGTTTATAGGGAAATGTTACTTGTGGCACCTGGCTACCTGAGTAGGCAAATGATGGTAAGGTTCATGTTTTCTATTTATAATTGAAAGTAATGAGAGGAAAATAATATTAAATCTAATTTTCCAAGATATTTTAAGAGAAAAACGACTTTTTTTTATTAATATTGCATTTTTATGAATAGAGATGGCAGCCAATGCAAACTAATGTTCAGTTCCAAGCTTATTGTATTTTTAGGAGGGAGCTGAGTTAATATCAAATGAATCATTGTGCTCTCATCTCCTTAAGTAATTAAAAAATGGGAAATAGGATTGCAAATAGAGTTCTGATGCCAGATCAGCAAATCTCTGTTAACCAAAAGATGATGGACTGAGACACAGCTACATATAATTTGCCTGTCAATGTAATTTTAGCAGCACAATAACACCAAAGTACATACATTTTAAATAAATCACAGTTTTTATGCAGCCACATTGACCTGTTTGAAAGAAAAGAATATATTATTTTACATATGTCAATCATCAATGGCGAAAAATCAATTTTACATATGACTGCCTCTGAAAAGAACAAGCATTGTGCATAATTTGTGGGGGGAAGCAAAGTCGTAATTTAGTCTGTGTTCGGCAGCTAGATAGAAATTGTGCCAAAGTATGCGCAAGCACATGGGGATGGTGGGAGAGTTACTTCTCATACATATTTTCAAATAAGAAATAAAAAGTCTTTTCTCTGCCAGACTAATCATTATTTAATTACTTAATTTAGTTTTCTTGAGATCCCCAAGCCTCAACATTCTGGAATCGGTTAGCTGGGCCCCAAATATATGATACATTTGTGTAACTGAGCCCTTAGCATTTAGAAGGAGGGGAAAGGCAGTTAGGAAGATAACTTACAGTGCAATCCTATGGAGAGTTACTCCAGTCTAAGCCCATTGAAGTCAATTGGAGTAACTCTCCATAGAATTGCACTGTTAGTTTATCTTAGGTTATCTGTATGACCACCACCATACAGCCCGGAAAGTCTACAACAACTTGTTGGAATATATGTGTGTTGCAAGGTCTGACATTCAGTCATTATGGGGTTAATGTGTTTACCTACCATGCTATTGTTTAGATTGACCTGGAAGAGTACCTGGCACAAAGCCAATAGCCTAGAAGCCCAGGAAACTGAAGGGAGTTTGTAAACTGTTATTGGTCAATAGGTCAGGTGATTTTCTCTATTCCTATCTATCTCTTTGTCTGTACTCGTGGTCAGCAAGATGTAGCATTAGGCTTTGTTATTTTGTAGCAATCCTATGCACCTTTTTCCTTTAGAAGTAAATGATTTTAAAAAGCAAACTGACGCTCTGACTATTGATTCAAGATCCGTTGCACCTCTGATTTTAAGCTATTTTAACCCTTTTTCCCAACACAACTAACATTCTCCAGCTGTGAAAGTCTTCAACAATAACTTAGTTTTGTCACTTTTTCCCATCTTCACTGTCATAATCATACTCTTCTCAAAATACTGCAGACTAGGATGACTCCTTCATCTTAACCTCTACAACAGCTGATATCGCCTTAAAAGTGCTAAAGCCGAAGGGGACCATTGCTAACTTATAATGTTTGGCAGTGTGCACAGAGATCATACAGAGGTCTTGGGGTCCTTTTGATTATTCAAAAGGATATAATAAAATTAAATGACCCCAAAAATGTACATATGCAACAGTACATCCATCGTTCTATTAGAAAATTTGCAATCATGCTATGTGTTTAACGATGAGAAGGAGCAGAAACACCAAAGTTAGTTGTTCTTTAATGCTTATCAGAAATGTTTGTATGCGACTCCACAGCACACCCTATGCATTTCTGATAATGAATACAGCTGCCTCCTGGTCAAATGTGGTACTGCTACAACTCCAAAATCAGATTTCTCTATGGAACAAAAGGAGTTTGATTTGAACTTGACTCTAAATTCCTACAAATAGAAAAAAGAAATAGATTGTTAAGCAACTAGATAAAGGGCAATTAAGAGAATTTCTCCTAGCAATTCTCCTAACACCAGTCTCCTGTAACTGTTGAATGTTCTCATTGTTCTTCTGAAAGACTCATACCACTGCTGACAGCTGGGTTGGGACCACAAGTGCACCCAGTTCCTCATCTACATGGAGATTTGTATATGGTATGTGCCTTAGAGGGATTAGAGTGAGCACTAGTAGAGTTCATTCATCAGCAGTCATCTGGAAAGCCTCCCAAACAGCCTCCTGGCAGGGGAACCATGTGATCATCTGCCCCCCCCCCATATGAGTTACCACCTGATTGAAAAGGCTTGTTCACCCTCTTTTTAACCACCCCTTTGTGTTTTACTGGCAGGGGCTGGTTGCAAGGCTGCTGTCTGGGGGTAGTGTCAACGGGAATTCTGCTGTTTTATTGATGTTTTTAAATGTAAATTAAGTTTTATTGTTGTAACCCATCCTGAGCCTGCTTGCAAGGTGGGCGGGCTGGTTGCCGCCTCCCGGTTTCCCCAGAAGTGATGTCATGCTGTCAACCAGTGGCCACACCCCATGTCCCTGCCCCCTTACCTGGTCCTGGCAACCCTATTTCTGACTTCTTTAATTAATTGGATAGAAGTCCAATTAATAAATAAAAATTCTGTACCTGTTGCTTGCCAGCAGGAGTCCAATGCCAGTCATTGTAGGTGACAGTTTATAATCAGGGTGAAGACTGGCACAGTCTATTATGCTAGGTAGAAACTAGGCTGTTGGCGCCCCTCCACCTTTGGTTGCCTTGGGCCGCAGGGTCCCTGGTAAGAATTCGAATTGCCTATAAAATGGGGATATTTTCCTGTCTGCCTGAAAGTTGGGAAGGAGAATCTCTTGCTTGAGACATTCAGTTCCCTAACAATTTCATTCTACTTAGGAGAGTATGGAAGTCAGGTGGGAAAGTTACACTCAAAAATGTGTTTCCCATTGAAACTATGGCTACCAGATCGATTCCTAATACAACCAGCTTTCATTCCAATATTACAGAATTAATGTTTTTGTTTTTTACAGGGATGGAGCTGTGGCTCAATAGCAGAGCATCTGCTTTGTGTGTAGAAAAATTCCAGGTTCTATTCCTGGCATATCTGGTTAAAAAGGATCAGCAAGTGCCTCTTTACATGTTATAAAAAGAATGAACGTTTTATGATACCAGATTGATGCTTTTTATGCTACCAGTTTTAATTGCTTTAATTTTATACTGTCCATATTTAATTGTTATACTGTACACTGTATTTCACTTTAATCTGGATGTGATCCTCTCTGAGCCTGCGTGTGGGGAAAGCGGACTATAAATTGAACAAATAATAAAAAAAAATAGAGCCAGTCTTCAAAATGTCTCAGAGTATGTGAAAGATCGAAGCTTTAATTTCATCACAAAGGAGAAATGTTGAAAATTCCAAGGGCAGTTTTGTTTTTTGAAGTGTTCCATTACCGAAATATTATATTCCTTCAGATTTACTATCAAGTTGAGAAGTGAAACAAATGCAAGACATTATTGCATTTATATAGCTTTTTATTTAAAATCAGGTCTGTTGTTTACATAGTTTACCACCATGAACTTCTAATGTGCACGCTGGAACGTATTCTGAGCTCCTCAAGGGCGAATAAACTGATTTTTCGTGCAGCTGTTATAAAAGCTGGCATAAAAGGTATACAAGCTTTTCTAAATAGGAACATAATTAATGTGGTAGGTTAATGAAGCACAACTGACAAAGCTCTTGAGTGATTCAAGGGCATCATAGATTTATGTGCGCTATTTTTACGAAACATTAATACAAGCTGTCTAGAAAGGGCGCAACAATAAATGTATGCAGTATTAACTGACATATTAAACACTTGTGCTCAAAGAGAAGTGTGCTGTGAGTTCCTCCAGTCTTTTAAATGAATGGGGAGACCCTGAGAAGATTGAAGGCTCTGCAAGAACAGAAAATCCCTGGGTTTCGGTGGCATCCTCCATGCCTTACATTCTCATCAGACAAACCATGGGGCCATATGCAGCAAGATCCAGTGGAAGCAAACACTGCATTCCTCAGCAGAGTTACCCCTTTCTAAGCCTGTTGACGTCAATGGATTGAAAGACTGTGATACTACTTAAGATTGCACTATAAATCACCCACATCTCTTTGAAAACCCCACGACTGGTTAAAATGTTGTCCTTCCAACCCCACACTTCAGCTCCATGTAGGAGGTGAGGGACTACCTTGCTCTTAATTTCAGTGCTGGATCTATCAGTCGACCCCCCCTTTGTATAAAAGAAATGTATGATTGACCCTACAATCCTCGATGCTGAGGATTTAACCGATGCAAGATGTATCTTCCAATTCAGAGTCTCTTTAAAGGTTACCCCTAGATATTTAAAGGAGCTGCATTGTTGGATTGGGTTGCCAAGGATGCTCCAGCAGGAGATTTTTGGCTTTCTCCTGAAAACCATTACTTTTGTCTTTGTGTAGTTGACATTGAGAGCTTCTTCGTTACAATAATGGCCTAACTGATCTAAGAGTCTCCTCAAGCCAATCTTGGTCAGGGAGGTTAGGACCATGTCATCTGCGTAAAGGAGAACTGAAATCTTCTGTTGTCCCAGAGAAGGCAGCATAAATTGGGTGTCAGAACTGTGGCTAGATAATGTCCTTACTCCAGACTACCTTCTGCAATCAGACAAAAGCCCGTTGTTTTCAAAAGTTTACTGAAGAAAGAAAGCATTATAGTCCACGAGCCTGAATACAATATTCAGGATGGTACATGTGAATTGTTACCAATGACAGGCAAAGCATAAGGTACAAAGTAACAGATCTCAGCAGGTCCAACCTCCCCCCATAGTTCTCAAAACAATCCCTTTGAAGCTTGGAAAGCGAAAGTCCTTCGAGGCTGGAACAGCGGTAGCCAAAACATTCCTCTTCTGGAGATAGCTGCGTGGGAACGTCCTGGCACCTGGGAAGAAAGCACTCATGATACTGAAAGGATTAAAATGGAGTCTCTTTGGTAATAGTATACCTGAACATAGCATAGCATATTCTGAACATGACATTGGGGACCTGACAGAGTCTCATTGATATCATTGATGTACAGGTTAAATAGTAAAGGGGCCAGCACACAACCCTGTTTCACGCCTTTATTAATAGGGATACAGACAGCTCTTTTGGCAGGGCGTTATTCTCATGGCCCTATGGAACATCGCACCTGCATTTCTGGATTACCTTCAGTGGAGAACCTTTCCCATGACCTACTTTATTGTCCATTATATAGTGTACCCAGAGCTAAATTTTTGGCCAGAATCCTATCAGTGACAAACACATACTCTGAAATCGAGAAGATTGTGTTTTTGTTATCTGACACTGATAATCATGTGACCTATAGAGTCTCTCAGTTTGCACTCGCAGCCAAAAAGATAAGATCTAAGGTGGTACTGAATTAGACTGTGTCATGACTCCTGGGATAGTTTGGCATTCTGTATTGTTTTAATTAATTTTAGTAACCTATACAAACTGTGATAATGGCTTTAATTTTTTATTAGTCGATGTTTGGTGAATTGTGATGGCCTATGGCTATAGACAATGAACTCTTTTGATTGAATTGATTGATTGAAAACCCAGAGATTAGGATTTTCCTTTCTTTTAGACAAAGATTGTATATACATTAGCTATCAATTCAGGAAATGCTAGATTTAGGAACAACAAACTAACAAGATTTTTTTTCATTGGTAACCACTAAAAGAATTCCATCAAACAATCAAATGTATGATTTTTCCATTGAAAGCAAAACTATATTCAGAATACTTTTTTGTAAACCTAAAAACATCATTATAAAGCAGAACTCTCTTTTCTTTTTAAAAAAATCATGTCCTGCATAATGAAGAAAACACTGTTGACATTATTATTCCACACATTAAATACCAATTAGCACTGATATTAAAATGTTGAAACTGTAATCTGCCACACATTTTATGTTCTGCATTTATTTGCATCTCATACATATGCTGCTAATATTCAGTTTAGGTTGAGTAAATTAGACTCTAGAGCATTATATTTAAAATTCCAGCTCATGCACTGTGTCAGGTCTGCAAACAAGTACTTTGGTAATAAGAGGATAGATTGGAGAAACCTTCATATAGATCCTTGAGGACTCAACGATCCCTATCGCAATTGTAATCCAATGACCACTGCATATGTTATGCAGTGGTAGTCTGCTATCAGGAACACACTTAAGAGGAACCTGTGATTAGTTGTGATTCCTGGGTAAGTCGGCTTGTATGTTACAACTATTTGTATTCAGATTTCTGTTTTTTAGTGGAACACATAAAATAGGTTTATGTAGACTTCTCTTGCCATCTGTTATGACTGAATGCAACACAGACACCAAGTTTATTGCTAACCTCTATCTTGCAAAAAATCTCATTCCATTATGCTTTGTCTCTACTGTCAGAGAGAACCAGGATATGACCAGAAAAGAGAAGGCTGGGGATTCTGGAGAAGTAGGGTCAGGTCTCTGGGAGGAAAAAGAGTAAACCAGGACAGGAGAATAGGCTGCTCCAGGGCTCATTTCAAGGGGGAACACGCAGGAACACAGTTCCGGCAGTTCCCCAAACAGTTCACATGTCAAGTGGCTCCACCCACCTGACTCTCAGCCATTTTGGGCCTGTTTTGTCCTGGATTGGGGCTGAAACGGCCCAGATCAGGCCTCTTGATAGGTGGTGGATCACTCTCCTGCTCAGCAGTGGCCTGATCCTGACCATTTTGGCCCCCTTTTTGGCCATTTTCAGCCCCTTTTTGCCATTTTGGGCCCAATTTTGGCCTTGAATGGCCAGGATTGGGTCCAAAACAGCCAGGATAGGTGATGTCAGGGGGTGTGGCATACACAAATCAGTTATGCTAATAACACACTTCTGGTGATGACAAAGGGCGTAGCATATGCTGATGAGTTATGCTGATGAGTTATGCTAATGAGTTCCTCCAACTCTTTTTCTACGAAATGACCCCTGGAGAGATTTTTCACCTTTGCCCCTTGGCAAGCTCCTCAAGTATGCAGGAGAAAGAACTGGAAGAAAAAGGAGATGTAATTCAGGTCTTCCTCCCAGCTTCAGCCACCAGAGAGCAGAGTGATAAACCACATCACCAGATGTGGACTTAGTTCAGAATATCAGCAGATGCTGCCCGTAGAGAATTCTTATCCCTTGGTTCATTCAGCACATTGAAAGACCTAGGAATGAAATTAATTAATAGCTCCTGATTAATTCTGAATGTTCCAGTAGCCATTATGACAGTCTGTAAGTAAAACATTTACCTTTAAAGTAGGAGCAAAGAGCAAAAAAGTTTAAATGTGGGGTCCCTTCAGACTTATATCCCAAAAGTAAGCCATGGGATTATCTATTTCTTACATTTTTTCCTGAACTTGTCCCAAGGAACTCTGGACAGTGTTCATGGCTCTTCCCGTCTTCATTTTACCCTCACAAAAAAACTATAAACTAGATTTGGATAGGATAGAGTGATTGGTTTAAAGTGTGATGTAAACATGCAATATTTATTCTGAGGTAGGAAATTCATCCAACTTCACAGGCTTTGTACAGAACAAATGTTTAAGTTGTTTTTTCTTCCCATAGATACAAATATTTTCCTCAGTGACCCTTTCATTTCAAGCGAACGAATTGTACAGTTTAAATAGAGTCTGCATTTCTCACTATGGCCTTACCAGCACTCATGCAATTTGTGTCTACTTTAAGATTGATTTTTACCATCACTGTCAGACTTTGTATGAATTTGAGAGCATAATTTGGAGAGCTGGGTTGTAGAAACTACTCAGGGTAATAGCTGTCTCCATTAAACATAAATTACCTGTGCATAATAAGGGAAAAAAAGAAAAGGACAGGAAAAGAAGTACCTGATCATTATAAAGATGAAGTAATTCCTTGTGAGATTTTCATGCCCAGAAACAGGGCTTTAGGCAATGACATATGCAAAAACCAGACAGGATTGACTAAAATATGCACAAGGTGTTTAGTAGGGATGTGCACTTCAGGTTTCCAACTGGGGTTTTTAACCCGAATCGGGCCTAATTCAGAAAGATTCAGGATTCCCAAATCGGTCCCAGCATTGCTGAGCTGATTCGGAAATCCCGAAGCAAAGCTTTCTGAAGCGATTTGTATGGGGGCAAGGCTGGGAGTCCTTGCCCCCACCTTTTGCCCCTGGCCCCCACTTACCTGGCAGAGGGGAGAAAGGAGGGACAAGGCAAGCTGCGAGCTACTGGAGCACACAGTAAAATGATGTGTATGCTCTGAAAGACCCAATAATGCATATCTGGTTAAAAACCAAAATAAACAGGATCTCAGAGGGGCCAAATTGGCCCCACATATAGTGAAAATCTTATATTTGGGGCTGATTTTGCCCCACTGAGACCCCATCACTTCAATTTTTAAACCAGAAGTGACATCTTCAGGGGCATCCAGAGATCATATAAGGAAGAGGTATCTACTCTTAGAATGGATGTGTGACAGATTGCACATATTTTAAAGCCTGGAAGTGCTGTACACACAACTGCAGGGCTATCAATGGTTAATCCCTCACAACATCAGAGAGCTTTGAGTGACAGGCTACTCCAAGGCACCTGATTGGGTAGCCTGACCTGGAAAGAGAAAGGTCTGTTTTCAGTCCTAGCAGAGAAAGATCAAAGTGTGAAGGGTTGGGAGATGGAGTCTTAATGGGAAGCACTTTTAATACCCACAGGAGAACTGGGGAAAAGTTGGAAAGGAGGTTTGGAAAGTAGGTGCAGACTCCCAAACAGGTCAAACAAGGGGGATAGATCTTCTAAGGAGAGGAGATTTTCCCTACTTGGGAAACAGGGAGATAGCTCTGGAGTAGAGATGGGCACGAATTGAAATACGAACCGAAGTTTGTGATAAACTGCTCCGGTTCGTGGTTTGCGAACTGGCGGTTCATCAGAGCCCATTTCTGATGAACCACCACAAACTTTAGGCTGGTTCATTTGGTTTATTTTTTGGTTCGTCACTGCAGACAGCATGGTGCCGATCAATCAATTTCCTAGGCAATAGGGGATGGAATTCCTGCAGACCTTCTGCTGACTCCGAAGTGGCCTTCTGCTGGCCTGGAAGTGACCTTCTGCTGACCCGGAAGTGACGATTTGCTGACCTGGATGTGACATTTTCACGAACCAAACGAACTGGTTCATGAACTGGGGCAGGTTCGTGAAAGTTCGTGGTTCGTGAAATGTGATGAACCACGAACTGCACAGGTTTTTTTCCCTCCTGGTTTGTGCCCATCTCTACTCGGAGAGCGAAGAGATCCCTGATTGCGTGTGGTTGGAAACTGACTGTGGAGACCTTTGGATTCAGTTAACAACTGAAGGAAAGCATTGATGTGTGCAGAGAAGGGGATTGGGATGCTAGAAAGTGGGTACCAGCATTCCTAACTTAGGGCCAAGCTACACATGACGAATGACACTTGAACGGCAAGTGGATTGAGTGGAGGGCAAGTGAACAGGGAGAAATACACTTGCTGTTCAAGTGTCATTCGTCATGTGTAGCTTGGCCCTGAAGAAGAGAAAGAGCATACTAAAAGAGAGTATACTTGGGGATAAACAAGCGAACTAAAGCCTCAAAACAGAAGCCTTTAAGTATGTGTGAAAGAGCAGAAGAACTGAAGTCTGTGCATGTTCTGGTTTTACTTCAGATTTATATGTATGTTGAATTACCTCAGAAATTTTCAACCCCTGATTCACTTGAACTTTCCCCTCTAAAGTAAATAAACTAGTTAGTTATTGTTGGAATTTTAAAAACACTGTTGGTGCCTTAAGGACAGGGGAGCATCAGGATGCTTAAATACCCTTTCTCCCAATTTACTTTCGCGAGGTTTGTAGATAGTATTACTCCGTTGATCCTCAATGGGGAAAGGCTGTTTATAACCTTTATTTTTGTGCCTCACCTGTGGATAGAAAGACAATATCAACAAGTGAGAAAACAAAACAAAAAACCATGCACTCATACAGACATAATAGAGGGCTGAATTGGAGACCCCTTAGCCCTTTTAGAAAAATCTGGAACATGCAGAGCTATTTGCAACAATTTGTCTAAGAGGATTTTTGATTCTTCTATTTCGATCGTTAAATAACATTCCATATGCTAAGGAAGCATAGTGTTCATTGGTTTGCAGCTAGGAAATAACCCCTGCTGAGCCAGATGTAGATAAAACAACATCGTTCAATTCATTCGCCAAATGTAAATTGCAATTACAGTCTATTAAAAATAAAAGCCCATTAGGTTAAATACAGGCTTGCAACGGACGTTAATTGAACTCCTATCTAAGCCCCCTCCCCCAGTGAATCTGAAGATAAATGTCCTAAAATCACTGCTGGAACAATTTAAAGCAGCTCTTTCTTTCTCTTTTACAATGTGTGTGTTGGTGGGGAAAGAATGAGGCTCAGACAACGGATTCTACAATGGAACAAAAGACACTGATTTAAATTTCAGCATTGTGAAAACTGTTTTTTTTTCAGAGTGAAGACACAGAAATGGAAAAAAATGCTTGAAATAATTCAGCAATTACCTATATGTGTAGCACTTTGCAATTCACAAGAATGATGACCTTGAGAAAAGCAGAGTCTGCTTCAGAAAAACCTTTGAAATGTACACAGCACACAAAATAACAGGAGGACAAAAATGTGCACTGGAAATGTTTTGGGCAGTGAATTTTAAAACAAACATGGAAGATACCTCTTTTTAAGACATGTTGTTATAACAATTGAAAGACCAATCTATGTTATATTCTACTTACCCTGTATCTTATACTCTTCTCACTTTTGCATCCTGCATGTTGTTTGCACTGCAGTTCTGTATTTATTTTAATTTCTTTTTCAAATGCAGTCCCTGAGGTTGCGATTGTGATGGAGATACTGGGGGGAGGACAGAAGACCCCTTGCTCATGACAATTTCCTGAAGAAGTAAATCCACAGGGCTTTCATTGGGGGGAAAATACGTGACCTTCCTGAGTTGTTTTTTCCTCAAAACAGACTTTCAGGGGAGTGACATATAGACAGAGAATAAACTAGAGAACAACACAAAGATTGAAAGATCCAGCATGGTTGGCAGAACCATTAGCCCCCTTCTTCACAAAAATTAACCAAACTGGAGTGATTCCTGAAAACTGGAAATTGGCATGAATTACTCCTATTTATAATTTTGTCAGCAGCGTTTGACATAGTCGATTACGATCTTCTGACTCACCGCCTCACCGATGTGGGGATACGAGGGACTGCCTTACAGTGGCTTGTCTCTTTTCTCCACAGTCGGGGACAGAGGGTGGCGCTTGGGGAGAAATTGTCCCGCAGGGGCAACGCTCTCCCCTTTACTGTTTAACATCTATATGCGCCCCCTTGCCCAGTTGGTGCGAAGTTTCGGGCTTGGGTGTCATCAATATGCAATATGTATCTGATGATGGACGGATGGCCTAGCTCAGTCCCAGACGTCCTGGAACGTGTTTGCAGCCGTGACTAATTGGTTGAACAGAGTCGACTGAAACTGAACCCAACAAAGATGGAGGTCCTGTACTTGAGCCATGGAGGACTGGATTCTGGACTCCGGCTCCCTGCCCTCAATGGGGCACAGCTTGTGCCAGTTCCGAGGGTTAAGAGCCAGGGGGTGATCCTATATGCCTCCCTGAAAATGAAGGCACAGGTCACAGTGGTTGTCAGGTCTTCTTTTTTCCACCTGCGGCAGACCAGGCGATTTGTCCCTTACCTGTCTACCTGTGACTTAACTACAGTGATCCAGGCAACGGTCATCTCTAGGTTAGATTACTGTAATTCACTCTACACGGGCCTACCCTTGAGCCTGACCCGAAGATTACAGCTGGTGCAGAATGCAGCAGCGCGCATCATTATGAAAGCACCAAATAGGGCACATGTTACACCAATATTGCGTGAGCTGCATTGGTTGCCAGTGGAGTATCAGATCAGGTTCAAGGTCTTGGTATTGACCTATAAGGCCCTGTGCAGACTGGGGCCAGCGTATCTGAGGGACCCTCTCTCCCCATATATTCCCCAGAAGACGCTCCGATTGGGAGAAAAGCAATTGTTATCAGTCCCTGGCTCCAGGGAGGCCTGCCTGGCCTCCACTAGAGCCAGAACTTTCTCAGTCCTGACTCCTACCTGGTGGAACACTCTGTCTACCAAGACCAGGGCCGGGCAGGATCTACTATCTTTCCACTGGGCCTGTAAGACAGAATTGTTCCGCCAGGCTTATGGCTGAGGCTGGGCCTCTGCTGGCTGGAGGATACAACATCTACCCCCCTCCTTGTGAAAGCTGCCCACCACAGTTTTTAAGCTGCTGCTATACTCAGCTGTACTGTTCTATTATTTGTTATTAATTGTTTTGCCGCCATCAGGAAAAAGAGTGCTGCTATTTTTGTAGGATATTTTTTGTATGATGTTTTAAATGTTTTAATATGGAAAGTTTTAAATGTTCTTAATGTTGTTATCCACCCTGAGCCTGCTCGCGGGTAGGGCAGAATACAAATATGATATAAATAAATAAATAAATAAATAAATAAATAAATAAATAAATAAATAAATAAATAAATGAACGAACAAACGAATGAATAAATAAATAAGAAGGGGACAAGACTGGATCCCTGCAATTACAGGCCAATCAATTTACTTCCTGTATTGAACAAAATTTATGCAGCCTTCTTAGCAATTAAGTTAAAAGACTGGATGGAGGAACATAATATAATTCGGCAAGAACAGTTTGGCTTTCGGAAAGGCTGCAATTGCACACAACACTGTGGGATTTTATCAACCCTTGTTAGTAAATATATTAAAACCAGTGGAGAATCTATACACACAGCCTTTGTAGATCTCCGATCAGCGTTTG
Source organism: Eublepharis macularius (assembly GCF_028583425.1). Lineage (NCBI taxonomy): Eukaryota > Metazoa > Chordata > Lepidosauria > Squamata > Eublepharidae > Eublepharis > Eublepharis macularius. Next base: position 79,177,060 of record NC_072799.1, read on the forward strand.
TCTCGGTACCGCACACAGGGTTATGGGAAAAGTTAAACTCTACCACTATTCCTAAGTGGCTATTGGTCCTGATTAAGAATGTATATACTGGGGATGTTCTCCAGCTGAAAATCCCCAATATGAACACATCACCGAGATTAATAATAATCGAAAAAGGTGTATGACAAGGGTGTGTTTTAGCTCCACATTTAAGTTGTACATAAATAATTTCTCTCCAAATTTGCAAAATAATACATACCTTCTTTAACAAATCAACCACTGTCAATGCTTCTATATACCAATGACTTAGTTCTTCTTAGTCGAACTCCAATTGGCCTGAAGAAACTTGTAAATGATTTTTGTACTTTCTGTGCCCAAGAGTCGCTGACAATAAATTTTGCCAAAACAAACATCTTGAGATTCTCTAAGTCAAGATGCTTGAAGGAACTTCCCTAGCATATTTTTGGAGAAACCATCAAAGAAGTTAGACAGTTCAAATATCTTGGTGTGTTGTTTAATTATGATTTGACCTGGAACTCCCACATAAAATCCATCATAGGGAAGACCCAAATTCCATTGACTATTCTTAAGACATTTTTTTACACCAAAGGAGGTCAAATTATCCCGCTCTTGTTAATGTTATATAAATCTATTATTCTTTTTAAATTGCTCTACGCTACCCCAATTTGGGTCAACAGACTGCTGGACCCACTTGATAAGCTCCAGCAAACTTTTTTTCATAAAAGTCTTTCTCTTCCTCCTAGTGTACCTTCAGCTGTGGTGCGGCTTGAATTTGGACTCCCTCAGATTTCAACATTAGCATGGTACCATGCCATTAAATTCAGATTGTCACTTGGTTAATCTAACACTTTAACATCTCTACTGCAACTGGTAATAGCCGATTCTTGGTTCAAAAATTGGGTTAGTTCAATCAACTCAAAGCTTGCAATATTAAACCACAGCTTGATTCATAGGATTTCTTTAAAAAATCCTTGTAAGATGTAAGCAATCAATTATTTAAAAAATATTGGGCTATATTAAAATCCAGAGCTGACTGGAAATGCTCCTCAATTTATTTTTATTTATCCTATCAGAAAATGTTTGAACGGGCTAAATATTTTTTTCTACTTAACAGTTCCAAAATAGCAGCATTATTTATGTTACTCAGATGCAATGCATTACTTTCCGCTGAGATGAAGAGCCGTTTTAGTAAAATCCCCCTTGAAAAGCGCTATTGTATCCATTGTACGGATCAAGTTGATTCAACCGCCCATATCCTTTTTAACTGCCCCCGTTACTTTTGCAACCAATATATTACTCCCTGGACTGACCATCTACAGAATATTTCTGAACAACAGAAATTAAAGATCTTGCTTTCAGGCAAGATAAGAAAATGCTCATGTGACCTAGCCATATTTATCCATCGAGTCATAAAGTATCTATAAAATACTTGGTGTATGGCTTGTGGGTTGTTAATTTACAGGGAAAGGAATGTTATAGGGTTGCTACCCTATTTGAGATAGTTAAAAACCCATTGGTTTCAATTGTCTTAGACTGCAGTAACTCTGTTTAGGATTACACTGTAAGTTCATTAAGAAATACATTCTGTTTCCGTTTGGAATCCTGGGCTTCCAAGCAAACTATGTACCATTATTAGTTTTTCCTGCGTGGGGCACTGCTGGCTTGAATCTAATCTGTTTTTGTTTTGTTTTGTTTTTTTCGTTACCATGTGCTTCAGCTCTGTTATTTGCAATGAGAGCTTCCAGACACGTTAGAGCAGTGGTTTTTGCATTTAACAGCACCAAATTCACTAAACACAGTCCTCTAAACCATCGAGCCACCGAGCTTTTTCTCAGTTACACTACATATATACACAATAAACTTAACCTTGAAGAAGTCAAGTGAACACTCTGGCAGGACACTGGTTGACACAGGGGTAGTGGGGTGGAAGTGGCAGCATTAAAAACAATCCTGCTTTACATTCACTTTTTTCTTATTCTATAGCACCGTCAAATTATTACTTTTGTATCCTACTCTGCCTTTTGGTACCATATTTCCTTGTACTTTTCAGTTCTATTCCCACGATGAGGGCCAAATCCTTCCTTTCGATGACTCACATTAATTGCTGTCAATCTCCATTGTTAAGTGCAGGCAGGCAGGCACACCCTGCCTAAACAAACCTAAGTCTTTCTCATAAGTTTGGTGTAGTAGTTAAGAGCAGGGATACTCTAATCTAGAGAACTGGGTTTTATTCCTCACTCCTCCACTTGAAGCCAGCTGGGTGACTGTGTCAGTCACAGCTCTTCCAGAGCTCTCTCAGCCCCACTCACCTCATACAGTGATTGTTGTGAGGATAATAATAATATACTTTGTAAACTTCTGTGAGTAGGCGTTAAGTTTTCCTGAAGGGTGATATATAAATCAAATGTTGTCGGTGTTGTTTCCTTTTGCTATATTGTTTTTGAAAGGGCAGGGTAGGTAAATGGCTCACAGATGGCTTGACTTAAGCTTGATGTGCAGAATTTGTTTCTAAATAATGTTTTGGTGGATGCTGGATGTGGAGAAGCAATTCTAAACAGGTCTATTCAGATGTAAGGTCCATGTTATAAAATAGTGCTTACTCCAGGGAAGTGTCTTAAGAATTGCATCCAATGATTAAAGTCTGCAAATTCCCTCTTTTAAACATTTCCAGAAGCTCATATGAAGGTAGTGGTCTCACCTTGTGTTCAGGGATTTCCTCCTACACCTTGCAAGGACCCAGTTGGCAGTGACACAATGTCATTACCCAGGTAACAGTGGGGAATAAAAGATACACTAATACACATTGCGCAAGTTCCCCCTTTCTGCCATCAGAGTTAATTAATAACAAAATGGCTCTGTCCACTTGGAATCCAATTGGTGAATGCCATTAAGGAGAAGAAGTTGCTGCCATGCAGACCCAGTGCCTGCCTACCTGATGCTACTGCCTCTGTTGCAAGATAAGCACTGAAATGAAACACACAAAATTTTTGGTGGGAGGGAGTCATTATAATTTGGTTTCCTGGATTTAGTTCACCATTCTGGAACCTTCTATAACTAAATGAAACCTCAATTTGCAGGTCCAGCTCAAAGATTTGGGTAGGCAACAAATACACACAACTCATTGTGTGGAGAAAAACAGGCCACAACTTTATTTGTTACAGTGAAAGGAGCATTGGCTCTGTGTAGGGCAAGGATCCTTGCATCAGCTGACCCGCCTGCCAGTTGATAACCCCCTCAAACCTTCAGCCTGTTTGCTGAAAGGGGAACCGCAGGATGACAATTGGTGGGATCTACACTGGGGCAGTAGCCTCTTCATGGTTCCCCCGTCACCTGGAAGCAGGCATGCTCTGGCAGCCCCCAAGCTGGGCTTTCCACTGCTATGCCTCATTCCTTATTGGGATCCCCATCTATGGGGAAACTGGGCATGCTCGCCCTACGAAAGGAAGAGGTGGATGGGAAGGATCGGTGTTCGGAACCCAACTGCTGAACTCCTGCCTGACTGGCCCCTTTAAATGCAGGGAAGGAGAACTTGAGAGAAACTTCGCCTCTCAGGTGCAGAGACTGAGCCTGCCCTCCCTTGCCCAGCCGGCTGTCTTGTTACCGGAACTGGTCTCTTTGCAATAAAATGATTTGTGGGGGAATTAGCAAGCAAGGAGAATATCTATGCAAGAGGCCGGTAACCACAGGGATCTATCACCAACTTCTACGGAGTCCCTTCCCAAAATAGCAACTGAGGCTGGTTCTTAGAGTCAAACAATAACTTTTATTAAGAACAAAATGGCAAGCACATACACTTGCAATTCTGGGGGGTAAAATAATTATACACACACACACAGAGTCCTAGGAAGCTTAGCCAGAAATTGGGAATAGAGAGATGGAGTAACTGTATCTACCTATCCTGAAGAGGGGGTCCAGTCTGTGGAGGGAGAGCTTCAAATGTCCAGCATCCTTGGCCAAGGGAGCTTTAGGGAAATGACCCTAAGGGAGCAGCCAGGAAGTATGCATGATTTGAATGAGGCCAGGGCTCTACCTTTATAGGTAAAATGTGCCCTGAGGTGGAAGAGCCCACCTAGCCGTTAGAACAAAGGCTCCAATGGTCAGTTTCTGGGTTTCACAAAGGGGTTGATCATCTTGTTCAGTAGCTGCCAGGGTGTGTGAAACCAAATGCAAAACATGTCCTAGTGCTGCACAAAAGGGATATTTTGTTAGTGAATTCCACCGGAGCTAAGTTGATGGATTTAGGTGGGGACTGTACTTTCCCAGGAACAACTTACGAATGTCATTTGATTAGCTCCTCAATCAAGGACAGGAGATCTCATCACGGAAGAAGAAAAAGGAATGTGTTAAGCGGGGATGACTCTGTGACACCTTTGTTGCACTGGACTCCTATGGGGCTGGAGGGACTGCAAATCCAATCACCTCTTAATCACTCTGCATTCCTGTGCGGCATTCCATGCATGCCGTGTTCTCCTGGACTCAGCAACCATTGGAGGCTCTCTGGTGGCAATACAACAGCCATCTTAAGTCCAGAGGCCTAATGATATTTTTGATATCACAAGCAGCCGTAGTAAAATGGCTATTAAAATGGTGGAGGAAGGGCCGACCACTTATAATCTCTCATTGGCCAGCTGGGCTTTTGAAGAACACGGCTCCCTGCACTGCTGTGGGAGCCGTGACTGAGGTGCTGGCCGGGCTAGCCTTTCCCTCCTTGCTGTGTGGCCTGCAATCTCTGGCCGCGGTAAGTTCAGGGCTGGGGGCTTCTGGGTATATTTCTGGCTTGTTGGTTTAATTTTGCACACCCTTACTACATCTGTCTCCATATAAATAAAAACTATTTCTGAAGAAAAAACTATTTCTGAAGAAAAAACATCAGAATCAAGGCTGACAGGTTGTAAGAGAGAGGAGGTAACAGCAGCAGCACCACCACCACCAACATTCGATTTATATACCGTCCTTCAGGACAACTTAACACCCACTCAGAGTGGTTTACAAAGTATGGTATTATTATCCCCATAACAATCACCCTGTGAGATGGGTTAGGGCTGAGAGATCCCTGAGAGAGCTGTGACTGACCCAAGGTCATCCAGCTGGCTTCATGTGGAGGAGTGGAGAATCCAGATTAGAGTCCTGATGCTCTTAACCACTACACCAAACTGGCTCTCTAACTCTTGCTCTTTCCCCTGCTATCCACTCCACATAGGGGCAAGATTATGTATAAAGTCTGTGATTCAACATCTGCCTTCCCATAAACACAAGTCTACAGTGTAGTGAGGAATTATTATATTATTATTATTATAATTATTATTATTATAATGAATTATTGCTGTTTTTTTTAAATCAAGAAACCACACTTCTAAAATTCTACATAGTGTGTTCCCATATTGGACTGATGTTGCAAAAAGTCACAACTGGATCTTCCCATATGTGTTGGGGGAATAGATATTGAGTTAATCATCATTGGCTTTGATCTATGAACCTTGTGAAACTAGTTCTGTGGCTTTAGTTATAAATTGTTCTATATATCCAAATCTCTGCTTATAATAGAATTTGGATATATTCTGAAATCAATTCAGAGTTGCAGGGCTGATTTATTTCAGCTATGATGACAACAGGAAAGGAAATACTTTGCTTACTATATTGCACTAAATATATTGGGCAAAATCAGAGTATGCTAATAGTCATTGCTTACTGAACAAGTTGCTAAGTTTTGGGTGCAGTAATTGCCCCCCACCCAGTGACAAATACATCACACTGATAATATAATATTAATCTTTACCAAACTTTGCAACCACATAGCCTATTTACCTTAAAAGAAGACTATGTTTTTCCCCCCGAGTGCTGTCAAGAAAGGTAAGAGGTTGTCTTAAATTTGCATACAAGTTATATGTAGGTACACTAATAACAAACCTTTTGTGTATAAAGGTTTTAGTGTATGTGAAGGGTCATCTTTTATTCAAGATTGTCTTCTTTTTGAGTGAATATGGGTATATGTATTGCGTAATTGGCTTTTACCAAACTGACCATAGATTTGGAATATGAGCAAAACTCCATTCTTTTATATTACTCTCTCTCTCTCTCTCTCTCTCTCTCTCTCACACACACACACACACACACACACACACACACACACACACAATAACTAAGAAAACAATCCTAAGCAGATCTACTCAGAATCCTACTTGGGGCTATTTAATGGGTTTACTTCCAGGAAAGTGTTGAAATCAATGAACTTAGACTGGAGCAATTCTGCATAGGATTGCACAGCAATAGTAAGAGGACACAAGTCAACGCGTTAAGTAGAAGACTCTCTTTTTTCTCTAATAGTATCTTGCTGATTTTGTTCCATCCAAGAAAAACACATTTTTTTCAAAGTGTTTTTCCCCTCAAAAAGGCATGTTTCATATCAGACTTCTGATGTTACTTGAAATTGTTATCTTACTTGCTACAATACAGTATAAGCTATTGGGGAAATAGTTCCTATCTGCAAGGCTGTTTTCATGTCTCAAAAAATGAGTCTGACATGTACTGCAATTGTTTCATATACTTTAGAGCAACGTGGAGACTTTTCTAAAGTATATTTAGATATGAGAGATATGGGCCACAGCACCATTCATTAACGAGACCATTTGTCATAGTAAAGACAAGTGTGGTGGGATCTGAATCAGTAAGCTTGGGTTTGATATCTTTGTTCTCCCAGGAAACTGATTTTGGGGCAAACTACTACTCTGGGACAGCTGTTTTTGCAAACAAAGGCATCAAAATCACACAGAAAGCACAATCTTCCCTCTAAACCATTGACCCACTGAGTTTGTGTTTATGGACCCCGAGGAATGGAGAAGGTGCATGTCCAGGCAAGTATTGGGCAGCTGCAGACTCATGCACACACTGTTCTTTTTGCATCCTCCCCAAACCTGTTGATCAATTTGTTTCTTCTCAAGCACATGAAAATTCACACAACGATGGACTCCAAAGAAGATACGTGGTGGGAGTGGCCAGGTACACACAATAGTGGGGAACTACCTCCACCTGGACAGCATGCAAGCAGGAGAGTGCTCAGTTGAGGAGAGCTGCAGTAGCGCAGTGGTTAAGTGGTTTGGCTGCGAATCAGCACTCTACTGGTTCAAATCCCACTACTGCCATGAGCTCAGTAGGTGGCCTTGGGTAAGCCATGCCTCTCAGCCCAGCACCCCAGCTGCATTGTGTGGATAATAATAACACTAACTTGTTCACCACTTTGGGTGGGGCGCTAATCTGTCTAGAAGTGCAGTTGTTGTTGTTGTTGTTGCCAACCGGTCCAGCACAGCACAGAGAAATTAAAATAAATAAATCCTGCTTTAGTGACAAAGTCAATAAGTTTTATCTTTGAGTCCTGCTGTTATGCCATGTTTCCCCAGGCCTTGTGGTTTCATTTCCATGATGAAGTATGAATCCTCCTCACCCTGTCCTGCTTTGCAGCAGCTTGGGACTCCCTGCTTAAACCCACTGGCTGCTGGCCTGTCCTTGCACTGTGTGTAAAAGTGCAGAGAAAGGGGAAGCTAGATGTTGGTCTTTCCTTCACAGGAATATCATTGGATATAACCGGAGCCACAAATGCCAATAGACTTACAATGGCTCCATTGAAATACAGTACACTACCAAAAATATCAACGGAAACGTGGAATGGAGTTAGAGAATTGTGCTTTTAGGCTGGAATGATGACCCCATAAAAACTGCTATGGGCCGGAATAGTGATGCCTAGGAGAGTTATCCCACTGCAATGGCTGCCAGTACTTTTCATCACCCAAGTGAAGGCAGGCAGAGTGAGTGGCTGAATTCACACACCCACACTCACCATCCAAATGTTTTCCCCGTAAGTTTTCCTTCTGCTGTGGGAGCAAGAAGGATTGTTCTTAAAAGGGGGTTGCCATTTGCAGGGCTTTTTTCTGGGAAAAGAGATAGTGGAACTCAGGGCCAAGCTACACATGACGAATGACACTTGAACAGCAAGTGTATTTCTCCCTGTTCACTTGCCCTCCACTCAATCCACTTGCTGTTCAAGTGTCATTCGTCATGTGTAGCTTGGCCCTCAGTGGGTTGCCAGCAAAGGGGGCAACTTCTGGCGGGAGGTGGTGCCCCGGTACCACATGTGCATGCGCAAAGTGTGTGCACGCTTCCAGGACCGTGCAATGACATCACTTTGGATCAGCTGGAACAAAGGGCGAGTTTTTTAAAGTTTAAATTGCACTCGGCAAAAATGGTCACATGGCCAGTGGACTCACCCCCTGATCTCCAGACAGAGGGGAGTTTAGATTGTCCTCTGTGCAGACCATGTGACCATTTTCAGGAGGTGCCGGAACTCTGTTCCACCATGTTCCAGCTGAAAAAAAGCCCTAGCCATTTGACTCAGAAAAAGAGAGAGCCCCAAAAGAATATGGAAGCAATTTTAAACAGGTCTACTCAGATGTAAGTCCCATGTTATTCAAGAGTGTACTACTTGGTCCCAGGGAAGTGTCTTTCGAACTGCAGCCTATGATTGAAGTCTCCCTTCCAAATGTATCCAAAGCTGAAAGGAGAAGAGGGGGTCTCCCCTTGCAAGGATCTGATTGGTAGGGAGGGAGGAAGTGCCAATTCCCAAGTTGTGATAGGGTAAGGAGGGGAGATGCATTCATGTACATTGGTCTCATTTTCCCTTCCCAGCAACAGAATTTATTAATAGCAAAAAGTTTCTCTCCTCTTGGGATCTGATTGGCACTGTTCAGGAAAATAAGCTGCTGCCTGCAAGACGAGCCCAATGCCTGTCTACGTCCATTTTCATGCTGCTTACCAGCCATGGAACATCGCACCGAGCTCCCGGAACGACAGCGTCTCTTGTTCTCATGCAAAATTACGCCAGGAAGATGCTGTTGTTCCAGGAGCTCGGCATGATGTTCCGTGGCTGGTAAGCAGGGTGAAAATGGTCTACTTCTGGAAGGTATGAAACGAAATGAAACACACAAACTTTTTAGTGAGAGGGACTCATTTTGATTTAGTCTCCCAGTCCCTGGCTCCTGTCCTGGCTCCCCAGCTTTGGACCCAAAACTCCAGACCTTCCTACCTCCCCTCCTGCTTTTCGGACAGACTCTTTGGCGTCCTCGCTCAGTACTGGTTTGTTGATTTTGCTCTTGTCTATTGCCCTAACTGGTTGTGATAACATTTGCACATCTGAGACTCTCGAATAGAGTAAAAGTGCTAGGCTTTGCCCCAGGCATGACATTTGTTTTGATTACTTATCATTGTATAGTGCATTCCAGAGGCTCGTGTACAGTAAACACCAGATTTGCCGTTGAGCATGACATTTGTTGGTTTTCTTTGGGTTGCTGTTGTCATGATTAATGAAAATAAGTTCATAGTTTCTCTACTAGGGGAGCTTAATAAAGTGATCTTTTCCTCTGCAAAAAACAAGGCTCTTGTCTGTGAAAGTTTAAAATTGTGTTAATCTCTAAGGTACCTAGAGCTGCTGTAGCAGAGTGGCTAAGTGGTTGGGTTGCAAATTAACATTCTGCAGGTTTGAATCCCACTGCTGCCAGAAGCTCAGCAAGTGGCCTTGAGTAAGCCACTCCTCTCATCCCCAGCTCCCCAGCTATATTGTGAGGATAATAATAACAGTGACCTTGATCACCACTCAGAGTGGGGCACTAATCTATCAGTTTGGAAGAGCAGTGTATAACCACAGTTATTATTTAAGTTTTAGTGTTTAGAGAACTGGACAAGGACCAGCTCCTTTTCACAAACAGGAAGTGGGGCCTCACCTACTTCCTCATAAAAAAGTGTATCCACACTAGCCAGTCTTTTAACAGCCTTTTTTCCCCGGCATAAGCATAGGCTCATCTCTTTTGTACCGTATCAACCCTACCTGGTCCTGCTAAAATGAATGGTGCTTATGAAGAAGTAGCACTTTGTGGATTGTCCTCTTTGAATCCACTTGACTGTATTGTTATTTTTCAAATCAGTACTTGCATAGAGTAACATCAATTAACACCCACACACCCACTCTGGAGTACATAGCCACTCAGTGATAAATTAACAAATATAGAGTGTTATGAAATTTGGTTCTGAAGTGTCTTTTCTAAATAACACTTCACATAAGAGATTCTCCAAAACTCTTCACAACTGATTCCCAGAATGAAGCTATCCATGCCTGAATTATGTTAATCATAATTTTCATTGTCATGTATATTTTATGGATGTTGTGCTAGTTAGAGATTTATGTGAGCGTGTGCTCCTGTGCGCTATTTGGCTCAGCACATCAGAAATGTGATAAAAACTATAGCCACGATCCAGAAGTTTTCAAAGTGCACATGAGACACCATGCGCACACAAGCTTTGCCTCCTATGTGTGCACAGAACTGCATGCACTCAGGCCATTAACTTTAATGGGCCAAGACATATTTCTTGCATGCGCTGGAGATTTCAGATTCAGTTCTTCTAGAATTGCAAAAATAAACACTTCTTTTCCAGCATTAAGGCTAAGTTTTTAAATAGGAGGTCTTTAAAAAAAAAGTCAGACTACTTTAAAACTGATTGGGGTCAACCCTGCCAAAGGCTATGAGAATAAAAGACAATTTATCTACTGTCATTTCCCAGTGCTGTCAAAGGGCCGAGTTTTGATTCACTGTTTTTGCATTATAATTGCAGGCAATTTCCAGACTAATCACCCACACCTTACAAGCTTGTTTCTTTCTTTTTTACCTTTGTGCCATTTACAAATAGATTGAATTCCAAGCACTCTATCTATAATGTAATTATATTTGTGTTTACATGGATGGAGTTGAAAATAGTTTGCTGGTGATGTTTTATTTTTTTCTTTCAGCAATAAATTGTACTCGAATGAACATTACGGTGATGAAAGAAAGAAGATATAAAGCTTAAATTCAAGAAAAATGTTTACCAGAATGCCTGTTCAGATGGCTACTCAGATGGGAAATATAGTTCATTCACTCACGTAACTAGTTACCCTTTTCCCTCCACTCTATTTTCTGCTCTATTTATTAAATACGCCACACAATATTAAAAAAAAAACCTGACAGGGAAATCAAAATATGTCAACCACCAAAGGGTACAATTCCTTTTCTTCCTACATGGGTATCCTCAAGGGATACAGCTGCTGTTAGCTCATCTTCCTGAATATTGATCGTTAAAAAGATGAAATTGAGCTTTTCCCAATGAGTCACTGAAGGCTGTGATTGCCAATTCATGTAGCCAGTCAGCAACAAAAGTCCTTTTTGCAAGGGTTTTCTTTTTTCATTCATGGTTCTCTCTCTCTGTCTCTCTGTCTCTGTCTCTCCTTCTCTTTCTGAAGATGAGATAATCTGTAGATCTCTGCAAGACTGTATGTTAACAATGGACATGTTCCTAGTGAAGGGGAGGGACTCCTTCACCATGCCGTATCAGCCCTATCCCTGGCTGAATCTATGGACCGAGGCTGTGAAAATCGCTTGGTGGATTGCCTAACAACCTCACCACATCCTCTTGCATGAATTTTGGATGAACAGAAACACTTCTGAGCAGGGCTTTTTTTCTGGGAAAAGAGGTGGTGGAACTCAGTGGGTTGCCCTTGGAGAAAATGGTCACATGGCTGGTGGCCCCGCCCCCTGATCTCCAGACAGAGGGGAGTTTCAAGCGGCGCAGAGGGCCATCTAAACTCCCCTCTGTCTGGAGATCAGGGGGCGGGGCCACCAGCCATGTTACCATTTTCAAGAGGTTCCGGAACTCTGTTCTACCGCATTCCAGCTGAAAAAAAGCCCTGCTTTTGTGAATTAATGTGTGTGAATTAATCCATGTAGAGCAACGCAAGTTTTGTTTGCCGTTCTAGACAGGAGTAAATTAAGACATCAAATCAGCTCTGGAGCAAGCTTCGCCAAATGGCGCCTGCAGGGCTGGCAGCACCAAAGGAGTTCCTAGGTTCAGGCCTAGGGCATGGGGGCAGTAATCTTGCTCATAAATCTGCCACTTCCTTCTTTTCCATATTGTCCTGTAATGCAGGCAAATGAATCTGAATATTTGTCAGGAAGCAGCATCTGAATCCATGATATGCCATCACATCTGTTACTTTCTCCATGTGGCTAATCCCTGATATATTCCAGCGCTCTCACTATAGAGATACCTATTAAAGTTTGAACTTGTCCTTAGAGATTTGGCATGCCAGTAATTTCACAGCATGCTTTCTGCAGTATTAACTTCTCTCATAATTTTTTTTAAAAAAACTACTTTTAACTTACATATGTTCTGGGATAGAAGAAGCGATTGTCCATGTCACTAGACCTTCTGAAGGGTTGCAAGGTACCTCTTGGCACCCACAAAATGGCAATCACAAGAATTGGTTGGACTCCTTGATGGTTTAAATGGCTCACCAATTTGGAGACACCAGAAGCACTCTAAAAAACAAACACCTCTCTTTGAAGAAATCACTCTCTGAGTACAAAAGAGTTCTATCCTAAGCAGTTTGGTGCAGTGATTAAGGGTACAGGACTCAAATATGGAGAACCGGGTTTGATTCCCCACTCCTCCACTTGAAGCCAGCTGGGTGACCTTGGGCTAGGCACGGCTCTCTGGAGCTCTCTCAGCCCCACCCACCTCACAGGGTGTTTGTTGTTGTGGGGATAATAATAGCATACTTTGTAAACTGCTCTGAGTGGGCATTAAGTTGTTCTGAAGGGCGGTATAAAAATCAAATGTTATTATTATTATTATTATTATCTAAGAACCCTGAAATGTGTGCGTGGGGATTACTTTTCTCTTTGCTATCAGTAGCAAATAAATAGTGACCTATTGGAATTTCAAATTTCTTAGTTCTTATTTGACAGGCGAGAGGGATTTTTGCGGGAAGAGAAAAAGTGAACATTTCAGTGTAACAGATATTTTGATTACACAGAAAAGAATATCAAAGTAGACACAATGTTTACTCAGGTGAAAAAGGGCTTGTATACCTTTCAAACCAAACGCAATGACACTGTTTGCTTAAGTACATAGAAAAGGACAGTATCATGTTCTTTCTTTGGGGTATTCAAGGCAGCATTTTATGTTTAGAGCTTCACTCTGAGGAAGATTAGACTGGGACATAATTTCAGCTTGCAGATTATAGCTTTGATGAGTCTTTCCTCCCTTCCTTTCCACTAGCTGTACATGCCAGTTTTCAACCAGTTTGAAACCAGGGCTGATTCCAGACGGCCCTCCCCATCCCGAAACGTCGCACGTTGTCGCGTGGAAAATGCGAAATATCGCGTTTTCCACGTGACGACGCGTGACGTTTCGGGATGGGGAGGGCCGTCTGGAATCGGCCCAGTATACACAACAAGGCCTATCTGAAGGAACCTGTGATGACCGCGAGTTTTTTAACTTTCCTTTACTGAACTGCTAAGCAAGCATGAGAACTGGCACGAAACTAGTTTACATGTAAACTAGCATGAAAGTAGGTTTACAGTTGTACTGTAAATGCCACCGTTTGTTTATTTAAAACCTTGTCCAGAAGGCCATTAAAGACTCCATTAAAGAGAGGAGTGCTGGTTTGTCTTTTTTCAAGTTTCCTGAGGGGACATCAAGAAATAAAGATCATTGAGGCATCCACCTGTTATGTAAGGTTAAAAAAATGGTGCTGACTTGGTCTTGCCTTTATGGGAAATGTTTGAAAATGAGCTGCTTCTGATACTATCAAACGTTGTTACAGGCCCTGGAATATAATTAACCTGACTGTGTCTTGCTAAAACGAATTAATAACAACTTTGGAACTAAGTACTGTAATGTGGAATATTTTTGACTCACTTTATTTGGGTGGGTTATAAAAGTTGCCTATGCGCAGAGACCTTCCCAAGCCTTGCAGCAATCCCAATTAGAAGTAGTGGAATTTAGGAAGGGAATTTAGGAAGAAACATAAAATAAAATTTAGGGATGCTATAAAATTTCACGTGGTGGTGGAAAATGCCATCAAGTCATAGCTGACTTACGGTGACCCTTGCTGTGGTTTTCAAAGCAAGAAACTAACAGAGATAGCTTCCCATTGCCTGCCACTGCATTGCAACCCTGGTCTTCTTTGGAGGTCTTCCATGCAATTGTTAACCAAGGCCGACCCTATTTATGTCCTGAGATCTGATGAGATGGGGCTTGCTTGGGCTATCCGGGGCAGGGTATCAAATTTCATATTCCTGCTCAAAAAACCACTCTTTCAATTTTGTTTCTCCTTTGCACAGATCAAACCAGTGAGTATTTTTATGCCTGTCTTCTGTTTCTATTACACTTAAAGCATTCTTCAATGCAATTTTTGACTCAGTTAAGTATATCTCATTCTGAATTTGGGTCCGGAGTGCAAATCAAAACATACACACAAATAGGCTATTCATGGAGAGCAGGAATGTTTCAATATGCCCCGGTGAACCTCCAGGTTTGTAGAAAATCCAAATAGTTCAAAATAATGAGGTTAAAAAACACCATAGAAGCAACCATAATCCGCACACACACATATAAATGCTGACCAAGATCTCATGAGATTATAGCAGGCCTTACAAACAAGATTTTTTAAAAAAAGGATCAGCAGAGGGGAAGGGGAGAAAGCAGGGGCCAGGAGGAGAAAATATGGTGGCAGCAGGGCAGCAGGGAAAAGGAGAATGAATGTGGCTGTGAAAGCAATAACGTGGGAGCCACAGCTGCAGCTAGATGAGAGAAGAAGGAGCCCATGCTAGCAGTATGGAGGAAGCACAAACTCATGTGGAAGCTGGAGTAGAAAGCATGCAGGAGGGCCTTTTCAATCCCAGCCTCCCCCCCCCCCTTAGCTACTGCTCATGGTGTTAATGGGAAGGTCTTTTGCCCCCCCCCCATTTGGAATGAAGAGACAGACACAAGGCTTGGGTATAAATTTGGGCCATTTATTGACCAACATTAAACTTAATAATGGCAAGGGTATAACTAGCGGTACAGGTCAAGACAAGGGGTCAATTGGACCAACTCCTCGACCTGCTTGGGTGAGCACCCCCTGCCCCAGGTGCGAGCCATCCATGTGAATGGCTGTAACCTGACCGGCCAGGCAAATGGTTCCCCCCTTAAAGCTCCATACACCCCAGCCGTGAAGCCCGAGGGAAGGACTTTTACAGGGGGTCCCACAGGCAGTCTGCCCTCTCAGCTGGCAGCCGTACATCCCGCCAGCCAATCCCTGACAGACCCCTATTCCCCACCAATGGGGAGGTGCCACTGGGTGCTCACCGGCCCGCTCTGTCTACCCAAATCTAACCTGCCAGGGACCTAGGTTACAGTTCCACCACTCCAAATACCACACCTACAAAACAGTATGAGATAGGCGAAAAACATCTCTGTGCCAATTTGGGAAAAGGAGAAAAAATTCCTACCTGGCCCTGGTAACCAGCAACCAGCTAATCCTGTACTGCCATAGGGTGTGGTGGGTGGGCCAAGCTTTCAAAGCTGACTGAGCCCTACAGGGCCAGGCCCCACCTCCCAAAGCCTGGATGCCCAGGAATGTAAGGCTGTCTCTCCCTCCGTGCAGTGAGGCAAAAAGTGGCACCCAGCCTAAGCATCTTTCACATGCAGCTGGGTGTGCCATCCTCTTGGAGCACAAAGGATGTCTAATACTCCAATGTCTAATCTTCTCCAAGCCCCTTCCCCCGACCCATGATAAGCCGACTCAGAGGACAGTCTAGCAGGAAAATGCCACTATCGTACGCTTTCTCCTCCTAACCTCCACCACCAGCTAGCTGCTCAGGTATGGTGCCGAAAGTATGTGAGTGTCAATCATTGGAAACATAACTGAAAGTAGAGAATTTGATACGTAAATGGTTATATAGATCTTTAAAACTTCCACTAGCGTCTTGTTTAGCTTCTTTACTAACACAACTTTATAAAAGGTTATAGAAATATTCAACGAATGACTATTCCACACTCTGCCATGTCTTGGATCCTCTCATGTAAAAGGTGGTCATAAAAATTGCAAATACGAACTCACAAACAGTGATTATGATTTTAATATTTAGGTCACACTTTAATGGGTTTAAATGGTTGCTGTCATGTTCAATATATGTGAGTATTTGGCAATGTTTTTAATGTGTAGGATTCAAGAACAGAAGTGTTCTTCATAATATAATCATATTTTATTGAGTTCAAGGAATTAATTTTTCATGTTAAGAAAATGAAATCTGGATCCAGAGGAAACAGCAGGAAAAGGTTGCAGGAAAAATGTATTCAGCCTAACAAAAGCCTCTGTGGACAACACAGAGATCAAAATTAGATGAAATTCTTGTGGAATTATTTTGTACATGGTGTTATTTTAGGACAGTTCCCCAAAGAGAAATTCATATTTTACATAGTCTAAGATCACTCTCTGGGCAGTCTTTAACGTCTTTTAAAATTCATGTGCACATCTAAAATAGGCAATCCAGGGATGTGTGGTGTGTGTGTGTGAGACTTATTAAAGTGGATTAAAAATGGCCGAGTGAAAAGTCATAGGGAAAAATATAGCTTCAAAATTAAGTATGTATCAAAGTTATGCATTTTTGCCTAATTTTAAACAGCCACCTGCCTGTCAAATGTCATGGAAGGCCAAAAACGCAGGAGGCACCCAAGACCGATGGCTTTGTAGATGATTTGCAGAAGTAGTGAAGACTTGTAAGTCTGAACAAGGTGGAGCTCTGACAGCTGTGCTCTCAAAACAGACATCAGTGGAAGGTCAGCAGGGGTGAAAATGAGTTCTATGGACAGCTCGCAAGTCTATTGGAAAATGCCAAGTACCTCCCTTTACTGTTGAAAGCAGAGAGGAAACAGCAGTGGGGGGGGGCAGTGTCAGAAGAGATACTGGAGGTTAACAGTCTTCCTTTGTTAGATTCTTTGGATTGTTCTTTCATGTTAGACTTAAGTTCTGTTAGAAGGTAAAGTTTGACACCTATTGGGCAGCGTTAGCATCAGCCCTAAGTTGGATTTCTCATGGTCCGCTTAAATGTTCCAATTTTGCAGCATACAGAATGAAAAGTCAAAGTGGTCCTCATTCATATGTAAGTATGGGGACTAGAGGTGGGCACGATCCCAAAAAAATTACCAATCCAGCCAATCGTGGATCAGCGCTGGCGACGATCCTGATTTAACGATCCACACCGATCATCTCCCGTGTCCGATCTGTGGATCGTGGATCATCGAGGCCAAAGCGGGCCACGCTGCTATTCCCAGCGATGTGGGAAGGTGCATGGTGGCAGTGGCTGCCGGGGGCCTGGGGGAGACGGCGCCGAGCTGCCTCCCCTCAGGGGGCAGGGGGTCTGGCCGCTTGTCTGTGTTTGGCCGTCAGAGCTGCCTATCAGAGTTTGCAGGGATGAGATTGAAGTGCCCATGGCTAAAGAACACCCCCTTCCCCCTCCCTCTCTTGGGTGGCTTCTCCCAACTGGTGACTGCTTTGCTGCTCCATGGTTGGAAGGAAGCCCTGCTGATCAAGGTAAGCTGGACTTCCATTCGGGTTTCCAGGGTGACAGAAGGAGGGCAGACAGAGCTCAGGCATTCCCCTGTCTCCCTGCCAAGGGAATAGATTGCTGGTGCCTGAGTGTCTGGCTTCCCGATCTGAGCATGTTCGCCCTGATCAAGCCCCAATCCGGGCCCCTCCTGACCGCTGCATCGTTGGCCGTGGATGAGCACGATCCGCCAATTCATGATCGCGCGATCACCATTATCGTGGGGTTTTTTCGATCGTAATGCGGATCATGCCCATCTCTAATGGGGACCTGATGTGGTGTAATAATAGTATTTGATTTATATACTGCCCTTCAGGACAACTTAATGCCACACTCAATGAGATTTATTGTGTTATTATTATCCTCACAACAATCACCCTGTGAGATGGGTGGGACTGAGAGAACGTGGAAAGAGCTGCGACTGACCCAAGTTCCCCCAGCTGGCTTCAAATAGAGGAGTCAAACCCGATTCTCCAGATTAGAGTCCTGCCGCTCTTAACCACTACACCAAACTGACTGTAGTGGATAGGGGTGTGCATAATGGGGAAAATGAGCCAAAATTACACACGGAACTCACTGGTCCAGCTCATTAAAGCAGCTTCTGGATCAATGAATCAAATCTGGAAAGGGAGCTGTAATGAACCCTTCCCTCACTGAAAAGTCTCTGTGTTTCATGATTGTACTTATTGCACCGAGGCCATGCAAGCAAGTCAGGTGGTGTGGTGGGCCACTGGCTGCATCTTGTTTTCTTTAATGGCGAGAAGTTTATCTGTATAGTCATGGATCCAAAGGGGAGAGACTGAGCCCTGAACTCAGGGAGGAAGGGCATGTGCACAGCATGCAGCAGTGCATTTTTTCTTCAGTGTTTCTCGGGTATGGGTATGGCATTGACATTAAGGCTCATAGGGATCAAACTGCAAAAAGGTTTGCTTTGTAGCAGGGAAGGGAGCAGCAGATAGCATGGTGCGTGGCATCGCCATTGCCAATCTCCGTCTCTTTCTGTGTGGTTTTACACACAAAGCAAGGAAAGGCGGGGTGCAACATCTGCGCTAGCATGCACACATGTGTGGGCTTGAAGAGGGAGGGATCTCCTTCAGCTTCTGAGCCTCCAACTGCCTGAAAGGCTCACCTTGTACAGATTAGTGTAAAAATTTTAAAGAAAAAGCAGTTATTAGAGGCACACTGAAGAGGTCCGTGGAGTAGGTTCAGTGGCCTCCTGCTGCTGTCCTTTGCTTAAGTGCCATGGTGCCAGGGCCACCACTATGACTACAGAAGTCCTCCAAAGATAATGGGTCAAGGAGCACGAGGAGGAACGTCATCTTGTTCAGAAATTCTTCTGGCAGGCTTTATGAACTTTTCTGATTAAAACGGTTAACCCAGCATTAAATGACAGGGAGGTAGCAGGCGAGTATAGTTCACTCACACACGCACACCCCACATCTTTCCTGATCAGTATTTCACATGGAAGGACTGATCTGGTCAGATTTTCAGGCACAGAATCTCTTTGTTTCTTCTCCTGTGATTTCGCCTTCCTTGACTCTGGGTTAACGGTTTTAATCGGAAAGGGAGACTGGCAGTCGCCCAGCCACCTATCCAATCTCCCACTTCTACAAGTAAAGAATAGGGGGGGAAAGAGAGCCATCCTCCCTCTTCTTCCCTTCCCATGAAGGAAAAACCAACCTCTCGCTCTCCCTTTCTGTGTGCTTTTATGCACAATGCAAGAAAAGGCTGGCCCGGCACACGTGGATTTGAGAAGAGTCTCTCTCCTTTAGTCTCTGAGCTCCTAGCTGCTGAAAAGGCTCATGTTATGCAGAATAGGGTAAAAATTCAAAAGAAAAAGTTATGCAATTATAAGGAGAGCCACACTAAGGAAATCTGTGCAGCTGGTTCAAGCCCATCCAGCGGCCTTCTGCTGCTGTCCTTCGTGTAGGTGCCATGGTGCCAGGGCCACTCAACTTTGACTAAAGTCCTCCAAAGATAGGGGGTCAAGGAGCATCAGGACTAATTGTGTCTTGCCTGGCCAGTTTTTTGGGCCTTTCTTATTAAAACTGTTAACCCAGCATTAAATGACAGAGGGGTAGCAGGCATGTGCGTTGCGCACTCGCACATACACGTAAATCACATCTTTCCAGATCAGTATTCCACGTGGAAAGACGGATCTGGTCAGATTTTTTTTTTCTTCCCACTTGTCTTCTGGTGATTTCTCCTCCTTCCTTTTAATTAAACTCTGGATTAATAGTTTTAGTTGGAAAGGGGACTAGAAGTCAGCGACCAGTCTCCCACTTTTACTAGTAAAAAATAGGGGGGAAAGAGAGCCATCTACTCCACTTGGACTTGCTCAAATGGCCTCTCATCGGGGAAACGAAACTGCAAGACACAAGGAAACATGACATAACAGTGGGACTCAAAGGTAAAATTTATTGGCTTTATCACTAATGCAGGATTTTTTTTAAAAAAATCACTCTGCTACGACAGTAGTATGTGTGAAAAGGATCTAGGGGTGTTAGTAGACCATAAACTGAACATGAGTCAGCAGTGAGATGTGGTAGATAAAAAGGCAAATGCAATTTTGGGCTGTATCAACAGAAGAATAGTGTCCAGATCACAGGTAGTGATGGTCTCATTTTACTCTGCTCTGGTTAGACCTTACCTACAGTATTGTGTTCAGTTTGGGGCACCACAATATAAGAAGGAAATAGACAGACTGGGCCATGTCCAGAGGAGGGCAAAGAAGATGGTGAGGGGTTTGGAGACCAAGTCCTACGAGGAAAAGTTGAAGGAGCTCAGTATGCTTAATCTGGAGAGGAGATGGCTACACTTGCTAATTAGCAGAGGGGCTTGTAAGAGTCCTCTGATGTTGGCATTGTAGTCTGAAAGCTTTCAATTTAGGAAGGAGGAGGAGAAATTATATTGTTGTGCTTAGTCGTAGCCTTTATCCTATATATATTAAGTCTGTAGAGTTAAGTTGTTCTCTTGTGGTTTGAATTATAACCCTTGCTATATATTCAATAAAGTCTTAGACTTGGTTAAGCATCATTCCTCTTGTACAGAGTGCACTTTTTCTAGATAGGGACAGTTAGGAAGCTTAGTCTAAGTACCAGTCACGAGCCTTGGTAAGGGGCAAACTGAGCATGGACCGGGGGAGTTGTAGGGCCAGAGGAGGTCGGGGGATGGGTCTCCCTCAAAATTCTCGCAACAGGACCCAAAGCTGCTCACATCATTCTCCTTGCCTCCAATTATCCTCACAATAACCCTGAGAGGTAGGTTAAGCTGAGAGTGTGCGACTGGATCAAAGTTACCCAGTAAGCTTCCACAGCAGGGTGGTGATTTAAACCTGGGTCTCTCACATCCTCATCTGAAACTCTAACCACTGTACTACACTAGCTTTTGAATGAGTTTGCTATTGAACAGTAGCAAACAGCCAGTCCTCCTGAGTGAGTGGTAGTAAATTTCCTGGTGGTTGCTGGTGAGCCTGGCCCCAATGAGTCCTCTTTCAAAGACCAAAGGAGCCCTGGAAAGGGCCCTGCCCCCTCCTCCTGCCTTTTACTGATGGAAACCAAGCCTGGAATACTGGCTAGACTGTTATGGTTGCCTAGCAATAGCCACAAGGGTATCTGGTTAAATCTATAGTCACTCCTTTTATTATTTTGGGGTTTTTTTAACCCACGGTGAAGGTGTTTTTTTGTTTTGTTTTTTAGATTTCAGATTTTTCTGTAAACCTAGAGCATTTTTCAGGTGTATAGAAAGAACTGTCTTATCCATTTATGGCTTCCATTTCCAGATTTAAGTATCCTCAGCTCAGGGCCTTGGCTATTAGTATATAAGTTGTTACTGAACAAGTGTGGGATCTAGCCTGTTTCAGAACGTATTTATTTAGTACATTTTAATCGAACCATTCCTCTAAAGAGCTTAGGGCAGCCTACATTGTTCTCCCCACCTCCCTTTGGTCTTTTATCTTTTTAGGTTAGGATGAGAGAGTACGATTGTTCCAAGGTCATTCAATGGACTTCATGGCAGAGTGGGGTTTGAATCTAGGTCTCCCAGATACTAAGTCCAATGCTCTAAACAATATACGTGCTGGCTCTTCTGATCAAACCTGGATAATGAACACAATTTCTCTTAGTGTAGCTCCTTTTTTGTTGTTGTTGTTGCTGTCACTTACACTTTCCCCAATGTATGTCTCTCCTCCAACTTTAGCTGTATGAAAAATCTAGTTGCTTTTTAAAGGTCAAAAGGAGGTGGAGAACAGGAGAAGGGATATTTCTTTAGCAGCAATTCTGTAAACCTTTATGGAGGTATGTTATGCAGATAGAAGCTGATTTTTTTTTAAAAAAAATGTTATTCTTTTTCAGAGATTGCAAAAATAAAGTGTATAAACAAAGGAAGTGGCTGGTGCAATTGGAACAGTAGGCTACATGCATATCCACTGATTTTTGTTTTAATGCTAAAGAGGGGAAAACCCAGATGGTGCAATCAGTTATGTTTGTATATATTCAAATAAAAGTGCTACAGAAAAAAGGTGGGAAAGATGCTTATGTTTAAACAGGGCTTTTAGCACTGAAGTATGAGAAGTATTTGGGTGCAGTCTCACAGCTGTGGGATGATTTTGAGCTCAGATTTTTGTATCTCCAAGGAGGAAGAAAGGTCTTATTGTGCAAAGCATACACAAGATGAGTTGAACTAATACTAAAAAGCTAAGGAAATGTTCACATGGAAAGTATTCATAGATGAAGTTTACTTCTACTCTCTTTCTCATGTTATGGAAATGATGTATCTCATTTTCTTGAGTGATCCATGGTTGGTACCATTCAAGTATGTTTCATTTGGTCTTGTTCTGTGCTAATGATTGACTATAACTATGATGAAAGGAGTTCAAATTATAGGGCTGTTGGGCATAAGGAATCATGCATGACTGAAAAAGGCCTCATTGTATAGCACTCAGGGCTTTTCTTTCCCTGCCAGTATATGATTCCATTAAAAGGAACCCGTGTTTGGGGGGGGGGGGACTAAAAAGCTACAATAATAACTAGGCAGTTCTCTCGTATGGATTAGTGCACATTATTATTATTTTTCCTCTTCCTCTTAGCCTTTATCTCCCTTCTTCTTTTCTCATCTTTCATAATTTTTGAAAACTTTTCTCCCATTGTAGTGTTGTTTGTTCATTTAATACTTTAACCAAAGTTATAAATGAAATATCATGAAAAGAGCACAGCATTCATGGCTATTTTGCATTTTTAGACTAATAGTATTTGTTTAGGCACTAGCCTTCTTTTGTATTACAAAATGGACAGTGATATATTTTTTATATTTTTTCAGAGATATTGTTTAAATGAGTTTATGCAGGGGGAGAATTTTAAAATAAAATTTCAATTAAATGAAATGTTCTGTGGGAAAAAATGGAAGATTACAGTTTTTGAAGGGGGCCGATAAAATGTACAGATAATAACATAATCACCCAAGTTTACTAATTTTTATCCAATTGAAACATTACCTGGCCAGGTTTTGTCTGATTTAAGGTTCTGACTGGAGAACAGCTAAAGCCAATTCTTAGGGGTCTATAAACCTGTGTGCAATGGATTTTATTTAGTGTGTCAATCAATCAATCAATCAATCAATCAATCAATCAATCAATCAATTTATTCAGTCTAAGATCTGCAGAAATCTGAACAATACAAAATACAGAAAGTTTGACCAAAATATCCATTGTACAAAAATATAGCTTTTAAAAAGAAATTGGCTAAATTTGGAACCATCCACATAATTTCATTGTGGATCTTACAGGCCACTGTGAAAAATTTTGCGCAACGAACTGTGAATTATGGGTTAACACCCTCCAGAAACTACCTGAAAATTTCATAGTCTAAGCAACCAGGGAGTTTCCTAAGTAAAGGGAAAATAATTTTCAAATGTTTCATGATAAAAACAACAGTAAAGAAAAACATGTTTAATTGATTCTACCTCACCGACTCTGCTGGGACAACATTTCTCCCGCAAGGGAATCTTGTTATATCTCCCCTCTAGCAACGTAGATGGGAAAGCCCTCCATCTTGCCATGGAAAAAGCCTTCCAACAAATTAAAATAAAGGGCCAGAGCTACAATAAATCTTCAAGTGTAGATGAATTTATTGTATTTGGCCTTGGGCCTTTACAAGATAAAAACATATTGACAGCTCTAAAATTTTAAAAATTTCTAAAATTGCACTTATCTCTAAAAACTCATATCCAGACACAGAAATTACATTTCATTTCAACAGATTGCTTTTTTTAAGAACCACATTTGCTCTTAATTTTTTGGGTGGCTAGAGCAAAAAGCGCCATCCTATTGGAAACAAGGGGATCCACATCTGATAGCATAAATTCTAGTTTGTCAGAACTGGGAAAGGAATTTAAGCTCTCTAAAGTCTTTTCCAGAAATTTATTTCTGGGCTCCAAGTATAAAGGCAAACCAAAGCATAGTGGGGGAGATATTTTACTAAATTCCACATACACAAACGCGTTGTCCCTGGGGTATTTTTAAATATCACCCAATGATTAGTTCCATTGGCAAAGTTTGGAAGTGCAGTGATGTAAACGCTGTTCTGAGGTTATATTCTGTTATATCTACCAAGTACAATAAATATAAGATTCTCTGCAATCAAGAAATTTGGAGCTCTAGTCAAATCTTCCTGTCGTTCAATATCGTACAATCTCTGTTTAACCAATGCTTTGGCTTAATCATAGCCTGTTTCAAAAACAGCTTGAGAAGATAGTCCTAAAGTGTGTGAGGAGATATTCTAAATGTAGCAGATGTTTAGGAGGGAAGGTGGGGCTTTCCTTGAGACTGGGGGAACGTAAATCTTCCAAGTCTCCTCTTTCACCTTCTCTTTCCAGCTCGTTTCATAATCACTTTCAAAACTTTCACATCATTGTTTCATTTCTGTCAGTGCAATCCTAAACAGAGGTACACTCTTCTAAATCAATGGGCCTACACAGGTGAAACTGATTAAGATTGCATTGTGTGTTCCATTAGAAAAATAACACTGCATGTGTCAATCCGCCCTGAGCCTGCAGGCTGTGGGAAGGATGGAATTGAATTAAATAAATAAATAATTCAGACTTTTTCTTTCAGGA